>NC_134456.1:36487416-37115124 GCF_047948215.1 Lycorma delicatula
TGGTCCCTGGCAGTATTTATATCCTCTGGCCTGCAGGACCAGCACTCACCTTGTCCTTTTAATTGTTGAAATGTAATAATTTTCACTGTTTGTGCCCTATGTTTTCCTATAATTCCTTTTCCCAGTCCAGTAACTTTTGTGGTCGAACAACAGCTTTTGAAGGTGCCATTGTCTGTATTACAAAGAACACATTGTTAAACAGACCCATTATTCTCAGAAAAGAATCCCTTTAGTAACTTCTGGATTTTTTCATTATTATTTCTCTTCCTTCTTAATTGGAAGAAATCCTATAATCCGACTATTATAGGAGCCAGACCCTTGCTTAATGCTTTCAGTGTTTCCTTATTGCCCATTGAATATTTAATGATCACTTCTCTGCTTTTCTAATTAATGTGGTTTATTACTGATTATGTAATTAAATATTTTCTACTAAAATACTGAATTTATTGAAGATAATGCTTTTCTCACACATTTTTGAATTCCAGTTTTGGTCTTTTGCGTACTTAATCTCACAGGAAATAAATCTAATTTTACTTATATATAAGGAATATTTCCTTTTGTTATTATACTCATTTTGCTGGCTGTTGTTTGAGGTAACCAATGTTTTTGACGATTCCTTTATGTATAGTTTTTAAAAAAATTCAAATAATCATTAACATATTGACCACAGTGTTAAATATTATATGAAATATAAACCACCAAAACACACTAGTTAGACAAGTTAAATTTACCACATTAATTTTCATTAACATTTTCATAGGATCCTGTATCTTCAGTTTGTATTGAATTCTATTACTATATTAAAACATATTCATTTTATAATTTGTCAAAATTTTTTGCTGTTATAAAATTTTTAAATTTATTATTAATGTGTATTTGCAAATTTTCCTATTCAGTACTGGAATTTACACTAGTAATATTTAGGTAACTTAAATGTGACTAATAAATGCATAAATTTTATTACTTTATCTTTTTTAAAACTTAAAGAGAAATTAATTCTGAGAAACTTTATAAAGCTAAAGAAACAAAAAAAAAAAAAAATTACTTTTATTATTAAAAACAAGACTTATAAAATAAAAAAATACAATAAATTTAAACCTCTTAAAAATTAAAATATATTTAATATACTTTTAAAAATTGCTCACAATGGTTTACAGTACGCTATTAATTTATACAATAAATGTTTAAAAATTATATTACTGACATCAGTGTACTTTTCAACTCCCTTACATTTTCAGACATCAAAAATGATATTTTGGCATTTCTTGATGAAGGCAGCAGCATTGAGAATGTGAGCGATCAGTTGTTCATCATGCATGTCTACATTTTGCTTATATACCTTGCCTTTCATCCATTTCCATAATCAGTAATCTAAAGGAGTAGAGTCTGGTGGTGATCTAGATGACCAGCTTACCAGCCCTCTATGTCCAATCCATTTACCAGTAAATTTTTCATCTAAGAATTGTCTTACGTCATTTGTGAAATGTGTTGGTGCTCCATCAAGTTGGTAGTACATTTCAATCTGTTTCCCTAATGAGAAATTTTCAAGCACTTTAAGAAATTCATTGGTTAAAAATTTCTGATAATTTTTCCCTGTGACACATTGTTATAGCATGAAAGTATTCATGGGCTTAAATTCAACTAAAATTTGTCACATTAATAGATTATTAAAATTAGTCTACCAATTTAACAACACACAAATATTAATCAACTGATTCTGAAAATTCGTTGTTGCCTACAACTAAGACACTCTGACAATATTAGTCGATCGAGTACTATGCATGCTATTGCATTGAATTACTAATTAATCATAACCACCATTACTTGAAAGCATAACCACTGTAGAAAGTAGAAACATTTCTTTCAGTTTCATTCCACACCAAATGTATCAAGCATTAGCATTAGCCCACCATGCTGTCTTCATCTCCTCACCACTCACAGTAAACTCCACCATCACACGTTTTAACTCAAATACACCAGGTATGAACAATACTGTGTAAGCTAGTAAGCTTATTAAAAAAAAAGAAAAAGCCTTTCAACATGCCACATCACCAAAATATATCATAATATCCAATTTTACAGTATGAGTTACATACCTGTACCAGTACTTAAATTCTGTGATAAGTTTGTATTTTGAAAATATTCTAAAGACAGGCATATGATTTAAATAAAAGTGTATTTCTATATAACAAATTATCAGTTTTTATAAAGATATACATTTATAGTTAAATTAACATATATTTATTATTCACCTGTTGATTTACTTGCTTAGTTTGACATTTTTTCATTGCTGACTTTTTCCATTAAGGATGGTAACACATACGAGGTCTGTAAGTAAAGTAATGAGACTAATTTTTTTTGGCAGCCAAAGTGGCAACACTGTAAAGTTACTAGTAAACATATAGTTTAAGAACAGCTGATTTATATTAGGTATTAATATTTTTAGTCTGTTGTTGTCATGTTAGATGTAACCAAACTTTTCGTGAAACAAGTTTTTGTTGTGCGTTACAAAAATGGGTGATACTAATTATGAGCAACGTTGTGCAATCAAGTTGTGTTAACTTCTGTGAGAATGCTACTGAAACTTTTTCAAAATTGAAAAGGGCATATGGAGATGACGCTCTGTCATGAGCCCAAATTTTTAGGTGGTTTAAAACTATGTCAGATGGCTGGGAATCAGTTGCGTTCGATCCACGCTCTGAAAGACTGTTAACATCAAAAAGTGACGACAATGTTGAGCAAATTAGAGACTTGATACGTTACAACCGGTGATTTAACTATCAGAATGATTGCGGAACAATTGAATTTGAACCGTACCACAGTCCATCAAATTTTGACAAATGATTTGGACATGAAAAACGTTTGTGCAAAATTGGTCCCACAAAAACCTCGCTGTTAAACAGAAAAACAACAGGGTATAAGTGTGCTGCGATCTTCTAGGGAAAATTGAAAGTGATCCTGATTTTCTAAAAAATGTTATTACTGGTGATGATTCTTGGATATTTAAGTACAACCCAGAAACATAATGCCAGAGCAAGGCACTTCCAAAAAAAGCAAAAATGAGCAAATCAAAAAGTAAAATCATGCTAATGTTTCTTTGATAGTAACGGCACTGTCCATAAGTTTTTGCCTACACGACAGACTATAAATCAATATCTTTACCGAGAAATTCTTGAAAGACTGCAAAAAAGAGTTGCCCACATGAGACTAGCCATCAGACAGCTGGATGTTCCATCATGACAATGCACCTTGTCACACTGCACTCTCAATTAATGAGTTTTTGGCAAAGAAAAACATTCTTGTAGTTCCTCAACCATCTTATTCACCTGACTTGAGTCCCTGCAACTTATTCCTGTTCCCAACTTTAAAAAACACCTCAAAGGACACCATTTTGCAACAATAGAAAACATTTTTAAAAATGTAACCTACCATCTGAAGGATATTTCAGTTTCTGAGTTCCAATATTGCTATGAAGAGTGGGAAAACCATTTGAAGTGTTGCGTGGCTTCCCAAGGGAACTATTTCAAAGGTGATAGAGTCACCTCTATGTGATTTCACATGTATAATGGGATTGTAAATAAAAAGTTTTTCTGAACCAGCCTCATTACTTTATTTACAGACCTCATACTTTTATTAAACACAACTTTTAATAATAAACAAGTAGTCTGCTAATGAGGCACTACTAAATTAAAAAGTCAGTAATTACACTTTAGATTTTCTAACAGCTCATCTTTTACATTTAACTGAAAAATTATGGTGCCGTATTAAACCAAACAAATAGTAATATGAAAGATTAGTATGCATACTACTAATAAAAGAATATTTGAAATAATATTAAAAATGTAAGAAGTAACATAAAAAATTTAGGTATTAGATAAATTACCATGAAAACAGATGTTTCTGCAGTTGTCTGTCACTACACATTTTTATTAAAAAAATTATCATGTTAGCATTTTTTGGTTTCAGTCCTTCTACTCTCCAAAAGAATTTGGCCTGCTTTGAAGAAAACTCTTCTGGACGGTAAGAGGTCCCAGGAATATGTAAATATTTTGTAACTAATATCAGCAACTGTGGAACGTCACTTTATATTTCTTTCAAAATGCTGTACAACTTAAGTGCCTGTCCTTATTCAGTTTATCAAAATATTGTCTCAGAGTAATTAAAGAGTTGCTGGAAGATTTCACACTTTTTGTAATTTCTTGAACTTTACAAATATTCTGTAAAAACGATGTCTTTTGCTGTTCTTCATTTGGTTTTAATAACAAATACAATTCATTTGTACAAATCTATCATATTTTAAGTTGCTGTCATTCCCAAAAGCAGATTTTTTGAACCGTGGATCTTGAATTGTAGATAATTTTATTTTTTTCCACATTTCCACTAAATGTGGAAATGTGGAAAAACACATTTAGTGTTTGCTAATCCCAGAAACTAACCAACCATTTTTTAATTTTTCGCCGGAAGAAGTCAGTTTTCTGATTAACTGTATGCACAATTTCTCTAACAAGGGAAATAATTGTTGATAAGGTGTAATAATTTTTAGCAGATATCTCTGTTGTAATAAGGTCAAATGGTTTAAGTAAATTTACACATTCAATTAAAATATCCAATTCAACATTTTTTATAGATTGTAGACTTTTCAGGAATGCTGCACTGCAGCTGACAGGGGTTCCTTCAGTTCTATTAACCTTTCAAACATCAGAAGTGTTGAATTTTATCTTTTAATTTTAATTCTTTTTTCCCCCCATTTGTGACTGTACTAGTTTTAATTTTATCAGCTGCAACTACACTGTGCCTGAAATGCGATACAATATTTCTACACATTTTAATGTGGTAGCCTATCACACTGTGAAATTGCATCATTTACTACTATATTAAGCATATGAGCTACACATGGAATGTTAGGGAGACCTAAAAGTTTTACGGCACATTTCATATTAGCACCCCTGTCTGAAATTACTGCCACAATTTTATTTCTAATATTCCAATTGTGGAGACCCTCTTCATTTTTTGGCCAAATACTGTTCTGTATGATTTTCTTGTAATTGTGTTGTACATAAAACGAAGGACATTAACTCACCCCAATCTAATTCAAAAGAAACCATATTTCTTGATGTCTAAACGTCTGTTGTTATAGAGAAATAAGAAATGTTGTCTAATATGTTTTTAATCATTGAGCTTGCATTTTTATAAATGTTTGGCATAATAAAATTCATTAATTTTTTCCTGCTCAGCAAGGTATAGCACGGCTCGAGTTCTTGTAACAATTTTTTAAACCCCTCATCTTCTACAACAGACAGGAGCTGTAATTCTATGAAAATCATTTCTACCACTAAATTATCAATTTTATTAACTTTCTTTACAGATAAATCTTTAGATCTATATACTAGAAATGACTGGGTTAAATGTTTAGAAAATATGGAAGATGACATACAACATAAGTTTGTGTGGATGCCACGGACTGATTATCCTCACTGTTTGCAATCTTTGAGCATTCTTTTGAACAGCTCGGCTTTCCCATGGAATCGAAACAGTCAGTGATTTCAAAATCAGCTTGGATATGTGATGCTACAAGCCCAGTTTTATAAACTCCTGTGTTTTTGCTTCTTATGTTCTCTTAAATTTGAGGTGTTATTGGATCTTTTGAGTTCTTCTTTTACATACTTTATATATTGCTGTTGGAGAATTGTTCTAAAAAAAATTCTAAACACCGAATCGTTTATTCATCCTTAAAAAAAAAATGTAATGGGACAGCCAGCAACTCGTAAACAACTATAACGGGGCAGACCAACTAACTTATAATTACAAAAAAATTATTTTACTTATGTGCCAGACCTAGTAAACTACATCGAAAGATAATTATAAAATAAGAATGAATTCAGTTTTTTAAATAATTACAGACTGTTATTACCGTCCAGTAAATATAAAGATCATAAATTAGAATTAAACACACCATTTAGTATAAGATACGTTGCCCTAAATTTTTATGTGGATAAATTAGAAACTATGATGGAATATTAATAATGGGAGGGAATGATTTACTAGTAATTAATTGCACAATGACAAAAAAAGCCGACATCATCTGAGTGCGCCTTATTTAGTACTATTTACTTTTCCCAGTTAACAACTAATATTAGTCTAAGAACTAAGTCTTCAACTAACTCAACTCCATACGACTACTTCGACTAATATTAGTTGAAGCAGTCAATTATAGAAATTAGTTGATGGTCCCATGCCTACATGAAAGGGCCTACTAATTGGTTGTCAATCATACCACATCAAGTGTTCACCAAAAATCATCGTGCTGGAAATTTAATTCAACTACAGCATGTAGGTTTTCTTTAGACCACTGATGTGAATTCCTTGTGTTGTTTATGCCACTATGGGTGGCAAAAATAGCTTTGTCCAAAAAAGTATCAATGGAATTAAGTGATAATTATTGTTAACCCACTGATAAAACTGCTGCAATCATCTGGGATGGTCACAAAGCTGGAGGAATTGAACTTTTGAACATGAAAAGGATGCAGTTTGTGAGCATGTAATGTCTGTCCTTCATACTGTACTTTATGGAGTGTTGAATTGTGTAGAAATACTTCACATGCTCGTTGTAGGAATTAAGCTGTACTACCTGAAGAATGTTTTACCTTTCATAACCTTGTATCAGTTGATGTTAAATGAAACACGAGCACTGGGTATTGTACTACTATTCTCATGAAGATTATTAAAAATTCTACAAAATACTCTATAGTTTGGAACTACTTAACCAAGATACCTACGTCAGTATTCTTGCACTGCAGCTGAAGCACTTCCATCGCAAAAGTCATAAACAAAAATCATATCAGCTTAATCTGCATAATTGATGCAGCATTTTTCAAAAAAATGAATTCATCACAGAATTTCACTTTAAATTTAGATTCAATTGGAAAAATGTCGGTACAGTTTAGGGTAAACACATTCTCTTTTTTCTATTTAGTCTCTGGAACCACCGTAATGTATTACTTCAGAGGATTACATGTATGAATGTAAATGAAGTGGTCTAGTCTTGTACAGTCTAAGGTTGACCATTCCTGAGATGTGTGGTTAATTGAAACCCAATCACCAATGAACCATGGTATCCATGATCTAGTATTAAAATCCATATAAAAGTGACTGCCATTAATAGGATTTGAACCTTAGAACCCTCGTCTTCGAAATCAGCTTTTTTGCAATGATGAGTTCACCACTACACCAACTTGGTGGGTTATAACAAACTACATAATTTGATTCTCAAAAATAATTAAACAATCAAAATTATGTCAAAAACAACTAAACTGCTTAATGTTTATTATTAACATGTAACCACAATTTTACATTAGCGATGAGTAATACTCAAATTTACTTTGAAGTATGCAGTTAGTGTTGCCACACTAATTTTTTAAAGGTTTAAATTTCTTGTACTAAAAACAGCTGTTTTTCATTTTTACAAATTCATAACATTTTTCTGTTAAGTTTCGTTCTGTTTTGTTTAATAATTAGGTATTTACTTTATTTATTTTTCATAACTTTTATTAAATCAATTTTAAAGTTTTGTTATTAAAATTTATGCACTTATTACTAAAAAAAAAAAAAAACAAAAAAAAAAAAAAACATTTTTCATCACCAAATTGTTGTCACTGAATTTTTCATTTTCTGTTGGTTATCATGAAAACTACAGGAGATACAGTTCTGGATCTGTTTTATTAACTTTTCAATTCAAAAAACATAAGAAGTTTACCCCTTATATAAGCCTTAAAAATTTTAGCATGCTCTCATTTCACCAGGGGAACTGAAATCCAGGGGAACTGAAATCCAGGAGAAATTTTTCACCAGCCGTAAATTCTGGAAAATGTTTTTCCAGAACTACATGTGTATGAATGCTTTTTCTTATTTCACACTTTAGGATCAGTTCGCACATTATTTCCCTTTCCTCCTGAATCATCCTGTATGTATGTATGTATATGTAAAAATATACATATATATCATAAGCCAAAACACAGTAGTGATAATGTTTCTTTATTGATCACAGAAGTCAGTAAAGTTTTAGTAAAACTAATTATTAAATTTTGATTTAGTTTACACCTTTAATTGAAATAAAAATTGTTTACTTGTACAATTTGAATCAACTGTTTTTCCCCGAATTTCTTAGAATTTACAAATGTTATTTATAAGTAAGTATATTTCACTAGATTTATTCGACAAACATATTTTTAATTTAATAAAATAAACTGGAATGCTATAAATTAAGACTGGAATTGTTTTTTAAGCAATAAAAGCAAAATGTATTTATTTTTCACAAAAATTATACTGCTTCAAGGGGATAAAATTCAGTTAAATTCAGAAGAATGAAGCACAGGTGCAGGGGCCTTTATACAAAAATAAAGTATTCAAGAAATATGGTGACAAAGTAATTTGGCTGTAATCAGTTCCTTTCTGCTGTATACTTTATCTTGAATCACCACAAAAATATCTATACAACAAAATGAGCAAACTTCCAGCATACATTGTTGATCAATTACTGACCTACCTTGGTATTAGGAACAATACATATGTTTAAAATGTCTAAACTTGATTGTTTTTATAAAATCTCTTGATTTATCAAATAAACTACAAAATATATTTACTTAGATTGTGATTATGAGTAAGCACTCTTTTCTCTTAGTAATGACTATTGCTGGCATATTCCAACCATAGTTCTGTGGTATTATGTAACATTTTACATAACATCAAATACTAATACGTGCAGTTATGTTTTAGTTAAAAACAAACTAAACTATTTCTAATATGGGCTTGCAGTACATATAATTTTAATCAGACTGAATTAAAGATTGTTTAAAGTATTAAACAATACTTTATAAAGTGAGAGATAAAAACAATCACTGAAAAACACAGCCTACAGTAAAATACATTTATTTAGTTTAAACAACAGCTTCTTAAATGAATTTTTACAAAGTTTCCATTAACCCCATTCATAAAGTTCAACATTCACAACATCATAAAAATTCATAGGACGAAGTGAGGCAGGTAAATCAGCTGAATTAGGCGGATATAATGGTTGTACAATTGATACGTCAGATAAACACTTCTTATTATGTTTTTCAAGCCATGAATCTACTGTCGGCAACTCTGGTAACTTACTTTTACTTCTTCGCATTTCTTCTTCCACTATTAAACATACAATTAATTTTTTGTCAATATACATAACCACAGCCAATAAGATATGATAGAATAAAAAAATATGAAAATTGTTTAAGAAACTTTATGGCATTTACTTAATTCTACAGTACTAAATTAAAAGCATTATCACACCAAATAATCAATTTAAAAAAGAAATATTTTCTAATAAGCAAGTTCTTTTTATTATGAAATGTTCATTTTATCTAATCTAAAACCTACTATAATTACTAATATAAACAAAAATAGTCAATATACGTGTGTTAAATTCACAAGTGTTTTTTTTTTGTATAAATACAGTTTTAAAAATAAACATAGTAAAAAATTTTTTAAATAAATCAGTTTTTACATACTCAGCTTTATCCAATTTTAAGAATTAAAATCTAGTCACTTAATTAGATGAAAACTGTAATTTTCTTTAGCTTTTAATACAAAAAAATTACTTTCTGAATAGTTTTAACAAATTGCCATAATGTGTTCTTAATACAACACAAATGTAATTTTGCAACTTTGTAACAAAAATATATTTTATTTTCTGGTTTTTCTTAATATTAGAGTATATACAGTACCCTACAATCCTTTCCTTCAGTATTCTCATCTCTTTCATCTGAAAAATTTCTCTAATTCACAAATGTACTGTACTGGAACTGTAACATATCTATTCAAATGATCATTAAGTAGATTTAATAATAATTCTCTAAGAAAATGCTTTTTATCCCCTTTTTTTACTCACACTTGCTACTGATAAATAATATGATATGCTACAAGAGACTGCACAGACTTGTACGGGCCGAATTAGTACTGGCATTGGGAAAATTACTATCATTAAATTTCTGTTCCTGTGTTGATGTCCTTAGCTATCTTCAATCGGGTTAATCTCTTGTATAAAAGAGAATGTCCTGACTGATTCACTGACTCATAATCAACGTACAACCAAAACTATTATAGGTAGAGACTTGAAATTATCAGGGTACCTTCGTATCTTTAAGTAGGCATGCACTAAGAAAGGATTTTGTGAAATTTTGATTTTAAGGGGTTCAAATCGATAAAAAATTAAATTTTGTGTTAATAAGCTTATATCAGCGCTATCTGTTGGACGTAAAATCAACATACGCTATACTAAATATTTTACGATTCCATTGCAATGTTTCCAATATGTATGTCTGCTATAGACTAAAAAACTACTGCACTGATTTATGCACGGGGAAGAAGGGAGAAAAGGAAAATAGGGAAAAATCAAAAAAAGAAAAAAGGGGAAAAGGGAATTAAAAGAGGAAGAAGATTAAATAAATTTAATTAAAATTAAATAACATTAAATTAAATTTAAAATAAATAAATAATTAAATTAAAATGGAATTAAAAAATTAGAATATGTAAAACAAAGAATTGAAGATGTCAAATGCAAAAAAATTGGTTGAGATTAAAAGTGTAGGTAAAGCATGAAAATGAAGTAATTAATTACATCTGTCAAATAAGTAGTATTAATACATCATATGCGCCCGCAGAACGACAAAATAGTGTGTGAGTGATCCAGAAGAATGCCGTTAAATTTTACAGCTGTAATCTCTTGTTTAAAATAATGAAAACAGTTCATAATAAACATGTGTCCGGAAAAGGCTTTGTTTTTAAATTAAGAACAACAAAGAATTTTACCATGATTTCTGCTTAGCAGCAAAATAAACCTATACCAAAATTCATCGAAAACCAGGGAAGAAGAAGGGAGAAAGGGAAAATCAGAAAAGGTAAAAGGGAAAATGGAAAGAAAAAAGAGGAAGGGGAAAGGAAAAGAGAAACGGAAAGGGAAACTGGAGAAAACAGGAAGGGAGAGCGAAGCAAGCTATGACCCTCTGATTGTGACGGGAAGCGCAAGTAACCATAGAGCATGGACAAAGCCGCAATGGGGATGCTAGATTTAGGATTGTAATAAATTTTTTGTTAATTTTTACTGGACTTTTATATTGAACTATTTTAATTCATTCATAGAATAGATTGGTCTAACAAATATTATTCAATTTTCTTATCTTCCTTTTTTGTTTTCCTTTATTTAAGTTTTGGGCAACAATTCATTGTTTATCGTATATTCCTTCAGTATTTATCATAAAAATTTTTATTTAATGTTCTCTAAATATAATATTGTTGATTAAATATTTTTTATTTCTAAAAAAGTAAGTTGCTATTAAAATAGCATTTGCGAGTGAAGAAGCTACATCTATATTGTGGGTGAAGTCGTGACAGAGTACGCTAGTTATTGTATAAATATTTTATAAAACTGCAATACATTACTTTAACTTCAATGAGATTGTTCCTCTTAGAGAACATAATGTTATTTTACATGAGAAATGACAAGTAATATAATGAAAAGCGATTTTATGCACTGAGAAATGCAAACAGAGCTGCAGAAAGAGAATTCAGATAAAGAGAATCAAATAATTGCTGATTGTGCAAGGATGAATTATAAATTTTCAAGCTAATAATTTTTACTGAACTGAAGAAAGGAAAATCATTATAAAGTTTATGATTTCAATGATTATCAAGTTAACGAACACCTTTCATAGGTTATAACTGAAGTTTGATTCAAAGGACTACCCAGGAATAAAACAAATGATTCATCTGAAAACAGTGACAAATTGTGTAGTAAATATACTAGGCCTCTAATAAGTTGGTGGAATATTTTTGTGTTTATGGAAATGTCCCTTCGTTCTTAAACATTCTGTAGATCAAAAACCTTATTTTAAGAACAGTGACAAGACCAATGTTTGTTTTGATGCAACACATAATTGTACTTTTAAATCAAGAGATACTAATTAAATAAAAATCAAAAACCTGACCAGAAACTTATGCCTACTTAATCCTCACAAAGAAAATATCAAAAACTAAAAATCATCTGCTTTTTGGTATGAAAACAGATATGCGAAAGCATAAAAAAAAATTACGGATGACCGCTGAAATGATAAACAACTGGATCCTGGTTATTTGTGATATGTATACAAGAGCTCATAACATGCTAATCATCAGTGCATTCAAAATATTATTCATCTGAGCTGATAAAAATATCTATCAAAAATTGGCATGTGGTATAACCATTACAAAATTATTAAGAACAAAAATGTAAAGCTTGGTTGTTTTCTTTTACCTTTCCCAGACACAAACAGGTAATATTAATAGGTATATAAACAAAACTGATGATACACCACTAAATAAAATCTTAAACAATATTAATGTAGTTTATATTTTACATTATGTAATGAACATACTGTTCGAGGTGTTTTTTATTTTTAAAATTTAATTCATACTTTTTAAAAAAAACGATACATTTTTAATATGTACGTATAAAAGTATTATTATTAAAGTTAGCCATAACTAATATTAAACCAATAAAGGTTTATTTCACATCAATAATAAATTATTAAAAAATACATGGGGATTGATTTAAAATAATAAAATGTTATTCCTGTACTACAACAACTAAATAAATAATTGGAGAGAGATAAATTCTATTCCTATCCCTTAAAATTGTTTTACAAGAATTCCAAAGGCTTAGATTTATATTTAGAAGATTAGGTGGCCTACAGTTAACCCAATAGGCAGCTCACCTACTTCCTTTGTGAAATCCCTGTATAGGAAATTAAATCTCTCTAAATAAATTCATGGGAATAATGAGGTGTTATAGCTGTCCCAATTTCAATGAAATCTGTCCAGAAACCTATTTGTGATAAGATGAGGAAGGGATGAATTAAGTAAGGGACAATAGGATTTCTACCTGTAGGTGAAGAAATGGATCGATTTCTGAACAGGAACAATTATTTGATGTTAAAAAGGAAATGGAAGTTCTGGGTTCAATCCCCACTAGCCTTGATATTTTTTCACATATTAGAATAATTTCTATTGCATTTCCAAACAGAAACTGAGCTTTAGTAAATAAAACAATGGTCTATAAATAATGTTTTAACAATAATACCTTGTCTTCTAAATTCATTTAATTCTAACTGTGAGTAATGTGTATAATTGCAGTGGTCACCAAACTGGCATTGTCCTGTTTGTAAAAATCGTCTGCATTCTGTTTTAGCTGATTCGTCTTCAACAACAGTTTTTAAATCTGCAATAATAAAACAACACCATTATTAAATGTTTTCATCTATTTTTGGCAAAACATTTACCATAAATCTGTAATTTCACTAAAAATTTGGACTTTTTCAGAATTACCAACCCCCACACCAAAAAAAACGAGTTTTTTAAGCAATTGGTCAAAAATTGATGTATTTTTAATATCCAATTAAGAATTAGGTGGAAATATGCATGTTTCAGAATAGCAAGAAATATTGATATTAACAATAACCAGGTTAGAGAAATAACCCAATAACACACTAACATACTCTTTTACACTGATCATTTTAAACATTCTCCATATTAACATATTTTACATAGATATAAATTATAATTATAATCAACCAAACTTAATCTATGCTCACTTCGATTGCTAACCTTGGTTAACTTTAAACTCGACTGATTATTTAAATAATTACTGAATTTATTATTTAAATATTCAAAACGTTACTGTTAATTAGTAAAGTTAGTGAGCGCAGGTTAAGTTTCATTAGATTATATTTATAAAATAAATAAATAAGAATGGTAATATAAATGGTTATTGGGTTATTTTTCCAACCTGGTTATTGTTAATATTAATATTTCTTGCTACTTTGCTATCTTCAGGTGAAAAACTTGCAAACATTTGAGGGAGGAGAAACGAAAAAGTAACAATTTTTATTTTTTATTTTGAAACATGCATATTCCCACCTAATTCTTATTGAATATTAAAAATACATAAAATTTTGGCTGACTGATTAAAAAATTAAGTCCTTTTTTTAGGGAGAATTCCAAAAAAAAAAATTTAATACATTTCTTAACCAATTTTATACAATATTAAACAATTGATAAATTATTGAATACAAAGGCCAAAGTGAATTTTTACACCTGATTTTTCTACTGGTTAAATGTTAAATAAATCAATGTTTTACTCTGTTAGGTATGTAATAATACATTATACAGATCACATCACAGAAGTACAAATATAAAAAAATAAATTATAAGATAAAAACTGGATAGAAATACAAGTCCAAATTAATTACTTAAATAAAAGCATTAAGTAATATTAAAGGTAAATACAATAAATATAAAAAGTTATTATAAAATAACTCAATTCAGGAGGTGCCAAGGAAGATTATTTTGAGGACATGATGAATGTGATTTTTTTTTTTAATTTTTATGTAATTAGTATTAATTAAAAATAAAAACTCAACAAAGTAATATTGTTTCCATAAAATAAAATCCCTGACTGTATTTTAAATAAATTTGTTTTAAGATTTTTCAAATGATTCATTAATTTAATAAAAATGGTAAAAGAAACATAATCATCTTAAAATTTTCTAAGGGTGCTTCAAATCAAAACATTATGGTTTGGCTGTTACATATTAAAACAATTTGGTCATCTAAGGTGAACTTACCATTGAATAAAACGCCCAGGAATTTTGCTTTCTGGCCAACAGAAATATTAATGTTATCAATAATGGAATTTTATTCATTTGATCAGCAATGCTGTTCAACAATCTTACTGTTGCTTATGCAATAGATTATGAAACATTATATAGCTACTAAAGGAAATTATTCTGACAAAATAAATTATAAATAAATATACCTTCAAAATTAGGAACCTTTACGGTTCCCAAGAATCATAACATAGTCATACTACTTGTAGCAGTCTGACAACGAAACTCAGGACTTTTCAAGAAATGAAAAGTTATGATAATTTATTTACAACTAGATTACACAACTACAGTTGCATGGACTAATAAAATGTTGTTTATTCATCGCATTACTTTTGAGTAGTTAAGGAGAATAACAATTTTTGTGAAGTCATTCAAATGAACTAATTAATTTTATATATAATACTGGTCAATTAACTAATTGTAACAAACCCCTATATTGTCTGTAATGCAATTTCCTGTTTCTCGAATGAAGAGTTCCTTGAATGTGTTTCTTACGAGCTTCTAAATCATCGATGAACGAACGATCACAATAATCACAGTAGTATCGTCTACCCATAATTAATAAGAATTATACGAGTCCTAATTTAATTTAATGTTAGCATAAAAAAAAAAAATACATTTATTTATATTGCAACTGTAACTAACACAACTTAACCTTAAATTAAAAAAAAGACTTCTTTTCTTAATGCACATTTAACGTTAACAGTATACACACAAAACAAATTTCACATGGCGGCGTAACGTCAAAAGCTTCGCAGCTGATTGTATTAAATGCACATCGAAGTAAAAAGTGATACATTATTTATATTATAATTACTTCATTTAATCATTTATATTATATTAAAACTAAATAAAATCTTGTTATTCTTCTTTCCAGACTTTGTTAAATATTGACGACCTCTCTGATTTATTAATCTGAACGTTGGCAATTGTACTTTATAACCTCATCTACTGTTGAGTGTTTATGGTTGAACTTTAGTGATACAGCATAATTTTTTAAATAATTTGTAAAAAATGGCTGTGGAACCCGCTAGAGAAAAAGCCCTTCAGGATTATAGGAAAAAATTATTGGAACATAAAGAGGTTGAAGGTAGACTAAAAGAAAGTGAGTTCTGCGGTATAGTTCATAACTTTTATTTA
Organism: Lycorma delicatula; assembly: GCF_047948215.1. NCBI lineage: Eukaryota > Metazoa > Arthropoda > Insecta > Hemiptera > Fulgoridae > Lycorma > Lycorma delicatula. The sequence continues at coordinate 36,503,289 of NC_134456.1, forward strand.
ACTTTATGGATTGTTGACAGTTGTACATGGAAATTCTGAAAAACTTATCTTTTTTGCGAGAAATATATAGCATCATTTAACTTTATATACTTGATTTACGTTTTGTTTGCCCTAAAATAGTGACACTAAATCTCTGTTAATCTTAAATGTTCATATGTGTGCTTTAATACATCTTTTTATAGTTCCTTATCAATTTTTGGTAGTTTATAATTTACTTTTACTTTCGATTTTGAGTAAATGAGAGATCCTTAAAATTTAGGTTTACGTGGTACTGTCTTTGTATGTTAATAAAATATAACAATTTACCTGCAAGCTATTTAAATATATAACCTATAACATATAAATATATATATATATATATAATATGTGACAAGTTATATAAATATATCTTATCATACTGTCAAGTTAACGAAATTCATATTTTACAAACCAATTTGTTAAAAGGTTAGGAACATTTTGATGAGTTGTATTTCAATTTATGGAGTAAACTTTAACTTTACTGTTCTGTTTATAATATGACAAATAATGCCCATCATATTGTAGGTTACCAAATAACCTACAAGTTAATGCTAAATAAAAATTAAATTATTAGCTAATATTAATTTAATTTTTTTCATACAATAACATTTTTTTTTTTTTTTTTTTTGTTTAGTGCGAGAACAACTTAAAGACCTAACAAAGAAGTATGACAAGTCAGAAAATGATCTAAAAGCTCTTCAAAGTGTTGGCCAGGTAAGAACTTAATAACTTTATTAAAATTAAACAAATGTTCTTTACATTTTGGGTTGGGTTTGTTTGTTGGCTAAAGGATTTTAATGGTTAACAGCAGATGTTCTGGAATATTGGGTCTGTATATCTCTATTAATGACATCAGTGAATCCAGATTGTGATGTAGAATTTGTTAAATCATTGTCAGTTCTAGAATGTTTTTGTGAATGTGTTCCAAAAGCTTACATTAAGATGTTCTTGTTAATGAATATCATATAATATAAGCATGTAACTAGTTTCAACAATCATTACCATAATTCAGTTTTATTTAAAAAGGTGTTTAATATTAGCTTTTGTAACATTTGTAACTTCTCTTAGCACAAGTGCAATCGGTTTAATAATGACCCTAAGCCAGAGAATAACATTCTCACAATAGATATAACACAATAACACAGTAGATATTTGTGTTGTACTCATTAATTTGCAGGAAAACGTTATGACAATGGGCAAATTGTTAATTACCCTGATGGGTTGATAGTCCTTTTCTTTGTTCCTTCTTCCTTATTATCCCGTGATTACAGAGATGACTACTAGTTTTCCACTAGGAATAGGAATAGGATTCCACTAGGAATAACAAGGATGCTGGGATCCCCTGTTATTTGGTAACAACTTCCTGTGTTCCAACTCAGAGTTTTTTCTGTCTGGTTTGTGGAGCACAAGACTAATACCTGAACTATCTTTCAGGTAAAGCTGGGTCTCTAATTTCCAAAAATGAAAGGACAAAAATCAACCATTCTGAATCTCAAGATTAAATATTGTAATCTTTGGTTCAGTATGTAAGCTCCTCTAATTAAGTTTGTGGCCTTCTATTACATCACTGTAAATTTAGTTGTTGAATAAAGTGTTTCTTAAATTGTATTTCTTGCATACACACGCACCTTCATGACAGTATTGTATTTGTGTGCATTAAAAATGAAAGAGGCTTTAATAAAGTATTTTTCATTTCTGGAATAGGATTGAAAATAGCTTTAAAAAATGCCAATTGTATATATTGGCAAATACATCTGAAGTACAAATCATTTAAACATAAACTTCTATTATAAGATAAGTGTATATATCTCCAATTTTTGACATCAACAAAAGTTATGCAGCTACTAGAAAATTAATTTTTTTCACGTAGTCTGTAGTAGCCTGCTTGATAGTATCTCCATCTTCTCACGGTGAAGGGGCTTTCAGGCCTGCAGGATCCTGAGAGCTATACCAGCAGAAGCTTATGCTCCTAGTAGGGCAACCCTTGCTGGGCAGATGAGAGTGGTAGGCCAGAAAAAGAGAGATACCCAGGTTCTACAGGTTGGGGTTTGAGCATTGGGCCACTTTTAAAAAAATAAGTATGTTATGTATCGCCATCAAATTATCTCAAAAGAGGATGGAAACTTACAAACAGTAAATCGGATATGACAGAAACATTTGAGATTGGGAACATGGAACACTTGAAGTCTAGCAATAGATGTCCTGTCAGATGAACTTGAAAAGCAAAACATGTATATAGTGGTTCTGCAGAAAAAAAGATGGCCTTGGGCTGGTAAGATAAATACCAAAGAGTATGTGATATATTATTGTGGATGTGAAGACAGTAAGTATGGAGGAGTAGGCTTTGCTGATAGGAAAAGGTGGGTTTCAGCAGTTATGACCTGAAAGGCACATAATAGAGATTGCCCAGGATTAAGAAATATTTTATTAATTGGCATATATGCCCTTATGGGGAAGTGAAATTCCTCCTCATAAGATTAGTTTGAAACCGAAAGATTAGTTTTATGAATATCTAGAACAATTAGTTGATAAGTTATCAAAATGTGATTTAAGAATTATCATAGGGGATTCAAATGTATAAGTAAGAAAAGAAGAGATATGGAAGTCAGTAGCAAGTAAAGAACACTTACATGTTACAACAATGACAGTGGATCAAGACTGCTAAATTTTTATGAGTCTGCAAAATTGAAAGTGATTAGTACAATAAGAAGATCTATAAAGAAATATGAGCAGCACCAAGTAGTGCATTAAAGAACTAAACCGACCACATGTTTGTAGACGACAGATACATAACAAGCATACTGGATGTACTCAGTTTAAGAGGAGCAGATTATGGATCAGACCACCACTTTGTGCTAGTAAAGTCAGGCAGAGGATAGCTGTAGTGAAGAAATGGGATATGGGATATGAAACCCCATGTAAGAAATGCAGTGAAAAAGTTGAAAACTGCATTGGTCGCAGACCAATTTAGAATGGAACTGAAAAATTGTTTTCAGATACTAAATGTTAGTGTGATAAACCAAGCAAAACTTGGCCATAAACAAAAAATGGAACTCGTTAAAAAATGATGCTGGTGTTGACAAGGAAGGTTTGTGGCAAAAGTAAAAAGATGCAGGGGAAACCAAGGTTTGTTGAAGAATTTGAAGAAAAGATAAAAGAAAGAAGACTGTCAAAAGAAGAGTGGTTGAAGGAATATTCTAAAGAAAGTAGAAAAGAATATAACCAGTTGAGCAGAGAGGTAACCAAAGTCCTCAGGAAGGAAAAGGCAATATATAGATTGTCTGCTAAAAAGAGCAGAAGCAGACCATGCGGAACCCCAAAAGTGTTCTAAAAAAGTGTGTTTTTTTAGAAAATTCACACCTAGCACATTTGGTAAAAGAAAATGGGCAGATTGTTACACAGAAATCTCATGTTCTGGAAGTATGGAGAAATTACTTTCAGCAGCTGTTGAATGGAGAATCTGATGCTGTAGCAGAACAAGATGCTCAGGTGTACCAGAATGTCCAACCAGAAGTGGAAGAATCAATTTTAGTAGCAGAAGAAGTAATCAAACACATGAAAAGTAACAGACTTCAGGAGAGGATGGCATCACTGCAGAAATTCTAAAGGCCAGATGGAAAGAGTTATCAACACAAATACATATGTCTGGGAAAAGGAGTAGACACCAAGAAATGGAAATAGACCATAGTTGTATCTCTGCTCAAAAAAAGGAGACAAGCAGAATTCTAACAACTATCAGGGGGATATCACTTCTGAACAAAACATATAAAAGTTTTTGTCAAGAATAATTCAAAGAAGACTTGTAATCTGTACAGCAAACATCATAGAAGATCATCAAGCTGGATTTCAAAAAGGCAAATCTACAACAGACCAATATTCATTCTGAAAGAAGCCGTAACTAAGTATTGGGAATCTAACAAAGGGTTGTAGGCTATGTTTGTCAATTTCTGTTAAGCTTATGACAGCCTCCAAGAGATAGACCAACTCCACCGGGTTGGTCTAGTGGTTAACGCGTCTTCCCAAATCAGCTGATTTGGAAGTCGAGAGTTACAGCGTTCAAGTCCTAGTAAAGCCAGTTATTTTTACACGGATTTGAATACTAGATCGTGGATACCGGTGTTCTTTGGTGGTTGGGTTTCAATTAACCACACATCTCAGGAACGGTCGAACTGAGAATGTACAAGAGTACACTTCATTTACACTCATACATATCATCCTCATTCATCCTCTGAAGAATTATCTAAACGGTAGTTACCGGAGGCTAAACAGGAAAAAGAAAGAAAGCCTCCAAGAGATAGGTGTGGGAAGAAATAGACAGTTTTGGAATACCAAGAAGGCTTATCAGAATAGCAGCTTTATTTAAGTGTGAGTGATGCCAAGTGTAAAGTAAAAGTGGAAAATGAATGTTCACCGTCGTTTGAAGTATTGAAGTAAGCAAGGGAGTAAGACTGCTTTTCAACATTGCACCGGAGGGAGCTCTTAAAGAAATTCAAAAGACTAATTTTGGAATAAAAATGAGTTCCAAAATAGTTGTATTGGCTTTTGCAGATGATGTATTGATATTTGCAGAAGTACTGATAAGAGAAACACAGTCATTGGGCTGAAAATTAATGATAAGACAGAATTGTCCTTTTTAGTTGTTTGAATAATGAATTTCAGTACCTCACAGTTGTAGACCACAAATTTGAGCTAGTGAGAATATTCAAATAATTGGGGATGGTAATCGGGTCACAGAAGTCTGACGAAAATGAAATCCAGAATCAACTAAAAGCAGCAAACAGAAGCCTGTATGCCACTAACAAAATGAGGTCATCAAGATTGCTTTCACATGAGGCAAAACCGAAAACATATAGAATACTTATCAGATGAGTTATATGGACTCAAAACATGGATTTTAAATAAAAGTGTGGAGAAAAAGCTCATAACATTGAGAACAAGATTCTGAAAATGAACCTGGAGAAGGAACTTGGAGGATTTTGTACAACCAAGAAATAAGAGAACTTTATGATGCATCAGACATAGTGACAGAGGCGAGGAGTAGAAGGTTAAGGTGGGCTGTTCACATAATAAGATGACAAGAGGATGTCCTGATAAAACAGATGTGGAAGGAAAACTAAAAAGGGAAGAAACACCAAGGAAGACCCAAAAAGCAATGGAGGGACTGGATAAAGCAGAACATGAACAGGGTGAGGGCAGCTGAAGAAGATGCTCAGGATCGGACAAAGTGGAAGTGGTTCATTGGTGAGGCCAAATACCATTTTGGATATAAATAGCCATGGAAATAGTAGTATTTCATAATTGTGTGCGCTAAAATATTAAACCATTTCCTATGGCCAAATCGTTATTTCTGCTGCCTTTCATCCATAATATTCTGGGTTAGACTTGGCATTTTTCAAGCTTGAAAAATTAGCTTTTATTCTTATCCAAAGAAAAAATGTAATCATAATTGGATTCAATGCGATTAATTAAACAGAACAAAAAATTTTTTGTAATTAGTTTTAAGAAAAATATGTGATTCTGATAGTATTTTTTCTCCTGAATTCAAATACGATATTGGTTTTCCCCATCGCAAGGTTTCTGAGAGACAGGCATTTATAATTTCAAACATTTTAATTCTTCCTGCATTCTTAACTGCACAATATTCAAATGTTTGACTTGCATAGAAAGTACGAAGTGACAATTATTTGCTATATTTCACCTGTGGAGCATTGCTCTTGATGGTCAAATAATAATTGACCACCATATTAGGGTTTCCATTTGTCTTGATATCTCTTTTCCTTAGCTGAAATCTCCTGACAAAAGTGTTCCCCATGCTCATCGCTCACTGTGCCAAGATTTTCTGGGAAGAAATCTAGGTGCGAGTGCGGGAAGTGTACTTTTAAGGACATATTACAACCCAAATTTTTATATGATATAAGATTGTTGAAAATGTCACAATAATTTTCTGCCTTTCAATTTCCCAAAAAACTCAGAGTAACATTTTTGAATGTTTGCGCCAGGCTGATTTCTCCAGTGGATTTAATAGTGTCTCAGACTTTTCATCATTCATTATGGATTGTATTTGTGGACCCACAAATATTCCTTCTTTAATTTTTCCATCACTAATTTTAGGAAACTTCTGTTTTAAGTACATGAAACCAGGAGTATTATCCATGGCCTTGACAAAATTCTTCATTAATCCTATTTTGATATGTAACAGAGGTAGATACACACTTTTAGGATTACACAATGGGTCATGTTTCACATTTTCCTGTTCAGAAATGAGTGATTCGCATTTAGGCCATTCTTTTCTAATGAAATGTTTTTTTCTGCCCCTAGTATCCCATTCACACAAAAAAGGACAGTACTTTTTGTAACAAAGCTGCAGACCAAGAATAAATACAATTAACTTCAAATCACCACAAATATTCCATTCATACACTGCATATTGAAGCTTATCCAATATAAATCTTTCATATATTGCTTTCATACTAGCAGAGTGAGCCACAGGTACTGATAGGAATTTATTGTCATTATGCAGAAACACCATGAACAAACACCATGTTCACCATGTTCATTACAGTGTCTCCATAAGAGAAGAAATGTCATTATAAAACACTAAACCATTTTCTTCAGAAAAATAGTCTATACATTCAGAATGATGATTACGATAAGTACATATCTTTGTATTCTTTTGAAGAAGATTTCCATCCTTTTAGCCAGGAAGCAAGTATTTCAGACTGTTTTTTGGATAACTTTAACTGAGATAACTTTGGATAACTTTCATAAGAGATTGATAAAATTTTCTTGAGTCAGTAAATGAAGCTTGGATAAACTGCTTTGTTCAAAAGTTGTATCACCAGAATCTGTTTTCTTTTTCTTCCTTACTTCCATCAAATTCTGAGCTCTCTTCATCTAATGTCATATGTTCTGGAGGCTTTGGTATGGGCAATTCTTCATAGTGCAGACTGATCTCATTGCAGATTGGAAGTTAGAGTACACCACTGTGTTTTGATTTTTTTGTAATCTCTTTAATGTTGTTAAGCAGAAATAACAGTCAAAAGAGTGATCTTTGGGTTCCCTCAAAATCATAGGGATAGCAAACGGAATATAGTGTGTGCCATTTTTCCATGCAGTGAACACAATGCAGCCTAGAACATGATAAACAACAAAAATCTGGGGCCCAGGACCTTGTTTGGTCCCCGACTTTACACCCTAAATAAACTTCATAACACTTTTTTACTAATGGATTAAGGTTTCACCTTTGAACTTGAGCGTCACTTCACCACATACATAACAAAAATTGTTTGGATGATTTAAACAAACTCTAGGCATTTTGTAACTAAAGACTAATTAAAAGAAATAAAGTTGTAAATATGTAATACACAATAATTCAGACACACAAAGCACTCACAATGACGTGTTTACTGGTTCACTCCTATCTTACAACTGGCATTGTTCTGATGAATGTGTTTTACACTAGATCTCATTTGTACATGTCTGAACCTGCACAACAGCAGCAACGCTAGCCTTTGAGTTAGCTCATTTGATTCCATCGTACTTACAATGCTCTAGGAGCGTTTACTTGACAATGGGACAAATGGACAAAAAAACATTTTTAAATATTTAAAAAAATTAAAATAACAAAAAACTGTTGGTGATGGAAGATTTCTGAATACATATTTGAAAACAGGATAAAAACTGCATTAAGTAACATCTATTGGTACTTATTATTTAAGTGATTAAATGTAAGTCACTTATAATTCAGAAGGTGGCTCTTACAATTACTTTACCATTTTTATATTAAAACTTTATATGTATTATTTTTCAGATTGTTGGTGAAGTCTTGAAACAGTTAACTGAAGAAAAGTGTAAGTTTTAATTAAACATTTTTGTGTGTAAATATTGATAAGAAAACATTTGTAGAGAAATGATACATTTATGGCATTGGGTCTTTGCATTTACAAAAAGTGTACATTTAATAAAACATTTTTGAAAAATAAATATACATTTTTTATAGCAATGTCAGTTTGTGTATACAGTTGTGTTATCAAAACTGCAGTTGGATCTACAAACACCGGTCCATCTTAAAATCTCTAAACTGAAACCAAGTGTATATAGTAATGTTATTTTACTAAAACTTTCCCAAATTGTTTCTAAGACATCTGTTGTGCTATGATAAACTAACATCCATTTATATAATTTAATTAGTATATCTAACAACATAGCTATGTATTGATACATTTACTGGTATTATGTCATTTTGATATAAACTAACTTCAGCTTTGTGACAACATTTAGGTCTATACATACTGTTGAGCCAAACTATCTATGCGTGTAACCATTTTGTTACTGGCCTAAACAAAAACATCATGCTCGCTTCTTTTGGCTGACACTTGTAGTATGACCTACATGATTTGCTAAACTAACATTCATCAAAATTAAACTATTTGATAATATACCTCATTAATATGTAATTTAGAAATTATTATTATGAATTTTTTTAATGTATTTAGTTTGAATTTATAATATTGAAATCAAAATATGATCTTATTATATGGTACTTTATCTATAGCATAAACTGCACATATTATTTTAATCCCAATTTATGAACAAAATGTAAAATTATTTAATAAAATATGATGACAAAGTATGTTATTATAATAGCACTATAAAATAATTAGACTGTGTCATAATTAAAAGCATATTTTCTGCCAATTAATTTCCACTATTATGAACTATTTCATAAATTTTATTATAATAATTATAAAAAGCGATATTTTATTGTACTTAACCTACAATGAAACGGTTAAAAAAAATGTATGGTTTTATTTATCACTTATCACTTTACTATTAGCACTACATTAACAATCAAGGCATAATTAAGAATTAAGGCATATTTTAAACAAATCGACAAAAAAAACATCATTAGTTTCTTTTTTAAGTACCTTCACTTTTTCACTCAGTTGTCTCAAACCTGCTCATGTCATCTGAGTCATCATCACTGCTCTTGGAGTGAGAAATCGCTCTCCAATGAAATGACAATGATTCAATGAGGTTGTCGACCTCACTTTCTTTTGTGAAGTAGTCACCTTCAATTTTTTTACGTGTGCGTTTCCTTACCCAGTCTTCTTGGCCCATGCTAGCCATCTTCTTTTCAGTTAGCGTTTGAACTTCAGGAAAACTACAAGATTTATTTTTATTAGCAACGTAGCTTTTAACATCAGCTCATATGAGTTCAATTGAGTTGAGGTCCTGATGATGTGGCAGCAGTGTTAAGATATCATGACCCTTCTCTTGAACAACTTCATCTAGGATATAGCGGCAAAATCTAGATATGTGCAATTTTATCAGTTTGTATAGCTCTGGCACATACATAGCATCAGTAAAAGGAATGTTGTGTTTCACAAGCCAATCTTTCATATCTTGTTTTCTGCTCTTTGAGTTCAGGGCTTTTTCAATTTGAACATTATGGTAAGGAGCGTTGCCTAATACCAAACAATCCTTGGCTCCAAATTTGGCAGCAATTTTTCTTTCATCCATTTCATAAACATATCATTGTTTACATTATTGTGATACTCCCCAGTCAGTCTGATTTGTTACTTTGCACATTGTCAAGGCATTAGAGACAAAATCTTTTTCACTGTCAGCATGAATAATTATTAATCTTTAGAGATTGGACGTCATTGTTGGAATTGTCTGACTATGATTCATTTTTAAGGTGACTGCTAAGTATGTATGATCCATCAAGATAAATTATGGGCTCTCCTTGATTTCTCAAACACTTCATTGCCCTCAGATAAGAAATTCTTGGATAAATATTAGTCTAAATACAATGTCATAATCATAATACAATAGACATAATAATTAATTGTCATGAGTCATTGCTTTTATGATTCAAAAGGGATACTGTGAATGTGTTGTACTGACAAACAGGCAACACAATTCCTTTGAACGAGACCCCCTCTCACTGCCCAACCATCAGTCAGTCAGCCAGCCTGGCTGTGCATGCAGATAGTTTGGCACAACTGTACATATTCTCATCCCATTTCACCTATTGTTATATTTAGTCTCATCATTTCATCTCCACCTATTGCCAGACATATTCTTGTTTCTCCACTTAACTACTTATTCCCTAACTCTCGTTTTATATCTTATCTTTAGATATCCTCTGGGTCTAATTTCCTATAATTAGTTCAGAAATATTCTGGATAGTTAGAAAAGGTTGACTATCTATGGTCTAATGTTTTATAATCGTGTAGATTTCCTAATGAAAAACTGATGTATTTATTAAAAGAGATGCATAGTGAAGTCCTGACAAGTTTCACTGTTGCATATACATTCATACAAAATTAGATTAAGAGATTTGTTATTATCTTGTTATACATATTCCTGGCTTTATAACTACAGTTTCTATAAATAACTTTTTTAATAGGATATTCTATCTGTGTACTAGATTAGTAGTTCTTCTAACATTGCTTTATTGGTAATGTCAATCAATTAAAATTATTATTAAATCAATGCATACACATTTTTTTTATTTTTCAGTTATTGTCAAAGCTACAAATGGTCCTCGATATGTTGTTGGTTGTCGCAGACAGCTAGATAAAAGCAAATTAAAGTCAGGAACTAGAGTTGCTCTTGACATGACTACATTGACTATTATGCGCTACTTGCCTCGTGAAGTAGATCCACTTGTTTATAATATGTCTCATGAAGATCCAGGAGATGTTACTTATTCAGCAATTGGTGGTCTTGCAGAGCAGATTAGAGAGTTAAGAGAGGTATAGATGTATTATTATTATTTTCATTAGCTTAATGTTTGAATAAAAACAACTTTATACCTTAATTATTATTATTATTATTATATATATATTGTATGTTATATTATATGTATATTGAATGAAATTTAAACCACCAAAACACAGTGAATTATTAAGTTAATTTTAAAATTTCAAGAATCAATTTTCTATTAATAATTTGTTTTTGTACTTGTGAATTTTGAATTTAATGAAATTGTTACAGTTTTTACATTTTTTTACACAAATTCTGCAAATACAGCAGAATTCCATTATTGGAATAAATATATTTTTTTAGTTTTTTTGAAAATTGAAATAATTCATTAACTTATTGAATACTGTGCTAATAGAATTTAATATTAAATGAAATTTAAACCACCAAAACATAGTAGACTAGTTACTATGGACTAGTTTACCTCTAGAATATTTTACCAAGGAAGATGCCACCATCTTTGTTACATGAAGTTGCAGAGCTACATTTTCTTGGAAAAGAAAACAGCTCTAGTTTTCCATTGCTTTCAGCTGCACAGTACTCAGAAGATTGAGTGATGTTGATATGGTCATTCAGGTCCTCCTGACCTAAGCCCTTAACAACTACTGAAAGAGAGAACTCTTTCAGGAATCATTCCTTGGTCTGGCTTTCAACAGATACCTCTCCAATATGGTTGCACCTTTGGTCCAGCTATTCTGTATCACTGATCACTCAAGCCCCTTCACCTTCTGAGTACTACGCCGCTGAAAGCAATGGAAAACTTCCATTGGATAGGCAAGATTACTGCGCAGTGAAGGTGAGGAGCAGTAGAAGATTATACAAACTGGTGCGTAACATTTACAAAAAAGGGGAACATTATCAGATTTCAAAAAGAGTGTTATTGTCATGATACCAAAAAAGCAAGAGCAGATAAATGTGAAGAATACAGAACAATTAGCTTAACTACTCGTGCATCAAAAATCTAGTTTTCTGTACAGAAGAATTGAGAGGAGAGTGGAAGAAGTGTTAGGAGAAGACCAATTTGGTTTCAGGAAAAGTATAGGGACAAGGGAAGCAATTTTAGGCCTCAGATTAATAGTAGAAGGAAGATTAAGAAAAACAAACAACATACTTGGCGTTTATAGACCTAGAAAAGGCATTCGATAACATAGACTGGAATAAAATGTTCAGCATTTTAAAAAAATTAGGGTTCAAGTATAGAAGTAGAAGAACAGTTGGTAACATTTACAGTAACCAAACTGCAACAGTAATAATTGAAGAGCATAAGAAAGTAGCCATAATAAAAAAGGGAGTCCAACATGGATGTTCTCTATCTCTGTTATGTTTTAATCCTTACATTGTGTTAGCAGTTAATGATGTTAAAGAACAGTTTAGATCCGGAGTAACAGTGCAATGTAAAAAGATAAAGGTGTTATGATTTGCTGATAATATAATAATTCTAGCTGTGAGTAAAATGATTTAGGAGAAACAATGATTGACATGATGAAGTTCTGCACAAAAAACTACCACATGAAAGTAAACAAAGACATAACAAAAGTAATGAAATGTAGTAGAAATAATGTAAGTAGACCATTAAAAATAAAAATAGGATGAGAAGAGATTATGGCGGTAGACAAATTTTGTTTGTGAAATAGAATTACTAAAGATGGTTGAAGCAGGAGCAGTATAAAATGCCAAATAGCACAGGTGAAATGAGATTACGGTCAGAAATATAATTTGCTTACATCAAAAATTAATTTAAACTTCAGGAAAACATTTTTGAAAGTAGATGTTTGGAGCATAGATTTATATGGGAGTGAAACTTGGACGATTGGAGTACCTGAGAAGAGAAGGTTAAATGCTTTTGAAATGTGGTGCTATAGGAGAATGTTAAAAATCAGATGGGTGGATAAAGTGATAAATGAAGAGGTGTTGCAGGAAATTGAAGAAGATAAAAGCATTTGGAAAAATATGGTTGAAAGAAGAGACAGATTTATAGGCAACGTCTTACAATATCCTGGAATAGTCGCTTTGATATTGGAGGGACTGGTAGATGGGAAAAATTGTGCAGGCAGGCAATGTTTGGATATGTAAAACAAGTTGTTAGGGATGTAGGATGTAGGGGATATACCGAAATGAAATGACACACAATAGATAGGGAATCTTGGAGAGCTGCATCAAACCAGTCAAATGACTGAAAAAATATATATTTAAATTTATATTACATCATTTTATATTTTTTAAGCTTTGTTATGTAAATATATTTTCTGAAAATGTGGATGTAAATGTATTACAGGTTATTGAATTACCTCTTTTGAATCCAGAATTATTTCAAAGAGTAGGAATCACACCACCTAAAGGTTGTCTTCTGTATGGTCCCCCAGGAACAGGGAAAACATTGTTGGCTCGTGCTGTTGCAAGCCAGTTAGATGCAAATTTTCTTAAGGTACTGTATTAATTGTAATTTGTGTTTATCTCTAATTAAATGTTTGTATTTAATTTTTAAATTAGTTTTAATAAAAGTACTTGTTGATAAAATAGATTAAAAGAGTGAATACAACATACAGAATTATTCATCTGTTGTTAAAATTGACTGATACTGTGATATTTATGCATTTAGGAAGGATTTATTACAATGTTATTAATTAAAAATGACAAAATTTAGCTTCAATATTTATTCTAAAGTGCAGTTATAAGCTCCATAAGTATGAAGAATTAAGGAGTTTTTTAAAGCCAATTCACATATATAATTTATTGCAGAGATGTTTATTATCATTTTTAACATCAGTGTATGTTTATTTTATTGGTGATTTAATTTGAGATGCTTCCAGTATTCAGTATTCTGAACACTTTACTAGTTTTAACCCTAACTTTTCTTACTTCAGAACATATTAAAAAAAAATTGTTATGAATTTGAAGTAATCATTCTTTTGTTGTTAGTGAGAGAACAATATTTATAAAATGCATTAATATTACATTACTTTTATTTTATTGGTTAGCATTCAGTTTTATTTAATATATTAAATGCAAAGTCCTTTACTTTCAGTATCTATTTTGTTGTCATTTTTAGTTCATGTGCCTTTGTTTGGTTTTTTTGTGATTTTTAGTTTTGTTTTTGTGCTGCAGGTTGTCTCTAGTGCTATTGTGGATAAGTATATTGGTGAGAGTGCTCGGTTAATCAGAGAAATGTTTAATTATGCACGTGATCATCAGCCATGCATTATTTTTATGGATGAAATTGATGCTATCGGAGGTCGTAGATTTTCTGAAGGTACATCGGCTGATAGAGAAATTCAAAGAACACTGATGGAACTATTAAATCAAATGGATGGCTTTGATTCACTGGGGCAGGTAGATAATATACTATAATTTGTTTAATGTTCTGGTATGCTAGTTGACACTTTCAATGCCATAGCAGGCTAGAAATAGATCATCTACATTCTAGACAAAATTATCTGTCTTGAAGGATAGATTTCTCTAACTTTGATTTAAAGTAGTAAAATTACTGTTATGACTAATACCCTAAAATTAATATTTTATAAAATTAGTAGCTAAATTATTATATTTTTTCATGATTCATTATGGGTTGTTTATCCTTGTAAGTAAGCATCAAAACATATTCTTAGTTATAGAATCAGCAGGTACTTCAGTGTTGTAGTCTTTAAATGAAGTTAAATGTAACCTTACTATATAAGTGTTGTAAAAAATCAGATGCTATTTGTATTGAACATAGTTTAACAAAAACTTTGAAAAACAATATTTCAGGCTATTTTGAAAGACATCATAAGAAAAAAAATTAAAATTAATTAACACTCCTCAAAAAATAATTAGTGAGTTACAAACAAAGGTAAAAATTCACATCATTCATGTATAAATGAAATGAAATAATAATTTGTTTATTGTTTATGTTAACATAAACAATCATATCATGTCAGAACATAATGTTCTGAATATGTTTGTCAGAACATGATGTTTGAGTATACAGTAGTTTATGCAACAAGTTATTTTAAAATAATGGGAATTTCTAAATTCCCATTTATGAATTGTACCTTTTCAGCAGTAAATTATCTATCAATTTAGGATTGAAGTCAAGTTAGTAGATTTATAAAATAAATAGAAATAATTTTCTAAAACTTGTATAAATTGGGAGGATAAGCCCATGGTCACAATAAAAATATTTATAGAAGCTAAATCTGAAGGTTAATTTACTCTGCAGAAATTAATAAAACTTATTTCAGGTTTGCTAGCTTAAGTGACAAGTCACAGTTTACATCATAGCAATTATGAGGATTGTTACTTTTTAATCTTTGATCAGTATTTGTACATTATTTTTTTCACTAATATGTACATCATAAAATAACATATATAATTTTAAGTTTGTTTTAACTAGTTTGCTTGTGATGTTTTCAGTGCTACAATCTGTTATGAATGATTTTTTTTATTTAAAAAATGGGTTGTTTTAACTCAATAAAAATGTGATTATTGTAGAACAGTTTTTAGCATACTATGAGTTCTGGCATTTCCATGTGTTCATATTAATGAATATGTAATCTTCACTAAGAAAAAATGTAGTCATTTATTTCTGTAATATTGCAATATTTATTTGTATTAAACTAAACAGCAGGACTATTTTCATGTTACATTAAATTTCAATTTATACAAACAGTTCGTGATTCATTCAGAGACTAACTTGTTTTTATAAATAATTCTGTTCTAATTTATACTGTATTTGCAGTTACATATGATATATATATATATATATATTTTATATTATAAATTAAATTTGGATGCTGGTTATAAAACGGTTAAGTGGACTGAATAATAAAATTATACAGTTTGAATGTAACTAAAAATTATGACATCTTTATTGTATTAGATTGATACTGATCGTAATTGAATACCGGTACACTAAAAAAAAAAAAAACTTGTGATAAAAAACATAACTGACCAACGTCATGCCCACTTCACCAACCCCTAACTGAGCGAGCAACACACATGAACAAGGAAGTGGGAGAACTCCCAACTACACCATACACACACCATACACATGCGCATAAAAAAAATCCAGCATGCCCTCCACATTGAAGGAACACCTTCAAAAAATAAAATTAATAAAAATATAGACAGTCAAAAAAAATTAATTACATAAATGTCAATAATATATGAGACTACATTCACGTTTTAAATACAGGGTGATCATAAAAGAATGGTGCGGTTTTGAACATGGTTTAAATTAAAACAGAATTACTTACAGTTTATGTTTTTTATTTTTCAAATTTGTCGTCTCAAACATTTTTTTATATAATTAATAAATTTCAATATGTGCCTTAGTCACTCAACAAATGTCCAAACGATACTCAACTTCTCTCCAAACATTAGTTAACATTTCTTCGTTAATGGTTGTCATTGCATCATTAATCCTGTTTTTTAAGCGGTTTAGGTCGCGAATTTTTTGTGTATAAACAACGCTTTTGATGTACCCCCACAGGAAAAAATCGCAAGGTGTCAGGTCTGGACTCCTTGGAGGCCAAAGTATGGGTCCTTGCCGGCCTATCCATCGATCTCCAAATTTTTCGTTCAAAGCGTCCGTGACCAACGCATTGAAGTGCGGGGGAGCACATCTTGTTGGAAATAAAGTTGATGAATGTTTTCGAGTTCATCCGGCTGAGGAAAGCAGTAATCAGTTAACATGTCAAGATACAAAACTCCATTAATTGTTTTTTCAGCAAAGAAGAAAGACCCTATTACACGATTTTTCATCACACCACACCAAACATTAACTTTAGGCAAATCGCGTTGTTTCTCAATAATTGCGTGTGGGTTTTCAGAGCCCCATATTCATGAAATGCGTCTGTTAACACATCCATTCACATGGAATGTAGCTTCGTCTGTAAAAATTATATGATCTAAAAATGATTCATTTTCACTTATTCTGTCCGACATTTCAACAGCGAAATTGTAACGTTTTACACCATCATCAGGTTTCAATTCCTGCAGTATCTGGATTTTATAAGCGTGTAATTTCAGTTTTTTATGTAAAACTTTGTGAACTGTTGATTTTGGAATACCTAATTCGACGCTTCGACGGAGGATGGACTTCCCAGGACTTCTAATTGCCGATTGTCTAATTAGTTCAACCGTTTCATCTGGTACACTTGGTCTGTCAGTTGATTTCTGTTTCTTTACCGATCCGGTTTCTTCGAATTGTTTGAACCAACATGTTATGTTATTTTTGCATGGTGGATCTCTTCCGAATTCACGTCAAAACGCACGTTGAACTAAAATTACGGATTTTAATTCAGCCATCAATAAAACACACTTTGCTTTGTCTTTATTCGAGAACATAGTAACTCGCTAAACTCACCACAACAACAATTCAAGAACTGACGTTGTGGTTACAACTGCTGATAAACAAACTTTTGGGTTGGAGGCTTTCAGAGATACCAATATAACATCTAGAAATTTCCCTATAATGTTCCTATGAATTACTGAAACCGCACCATTCTTTTATGATAACCCTGTATATAAAATTAAAATAAACAAAGATATGCATATAATACACAAGAAAATCATAATGTAACAATGAACTTATTTTTTTGGTAATGGACATATTTTTGAAATTGGTCTTTTAATGCTCCGGTTGAAGTTTTAAGTGTCACCACATGCACTTTTCTATCGTTCCAGGATGTATATTGATGACACGAGCCATTTTCCATTGGAGTGGAGGTAGGCTGTCCTTGATGATGACCAAATTGTTTTCTTGCAGATCTGGAGTAGAGTTTTCCTATTTTGATCATTGCTGAAGATTTTTCAGGTACTCATTGGCTCAACGAGAGCAGAAGTGCTGCATTTGTTGCTGAATCTGTTGCCAGTGATTAAGTCTATTTACTGGAAAGGGTTGCAAATTTGGTTCTGGAAGGCTGCAGATTTTTGGCATGGATTTGTCAGGTTATCAGATCAGTCAAGATGTGATTCTTTGGTAAAATGATGGGGTTCCTTTGGTCAGAATGGAGGCTGGAATTCTGTAAACGACCTCCAACTCTTAGTTTATGTTTATTATTAATTACTAATTAAACTCTTAGTTTAATTATTAACATCCTAAAAATTTCAGTAGAACATTTCACCGGGGCAGCTGAAATCCAAGTGAAATCTTTCACTAGCCGTGCAACAAAGCACTAACTTGCAAACCAAGCATTTTAGGACACATGCTTGTATGAATTTTTCTATTATTTTCACCAGTAGAGTAGGTTACGAAAGTCCTGGGAGAACTTCATGATAACACCCCCTGTACAATATAACTTAAATATTTATTCAAATACTTATCAATTATATACCTTAAATATTATATTTTATTCTACCAGTTTTATCTGTTCATCATCTTATTATATCACTTATACACAAATGGTTAACATCTTTTAGATTGCATAATTTATTACAAATAGAAACAGAAACATAATAAGATCCTTTTCAAAGGCTGTAAATTGACACATTATTATGTAACATGAAAATATTTCTGCTGTTTGATATAAATATATTTCATGTAGTTATTATTTTTATGTATTAATATGGACTGTAAACAATCCTGTTCATTTTGTTTTGGTAACACTACTTTGATCAGTTATTTCATTATTTTCCTTGATCTTTCCAAGCAAATGTTTAAGTAGTTATTCAGCTCATCTTCATTCTTCCTGGTGCAATCTATTCATGTGTTGTGATCTGGAAAAAGTATTTATTTATTTCCAATTTTTGCTAGTTTTTCTTTCTTTACTTTAACTTATAACTGCGATATAAATTTTCTGTGGCATTTGTATCAATTTCTGTTTATATGATTTAGCCTTCACTTAATAAATTTTTTGTAACTTGCAAATCTGATCATGTACGTAAACATGTGTTTCTGTATTAAGCCAGTTCTTACTTAAATACATTAGAAAAAACATTTTTTTCAATTTTTTTCAGGTTAAAATGATAATGGCAACAAATAGACCTGATACATTAGATCCTGCATTGCTGAGACCTGGTCGTCTTGATCGTAAAATTGAGATACCCCTACCGAATGAGCAAGCACGTCTTGAAATCTTGAAAATACATGCAGGACCTATTGCCAAGCACGGTGAAATAGGTCAGTTTGAACGGTTTGAAAACAGTAAATCTCAATATTGTGTGTTATTAAAAAGGATATATTTAATATTCATTTGTTGCTGACGAATCTTTTTTTTTAGTGTAGGTGTAATAATTACATCTTGGACATGCATTTATTTTAATGAGTGATGGAATCAATGAATGGATAGATGAAAAATACCAGGTCATTGCTGGTGTAGAACTCAAGTTCTAGCTAAGCTCAAGTTGACAGCTGCTAAAGCAACCACTGTTTTTAATTAGTCAACTGATAATTTTGTAATGAAAATATGCTGCATATTCACCAATTTATTAATGTTGAATATAAATCATTCATTGCTATTATAACTACAGATATTATAAAATAATTTTATGTACTTTATGTTGTTTTTAGCTTCAGTTCTAAAATTATTAGTGTTTATTTTTTTTCTATTTAAAAAAACAAGATAAATACTATATTAATGTACTCAGGTCTTTGATATCAAAATTTATCATTATCCAAGTTTCTAAAGTAGCAATATTTAAAATATGTGATCTAAATCATTTCTTCTACTTGGAGCCAAACTACTTTTATAGTCCCAATACTTAACGACTTAAACCATATTTTTAAATTAGGGAACAAATGCTTAAAGAAATAAGATATTCTATATATAAATTTATGTTATAAGCATCTATATACATTCTACAATTCATCATTCAAAATGTAATCAAAATTGTAAGAAAGATTTGCCAACCTTCTCTCACAGATCTGTACTTTCTACGTTGTTTTATTTATATATATTTTTATAGGCTCCTTCTTTTACCCACTTCTATGCTGAAATCTTACCCACATTTTAGCTTGGTGGGTATCAGTTGACACCTTCAACAGTTACTGCAAAGGCTGCTATAGTGTTTAAGAGAACATTCTTTTGCCAGGCCTACTGAAAGTAATCCTCTCACTGTGATACAATGTTATTTTCACAAGAGTGCTAAATTATTAAAAATATAAATCTCATTCCTAGTTAGAAAATGGACAAGTATCACATTAAAGAAGAAACTCTTCCTCTTTAACTTCCTTATTCCTCCAGCTCTTTTCTTAGTGCTGTTTATAACAGTGAAGATAATAAGCATTTAAGTAACACCTTCAAATTTGCAGAAAGTAAGTAACTCTGTTAGACATTTCTGATGTTGCAGAACTGACAGGTTTTAAGAGTTAGATTTCTTAATTTGATCAGGACCATTAATTTATTATAATTGCAGATATTAATTTATGAACTGGTACTTCGACAGTGTATGTAGGGAATGAGTTGTTCACAGATTATTAAATTATATTTAACATTAATGCTCAGGAGTTTACTTACATTTCAATCTACTTATCAAAAATTTGATTAAAAAAAGTAATTTATCTGCAATCTATATGCATTAAACAGCCATCAGTTGTGCTAAAGAAATACAGTTGTATGCAAAGCGCTCATATCTCCTCTTCATAAATAAAAATATAAATCCTTTTGCATTGAAATGAAAGTAAAATCCACAATTGTGAAAGAGACTAAATCACATTACCTTCATGAAGGAACAGCATGTAACTGTATTTTACCATAAATTCAGCTGACCAAGATGTGTTATAATTAAAATCCAACAGAAAATTGTTGCAGGAAACTAAACCGAGAATGAATTAATTTATTAGTATGAATTGGGAAGCTTGTCTTTACTTAATACAAAACTCAGTTCCAAGTCATGCTTTTTAACAACCACCAGATAGATAGAAACCTATCAAACTGCATAAATGCAAAATGGAAAGATTCACTTCTGCACATTCTTAGCTTAAATCTAGAGGGCTACTTATAAACATAATTAGTTTGTTACATCTCTCTGTTAATGAACTGGGTATAAATAACAATAGAGGGAAGGACCAAATGATCACCTGGATTTAGGTAGGCTTGACTTGTGTAATACTAGTATATTCAGCTGTTGAAGACATTTCTGAACCCCTAAGGGAAGACACCTTCTAACCACCCCCTTTGTACCTAGCCCTGATGGGCTTTACCAAAGTTCATCTTTTAAACCTTGGCACATGTCATCCCTCGGTTACCTCGGCTCAGGATGCCACAAGCAAAATTCCCATTGATCTAACTATTGCTAAAAATAACAAAACACATCTCTAGTCTCAAGCAAGTCTGAAAACTATAGTTGTCAAAGGAACTGAATTGCCTACCTACATGAAAGGTGAAGTGAGTTGACATGCAACACAAATGCCGAAAAACACTGAAACAAAAACACAAAAATAAAACTAATAACAAAACAACGAAAACGATATAACACTAACAAAACAAAAACAACGCTAACAAGAAATCGTAACAAAACAAAGTATGCAGGAATGATACCAAGCAGCACCCTAGATTCCCTCCGCAATCTGTTTCCTAACCAAATAATGCAGAAATTCTGCAACCACTGACCATTCAGCCTGGTTCTTTCAGTTTTGACTGATGTCAAGCGTTGCTCCGACTGTATCCAGTCAATAAATTACTGTGGTGTGCTCCAGATCGTATTTGGTGCACTTATACAACACATGGAATGCCAATGCGTTCCATGTGTAGGGTGCAGGACAATTACTGCACCCTACACTGCAATCACAGATCTAAATCCACCAGGCCAAACCCAGCCAGTCTACCCCTGAAGGCCCTGTGGCCGGTAAGAAACTGAATTACGTACTTGTTAGGGGAAACCCATGAACCCCACAAGTTTCTAATGTGTGGGGAGAGATCATGTATATATTGCCCATCAATATTCTCATCCCATCTAGCCTGCCATATATCATTACCATGTTGCTTGATATCCTGAATCTTTTCGGAAGTTAACTCACCCAACTTCGTAGCAACATAATGCCCTTGTCTCTCAAAAGTTAGAATATCAACCAGTTTCACTCTCGCAATCACTAAGACCGCCTCCCATGAAACCATACAGTAAAACTACCCATAACCATCAACAGTAAAGTCGTTGGGCCCTCAATAATATATCCCTATAACTACAAAATCTCATCCCTTGTACAGATTGTTTAAGAGTCCTAAAATTGAGACCCCAATCCAGATTGACCACATCAGATCCCAAAAAAGACACTACAGGCCTTTATGCGATGTATTGAAGGTGCCTCTTGAACTGAAATTTCTCAAGATACACCCTGAGGTATTTTTGACCTGAGTGTACTTTATTCGATGGCCTGACATTGATACTTGAACTTACTGATTCTCTGCCAAACGGACTTTGAGGAGTATCATCGTGGTCCTCCCTGGGCTGAAAGTCATCTTGTGTTGATGAGCCTGCAGCTCAAGCACTCTGCATGCACGAGTGGCCCTGAGTTCAACGTCCCTCTGCAAGCATCCTTCAACCTGCAGGAGCACTTCATCCACATAGGCCACAATAAGACACCCACTGGGCAACCTCAGCTGCAGAAAAGAGTCAAACTCCACCACCTACAAGGAGGACCCAACACACTGCCTTGCCTGTGGACAACCCTTAGACAGTGTCTTCTCTACTTCATGGCTGCTCTCATGGAGCAATACATTCCGATGACTGAAATAACTTCACAACACCTGCAGTTCATTTTCAGTGCATCCTCACCTCTGTAATTGGAAAATGGCAGAGGGCTACCACAAATTGTTAAATGCACCAGAAATGTCCAGAAGTTCCCAAAGACATTCTGCTTCACTGGCTGACACCACACTTATCACACAAAGTATGGCATCCTCATTGCCTTTTCTGTGGCAAAACCCATTCTGGTTTTCCATCAGCAACCTCCATGAGGCCAACCTTTCATTTATACGAAGATACACCTTCTCAAAGACCGTGCTAGTAGTAACCTCAGGACATTACTACTGAACAATAATTTATTAAATACACATGTGATAATTCTCAAGTTAACTCCAACTGAGTGAAAAAGAAGCTCAGCCACCACCTTACCTCTACCAGGACTACAAATAGCCTGATGTACCTCGGCCTCAGCAATTTCCACAGATAATGCATCCCTGCGAAATAAAGCCACCTCATGCTGTACCCGAAGATGGTATGTGGTCTCTCCAGCTTCGCTATCATCAGACAGAAGATTGTCAAGTAGTCTGCGTAAGATTCTGGAGATATCTGAAACCACGCCCTGCTGGATTGGCAGAGCGGGCAGAAGAACGTCCTTTCTATGATTATGTCCTAGAATCCTAAGTGAAAGCCACTTCTTATTTGCCCTTTGCTTATTATGGTTTTATCTTTGTTGTCGGGGAATGCGACTTTCAATAAATTTTATTTTAAGTCATAACCATTCCTTTACTGTTATTAGCAGATAATGTTCATGGTAAGTTTTCATGCTACGTTTGTATGTTATACGAGGTGGTATTAGCAAGTTTCCCTAGAATAAGCCTTAAAAAATTACTTTACATACCTTTTTAACAAATGCTCACCATCCTTCAAAATAGCCACCTTGGAAATGTATACATTGTTTACAGTCGCTTTCATCCTTCAAATTCATCAGCAAAATCTGGTTATTGGAAGCCATCCAGCACTGCCTGCAGCGACTTTTTTTTTTCTTCATTGCAGTATCAAAGCAACGGCTTTTCAACTTCAATTTTTATTTAGGAAATAAAGCAGTCATAGGAGGTGGCACATTCAGAGGATGTGCAACAGGTACAAAGTTCTTCAAAAACTACATAATTTTGAGGAAGGTGGGTGTGTTTTAGTTATTGTCATGGTGTTATAGTAAGTTTTATTTTTCCCATTCTGGACTTTTTACCCACATTTTCCTCAAATACCTCAACACATCACAGTAAAACTCAGAATTCACTAATACAATGAATTACACCAGAAGGAACAAATTTTCAATTAACATTGCCTTTTATGTTGAAGAACACAATGAGCATGTATCTTGTGCTTGACCTGCTATGCTTCTTGGTCTCTGTAACTCCAGGCTCTTTCACTATGTCTTCCTAGTCATAGCAAACCAAAAATTTACTTTTGTTAATGACACTATAAATGAAAGTATATCAGCCATGTTGTAAAACTCTCAACATACATCAGCGCATTGTTGCGTTAGATGATAAGAACCAAATGACAAAGTTTGCAGTAACGTGATAAATGTTTAAATTTTCAGTTTAAATTTATTGGAAGATACCATGCAAAATTTCAAACAGGTCACAAAATGGTTTGATTGACGACAATCCTCATGGATAGAACATTCTCCACATATTTTTGTTGTTTTGCTTATGGAAGAATGATTATCCAACCTGAGCGACAGTCGATCAAGCTGATTTTCTTTAAACATCTCATAAAACATTATGAAAAGTTTCAACAGTCGATTTACTGACTTTCAACCACAATTTTATGTTGGCCTTTCAAATTTATCGTTGATGAGCAATATCACAAGGTATTGTACCCGTAGACTGAGCACATGCACACAACACCACCTGGCAACCTTACAGAATAGACATGTTATTTACCTCCAGTGCCATGTACAATAATGTTACTGTGTACATTTGCTGTGAACATAGTCTGAGAATGTTCTGATATCACCTTGTATTATTACTTTTCCGAAATAGAACATATATTTTATTAAAATTATCTTTTTTAACTGCATAAATCTGAATTTTTCAAAATTCCAAAATCAGTATACTCTCCATTATTTTGGAAAACCAGGAAGTATGACTTTTGTAAACACCTCTAACCATTATTATATTCAATATTACTTGTAATGTTTTTATTGTTGCAGATTACGAAGCTGTAGTTAAACTTTCTGATGGCTTTAATGGTGCTGATCTCCGTAACATTTGTACTGAGGCTGGATTATTTGCTATTAGAGCTGAAAGAGAATATGTTATTCAAGAAGATTTTATGAAAGCCGTTAGGAAAGTGGCTGATCATAAAAATCTAGAATCAAAATTGGATTACAAACCTGTTTAAATAATATGCATTTACAAACAGTTTTATACATATACTATTTTTGAAATGTTTACTTAACATTTTTCTAAAATGTATTATTTATTTAAATAAATGATATTAATGAAATTTTTTGTTATTTAAATTTATTTTTAAATAAGTGTTTTTTTTTAGGTACTGCCCAGTTTTACTCATGATGCATAGATCAGACTTTCTTTGGACCTTTCTGTTTCTTCGGTTATACAGTATACTAACTGAAAGTAAACATAATGTGTCATAAAACCCTGATTTTATCAGATAGTAGTAGAACTCTTCCTCTGGAATTTAATTTTATACTCCTTCAGATGACTATATTCTGAAATATTTGGATTTTAGTAGTGTAATTCAGCAAGGTTATAATCTGTATTATTTTCACTATACTCCCTAGTCACCTTTGGTTGATCCTTTAAATAATTTCATGCATTATACTTTTAATCCCTATCATTTTAATTTAAGAAACTGTCTTGTACAGTATCTACTATAAAAACACTGCAAACTATGCACATTTTTATCTCACACATTCATAAGAGACCATAGTTTGATGTAAAGGAATGTACATTCCTTTACATCAATGTGCTAAGAGTTTGTTAATTTATTGAAAAATACTTGCAAGTACATTTATCCTTTGTAAATATAGTGGTAATGTTTTACTATGCCTACTGTTGTCAGTACATTCTGTCTGAGAATATGGTGTAGGTTGAGAAAAAAGTTTTAAAGATGTAAATGCTTATTTGAATAATAACTCAGTTTAGATTTTATTGAATCATTTTGATAATTTTAAAAGTTTCCATTGTTGCATTTGTTAGAACTTCTGTACTGGTTTTAATCAAAATTTATTCTGGTAAAAGAATTATCAAACTAAACAAAAATATTTATAAAAAATATACAACATTCGCTTTAAAGGCTATACACTGAGTTTTCAACTTAAAAGTAGGACTGATATTTCAATTATAATTATTTGTCTCCATTTTACATTCACAATACTTCTATTGTACAATACTTCTATTGGACTGGCAAAATGATAGCTAATGTGAGGGGTATGTTGCTTACATAAGAGGGCTATTCAGAAAGTAACTTCTGGTCCTCAGTATTGCGCAAAGAGGTGGGGGTAGTAATTCTATCTTTGTACAGTCAAATTACCCTGGTTCAGTGCAGTTCTATTAGGGTTATTGCAAATCTTTCACTTGTTTGTTCCTATAAAACTCTTGCTTGAAATAGCTGCTGTCATAGATAATCTTGCTGACTGTGAAGTGCATGTCATCAGTTGTTTCCTTCACGCAAAAAACTTGTCAGCTGCTGAATTTCATTGTGAACTTTGTGTGGTATATGGACGGAATATCATGAGTGACAGTACAGTAAGACAGTGGTGCTGTGTGTTTTTCATAAAAATAAAAGATTTGATTGATTCTCAATTGTCACGATGAACTTGTCAAGTGTCGATTAGAGTAAGACAGTGGTGCTGTGTGTTTTTCATAAAAATAAAATAATTGATTGATTCTCAATTGTCACGGATGAACTTGTCAAGTGTCGATGTGAGAAAATTGTCGATTCACAATAACAGAATTTTTTCACATTATGTTGAAGAAATTGAGAAAGGCCATACAAAACAAACAACACTGCATGTCAAGTTCAGAAATTGTTTTTCTTCATGACAATGCTTCTCCATATACTACAGTATGCACTCAACGCCAAATCGACAGTTTCAAATGGGAATTGTTTAACCTTCCTCCATACAGCCCTGATTTGGCTCCTAGTAATTATCACCTTTGCCCAAAAATGAAGAAATGTTTAGCAACACAGCGTTCTGAAAATGACAAGGAGTTCAAAAACGGTTACTTGTTACTACCTGTCTTAATTCACAGGCAGCAGAGTTTTATGATGAGGGTATTCAGAAGTTGGTTTATAGTTTAAAACATGTATTTGTTGTAAAAAAATTTATAGAACAAATTCTAATATTCTCAACAAAGATTTAACAAAAAACCTTTGTATGAAAAAAAACATAGAATATAAACAGATTCAGTCTTTTGTAAGAATTGCCTGAGAAATTAGTTTTATTGAAAGAAGTAGAAATTACAAAGTTTTTGAAAAGATTTAGCTGACAAAGGAATATGTAAGTTTAGACTATACCACTTTGTGGAGGATACTGAAATTCTACCCGTATGATGAATTGCAGTTTTCTGTAAGCAAAAATTGCTGATGCTTTAAAATCTTGTCTAGTATTGGTAATGCCACTTAGTTAACTACAGTTGCCACAATCCATTTTATATCTAGTGTTTTTAGAGGCAAATCCTTACCATTGTCATCAGTCATAATTACCTGGTATACTGAAAACTTGCATAATATTTCTTAATCTACTCTGTATACATAAAAACAAAGTAAAGCATTAATCAGACCCCAGTCTCTTAAACTTATTTATTTAAATGCTTCAGCATTCAGTTAACAATGAAAACAGTCTACTTTTAAGTTGAACAGTTTGCAGATAATTAAGAAATTAGGCAGTGAAACTTAAAATTATTTATTCATATAGGCCAGTGTTTCTCAACTAATAAAATTCACATTTACATTGATATAATACATTTATAAATCAGACTGTATCAGCACTGCACAATGTATTTAATAATTATTAGTGACTCCCTTGAGCCTGTCTTGCAGAGCAACGTTTTTCAAAGGAAGGTTTAATATTAGAAATAGACACAGAGTTATTTTTCTGTATTTAGCTGAGATCTTTATTTTGTCTTCAAAGCAGTCACCGCAGAAATTCTGGTTTTGCAAAAATAGGATTTTGAAAGTGGTAATAGTATACAAAATGCTACAGTTTTCAGTGCAGAAAACTCATCATCCACCCCTGCTCGAAATTCAAAGAGTGATTTATTTACTGTCTTTTGATTTTTCCACTTGCCATGAAGTCTATGAAGATTTCTTTTTTTGTAGTTGAGAGCTCTTTGGGAGTATTTTGAAGATTAAAAATATTTAATTTCTTGAATATATCGACAAAGTAGCTCAATTCCATCCAAATAAACAATCTCGAAACTTCTCGGCTTCCAGTCAGTTTTCCTCTTCTAGAAAAATGGTGATTTCAATTCATCTCTTAATTCATAAACACGATGAAAAAATTTTTCCCATGTGACAACCATCTTGGCTTGCAATAAAATAGTAACACTGAATGTACTGCATGCATGTCTTTACAAAGTGTAGAAAAAATTCTTGATTTTAGGGGATAAATCAATTCTTAATTTTTATATAATTTATTACAGTTACAACCGTCGTTAGCACAATATTCAGACTAGAGTCCTCCCAGCGTTATAAGAGCAATCTGACCACGTGTTCAGGACGGCCAAAAAGCCCTTTGGCGGGGAGGCTACCCTTCCTGTCTGACCTACTTGGCTACAGGCATGCGCTTACACAGCCTTGCACCCTCAGTCCACCCTTGAGGGTCCTACATGCCATCATTGGACACACCCCGACTCCCTGCTCTTGCATGCAGGCGAGCAGGGCGGCCTAGGCAAGAGGGCTATGTCCCGTCACTATACGTGCCATGCTTCGAGACTCCCTTATATACATAAAAACTACCCCTTAGAGTTTGCTTAATACAGCTTTAATTTTCATTTTTACAGACTTTTAAGAAGACCATTGGCGTGTAAATAAGCAACTATTCTTTCTTCATTTCCATTTTCCAAATCAGCAGCAATATCATTTCTTAGCCGGAACCTCTTTCTGAGGTCTTCATATATGGTACACTCTTCCATTAGATGCTTAGTTGTAAGTGTGTTTATTATAAACACCGCACATTGGTCTCTCTTTGTCGGTTGACAAATATGAATTTGTTATTCGCGTGTGTCTGATTCTAAGTCTGGTCACAGCCACTTGTTCTTGGCGAGTCAACTTCACGTCGCTTTTCCATTTATACAGAGAAGTTTTGACCGAGTTTAATTTTGTATTTAAACTTCTCCAATCAGTATTCCACTTGTTTCTTATTATGTTAGTTGAACAGTTTTTAACATCTGTCAACCTTATATGAATTGCATTCAAAACATCGCAGACTGTTGCCTTTCTGGCAGCTTTCATTACCTGCAATACCAAGCATGCCCTGGAGTCCATACAAATACGCATCGCAGTCCTCGTTGATTTAGAACGTACAAAATGGACAGGATGTTTGATTAGGACATCCTTAATGTTCTTGTTCCGAATTGAAACAAGTGCACTTAGAGAACCGGAACATATTAGCACTCTCTCTTCTCAATAATGTTTGGTGTACCGAAGAGCTTGCTGTTTGACAGTAAGTTCTGTCGCATAGACACTGGCCACGTCTGGCAGTTTCCAAAAGTGGGCTTCTCCATTTACATATATGGAGCATCCAACACCATGTTCGGTTTTAGAACGTCAGTATATATTCTAATACGTTCATCGTAATTACTGACAGTTGATAAAAATTCCTGTTGGATGATCACTGCTTGCTTCTTTTTTATTTCTTCCTGAGAGAGATCCAACCTTATATTTACTGCTGGCAAAAGCCTAGGCGATATTTCTCTCGTAGAAATTGCTAATGTCTCTGGAATAGCAATTTCTTATTTTCTTATCAATTGGGATATCGTATTCCGGCTGGTATGAATAGGTAGCACGATGTTCATATAATGCAGCCAAAGGATGATTGTTAAAAAGTTTGTTATTTGTATGAGCAGGAAAAGCCCATATGTTTGCAAAAGGATCTATCTCGCTTCTATAATGTAGTGGCATTATTCCGTCTTCGGACATTAGACTAGTCGCCGGACTTGTTCGGAAAGCGCCTGTCGCATTCTTAAATGTGACTTCCTAGCGGATGAATATACAATACATCCGTAGTCTAGTTTCGATTGAACCAATGCCTTACACGGTCTCAATAATATTTCTTTATCTGAACCCCAATTGATGTTCCATAATCATTTTATAATGTTTAGGGCTTTTTTGCATTTATCACTCAAGTCCTGTATATATAATCCCCATGTAAGGGATTTATCCAATACCAGTCCTAAAAAACTCACATTATCCTTATATTGTATTGGATGGTTGACGATTGTCAAAATAAGACTTTGGTGAGGAATTATCTTCCTACACAGCACATTTTTTCTGGTGAAAATTGGAATCTATTATTCCTCGCAACTTCATTTAGGGCGTTAATCGCTTGTTGTAATTTGTATTTCACCATAGCTATCTTGTTACTGGCGTACACAATTGCTAAATCATCAACATGACGCTTTTGCTGATTTCTACTGGAATAGCTAATATCAATTTATTAACGGCGATCGTAAACAAGGTACCGCTCAACGCGAACCTTGTGGTATGCCATTTTCCAAGATTCTTACAGATGAATATTCATTGTTGACGCGTATTTGGAAAGTACGGTCAATCACATAGTTGCTGAGTAGAACTGGCAGATTGCCACGAATGCCCCATTCATGTATCTGGAGCATTATTCCATGTCGCCAGGCATATCGAAAGCCTTCTGAAGATCAAAGAAGACTCCGACACAATTTTTCCTTGTAATAAAGCTATTGTATGTAATGTTCTCGAAGTTGATCATTTGATCTGTGGTAGAATGGTATTTTCGAAAACCTGCTTGATGTGATGATATCAGGTTTTCTTTTTTCTAAAAGCCAAACGAGTCGATTATTTATCATTTTTTCAAGTATTTTTCCCATAGCGCACGTCAAAGAAATAGGTAGATATTGGGATCTGTCAAATGTTTATCTTTCATTGGTACTGAAACAATATGTGTTTTTTTCACTGCTGCGGGTACATTCCATCCCGCCATATCTGATTATATAGTTCTAGTAATCTGCGTTTTGCAGTGGTATTCAGCTCCCTGATCATGTTATAATGGATTTCATCCGGACCAGCCGCTGATGCCTGCTTTCTCCAACGCTTTCACGAATTCTTCCATTTTAAAGGGTACAATGTATGAGTAATAATAATACGCAGTTCAAGTTCTGATTTTTCGTCCGAAAATCTTCATCGTAGTTAGCCGTTTTGCTGGCCTTCTCAAAATGATTGGATAATAACTCTGCAATTTCGTTTGGAGTGTCCTTATTTTCATCTTCATCTTGAAGGCTAGTTATGTGAGCAAAGTTTTTACGCCCGCAAATCGCCTTCACTTTCCTTCAAACGTCTGATGCAATACTAGTTCTGTCAATGGGTGACACGTATTGCTGCCAGGATCGTTTCTTTGAATCTATCATAAGTCGTTTTGCATACGCCTTGTATTTTTTAAAGGCAATTAGAATATCTATAGTGGGACGTTTCTTAAAGGCGCTATACGCTCTTTTCTTTCTTTTTATAGCTTCACTTATTTCATCGTTCCACCACGGAACGGTTCGCTTCGTGAGTTTCCCAGGTGTTTTGGGTAAATATCTCGATGCCGAGTTAAGTATCGCATTAGTTATAGCGTCGACATCGGTTCCGATAACTCCAGTTGTTTCGGGAAGTATCGTCCTAGCTGTGAAGCTCGTCCAATCTGCCTTATCAAACAGCCATCTCTTAGAGATGGGATATGTTTTTCTTGTAACATCAGTTACAATTTGCACCGGGAATGATCGCTTCCGTGTAGATCCTCTAAAACATGGAAGGTGTACCTCGGTGCTATCGATCAACTTATAAGTGCTAGATCTATACAGGACGACGATCCATCTCTGGCATTGAAAAAGGTCCCTGATCCATCGTTTAAAAGAATAAGATCGGAATTCATCAGGAACGTTTCCAGTTCTCTTCCGCGGGGATCAACTCGATCCGATCCCCAAAGAAAATTATGAACATTAAAATCACCCACCAGTAATACAGGTGGAGGAAGCTGAGTAAATTAATCTTGCTATGTCATCCTTCTTCCAATCAAAATTCGGCGAATATATGCTGAAGACAATGACCTGAAGCGGACGCTTCATTTTAATGGCGACCGCTTGTATGTTTGTATTTAGATCAACAGCTTCGGCGGTAGCTCTAGTCGATGTTAATATGACTACTCCACCTCTAACTCTTATATTTAGCGGTTGATCTCGTCGAAATATATCATATCCTCTTAATTCCTCTTATCCTCTTAATTGAAAATTTTCATTTCTGCAGAAATGTGTTTCTTGCAGACATATACAAATTGGGTCTACATCATGTACCAAGCGTTGGAGCTCATGGATGTTTGAAAAACATCCATTAATGTTCCACTGTACAATCGACTCGCTAATTTTAAATTAAGTAATGTCCTTGGTTTACCTATTGGCCACCCTTTTTCCTTTTTTTCTCCATATTACGAACAGCTTCGTGTTCGCGGAGAACGTCATTGCTCGTGTAGCTCCCGGCCTCCGAATCGGAGACCACCGAAGCCGCAGACGACGATGGACTTGGGTCGGCGCCGATTGAGAGGCGGAAACCTGGCCGACCCCCGACACGGGAGTCGCACCAGTCACTGCCCCTGGAAGGGGGGACACTTGGCCCCCTGTGTGGTTTAGAGGCCACCTCAGTTGCAGGAGGCTTGGAGCCTCCATAACTGACTTTCTTCCGATCATCATCTAATATCTTTCTAAGACGGTCATGGCCTTCTGGCTTGGCGTCCGTTGTCTTCTATTCAAGAGCAATTTTCGGTTTCGAAGATGTATCTTCAGGAGGCTGTACTAATATCTTTGGCTTGACATGTTCTTTACTACTGAACATAAGTTGTTGCTCTAGGTTGCGGGCGTTTACTATCTTTTTAGATTCAAGGTAGCTGACTTTCTGCAGGGTTTTTACTTCCTGCACTGCTACTTCGTCTTTGTAGACAGGAAAGTTTCTAGATCTACATGAATGCTGTCCTTTGCAATTGACATATGGAGGAGGCTCCTTACATGGCTCTCCTTCATGCACCTCATCACCGCACACGCGTATTTGCGGTCTTTCGCATCTAAGAGCGGTGTGGCCAAAGCGTTGGCACTTGAAGCATCTCATAGGCTGTGGGAAAAATGCCACATCCAATCGATGAATTCCTGCTCTTACCTTCTCCGGCAAATTTGGTCGGTTAAAAGTGAGGACATGAGAGGCTGAAGGTAGGACCTCGCCGTTCCTTCTCATGTTCAATCTGCAACACTCTATTACTCCCTGAGGTGCCATTTCTTCAACAATTTCTTGCTCCGTACAATATAGGAGATCCCGACAGACCACAACACCCCTTGAGGTGTTGAGCGTGCCGTGGGTATCGACGCGTACAACAAATTCTCCAATCTTTTTGAGCCCTAGGATCTTCTGGGACTGAGCATCATTTATAGTCTCCACATGAAGTCCAGTAAAGGTTTTCCTTATTTCCTTAACTGGTTCTAAACGAGGGTGTTTACGTGAACTTTCTGCCACGTTTGTTGTTTGTTCAATCTGCATGTCTTTTAATCCCTTCTGTAGTAAGGCTAGCCGCCGGGGTACACCTCCACTCCAGGGCTACTAACCCTGGAGGTCCGTTCAGGTACTCCGGTGGAAACAGCATATGTCTTGGCAGAGAGCGGATGCGCAGTCTCTGTACTGACTCCAGGCCCCTGCACACCGAGGTTTTCAGGGCTCCCATGCGCCAAAATACATGGGCATCTTAACTACATGCTTGTTATCGCGGGTGGCATGTGGACAGCGATAGGTCTCTGTTACACCTGCAATCACTTCGACCGTGGCCGCCACACCGCCAGTTCTGAAGGTGGTATCAATCCATGTCCTTAATCGTTAAAATTTTCGTATCTGCAGGTGACCGCAAAATCCAGTCCTTAAGTACGTCTATAGATGTAATTCGGCCGAAAAATAGCATCTCCAAGAAGAACACTCGGAACCCCGTTAGCCAGCTGCATGTATTGTACGTAAGTATAGCTGTTGCCGCCCTGAATGTGAACGTAGGCGTTGTGTTCCGGACGTGGGGATTATCTACCTCAGGGCATATGATAATCCTGAGACTATCTTAGTCTCAGGTGAGGAGAGTGACTGCGGTTCTGTGGGGTCACTAACTGACTTGTACTGCTACTACTACGAAAAGAAGAAGGATGGTCAAAGGTAAGCCACGCTTATAAAATAAATGGAAAATATAATACAATGGAATATTAACGGTTGTGTCTCACACCTACCTGAGTTTCAACTACTTATAAATGAGCACAGCCCTGCATGCGTTTGTCTTCAAGAAACGCACTTTAAGCCAGAACATGATTTCCATATACGTGGATATGATGTAATACGTGCAGATGTATTTGATCGACGAGCAAGCGGTGGTGTTGCCACTCTTGTACGTTTGCATCTGTCTTTTCGACGAATACAACTAAATACTACGTTACAAGCTGTCGCTGTACGTTTATCATCTCCAGTTGAAGTCTCCGTCTGTAACATATATCTGTCGGACGGCAACTGGAACGTTGATGATCTGCTGAACTTATATGGTCAACTTCCAGGACCGATAACTCTGGTAGGGAATTTCAATGCGCATAACCCACTTTGGGGTTCACAACGATTGGAACGCAAGGGGCGCAACGTCGAAGAATTTATATCGAACACCGAGCTAATCCTGTTATCAAAGGTACAGGAACATTTTTCAACATACGAATCGGTGAAACTTCGGCGATAGATTTGTCATTTTAGAGTCCAGTATTGTCTCTTTCCTTAGATTGGAACGTTGACCAACAATTTCATAGAAGTGACCAGTTTCCGATTATAATTACAACAAACATACGGCGGAAGGCACCAAAGTTTACTCAGCGGTGGTGGCTTAACCGTGCCGATTGGATTGGCTATATAGACAAAGTCGTTATGCCAAGTTGTGCTGGAAACATCGATGAAGATATAACAGAGGCAACGCGGGCAATTTTAAATTCAGCAAAGGAAACAAAATTCCTAAAACCACCGCAACTTCGACGAAACCCGGTGTACCGTGGTAGGGAGTCGAAGTAAATACAGCAATTAGTAAGAAAAGGAAAACTTTAAATCTATTCAAGAAACGTCCTACCCTGGAGAATCTAACATCTTTTAAAAAAACATTGTGCCTACGCCAGACGCATCATATTATCTGCGAAAAAACCATCCTGGGAGGCATATGTATCTTCAATCGATAGCAACACATCTGCTATGCAAGTATGGAAGAAGTTAAAGCCATAGCTGGCCGGTCCAACAGCCGTTCATTAAACGCGCTCAAACAAGCCGATGTCGTCATAATCGATCAACAGGCTATAGTTGAATTGTTGGCCGATCAGTTTGAAACTGTGAGTAGCAATTAAAATCATCACATCGATTTCATTCGCATTTCAAGAGAGCAAGCATTACTGAACTTTGTAACGGACAATGACCTTTTTTATAACGTACCATTTTCATTCGTCGAATTCAATCATGTTCCACAAAACTCCAGTGATACTTCACCTGGATATGATGATGTTCCATATGCATTCGTCAAAAAGCTTAACGACGATAATAAAGCGTGGATATTACACTTACTTAATAGAATATGGACCTCGGCTTCATATCCACAAATGTGGAAAGAAGCAGTGAACATACCGCTTTTGAAACAAGGAAAAGATCCTTTAGACACTAAGAGTTACAGACCAATATCTCTAACATCGTGTATCGGAAAACTCTTAGATAAAATGATAAATGCTCGTTTAGTATGGTTATTAGAAAGGAAGCAACTTCTTTCGCCGTATCAAACCGGATATAGACAGCGTCGTTCTACGACTGATAACATGATACTTCTTGAAAACGCTATACAGAATGCTTTTATTAACAAGAAGCACTTCGTAGGCGTATTTTTCGACCTTGAAAAAGCATTTACTTGACGTGGAGGTATGGAATTTTAAAACAAATGTATGAGTGGGGACTACGTGGAAATCTCCCCATGATTATCACTAGCTACTTATCTCAGCGAACTATAAAAGTACGCCTTGGCAACACCTATTCGACAAGTAGGCGATTACAAAATGGAGTTCCGCAGGGATCACCCCTTAGCGGTACCCTGTTTATAATTGCTGTCAATAGGGTTCTACAGGCAATACCACTAGGAACTGGTAAATGTATATATATCGACGATCTGGAGATTTTCTATGCCAGCACGGAAACTGCAATGGTCCGCTACAAGTTACAGCGAGCAATCGATGATATTATTGTTGATGCAACTGAAAAGTCTGGCTTCAGATTTTCAACCGAAAAGTCATACGCCGTACATTTCTGTCACTTTAGAGGAGCACACCCTAGTCCACGACTTACAATAAGGGGTGTTGGAGTACCATATAAAGAAAAAGTCAAGTTTTTGGGACTGGTCTTCGATAAAGATCTTACTTGGCATCCTCATGTACGACGGTTAGCAGCTAAATGCAAACGAACGTTAAACATATTCAAAGGTATGTCGGATATCAATTGGAGATCGGATCGAGAGGTTCTTCTACGTCTGTATACTTCATTGATACAATCAAGAATCGATTATGGCTGTGTTGTCAATTCCTCCGCTTGAAAAAGCTGTCTGAAAGCCTAGGACGTCGAACGAAACGCCGGAATTCGATATGCGACTGGAGCGTTTCGCACCAGTCCCATCGACAGCCTTGTATGTAAATCAGGATTGTCTCCACTACGTTTTCGAAGAGACATCCTGTTACTGCGCTATGAGGTCAACGTCACATCATCACCGCACCATGTAAATACACCAGCGTTCATTAGACATCCTTCCAATAAGCTTACAACCGGCGTCAGACCTACACCAGGCCGGCTGGAATCAGAGCTCGAGAATTGATGGGCAAGTACAAGATTGTGTTTCCAAGAGTTGTTAAATCAACGGTGTGTGAATCACCATTGTGGCTGCTTCCATCGACCTTTTTCCAAATGGATCTAGCACGTTTTAAGCGATGCAATTCTCAGGAAATAATTCATCGATTTCATGAGCTTGTGAGCGAACACGAACAGGAACTAGTTTCCTGCACGGATGGCTCTAAGACGGCGCACGGCAGTGCCTTCCATTGTGCTGGAGTTAGTCATTCGTGGTCCTTGCCGGCAGTTGCATCAGTTTATACAGCTGAGTTGTATGCCATTTGGCAAGCTCTAAGGTGTTGTGAACACTATCATGTACCATCCTTTTTAATTTGCAGCGACTCAATGAGTAGTATTCAAGCACTGCAAGATGCGTGCTCAACGGACGGAGTTACTCACTTTCATCCTTAATGAAGGATGAAATTGAGTAACATTTTTCTACTCTTAGGTTTAATCTTAAGTTAACACAAATGTTAAAATAGCTGTTCAAAAAAACTCCTAAATGTGCTAATTTTTCCTAATGCTCTTAATTACTCACTAGAATAATGTAAGTAGTTTTCATGTCAGAGTTCCACTGGACTGCTCAATATGATGTTATATGTGCTAATTGCAACTGTATTTTGGCTTATACTCAAAGATGATGAAAATTTTTGTGTCAGTTTCTTTAGGTCCCCAATTCCAGCTTTGACCTGTTACAAGGCCAAAATAATATGGCTAATTACAAGGCCAGTAATATGCAGCTTATCATGAAATAGTTGAATAATTGAAATATCAGCTTTTAGACAAAATATTAAATATATGCTCAGAATCATTAGTAAGTAAATAAAGAAATCAGAAGAAGTTTTTTTATAGAAATTACATAACATTTACATTATCCATATTGTGGGTCACAGCTGGTTATAATAACAATAATATATATTCCTGCTTTAATGTGGGTAATGTTATCCTAGCGTTTTGGAAGAATCTTACTGTAAATGCTTTGTATCGATCTTAATAATTATTCTTGTTTTTTGAAGGCTTTCAAAATTTTGTATTTTAATTAACAAACATGTTAAAATATTTCATTTTTCGGCTAGCTGAACAATTATCAAGGTTTCGGTTTATTGAAATTGTAATTGTGGAAAAACAATTAAAAAAAGTAGCTATAGAAAATTAATGTAAATGAACCATATCCTTTATTTTCAAATGAACAAGTCCAAAAGGGAATCTCAGCTTCTCCCAATTGCTCTCAAAGTGATCAAGTTACAGTCACATTTGTTAGAGAAGATTTATATTTAAGTGACTTTGAAAATACTTCAGAGGATGAAGATTATGTACCATCTTCAGATGTAAGTTCTGAATCATAGAATGAAACACATTAACCTAATTGAAAGGTATAAGTAAAACAGTTATTGAACACCAAGGTCGAAAATGACAGAGAAACATTGAACAGAGACTTATAATATTAGCAAACAGAAGTACTTATCTGGTGAAAGCAATCAAATAAAAAGGGCAAAGAAGTGGCTGCAAAAGAAATTAAGCTTCCATATATGTGTAAAATGAACTGTTACCAAAAAATTACTGAATTACAACTGAATGACATTTTTAAGGCTTACTGGGATTCAAGTAAGGTCACAATTTAAAAACACAGTTCATTACAACCCTACATTGAAGTAACATTATAAGAAAGATACAGAGGTACGGATGGTACAAAACCAAAAGAAAATTCTTTTCATTATAGTTTAAACATAAATGATGTAAAAATAAGGGTATGTAAAGTTATGTTTTTAAACATATCTAATATAGTCATAGTTATAACAATTAAAAAACAAGAACCTGGAGGAATCGTAGAAATAGACAAAAGAAGATGGCATGCACCTGGTATGAAACACCTGAGGAGATAATTCAAGATGTTATTCAACACATAAATGTTATTCCAAAATATGAGTCGTTATTCACACTTGAAAACTAAGAAACCATTTTTAAGTCCTGATTTAAATTTAGAGAAGTTGTATTTATTTTATCAACAATTCTGTGCTGAAAATAAAATAGGTAAACAAAAAGTATAAAAAAGTGGCTTTACATAGCCATATACCTGTGGTTCATATCTAGCAAAATTAAAGGGTGAATTAACTTCAGATGGTAAAATATTTATTTAAAGTAATTATGAATTGCACCTTAAGGAATCATAGAAGTGGTATGACCAAACAGTAAAGATACTCAAGATGCAAAGAACAGTAAATGTGTTGACAGCTTATTTACAAAAATGTTTACCAACACAACTATTAACAAACATCTAAAAGTTTCTACTGCAGAAAGTTGCAGACATTAATTTCACAATTTATGACATGGTGGTAATGAAATATCTTCTTGGATTCTAAGATAGGCTGAACAAAACATTACCAATTAAAAAAACTGAAGAAATAGTGTTATGGTCAGACAATTGCTATGCCCAGAACAAAAATTTGGATATGTGTTTTATCTATGTTTTACACCAATATCCACAGATAAAGTGTATTAGTCATAAATTTTTGTTAAAAGGCCACACGCATATAGAAGCAGTAAATGTACACTGATAGAATGAAACAAAAAGAAATAATTGTCAAGAAGAAAAAAAGAAAAAGAAAATGTTTTTTCATAAACCATCAATAGAAGGTTTTGTCACAGACAAGAAGAAAAGGAAGCTTGCATTATTTCCAGCAAGAGGACATCACTTAACCAGAAAAGTATAGGCAAAGCAGCATCACAGCAGATTAACCATACTCAACACCTTTTTATGGGTGAGTAAATTTACACTTCACATACAGATAGCAGTTTGGGGTCAATACGCCTAATCAAGTTCTATTTGTCAGCCCAGTCCAATCCAAACCAGTCCAGGTGGGTCAAGTCCGATGAGTCACTTCCGGTAGGTCACTTCCGGTATCTGTATGCCTGATTTGGTCTTCTAACTCCTATCGAGTGGGTCGCATCCTCTCCAAAACACAATACCCTCTGAAAATAAAACATGAAAGGTAAGTATTCCATTATCAGTTTGTATAAAAAGTTAATCTTAATTTATATTTCATATTATGTAAGTTAAAATAAACGTTGCAGTTTTTTTGATGGTATTTTAATATTTCATATTGCTTATGTATTAGATTTAATAACGTATATATAAAAAAAATTATGGAAAATACATGTAATTGTTAATTTATTATGTACGTCCCCGATACATTTAATAAAATATTATATGAACTTGGTTTGATAAAATTTAATTGTAATTGATTGGATTTATGGGAACAAACATAAGTTAATAACATTACCAGTTCTCGGGCGAACCTAGTCGGTATAAAAATAGAGATTTTTCTTTACGTTCATACCGTTATTAAATAGTCAGTGTATTATCAAAGAAATTGATAATTCTATTATTAGTTGAAGAAATATGTCTTTTGTTTAAACAAAAGATGTCTTTTGTTTAATTGATCATCAGTTATACAGCTTTCATCTGCAAAAAAATTTAAAAAACACATTAAAATAATACAGATTATTTTATAACTGTAATTAAAATTACAATTATATAAAAGACAAATAAATATTATCTAGATACATTTTTTACAATATAGACAAAATTAAAATATTTTAAAATGTTAGATATGCAATTTATTATTCAGTTGCCTTTTTTTTTTAAATAGGACTAAATAGTATATGTTTCATAGTTGTAAGAGCCCTTACTACTATGTACGAGCGCTGGGATGTCGGTATAGCAGATCAGATAGTACCTGACTCCCCAGCTCAGGTTTAATCTGTAGGAGGCAGCTGACTCGGGGAACTCAGGTAGGATCAATGATCCTGGGCATATCCAACCGCCTTTTCACCCACACCTTGAGACATACTGAATGGTGTCACTTTATTCATGGAAATTTTAATTTTCACGATTTCTGTGGCAGATAATCCACATAAAAATGTCCATCTATGAGTGCCTTTGGCTTCGCAAGCGAAGCGAAGGAGCGTTGAGTCTGATGATATAATATTTGGTGATAAAGAGGAAAGAAGAAGATTCTAAAATCTGAATCACAGAAGCTGCAGGAGGACCTGTTAAAGAGACAAAGAATTTTGCTATGGGGCTGTTCATTGAAACCGTTAACGACCTACAATCATCACCATTACTCAAGGCTTTGAGTTTTACAAAAAAGAAAAAAAACATTTAACATATAAAAGAGCACAGATATAATTTCAAAATTATTACAGAAACATTTAATTTTACTAAAAATTAATATTATTACAAAGTATCCTAATACTTTAATAATTTGGTAGAAACCCCTGAGTTCTTTTTTTCCATATTCCTGATCAGATACTTGGAGTACACAAGAAATATTTTCGGTTTTGATGGTCAGAGACATTTATAAAATAAATAAAACTAAAAATTATTAGAGAAATAAAATATATACATAAATTATTTCTAATAAATTACATGAAATTTATTTTCATTTACAAATTTAGGTTATTTTCCCAATATAAATATGAATGAAAGATTTCAAAATATAATATTATTTTGAACTATTATAATATAATATAAAATATAATAATATTTAAAATATAATAATATAAAATAATATATAATTATAATTTTGAAAGATTTCAAAATATAATTATATTTTGAAATCTTTCAGTTTAAAATATTATTAGGTACACTTCTGTTACATTTTTTGTAACAATATGACTGTCCAAATGTTGACAAAATATAGCAGATTTTAAATATGTTTCATTATAATTGGAAGAATGAATTAAAAACATCTTTAAACCGTAGGTATAAATAACTAAATTTAAAGGAGAGTAAAAAACATGAATAAAAAGTCAGATATTAGGTGAAAAATGTTAAGGTTTCCTTAATACCTTTCATTTTTATAATAAAACAGCTATTACTCCAGTTTCTGAGTTCAAATCCTGGTTAAGCTAGACATTATTTATAAGCATAAAAAATTAATTTCTCATTATGAGGAAGTAGTTACGTAGCTCTGTAAATAGGTATAAACTAATGAAGTAAAAAGATTCTACTTTTCTAATTTATATGAGGTCTGTAAATAAAGTAATGAGACTGATTCAGCAAAATTTTTTATTTACAATTCAATTGTACATAGACTAGCACCTTCGAAATAGTTTCCTTGGGAAGCCACACAACACTTCAAACGGTTTTCCCGCTCTTCAT
Source organism: Lycorma delicatula (assembly GCF_047948215.1). Lineage (NCBI taxonomy): Eukaryota > Metazoa > Arthropoda > Insecta > Hemiptera > Fulgoridae > Lycorma > Lycorma delicatula. The sequence continues at coordinate 36,545,002 of NC_134456.1, forward strand.
AGCAATGTTAGAACTCAGAAACCGAGTTTCCTTCAGATGGTCGGTTACATTTTTTTTCTCCACAGTTCCAAAATGGTGTCCTTTGAGATCTTTTTTAAAGTTGGTAACAGAAAAAGGTCACAGGGACAAGTCAGGTGAGTAAGGTGGTTGAGGAACTAAGGAAAGTTTTTCTGATTTGGAGGACAGGCATCGATTGGTTAATTTTTTGTGGATGTGTATGTGAAATTGTGTGAGTTTTGGACATCGGGCAATTTTTTATTAAGGTTTTTTCAAGATCAGCTTTATTGCCTACTGCAATAATGTTGGGAAATTAAACAACTGTTGTTGTTACAAGTTTTTGCCGGACACACAACCTAATGAAAACAAGGACTTGGAAAATTTTTCAATATTTCTACAGAAGTGAGTATTTAATTTATAAGTCCTCAATTATATTACAAGGGAATCCTTTTTCCTTTATTTCTCCTCAACTCTTCACTCTATCCCCAATCCTTCCTGGTTCTATCCAAACCGAGACCTTTCCCATCTATTGACCCCCTCTCCTCCCCAAATTTTGAACCCTTATTTGGGGGATATATTTGGACCCCCAAAAATAGTAGTGTGGGGTAACAATAGATATGGCATCTGGCCCACGTCAAAACAGATTGAAAATGCAGAAGCACAGATCAGTACCAGCAGAAGGTACATCTGGTAAGCCGGGTACTTCAAAAGTGGTATATCAAGTGTACCTCCCACGAAACCGGGATAAAAGGCAAGAAGCATGTCAAGCCGCCAATGTCATCAGAAGAAAAGGATCCTGCTTCTTTAAGTTTGAAGGAATTAACAAACATACTGACTTTGGCAATACATGTTGAGGCAACATCTAGGACAGGGACTGCAGAGATATATAGTCCAGCATGAAAAATACCTGGTAGCAATTAATACTGGTCTTAAGGTACTTGTGGAGCTTTCACCACCAATAGGCGGAATTTTGCAGGTTTCACAAATAGAGGGTCCTAGGGAGTACAGTATGGACAAAATCCTTTCAACAGATGTGTGTGATGAAGAATTACTTGGTCTGATTCCTTACAGGTGGCCGGTAGAAATCATGCAGAGGGTTAATCTGATTAAGGATGTATCTAAAGAAACAGGTGGTAGATGTTACTTTCAAGACCTATCTCAGTTGCTGCAGGCCCCGCAAGAAGGCGCACTTCAAGAGACAATGATTAAGCATGGCGATGTTTGGCATGTTTCCGATATCATGGGTAAGGACCCAGTTGTTGTTCAGAAGAGCCGTTACATAATTTATTATGACTAATAATGATGACCGTAATTCACAGACTGTAACATTACGGGCAGTCAGGAAAGTTCTGGAAAGCTCAAAATTTCCGGTATTTGTTCTACCAGCAGGAGATATTAATATCTCGATCAGGAAAATGTTAATCTACTTTCTGCGTGATTGTGAAGAGATGGTCAAAATAGCGATTCTCAACCAGAAGTGTTAGAACCGATAACGACCTTGGGATCGTCCGGCGAAAGGAGATTTACTTCACCTGTCAGTAATAGCAGAACAGTTGTTATAAAAGGTGTGGGAAAATCTTATGCTGACCTGTTGCTAAAGATGAAGGCAGCGGTTTCCCGAGAAAAAGCTGGTGAAGTCCTTTCCCTAAGGATCAGCAGCAGTGATGAACTGCATATTCGCTTCAAGGGCTCTCAGAATGCTGAAAACATCAGTTTTACAGTTTTAAGAAGTAAAGTCGCAGATCTACAGATAGACATTAAGTCTCGAAGTGAAAGAAGGGCTGTAGTACATATTTGAAATGTGAACATTGACATCAGTAAACAGAAGGTGAGAGATGCCAATGCCTACACTTTAGGTAGTGCTGACTAGTTTCGCATTACTTCCTTCAGACCAGCCTTTGGGGAGATGCGCAATGTCACGGTAATTACTACCTACCGGGCTGCAAAAAAACTCGTTGAGGAGAATATAAGGATAGGATAGTTCTTGTGAAGGGCCTATATCAGAGGATAAAACCCATTGCTTTAGATGCTGGGGTTTGGGACACAGAAGTGTTGAGTGTAACGGAACAAACAGAAGTAACCTCTGCTACAATTGCGGCAGTAAAGACAATAAGGCTAATGGCTGTAATGAGCCTACTAAATGTTTAGACTGTGGTAGTGGAGAACACCGAACGGGAGGTGCAGCGTGCAAAAATCCTCGTAATGATTAAGCTGATCAATGCAAACAGGAGTTCTCTCTCCCATGACCTGGTTGAAGAAATTGCAAACAAGTACGGTGTTGATATTCTTGTTACGACTGAGTCTAACCGGATTTTGGCAGCTATAAATGGCTTGAGTAAGGATAGAAAGGGTGACGTAGTGATTCAAAGCGTCAGTCACAGACACAGTTGGCAGTTTTTAGCCAGGGAGAATGCAGTCATGGCAAATTTTGTACTGGTGGGTGCTTATATTTCTCCTAATTGCAAACTGCAAGACTGAGAGGGGTAGGCTAGAGGATGTTATTAACAGAGCAGCCAAGAAAGTAATATTAATAGGTGATTTCAACTGTAAATCCATCGAGACAGGGAACCCATACACTAACCGGAGAGGAGAGATTCTGACAGAGATGATGAACTTGTTAAGCTTATACTATATCAATGATGACACCCAAAAGTATGATGCGAGAGGCCGTAGTTCTGTGTTGGACCTCACTATACTGGATTGTGGTTGGCGTCAAGATCTGTGTACATGGAGAGTGTTAAACGATGAACCAGGCAGTGAGCATTTGGCAACACTACTTATTAAGATCCATGATCCTGCTTTTCTTGTGAGGGATTGTCAGCAACCTCGTAGGATTTCTTATCGTCAGTTGGATTTGGTGACGACGAAGGTATTCACTAAGGTTAGAGAAGGCCTTAAGCTCACGCCTGAGGTACTCCAACACACTATTATAGATCGCCGCTCTTCCAACTGGGCTAACGGTGTATAAAGCTGCATACTGACGGACGCCATGAATAGTTGAACTCTGAAGGGAGCTCCAGCATTATAGAAGATTAAAGCAACGTCTTCGTCGTAACTTTAGGGAGGGGTACAAGTTTGCTGCACTGCAGTATACAGAGCATAGGAAGATACTGAACTATGAGATAAAGAGGGCCAAAAAACTAAAATGGCAAGAATTGTGTGCGGAAATGGACAATGACCCCTGGGGACAGGCGTTTTGGATAGTTAACAAATGGTTCGGAGGACGCTTGCCTGTCTAGACGCATGAGAGAACCTGGGATGAAGTGGTTCAATTTTTTCCGTGTGACTAGAGGATGCTTTCAAGCACTTGTGACTTTGAGAAGAGACGTTTTACATTAGCTAAGATCACTGCAGCTGTCAGTAAACTAGGTGAGACGGCATACTGGCCCGGGTCCTAAAGGCATTGATGAAACAAATTCCTTGGGATTTGGTTGAAATAGTTAATCTTCCCGTCTTGCTGGAAAAAGGCCGGCTTGGTCCTTCTACCTAAGGCCAGAAGTGAAAATCTGGCTGATAGCTACCGTCCTCTGTGCCTGTTGAATAACGTGTGGTAAGCTGTGGAACGTATGCTGGCAAATCGTATCATTGAAGAACTGAATAGTGGTTTAAATGATAATCAATATGGTTTTTGGAAGGGCCGTTCTACCACCCAGGCAGTTTCAAAAGTATCGGATTGGGCGGCCACGGTAAGAATGGGGACTTGGAGGAAAAGGTAGATGCCAATGTTGATTTTGGTAGATGTCCGTAATGCTTTTGGCACTGTACCATGGGACGTCATTATGGAGGTGTTAGAGGTGAAAGGCATCAGTAAATACCTTTTGAAACAAGTCAGTGAATATCTGCGAGACAGATTTATTACGGCAGAGACGCAGGATGGGCTCAGTGTTGAGGCCCCTCCTCTAGAACATTGTCTTTGACAGTGTTATGAGCGTATGTCTACCTGAACACATAGAACTGATTGCTTATGCGGATGATATTGCCATTTTGGTTATTGGTAAAACGGAAATAGAACTACAGGATCGAGGAAAGGAGGCCTTACAGCCTCCTTTCCTCGATGTTACAGAAGGTAACAACGTAGTCGGCCCCGGTTTACCCCTCTTCAGGGATTTGAGGCAGGTGTTGAGATAAAAGATCCAACCGTGGGGGGGCTGCCTTGCCATGCCAGACTTACTACTGGTAAATGGGGAGGTCCCCTTTGAGTTAAAGGATACTCCCCTAGACTGAGCTTTACTCAACTGTATGTCCAGCCCAGGGGAGTAGGGTGAAAAATGTTTGCACAAACTTTTTTCATGTCCAATTCATTTGTCAAAATTTGATGGACTGTGTTGTGGTTCAAATTCAATTTTTCTTCAGTCATTCTGACAGTTAATCGCCAGTCGTACTGTTTCAACCTTCTGATTTGCTCAACATTGTCATCATGTTTTGTCATTAACGGTGTTCCAGAGCATGTATTGTCCGCAACTGATTCCCAGCTATCAGAAAATGCTTTAAATCACTTAACAACTTAAGCTCGTGACAGAGCATCTCTCTATATGCCCTTTTCAATTTTGAAAAAATTTCAAGTAACATTCTCACTGAGTTTAACACAAAACTTTATTGCACAAAATTGCTTAAAATTAGTACACTCATTTTTGTAACACAACAAAAACTTGTTTCACGAAAAGTTTGTTTACGTCTCATGTGGTAACCAAAAATATTAATAGCTAATATTAATCAGCTGTTCATATAACCATTTGTTTACAGATGTGCCCCATTTTTGTTTTCCAAAGTGTACCTGATTGCTATGGGCATTATATGCTAAAATATGCAGTCAGCAGTAAACTGTTGTCAATGCAAATGTATAGGAAGTGATTCATTTACTATTAGCATTTTCCCTTAATTCATGTTTTCCAGCTTTTTAGGATACTGTTCACTAGATATTCCAGATATTGTGAGACAGATTGAAAAGAATGCAATTTAAATTCTTTCTCATGGACCTAGCGCATTATTTTTTAGCATTATAGTAAATTTAAAAAATTATACATATTGAAGCTTTGATCGGTTTTACGTTTACAACATAAAAATATATTGTGCTTAGAACTAAATGCTTATACCCATTTCGGTTTGTCTATTCTACAGAAAAAATTTTTGTAGTGCGTGAAAATATCTCAAACCTGACTGGATTCAATCCCAGAGCCTTCCAGATGTAAGGCAAATACTATCATCCTGCCACAGAAATCAGTGGTATTGCAATTAATTCCCATCATTTTGTACAAAATAGTATAAAATAACATTTAGTGTGTGCTTAAAATTAGTACTTTCAATTAGTTATTACTATATATCAAACTGTTTATATATTCATTAATAGGAGAAAGAAACTATTGTCTGAAATTGTTGAAAATATCGTTTGAACTATTGGAAATAACTATATATTTCCTAATGCATTGCAATCTGTTCAGTTAGTGAACAATAAGTAAACACCCTACATGGCCCAGTGATATGTAAATGAGGTGTAGTCTTGTACACCCTCAGGCTGGCTGACCATTCCTAATGTGTGGTTAATTGAACCCCAACCACCATGTATTATATGGCAGTGAAATAGTTTGATATAATTATAATACTTGTTGGTTTACTATTTTATATTCAAGTAAAGACATTTTGCGCAAAGGATATATTTATCTAAATTCACATGTATAAAAATTTTACTGTTTGTCAACTCATCCATGTGACTAAATAGGGCTTAATTTTTATATTTTATGGTACATCATTTTTGCTATATTTCATTTTCAGAATATTAATTTTATTTTATTTGAAGATTGTATCAAATAATTTGTGTGATTTAATTTATAATTTCTTATGATAGAACAACTGTGGTTATGTTTCTCTTTATTCTGTTTTATGTTTCTCGTAATATAAAGTTATGATAAATTTAAATTATGTAGTTTTTATAACAATATTAAAACATTTATAAAAAGTAATTTTTAAGTAAATACATATTATAATTGATAGCAATTTGAATATCACTACCAATAAATATTAATATTCAGTGATAAATATTAAATTTTTCATCATGTCTGTCATAAAAATGGCTTATAAATTATAAAACAGATCATATTTAAATGCATTTTTACAGTGATAATTTATTGTTTTACATTACATGTTCAGTCATGGCTGTGACGCATGTAATACACTTGCGATATAGCAATACTGCTCACAATTTTTTTTCTTAGAGAAATAATATTTATTTTATAGAAAATCCCTGTGGTTAACTAACTGATGTAATATTTTGTGCTTAATGTTACCAGATTTTCATGGAAAATCTGGTAACAATGTACCATCATATTATATCAGTGAAGAAAGTGTAACCAATTCATTGTAGTTTCACAATATATTAGCTACATCTTTTGGTTAGCTGACACCCACCAGAAAGACATATTTTTTTTTTTGCTTAATTTTAAAAAAATTATTCAAAAAGAACTAGGAATGGTACTTCCACACAACCAAGAATTGTGGTTTAAATCCCTAATGTTATTCAGAATGCCATTAGTTATTATAGCTCAAGAAGAAGTAAAGTGATCATCAGGTATGGTATGTATAAAATTTTCTACATACTTTTCTTCCTTATGATCCAAACAAACTGAAACTATTTTTTTTTTTTTTTTACATTTCAATTGTTTATTTTTTCCAGAATGGTTCACATTTTGAAAAATAATTAGAAATAGAAATTGTTAGTGTTTTATCTATTTGTTGGTATTTGATTGTATGTTCAAGTTATTGGATCTTAAATTAAAGATCAGAAAAATAATTTCCCCTACCTTATATTCATAACATCTTATATTACTGTTATGTTGTATTTATTTAATGTTGATATCCTAATTCATATTAAATTAATATCTTGAATGAAATATGGAATATCCTGATTGGTTGTTCAGGAAACTGATTTTATTTTTGCAGTTGTAAATTTTTTTAATTATTTAATGAAATAGCAACTTATAAATAAATTTCTACACATAACCGCTAAAAAGTTATGATTACAAATTTCCATAGAAAAAACAGAGTACGTGAAAAAATTGTTACGAACAGAATTGGGAAGAATTAAGAAGACTAGCAAAGTTAGGTACTTAGGTGTAGTTATCCAACCAAACAGAATGGACCACGAAGCAAACATCATCAGCCTCAATAAGATTCTAAAATCCTATGGCTATTGAAGGATGCGTACAATTAGAAATGGATCTCAAGGATGAGCAAGGTCAGGCACTAAACAAAGGTAATCCATCCAGGAGTTTTATATGTGGCAGAATGCATAGCTCTGAACCAAGGGGAAATAAATTAACTAAAACTTGCTGAAAGTTGAATACTAAGGAAAATACTAAAGCCCAGAAAAACTAATGAGGTTGGCAATTAAGGAAGTATGAGAACTTCACTGGAGTTAGATAAAATCACAGAAGCAATACATAAGTAAAGACACCTGATTCCATAGACATCTGACAAAAATGGATTCAAAGAGGCTTACAAAGATAATTTTTGACAAGAGTAATGGTGATAAGGTGAACATTAAACTGTTCAGACATGTTAAAGAGGATCTAAGGATAACAAACACAAACATGACGGATTTAAAAGACAGAAGGGTGCTTAGGAAAAAATCTTAGAATTCAAAGGGATCCAGAAGGAGAAGAAAGAATCACTAACCTAAAGGGGTCGGAAGAAATGAGGTAGTGGGCAGTGAAAGAATGGATTGTTGGAAAGCTAAAAAAAAAACCAGCTAGAAATTAACTTTACTATGCAGTCCTACAATGAATGGTGTCAAAAAAAAAAAGAAATAGCAACTGAGATATTATTACTGAGAAAAGCTACTACACTTTTTATTAGGCTTTATTTAAATATTGTTAGAATAAAATAAATAATAATTTTTGTTCTATAAATGAATTCAACATGTGTTTCCACACATGAAACTGAAATTCTTAAAAAAAATAGTCAGATACAGTGAATTAATATATAAATTAATTAGAATATAAGCATCAATTTTACAAATTGTCTAACCTGTACACTTGCATTTGTGGTGTAATACAGAAATTTATTAAGTTTTAAATGTATTACTGATCTTATCTTTTTTAAAAATTTCAGCCTTTCCTTGGAAAGTGTGATATGTATAATTTAAACTTAGTTAATATACTATATGTATACTGTAATAGTTTATTGTGATTTTTTTTTAATAGGATTTACATGGCAGTAGATATATGACATAATTAGAAAGATCTTGACTGTGAAAAATTTCAAGGCTGACTAAGGTTTGAACCTGAAATGTTTTGATCTGATTTATTATTATAATTTAATGAACTTAGCAGTATTTTATTTATTAAATTTATAAGCACAAAAAGTTGTAAAACTGTTGTATGTTGTATGTTGTAAATCTAAAATACAGTTAAGCTAGATTAAATTTACAAAACCCTAAAAAATAAGAAATTATATTTTGATTATGATTATTTCCTCTCTAACCACCATACTTCAAAGGTATTTTAGAATTAAAACTGCAATCTTATAACATTCTTATTTTTGATGTTTTCAGAAAATTTAATTCATGATTATACAATGATCTGTTTTTTTTGTTTGTCTTTTTTTATTATTGATAATTATAATATTAACATCAGAATTTTAAAATTATTTTAACTTCAGAATTTTGAATTACATTATTAACATCAGAATTTTTTAAGTCATGGCCTAACATCTGCAATTTCAACAATGGCCTCCATTGTTATTTAATAATTATTCAGGTTGCTACAACTTTTTTTTTTCTTTTTAGGCATTGAAGCTGATAGGCAGAGAAGAGGATAGGAATTTATCAGTGATGTATTTTCCCCTTATTTTACTGTTTCACATATGTTAACTGGTGTTAGTCTATGCACAAAATAAGAAACACAGTATGATATTTTATTACAACTGAAAGAATCTGAATTTAGATTCTTGCAGCGAAAATTATCAAAAAGATTTTGATTTTTGGCTACAAATCAATTCATTCAGAAGAAAAACATTTTCTGATAACATTCAGATAACTTATTTTTTAGCTGGTTACATTGAGATTCAACATTTTACTGAAACCAAGTAAAGAACTTCCTTACCTATTCAAAATATGTGGCAAACTCTCTGCAAAACTTTGCCGATTTACGTGGCAGAGTAGTAGTGTATCAGCCATTCATTCAGTAGTCCCAGTTTTGAATCTCAGTCAGACATGGCATTTACCATATGATACAAAATTCCATTTCCATATTCCCACATATAAGCTTCAAAGCTTCAAACCTTCTGTGGTGAATTAATTCATCAAACCAAAAAAAAAAAAATCAATATAAATTATTTAAAAAAATTTTGATACATGGAAATGTTAATAAATCTGAGGCTAGCAAATATACAAATATTGTACAATACAACAGTATTTAGAGTTGAGTACAAATATATATGTTTGTGCACTCATAAAGTTGAGCTACTTTTCATGTAGAGGATTAATTTACTTCTGAGTTTATCATATCTGTTAGGAGACTAAGCATGTTGCTATATAGTCTCTAAGTAGCAAAATATTTGCAGGATTCCCCAAAGAGGATTCTATATGTTTTGTTAACTTGGGTCTCCAATTTTTTTTCTTCCCGAGAAACCTATTGTTTAACTGCATCTTTGGCTATTGTCATGTTAATAGCAGGATGGTTAAAAAATAATCAATAGTGTTTTGACATTGTTTTTGTGGTAGAGATTTATTATTATTAAATTATGAACAATTTCTTTTTATTTTCAATAAAACTGCAATATTATTAAATTTTATAAAAGTTATCACTTTTTTGTATACATTCAACCAATAGTAGATTATTAATTAATTATTGAAGGTGGAATTATAATTACATTAATAAACAATCAAAATTTAAAGTCTGTAACTTATAAAATGCAGTATTTGAAATTCAAGCTCTACTGTTTCCATTTATTTTACGTGTAAATAAATGTTATTTTTGATTTCAGTTTATGTCAACTTGCTAAATAATAAATTAAGGATGGTTTCATATCCTTGTAGCTTAATTGTAAACTATGATGTCTACTAGAGATTTTGTAATTGTCATCTTTGATTTTGTTCTTTTATTTCTTTAGCTTTAGCCATTTGTCTTTTGGCACCTTAGCCATTATTTTGATTAGTCAGCAAATGGATAAGATACAGATTTTCAAGTCAATCCACAGGTAGCAGTTACTTCTTATTAAATACCAAAGCTAGGTCAAGTTTTCTAGGTCCCAGAATCCTCAGCTCTGCTAGGACCTATTAGTTATGAACCCACAGAAACAATAGTAGGAAAGAAAATATAAAGGATTTAGAAAAGGATGGGGTAATGAGAATGGACAACCTACTCATTTGGCAGATCTACCTTGGTTCCATAAATGATTATAATGAAACTAATTTTGTCTTACTTTTCCTAAGACCTCTTCAAGAATTACTACGCCACATTCTACCTTTCTAGACACTGTGGGAAGTGGGAGAATAGGTCATAAATAAATGAGAATGTTTCATTAGTATAAAATTAAATTTTAACAAGACTCAGAATTCCTTCTTTTTTTTCTTCAGTCATTTGACTGGTTTAATGCAGCTCTCAAAGATTTCCTATCTAGTGCCAAACATTTCATTTTGGTATACCTCCTACAACCTACATCACTACTAATTTGTTTTACATATTCCAAACATTGCCTGCCTGCACAATTTTTCCCATCTACCTGTCCCTTCAATATCAAAGCGACTATTCCAGCATGCCTTAATACGTGGCCTATAAGTCTGTCTCTTCTTTCAACCATATTTTTCCAAATGTTTTTATCTTCTTCAATTTCCTGCAACACCTCTTCATTTATCACTTTATCCACCCATCTGATTTTTAACATTCTCCTATAGCACCACATTTCAAAAGCGTTTAACTTTTTCTTCTCGGGTACTCCAATCGTCCAAGTTTCACTTCCACATAAAGCTATGCTCCAAACATATACTTTCAGAAATATTTTCCAGATGTTTAAATAAATTTTTTATGCAAGCAAATTATATTTCTGATTGAAATATAAATGCTATTCAGCATTTTATATTGCTCCTGCTTCATCCATCTTTAGTAATTCTACTTCTCAAAAAACAGAATTCTTCTAACTCCATTAACTTTTCTCCTCCTATTTTTATATGCTGTGGTCTATCTACATTATTTCATTACTTTCATTTTGTTCTTGTTTTTTTTTTCATGGGGTAGTTTTTGTGTAGTCATTCATTGTTTCTTCTAAATCTTTTTTACTTTCAGTTAGAATTACTATATCATCCTAAATTTACCCTAAATTTTTAAACACTGAACATTTTATTCCAGTCTACATTATGAAATGCCTTTTCTAAGTCTATAAATTGCTATGTATGCTGGTTTGTCTTTCTTTAATCATCTTTCTACTATTAATCTGAGCGCTAAAATTGCTTCCCTTGTCCCTATACTTTTCCTGAAAACAAATTGGTCTTTTATCTTTAATTGGTCTGCTCCTGCTTTCTTTGGTATCATGACAGAACTTCTCCTTTTTCGTAAATATTACACACCAGTTTGTAAAATCTATCTATCACTTCCTCACCTGCAGTGCACAGTAATTCTGCAGGTATCATGTCTATTCCAGGAGCCTTTCTGCCATTCAAATATTTTAATGCTCTATTAAATTCAGATCTCAGTATTGTATCTCCCTTTTCATCCTCTTCTTTGTCTATAACACTAGCTTCTAATTCATTTCTGCCACATAATTCTTCAATATATTCCACCCATCTAGACCTTTTCTTTCGTATTATAAATCAGTACACCATCTCCATCTTTATTTAACACATTATTAGATTTTAATTTGTATCAAAAAGTCTCCTTAACTTTCCTGTATGCTCTGTCTATTTTACCAATGATCTCTTTCCACTTCTCTGTTCTCTTCATGTTAAAAAGTCTTCTCTCAGTTCTTCACTTCCATGTTCTCTTTCCACTTCTGAACACTTTTTTTTAACTCTTCTTTCACAAATTTTTACTTCTTGGTCACAATATTTCTTAATTGTTGATAGTTCCTTTTACCATCTTCATCACTAGTATTCTTATACTTTCTACATTCATCGATCAGCTGCAACATATCCTTTGATATCCAAGATTTCCTACCAGTTCTCTTTGTTCCCCTAAGTTTGCTTCTGCTGATTTAAGAATTTCCTTTTTAACATTCTCCCATTCTTCTTCTATATTTTCTACCTTATCATTTTTACTCGGACCTCTTGCAATGTATTCCTCAAAAATCTTCTTACCTCCTCTTCCTCAAGCTTCTTTAAATTCCACTGATACATCTACACCTTTTGTTCAGGTTTTTAACCCTAATCTACATTTCATTATTACTAAATTATGGTCGCTATCAATGTTTGCTCCAGGATATGCTTTGCAGTCAAGGAGTTGATTTCTAAATCTTTGTTTAACCATGATATAATCTATCTGATACCTTGCAGTATCAGCAGGCTTTTTCCACGCATATATTCTTTTATTATGATTTTCAAACTGAGTGTTGCCAATTATTTAATTATACTTCGTGCAAAACTCAATAAGTCGGTCCCTTATTTCATTCCTTTTGCCCAGCCCATATTCATCTACAATATTTCCTTCCTTGCCTTTTCCGATGTTTGCTTTCAATCTCCAACTATTATTAAATCTTCATCCCCTTTTATGTGTTTAATTTCTTTGTTCACTTTCTTCTCCTTTTGATTTTATCCTTATTACAATGATTCTATTGCTAAGTTTTTTAAATACTCTACTCTCTTCCGTGTCTTCTTGTTCATTATGAAACCTACTCTTGCCTGCCCTTTATTTGATGCTGAGTAAGTTATTCTAAAATCATCTGACCAAAAGTCATTTTCCTCTTCCCACCAAGCCTTGGTAATTCCTACTATATATAAATTTAACCTATCCATTTCCCTCTTTACATTTTCTAACCAACCAACCTTTTTTAGTCTTCTAACATTCCATGTTCCAACTTATAGAATGTTATTTTTTTAATTTTCTGCTGACCCCTTCCTTAGTAGTTCCCACCTGGAGATCTGAACGGGGGACTAGTTTGCCTCCAGAATGTTTTACCAAGGAAGACTCCTCCATCTTTGTTACATGAAAATGCAGAGAGTTACATTTCCTTGGAAAAAAGCAGCTGTATTTTTCCATTGCTTTCAGCTGTGCAATACTCAGATTTGACTGATTGTATTATGGCCGTTTAAGTCCTCCTGACCTACACCCTTAACAAATACTGAAAAAACTGCTGCCCTTTTTCAGGAATCATTCCTTCGTCTGGCTCTCAACAGATACCTCTTCGATATGGTTGCACCTTCGGTTCAACTACTCTGTATTACTGAGCACTCAAGCCCCCTCACCATCGGCAAGGTCTCATGTTTAATTTATTAATGGTTTATTATCTGATATGATAATTTATTTGTTAAATAAAATTTAATTGAAAAAAACAAGTTTTTTTAGTAGCTATGGTCTGCTCATTAAATGAAAAAAGGATTTTGACACTCATTCAAAATACATGCATCCAAGTGTTTTTTCATTGACTGCCGAAGTCTTTCAAAGAGGCCAGATGTCTGACAAATCCTCTCAATCCCTCTCAGAATTCTTGTTCGCAATTCTTCTATGGTATCCATGAGGGTGTCACATAAACAAACGTCTTTAAATGGATCCGTAAAAAAAGTCCAGAGGATTGAGATTGGGAGACCTTACTACTGAGCCTCTTCAACCAATCTATCTGTTTGGATATGTTTCAAACTTACAATCTGTAATGAACTGGAGCCCCATCCAGGTTGAACAATATTTTGTTACAAGTGTTTTGTGGCAAATCTTCAAGTAAAAGTGGAAGATCAGCCATCAAGAAATGTAAACATCTTTTATCATTGAATGTTTCAGGTAAAAAATAGAAAAAATAATTGGTCACCCAGAATATCAGCCCATATGTTTACAGAAAACTGATATTGGTAAAAGTTCTCTGAAATGGTATGAGGGTTTTCAATTACCACATGTGCTAAGCATTTCCAGACATATGCTGATATAAAGCTTTTTCTTTATTTCAATGTGAGGGACTATCTCCTCAATTCTTAAAACTGTTACAATAAACATTTGTTCATGTGTGTGTATAAATATATATACATATATACACACACTTAATGTTAAAAGCTACGTATGAATCCTTGAGTAGGAAACAACCAATCTGTAAATTACTTTCAAACTGTAATTACAGAGCTTTGATAATCAGTACGTATATAGCAGTCTTTACAAAACAATTCGTTTCAATCATTACATTAAACATTTAATTTCTTGAACATTGTACTGCTGATATGTTAATTAAATATTAACAATTATTAAAATCCACCTTACCAGCACACTGAAATACCTTCTAGATCTTTCAGCTTACTTGAAAGCCATAAATATTTATGACTTTCAAGTAAGCCGAAAGTCCTAGAAGATATTTCAATGTGCTGGTAAGGTAGATTTTTAATAATTGTTAATATTATTCATTAAACATTTTTCGCTTGAAATATTACTAAAAGTTACTACATTTAATAAAAATTCTGCCAAATTTAACATATACAGCAGAGCTAAAATAAAATTATTCAATCTTCACTAAGTTTCATTAGTTAGTTAGCTCACCTACGCATCAAGTATAGTAGTAAATACGCACAAATGTATGGAGTTATTGAAACCTAGAATTATACAGTTATCAAAACTTAATCTACTGTTCAGTCTATATTTTACACTATGTAAAAGTAATAGATAAAAGTGTAAATCAATAATGAGTGGCTGAACTGTACTACATCTTGTGTGACTCTTTACAACAGGGTATTTAAAGTTAATATATATATATTGCAGTAAGAAAGGATATAAATTACAAAATATAGGTTATATAATAAGCACAAAAAGTAACATCAAGTCTTTATATAGCTTAGGTCTCTTTAATGTCAATTATTTATAGAAATGTACATGGTAATCTTTGTTTTAATTTTTTTCTACATTATTTTCCAAAAACTGATTAACTTAAGAGCATCATAATAAACTACTGAATTTAAAATAACTTATCAAATTCATGGAATGTATATAATAACAATTTGTATTGTAAGATGTAAAGCACAGAATTTTCCGTTAACAGTAAATTGTAATAATTATAATCAGTAACAATCTGAAAATATGAAATTTTACATTAACTTTTATACTAGGATGAGATCACTACCAGTATTTTATTCAAATAGAGCCTTCTGTATTATAAAAATAATAACAATAACAAAAACATAGACATTTATAAAGACTCAACAGCATAACAAACCATCCCATCACTTCAGATGGGGAGAAGAAAAACTGATAGCTTAATTCAAGTTGCCACTGAAATTTTCAATTATTCTATTGACATAATGGTTGAAAAAATAAATTTACACCATTGTTAATCAAAAAGAAAAAAGCACAACTAGGATAACTTCCTTTAACTAGAATCTGATTTCAATTAAGCAAAATTATTATGCTAACAGTTTTACAATCAGAAAGTGGAAAAATGTAAGGCTTACAGACAGATTTAAACTTCAATATATAAAAGGAATTTTGTGATCAATCATTTAGGCAGACTCATGTTTTAAATTTTTCTTCTTCAGAATATTTTATCCAATATGGTTATACCACTGTAAAAACCCACTGTTTTGACTAATCTTGATTTCAGGTTTTAATATCGTTACAAAGTAATTGAGGGGGTTCTGTCAAAAACTATTTATAAAATAAAAAAAAAATGAGATAGATGCAGTTTTCCATTGCTGTTATACTTATCTGCATCAGTGAAATTAAATTCTTTAAAAACCACTATTTCTTCAAAATTTATTGTGAAAAACCACTGTTCTATTATGTCCATTTTCTTTCCTGTATAGGTCAACTTATCCAGGAAAAGTTTAGGTAGTCAAGTACGCATAAATAGCGCTAGTGTTATTTATAAACAATATTCCAAGTTTTTTGTTGTAAGTGGTGTACGTATATTGTGATGAAGTACATCTATAAATATGAATGAAAAATAAGAAAACTGCTATTAAAAAGACAAAAGGAAGAGAGAAGTTAATTTAAAGTAAAAGAACTGAAGTTCATGGAAAAGAAAATACAAATCACATTGATAAAATTATTCCAAGAATTGAGAAAAAAGAAAATTGCAAGTGTTATCATAAAATTATGTAATAAATTAATACATATATATATATATATTATGTAATAAATTACATAAAAATATGTAATATCTTTACAGTAACTACAGTTTTTTTATACATGTCAGATGACAGAATAAAGTAAACATTTTTTTTTTATGCATTACATATCGATCCCACAGCTGTTGAAAATACATGATCACCATCCAGCAATTTCTGTATGGTACACTCAAAATCAGAAACAGCAGATTTTACTTTATTACTGTCTCACAATGTGTACAGAATCAACATTTTAAAATTTCATTGCTTTTGAGCAAGATTTTCATGGCATTTAGAACATTCTCCTTGCCAAATCAGGGATTCATACAGTCTATGTTTATCTTTTTTAATGGCTTTTTCATATTCTCTTTTGGCATCGCAATGTCAGCTATTTGTTTTCCTGAGACTACCATCAATTTGTTCATTCACTCTGCTTTCCATCTAAAGGCCTTATAGCAAATTTTGTTCACAATTTTTTTTTTAATTTTATTCTACGCTTCTTCATTATTTGAAAATGTTTCACCCTAAGGTTGGCCAAGTGCAATGGTTCTCATCAACGAAGTGTGACACGGCTGAAACAATAATATGACAACGTTGCAGTTCTTATACACAATAGTTCACGTGTGCAAAATGTTTTAAAAAAACATCCATATTCCCAGTAAGAAATCACTCTTTTCGTAATAAAGATTTTTCATTAACTGAAATTAAGAAAAAAAAACTACCATACGAAATTGAAAAAGATTGGGATAAGCTTATTTTTAGTGCTAGGCAGAAATCTGCATTCCATCTGGTAATATTTTTTATCGATGGTGTAAGAGATAAAATGAATATAGAAGAGTATATTTTAAAAAACCCTATAAACCTTTCTTGTGTCTCAAAAAAGTTTAGATTATTGAGGTGACCAATTTATTAAATTCAGGTATCAATACAGAACCCCCTGCAGAACCTGTCATATGAATGATCCTGAAAAACTTGATTTTTACAATAAAATATTTCCAGATCTATGTGACAATCTGAATATAGTCAACAAAAATATTGATAATTATGATTTAGATACTGATGATAATAGCAGTGGAGATGTGAAGAGTAACATGATTTTCAATATTTCCTATTACTTATTATTTTATATTTTTGAATATTTTCTTTAATTATGGTTTTTCAATATTTTGTAGACTTCAACTAGTAAGTTATTCTTAAATTTTTTTTAACACGTAAATAAAAAAATGAACAGTTTTAGTTTTAGCAGATATTTCTTGTAGTTTATTTCATCACATGTTAATGTTTTTGTAAATTCAGCAACGTAAATCTTCTGTGTCAAACATTTTTTTTCCAGCAATTCAGATTAATATTATTCACTGTTGCTCTTACCAAACATTTATTAATCTAATACAAACATAATAAAAATTTATGAGAGCATAATATAGAATATAATGCTAAGATATTTTTTACATCTTGTGAAATTTTATTGTTCACAGAATAGGTTTTTGATACAACCCCCTCATATCATCATATTTATAGTGTGAAAGAATAAATACAATACATAAATAAGTTTGTTTTAATATATATTACACAAACAATGAATGGAATAGAATTTATGTTAATAGAGAAACCATGCCTAAAACCATCACAGCTCTAAATCTAAACAAGATCAAATCGGCAAGGTAAATTTAATTAAGTTCCAAAACTATAGAGTTCATAAAGTTCTAAAAAAGTTAGAATACATTACATAGAATTAAAAAACACAAAACAAGAAAAGAAATTTAAATTAATCATATTTTTAATTTCAGAGTATATACATTTTAATCGATTATATTACAATTTTACAGGGTTTTGTTTTTAAACATAGAGATTCTTTAAGCTCTGAAAATTAATAATCTGTATATATAGAAATACAATCAGATTTTTTATATTAGTATAATGAACTATAATGTACAAAGGAACTGAGAATTGATATGCAAATTCCAAAGCCTAAAAAAATAAAGAGGCTTTTTACAGCAATTGTAATAATTTATACTGCAGATAAACAGGTTACGCAAGACATTATTTCATCTAAGCTGTTAATATTCTTATGCACTTGATCATTCATGCTATTTAAATCCACTCTAAACAGATAAATACTTTTCTTCCACTTACAATAAAGCTATAAGCAAACACAGACTCAATACTTACTAGCTATAAGTCCAAAAACAATGATAATTTTAAACAAAAACATAAGTTTCATCTTATAATTACATTCTGTAACTCGGAAAATAAAAAAAATATTAAATTTAGAATTATAAAAGAACATACTCATATGCAGAAACAATACAGTTAAATACAAACAATTTACTTACACAATAATTACACAAATATTTTATGTATCTTATTTTCATAATTATAAATGAACAATATTAATCAAAAAAATATGTAATTATAATAACAGTAGTTTCCAAAATAAATGGTATAATGTAAGTAATTATAACTCGCATTATACCTTAATAAGAATTTATAAATATATAAATTCTATATGCCGTTCAGATATTTTTATTTATTTTCTATCAATATTAATTAAAATCATGCCTTCTTATTTTTTGACTGTTTGTCTTTTTTCAATTAATTTAAAAAACTAATACCATCAATTATTTATTTAGAAAGTAATTACTACGAGTAATGAATCTTTCAAAGTATTTTGGTTGTCATTTTTAATATCTGCATGACTTCTTACATCCATTAACAAACTACAAACTCTTATTAAAACTACAGTTTAGATCTACAAATCATTCACCGTTTAAAATGTTTCAACACATATGAATTGGTGAGAGGCTGCGAAAATATAACCTTATGCTTTATGAATGCAAGAAATCCAACACCAGCAAACGTTTATCGCCAGGTATGTGACATTTATGGTGAAAATAACACGAGAAACAGGGAGACAGTTCAATGAAAGTTATGAAAACGTGTGTGAACATTCTAGTCCACAGAAGCAGCCTTCAATAAGGTGTGGTCATTCTGGGTCTCAGATATGCTCTATTTGGAACACAAAACTGGATGAGCTGACAGTGCTTTGACCTCTCTCATGCACAAGCAGTTAAATTACGACTTTCTTAGCCATAATGTAACTGGTAGTGAGGCCTGGGTATAACTCTGATATCAAACATAATTTCACATCAGAATCAAAACAGAGCACCTATTCACAAAAAGAAGTAAACATTCTAGCAGATGAAATTGCACAATTGTGTATACATTTTTAGGGTTATGCTGTTTAAAATCTTGACTTGTTATACAAACATAAACATACACACTGCCTTATTCTGAGAAATTTGGAAGAAACTTACAAAATCCCTCTCCCCCAGAAAAACACACTTAATTGTGAATTATATTGCTTCACAATTAATAGTTGACTACATGCTAGTATATCTTACCCATATACGTTACCCTCAGCACAATGACTGGTAACAAATTGATCACATTCATATTTAATTCTAGGGTGTGTTCCACAGCCACTTTAACTTAAGTAACTTTTCCATTCCTACATCTGAAGGGATGACTTTTCTGATAAAATGTCAACATTGATGCCAAGATTAAGAGTATATTAGCCCTTTCACAGAAATATACGAATTCTTATATATAAGAATTCTGTGAATCATATATATATATATATATATATATATATACATACATATTAAATTCACAGAATTTTCATTCTGTTACACTATGATAGTTATTAATCAGTATATAATAAATACCACAATACTAGTGGAACTACGTTAAAAAAAGTAATGTAAGAATTGTATAGTTCTTAAAAAAACAAATTTTAAACAAATGTTTATTTCGTAGAAAAGATTCATTTAAATTTTTATTCTATGTTTTTTTACTTTCTGAATATACTTGGTGCATAATAATAACTTTATATAATTCTGTGATTTGTTTTACTAATTTATCATATAGTTTTTTATATAACATAATAAGATTTTACAGTTTTATGCTTTTATGATTGATAGTTTTATATGCTTTGATCTGGCACAAAATATTTAAGTCTACTATATAACTGTTTATTCTAACAATTAAGATGCACACATGGAATAAATTTATTATCAAAATTATAATTTTTTTAACAATAGCTTTAATAATAATATTTATTTTACTCTCTCTCTCTCTCTCTCTCTCTCTCTGTCATAACAAGCTTGTGCCAAATTACAGTTACCCTACTAATTTTTTTTTTTACAAGAAACAAATTTTACAGCATGTGAAAAAATGCCAAACCTGACTGAATTCATACTCAGGACCTTCTGTATAAGCAGACACGCTACTACTTTGCCTAACAGTCAGCAATAATGATAATAACAATAATACATTAAATTACAATTAAAAAAAAGATTTACTTATGAAAAAAATTATTTAACAGAAAAATACCAATTTAATGTATATTAAATTGGTAATAAACTTCTGACAGTAAAAAATACAGATTTAAAAAACACTCAAACATGATTTATTATGTGTACAATGCAGAAATGCTGCATTAATTATACTAATATTTGTGCTAGATAGCACAAGTGGTGAACTTTGCAAACAGTCCAACAACAGCCAAACTACATTTAAACAAATTTACTCCCCTTTGTTGCGCTTTATATGCTATATTTTTGGCTTATGGAAACTTGTTAAGATTGGACAGATTGTATAGTTGATTTAATAAATTCTGCTATTAAGCTACATAGAAAAACATTTAATGATCTATTAAAAATTAGGTTGTATTTCAACCACAAATAATTTAAAACGGACCAGAAACTGTTAATTCATAAAAAAATTATGTATAATCCGAAACATACAGAATAACTGTAAAGAGGAAAGAAATTTACATTGAAAATTAGTCTTTTTTTTATCTAATGAGACACTATCCTATAGAAACATCTTTGCAATATTTCATGTTAACAAAACACCACGTATTTTATTTTCACCACAAACATAACTATCTAAAGATAAATTTTTAACAAAATACAGAAATTAAAGTCGTGACCGGAAACAGAAAACACAGCTATTAGTAAACAGAAAAAGATACCAAAATAGGTCAGAACTATTATAATAAATACTTTTATTGATTCACCTAAAGAACAGGTATAGTTGTTTTACAAATATTATAGAACTAACATATTTTCCAATTCTAAAGTAGAAATCTGAACAAATTGATTTAGGCGATTACATAAACAAAATCTATTTCTCCAAAGCAAACTCATACAAACATAAGAAGTAAAAATACTTACTGATTATTCAAGGATGCATAAATAAACATATATAACACAATTAAGAGCACAGATAATTGAATAAAATATGTAGTGGTTTTTTTGCCTTTTCAATTTTGTTTTATTATTTTCGAAAAACAACCGCAGTAATCTGTCAATACAAGTGTAATAACCTACAACAATTACCATTTAAGTAAACATGGTAATACCATCACCATGGTCTTACCATGATCGCAAACAGTAAATAAATTTTTTATATTAAAATGAACGTGTATGTGATTAATCACAATATGAAATAACATAGAATAAGTACTTTTGAAATGTTATACAGTTTAACAGCAACATATTTATTTAGAGATTAAATGCATCAATAAAAATAAAATTAAATAATAAAAGGTAAGAATTTAAAAAATTAAGCAGGGTTTAACTTCAACTACAAAATGTAATAAAATTTACTACAAATATTTTCAAACGTCACAAAAAAAATATCTGAAATATAATTTCAAATAAAAAAAATAATTTTGTAATATACAAAAAAAAATTATATTAAAAACATAATTTTGTGATATATTTCTAATATCTGAAATTTCTTTCTTGGAAAATATTAAATAACATCAGTAAAAATTTTCACTTATATCCCATTTCATGCGGTACAGAATTATCAGTCTTACTGGTAATTTTTTTGACAAGTTTAACAGATCATAACAAATCAGACTTCATTAAAATGGAACAACCACAACCCTGAGAAGTTTTTAAAAAATTACCAGCCCCTGACATATTTTTTTTTTTTTTTTACAAAAGAAGTATTTGTTTAATTATTTTAAAAATAAAATGACATTTCTACATTGCTATTTGTAATTGAAATTGGACTGTTTTTCTAATTTTTTTTTGACAGATTTATCAAAGTGCTCAGTTTTTTCAACAAATATTCTGACTTCATAACTAAACAAGCAAACAATATTTAACAGAAGAGACACATTATTAATTCATCACTATTTTTAATGATATTTATTATTAAGTTATAAATACAATAAAGTTTAATACATACATATATATAATACAGTAAATAATCCTGTTTAAATATTAAAATATTAGTCGTTACCAACTAATAAATAATGACCATTATGGCCAAAATTATAATTCCATCAAAATTACTTTGATGAATTTTTAGTGTTTTAATTATTAAAAAAGTTCACTATCTACATTTCTTTTTAAATTCACTTTACTAACCCTAATTTCTTAGCTTCTATTTCATATATTAAAAGTCTCCACATTTTCACAACAAACACTTCAGCCTCTTCATCCAGAACCTGAAAAAAAATAATGACAAATGTAATTATAAGAAAATTATTAAAAAAGAAAACTACAAAAGAAAAGGATCAAACATTATAATTCAAGTCCATTTACACGCTCTTAAAATTTAAAAAAAAAGTCACGTATAAACAAAAAAAAAAATTATATTTTGTGATATAAAAAGAAAAAAGAAGAAAGATGAAGAAAAAAGATTATGTTATGTCCAAACTTGGTATATGTGTACAAGAGATGAGATCACGGGGAAAATACACCTTTGCACCAAATATGGTACGTCCAAGAATAAAAAAAACATAAAAACTTCTGTTACATGGACTGCCAGATCACACTATAAACAGTTACCTTTCTGATGTCAAAAATGAAGTATAATATTTACTTCTTTTTTAATTATTGGAATTATTCTTGTTGAAACTGAAACTATGAGGAAAAGATACAAATTTTTTAGACTATGGGGCAAAGTGTAAGAAGATTTTCACACTTCTTCTGTACATAAAAAAATATTTAATGAAAGTATGTTTGTTAGATGTACATTATTAGTTTTTTTATATTAAATTCAACATTAAAAAAAAATTGAATCTACTTCATCAATCATAAATTTTCAGTTTGAAAAATAAAAATTTTGAAATAGTACTTTTTCCCTTTAAGCACACTGAATAAATTTGAAAAAAACAGTTTCAAATCTTTAGTCAGCGGATGATATACTACTATTTCTTTTAGTTATTTATACAACACACACACACTGATTATCACAATAGGATTCCAACAAACTAATAAAATGCATTTATCTGTTTTACATAAATGTCAACATGTCTACTAATGTCAAGATTAACCAGGCATTTTCTGACTTATTTCATCGATCTCAATTTATTCATTGAATACAATGAATATGAATCTATTCATTGAATACATTTACTGAATATTTGGTAATGATAGCTGTACACAACACGTGAGCCTCTAATTTTAAGTCATTTAAAAAAATTTTTTTTTTTACTGACAAAAAGTAATGCAGTGGAAATTTAGTGAAAAGTAGTAAAACACACACTGTGCATGAAAAAATGCATGTGAATATATTTACATACATTACATATTATATACATTTATAAGTATGTTTCAATCATCAAAAACTATTCATGCTACCAGCTTGGTGCTAGATTTCATCTAGTTACATATTAATAAAATTCCAAGGATTATAGTTGTCCTTCTACCAACAAATTTATGAACTTCTAAATTAACTTTTACCTAGGTTTTAAGAGTACTTTGACTATATGCACAAATTCTATTAAATTTAACCAATATTAGATTTAATATGTGTTTAATTTGTGTTAATATTCAGGAATGGTTAGAATCAAAGTGAAATAAAAACTACTATAGTTTATACTTTTAAGTCTTTTCTTTAAGTAGCATTTAATAATAGACTGACAGATTATTGGCCTCCAATTTACGTAAGGATATCTGTATTCATAAAATAAATTTTGTATAACTATTACTAACCACAATACTCATATTTTATCAACTGCACAATATAAAATAAAAACGAAGTCACTTCAGAAACTATCCAACTGGTGTTTTTTTTTTCGAGTTAAAGAAAATGAGAAAAACCTAGAGTTAAAAAAGCAAAATATTGCCAGACCTGCTGCACAAGTGATTTTTGTTACCTTAATGGTAAAAGTTAAAACTGGATAAATCATAGTCCCATTATCATTTGGTAAAATTGAGTTTTAAAACATTTTATGTATGCTTATATATTATTTATTTTAATCCATACTTAGTTATATTAATGCTGTCATGTCAAGTTTTACCAAAGATCAGTAAAACCCAAGCTAAAGGCTGTGTATGATTCAGGAAGTATTCATCAATGGTGCTATGAAGATACATTAATTTAAAAACAATGGTATAACTAAAGGGCAAAATTTCAACAAGAAATTATCAACAATCAGATAAACAAAATGTTATATTATTTTACTTTTCGACAACCAATAGAATAGTATAAAAACAATTTTCTAGACACTCAATTAACAAATATTTTTGACCCAACTTCTCCACAGTCTTCAAAATGCTGTTCACTATAACAGATCAAACCTGTGACAACTGTAAAAAGGAAACTCCAATCTACAGATCTCCATGCCTCTCAACAAGACCATAACTTTTTAACTAAAAATGCAACAACTACCCAGATGCACTTAACACATCTTCTCCAGATATGGCTTCTATGTGGTTTCTAGTTATTCTCCAATCTACAAATATCGGTCTTTAAATGATGATAATCTGAGAATCAAAAGCAAAAGGATGTGCAAAATATACAATGACAGCTGAATGGCATTAAAAGTAAGATGTTTTGGAATTTGCATTTCAATATGATAAATATTCTGAACAACAGGCTGTATGTTATCATGGCATTCATACTTTCAAGAGCTGAGTATGTGAAACATTTCTGTTTCACTGCTCAAGGTCAGATACTTTATAAAACAGATTTTTTACATCAAATGAATGAGTATTACTTACCATTTGTACATCATCAAGAATACCTTGAGGAGCACTTCCTGCAAGAACTTTTGAACAAATAAAATCTACAAGTGTTGGTTCTGGCTCTCCTATGTACTCTATTATTTTTTTATTAATCCAAGGCCTTATTCTTCTTTCCATTAGTTGCTAAATGAAAAGAAAATAAGAAACAATTAAAGAAAATATATATCAAACAATTTTAAAAACAAAAAATACAATATAGGAAAGTACCTATAATCATGCAACAATGTAATTAAGATTGTCATACTCGTATACATTTTAAAAGTTAAAAAATATCAGCAGTTAGATTGTTAAGTACTTTTTATTTTTTTATTTTTTATTGTCTTCAGTCATTTGACTGGTTTGATGCAGCTCTCTCCAAGATTCCCTATCTAGTGCTAGTAGTTTCATTTCAGTATACCCTCTACATCCTACATCCCTAACAATTTGTTTTACATATTCCAAACGTGGCCTGCCTACACAATTTTTTCTTTCTACCTGTCTATCCAATATCAAAGCGACTATTCCAGGATGCCTTAGTATGTGGCCTATAAGTCTGTCTCTTCTTTTAACTATATTTTTCCAAATGCTTCTTTCTTCATCTATTTGTCGCAATACCTCTTCATTTGTCACTTTATCCACCCATCTGATTTTTAACATTCCCCCATAGCACCACATTTCAAAAGCTTCTAATCTTTTCTTCTCAGATACCCCGATTGTCCGAGTTTCACTTCCATATAAAGCGACACTCCAAACATATACTTTCAAAAATCTTTTCCTGACATTTAAATTTATTTTTGATGTAAACAAATTATATTTCTTACTGAAGGCTTGTTTCGCTTGTGCTATTCGGCATTTTATATCGCTCCTGCTTCGTCCATCTTTAGTAATTCTACTTCCCAAATAAAATTCTTCTACCTCCATAATCTTTTCTCCTCCTATTTTCACATTCAGTGGTCCATCTTTGTTATTTCTACTACATTTCATTACTTTTGTTTTGTTTTTGTTTATTTTCATGCGATAGTTCTTGCGTAGTACTTCATCTATGCCGTTCATTGTTTCTTCTAAATCCTTTTTACTCTCGGCTAGAATTACTATATCATCAGCAAATCGTAGCATCTTTATCTTTTCACCTTGTACTGTTACTCCGAATCTAAATTGTTCTTTAACATCATTAACTGCTAGTTCCATGTAAAGATTAAAAAGTAACGGAGATAGGAAACATCCTTGTCGGATTCCCTTTCTTATTACGGCTTCTTTCCTATGTTCTTCAATTATTACTGTTGCTGTTTGGTTCCTGTATATGTTAGCAATTGTTCTTCTATCTCTGTATTTGAACCCTAATTTTTTTAAAATGCTGAACATTTTACTCCAGTCTACGTTATCGAATGCCTTTTCTAGGTCTATAAATGCCAAGTATGTTGGTTTGTATTTCTTTAATCTTTCTTCTACTATTAATCTGAGGCCTAAAATTGCTTTCCTTGTCCCTATACTTTTCCTGAAACCAAATTGGTCTTCTCCTAACACTTCTTCCACTCTCCTCTCAATTCTTCTGTATAGAATTCTAGTTAAGATTTTTTATGTATGACTAGTTAAACTAATTGTTCTGTATTCTTCACATTTATCTGCCCCTGCTTTCTTTGGTATCATGACTATAACACTTTTTTTGAAGTCTGACAGAAATTCCCCCTTTTCATAAATATTACACACCAGTTTGTATAATCTATCAATCACTTCCTCACCTCCACTGCACAGTAATTCTAAAGGTATTCCGTCTATTCCAGGAGCCTTTCTGCCATTTAAATCTTTTAATGCTCTCTTAAATTCAGATCTCAGTATTGTTTCTCCCATTTCATCCTCCTCAACTTCCTCTATAACACCATTTTCTAATTCATTTCCTCCGTATAACTCTTCAATATATTCCACCCATCTATTGACTTTACCTTTCGCATTATATATTGATGTACCATCTTTGTTTAACACATTATTAGATTTTAATTTATGTACCCCAAAATTTTCCTTAACTTTCATGTATGCTCCGTCTATTTTACCAATGTTCATTTCTCTTTCCACTTCTGAACACTTTTCTTTAATCCACTCTTCTTTCACCAGTTTGCACTTCCTGTTTATAGCATTTCTTAATTTCCGATAGTTCTTTTTACTTTCTTCATCACTAGCATTCTTATATTTTCTACGTTCATCCATCAGCTGCAATATATCGTCTGAAACCCAAGGTTTTCTACCGGTTCTCTTTATTCCGCCTAAGTTTGCTTCTGCTGATTTAAGAATTTCCTTTTTAACATTCTCCCATTCTTCTTCTACATTTTCTACCTTATCTTTTTTACTCAGACCTCTTGCGATGTCCTCCTCAAAAATCTTCTTTACCTCCTCTTCCTCAAGCTTCTCTAAATTCCACCGATTCATCTGACACCTTTTCTTCGGATTTTTAAACCCCAATTTAAATTTCATTATCACCAAATTATGGACGCTATCAATGTCTGCTCCAGGGTAAGTTTTGTAGTCAACGAGTTGATTTCTAAATCTTTGCTTAACCAAGTATAATCTATCCGATACCTTGCAGTATCGCCTGGCTTTTTCCAAGTGTATATTCTTCTATTATGATTTTTAAATTGGGTGTTGGCAATTACTAAATTATACTTCGTGCAAAACTCTATAAGTCGGTCCCCTCATTCATTCCTTTTGCCCAGCCCGTATTCACCCACTATATTTCCTTCCTTGCCTTTTCCAATGCTTGCATTCCAATCTCCAACTATTATTAAATTTTCATCTCCTTTTACGTGTTTAATTGCTTCATCAATCTCTTCATATACACACTCTACATCATCATCATCATCATCATCATCATGGGCGCTTGTAGGCATATAGACGTTAACAATCGTTGTCAGTTTAGGTTTTGATTTTATCCTTATTACAATGATTCTATCGCTATGCGTTTTGAAATACTCTACTCTCTTCCCTATTTTCTTGTTCATTATGAAACCTACTCCTGCCTGCCCATTATTTGAAGCTGAGTTAATTATCCTAAAATCACCTGACCAAAAGTCGCCTGATCTCTTCCCACCGAACCTCACTAATTCCTACTACATCCACATTTATCCTATCCATTTCCCTTTTTAAATTTTCTAGCCTACCAACCTTTTTTAAATACAAATAACTAATTTTTTTTTACCTTTAAATCAATATTTTTCAATTACAAGGGGCAGTTCATAAATAATGTCAATGTGACATACCTGCTAACCTGCACCAGTTGTGGTTGAAGACTTGAAAAATCAGCAAGCGATCATTACTCTCCTAGTGTTTGGGATTTTGAATAGACTAATAAGTGAAATGGTCCCTGTACACATCTCAGGTATTCTGACTGAAGAGTGATGATCTTATGTTTAATGTTACGTGAAAAGTACCTTAATTTTTCCTGTTTAGCCTCCGGGAATTACCGCCAGGTATTACTTCAGAGAATGATTGAGGATGATATGTATGAGTCTAAGTGTAGTCTTGTACAGTCTCAGGTAAACCATTTCTGAGATGTGTGGTTAAATGAAACCCAACCACCAAAGAATACCGGTATCCACAATTTAGTATTCAAATCCATGTATAAAAGCTGATCTGCGAAGACATGTTCACCACTAGACTAACCCGGTGGTTATGTGAAAAACCTGACTGACATTCACAACACTTTGAATGAAGTTTGTAATGAGTAAACAGTAGATTCAGTTAACTATTTGATACTCATTTTTTTTTTTAATAATATCTTAACGTAATATTCAAGGAAGGTAAAAAACATTAACAGAAGAGAAGTGTAAAGCTCGTATCAGATTTTCTTAAAGATTATTGAATGATATAAGAGGAAACATCACAAGCTAACAGATTCCAGCAGCAACATCGGTTACCCACATTTTGAAAAATTTCTGCTTAATGACTTCCTCATTGTTTACATGTTTAACAGAAACAGAAATACCTAGATGTCGCAAGATATCAATGAAACAGAAATTTGTCACTGAAGGTCAAGCATTCCTGTTTCAAACTGTCATTACTAACAAATATATATACAAACAGGTAAAGCCAGTGAACTAATGAAACAAGATATGTTTAGTGCAACAAATTAAAATTTCATAATGCAGGTTATGGGAAAGAAATAAGATGTATAAATTACGTGTCACACAAGGATGTCTATTATCACCCATTTGTTTAATCTTTATCTTAATAACATGATCCATTTATGGAAGGAACTACCTTAGCTTCTTAAAAAGGGATTTTAATTAATGACATATGTTAATTATTTATTTGCAGATATTATGGCTATCTTAGCAAAAAGTGGTGATGATGATTTGCAGTAAAACATTTAACATTTTGTAAAGTTACAGAACAGTATAATTGCCAAGTCTCAGCTTCTAAAAGCAAAATTTTTAGTTTTAAGGGAGCCTGTAAGATCAAAGATTTTGGTCAATAATAAAATAATTGAGGAAGTGTTTCTTTGACTGCTTGGACTGCCACATATCCTATGACAATAGCAATGATGTTGAAATGAAGATCAACATGTTTAAATTAATGAGTGGTACTGTTAGGAAGATCCTCAGGAATAAGGTGTGTCCAAAGCCAGTTAAAACGTCATGGCAGTTTTAACACTTCTGTATAGCAGTGAACCATGGGTTCCTAAAATTAAGGATATACGTAGGAAACAGGCTGTAGAAATGTCCTTTTTGAGGAGTTTGAGGGATGAAACAAGGATGGATGGGATGAGGAATGAGGATATTCATCAGGATTTGGGGATTTATAGTTTTAACAATGAAGTATGCCATTATAGAAGTAAATGATAGCAGCATCTGGTGCGAATGCACGTTAAATGAATTCCTACGCAGTTTTTTTTTTACACACCTGTTGATGGGCATCATAGAGGAAGACCTAAAACACTAGAAAAAATCCGGAATAGGTCACTGACCTAACCAGTGATGAAATGATTATGAAAGCAGGATTTCCAGAGGAAGCTGAGAAGCTTCCATTCCAATATCTTGAACTTTATCTTGCCAATATGCAGAATTCATTAGGTTTTTCATTAGGTCTTTGATAAAACAATGTCTAACAAAAAGTGTGAAAATTTCAAATATTGAACTCTGGAATCTCATAAAAGTTCTTGATTCTAAAGAAGAAAACTCCACACAAAACTCCATGAGCATGAAGGGTAGCGAACACTAGGTGGTACACTGGATTTAAAATTTATGAGAAGTGGATTTGCAAAAGTAGTCAGCCAACTGTGTTCTTATGTTTGAATGCAAACAAGAAACAGAATAGGTAGACCTGTAATTGATTCTGCAGCATTTTCACCAAACCTAAGATAATTCTTATAAAACTAAAAATAAACAAAAGTGAAAACCAAAACAAAAATGTAACTATACACTCTCCTTTTTTTCTGGGATCTCTTATAGAGCTGTTTTTCTTTTGATTATTCTTTTATTTTTAACTTATTTAATTTAATTTAATTTATTTAACTTTACATTCATTCATATTCCCTTTATTGTGTACTATTTTGATTTTTAATGTTTTTTTTCTTGGTCTTTAATTTTTTGTATTTATTAAAACAGCAAATTAGGTTGGAAATAATTATGGATAAATTTCAAAGTTAAGGACTTTTTTATGATTGTTTATGACGATCATCAACAAATCGTCATTTTTGATGAAACATGGTAACATGATGAAAAACAAAAAACAGTCCTTGCAGTATCTCATCAAATAAAATTTCATCACCAAATAAATAAATCAATCATTAATAATCACAATTATACTCATCATCATTCTTTCTAACCACAGGATTCCATGGAATCCACGTACTTGTAGGAACAATACTTTAGATTACCCACCACTAAAAGAACTGAGATTTAGTCAGCAGGAAAGGTCATAGAGTAATTTTTTTTTTTAGAATAAGAAAGGCATTCTGATGGCCAAAACTACCTTCAACAACAGTTAATTTTTTCTTTAGTATATAAAAAAAAGTATACATAAAAAACCAACAAAAAATATAAAATTATTTATATAAAATCAACAGATAAAATATTTCATCCTGGAAAATATCTCACTAGTAATTTTTGTTAAAATATACCTAAACCAACTGAGAATATTATACTTGCAGTATCAATGATAAGAGATGATTAGGAACTTCCAGAAAAACTATGCAAAGGTATTCTTTCCACAGCTCTCAGTTCCAGTTCACTTATACAAGTCTGGCAATATTACTGTTATACGATGATAAGTCAAAAAGTAAAGGGAAATTTTGATTTCCCTCTAAATCGCACGTATGGCAGTAATTACTGTTCTGCTAAGACTCATAACTTCTATCAACTTTTCATTGAAGGTATTGTTTCACTGTTAGCTATTCATTCAGAAGGGGTGAAACCAGCAGAGCTTATTCAGTTATTTGAGTAGAAGCAAGATCTATGAATGGATTGATCGGTTTAAAAATGGTAGCATTTCTCTCTGTGATGAACAGCAAGGTAGGTTTTCCACTTCAAAGACTAACAAGAATATTGAAACGGTTAAAGAAATGATTCTCTGTAATCGACGAATTACAGTTGATGACACTATAAGTGAGTTGAATGTAAGCCATGGCTCAGCATTTTCAAACACCCATAATTCTTTAAACTTTCGAAAAGTCTGAGCTCGCTGGGTTCCACATCAATTGACCAACATCTATAAAAAGAATCGTTTGAAAATTTCCCAGAAGCTTTTGAAATGTTACGAAGGTGAAGGAAACTCATTTCTTAAGCTAATAATATCCACTGATGAGACATGAGTCCATCACTTTGAACCCAAGAATAAGCGACAAAGTTTAATGTGGAAGCAACCATCTCCCACAGCAAAAAATCTCGAAACTCAGATGTCTGCAGGAAAGGTGATGATGATGATATTCTGGGATATGGAAGGTTTCATCTTTTTTGCACATTAAAAGAAGAGTTGCGAAAGAATCCTTATTGATTTGATGAAGAGGCCATAGAAGCGATGAAAAATTCCTGCACACCAGATTGAAAACGTTCTTCCAGGAAGGAATTCAAAAGCTTATTAAATTATGGATTAAGTGCATAGAAAAAGTAGGAAGGGATTATGTTGAAAAATAATGCATCATGTATCATTTATGAAAGTACATTTGTACTTTACTTTTTGACTTGCCCTCGTATTTAAGTATTAGAGTTTGAGTCAGAGGTCATCTGCCTTGCTCATAAATCAGTCCTACATATCGGTCAGCTAAGAATATCATTACACCAAATCAAACCTTATCAAAACAAGCTAGATCTACTTCATGAATTATCATAGTCAAACCTGTGACATTCTACTACCAATACAAAAGCACTGCCAATCTAATTAATTCATTTCATAAATAAAAATTACACACCTTAAAATTACATATGATACAGTAGAACAATTTTGAAAGTTAATTAAATATTAATTTCAACTTGTGTTAAATGTTTTTATGCTCTTTACATCCTTATTACAGAAACTGGTTTCTTTAGTCACTTTAGCATAGTACAAAAGACAACCTGATACTTAAGCAACACATTATTAAGCACTATTATCCAACAATGCATATAATGAAAAATATTACCCAAGATTTGGGAATTTTTATTTTAATAAGAAATTATAGTTACATTATCTACAGCAGCCCAATCCAACTGGAACGCAAACAGAGCATTTTTGTCAGTAGGAATTTTATCTATTAAAGTTTTAATGTGTTTTCTTTTCTCCTCTTGTGTCTTAGCTAAATCTTCCTTCTTTTCTTCTTTTACCTTTTTCTTATCATCTGAGTAATCTGGAAAGGTAAATAAAAAATGCATTGCTGTAAGTAAATCTCAAAAAAACTTTAGGAAAATATAATTTTACTTAGTACAAGATAATAATCTAGGGGTTTAGATACAATTAAAAAAAAATTTTTGTCCATCTTTATTTACACTGTTAAATTGAAGATTGTAAATCAACATTTATAAATAAAAATTCTTTGTCAATTTGAAAAATTTATTACTTTAAAATCTACTAACAAATATATACAGATAAAATAGATTAGAAATAAAATATATATATTTTCTTAATCTTAACGAAAATGCAACATTAATGAATTTTAAAACAGTATATGGATGATAATATACATCTAAAAATTCAACATGCAATTAGCAAGCAATGCTTGTTGATAAAATATTAGGTTTTTTACGTATTTGATGCCAGTAGTTTCAAAAAAAAAAAACACTAAAGGATGTTAAAAATGAAACCATCAATTTTAAGAACACCAGCTTTAACAAGCAATAATCAAGGTCTGAAATACTAGAAAGAAATAAAACCGATGCAAATTAATCCAAAAACTGTAAAAACTCTGCAGTAGAGTAAAAGTGTCACATGTATAAGTGTCACTGAATATTGTTCATATTGAATATTATTATTCATGGGAATAGCTATCCTACTTTCAGAAATGACTGATATCTTACATTACATCATCTACAATTACTTGTTTACATATAAAAGTTGCAGCACACAAATACACAGTAAACTAAATTTAAAGTATTATTTATACCAATTAAAAGAAATTTTACCTGATTTTTTTTTTTGTTTGACGATCAACATGCCATAAAAAAGTAACTGAAGTTTTACACTAATAATAATGGTTTCATTTGCTACATAAAATGTAATTTTATTCTAATGATAAGAAGTTGTTAATCAACATTTTTCATCCCAGAAAAAAAATGCTAATTTTTTTAAAAGAAAGAAATACAAAATTTAAATTTTATTTATTTTATAAATTTTATACAAGTAAGACTCAAGGGGTACATTGTTACAGGAAAAGGTGGTATTAGCAAGTTATCACCGCAAGTGCTGTATTGGTTAATAGAGTTTGAATGTTCACTCAGCACACAGTACAAAAATGTGCATATATAATTTTTTTCTTATGGTGAAGAAAATATTAACAACCATTTTATTAACATTAAAACAAATGTACTTTTTGTTCATTTTTTTTAGCTACATGTAAATATCAGTTAATCTCAAATTATGCAAGTAGTTATTCTTAAGCTCTCATTCATTAAAAATAACTTCTAGTTTATATTAGCAATTAACTTGTTTCTAATTTAGTATAATAACAAGTGGAGTACAGAATGTTTGGGTATGTTAGTGTTTGCTAGAAAATTAAACTAGATATAAAACAAAGTTTATTGAGAATTTTAAAAAAGAAAATAAATAAACAAATACAGTTAAAACCTTTATAAAATGAAATCAAGAATCCCAGGAAAAAATTTGTTCAACAGAGATTCTTTGAAAAAATTATTGCTGAACATGTATGCACTGAAATATCCATCTATGTGTTACAATGTTTTTGAAATTTTTTATTTATGTTTATGCAGTGTAAATAAGTGGATAAAAGTTTGCACAGTAATTTTAGTGCTCTGCGTTAGTTAAAGGATTTTGGGAAATTCTGCTACTTAATGTATAGGCAAACAGTAACTGCAGAACAAGTGTTTAGATCTTTTGTTAGAATTTTATTGTTAATGGGTTATAAGAGAATCTTGGGAAATTTCACTTTACCAGTTCAATAAAAATAACCTGTCATTCTTGATTGTTGTCAAGAAAACTTTGTTTTAGTGCAGTAAAAAATTTGTAAAATCAAGGTTAGTTATATAGAGGTTCGACTGTAATAAGAAAATAAAGTTTTATTTATTTTATAAATAACTATGAGCATGTAATTAGATAAACTGTACTATGGAAATCTAACAACTATTTATTAAATATAGTAATCATTTGTTTGTCACAGATAGAGCGGATAGATAAATAATCTACTTATGGCTCATGTGATTATGTGCAAGCTACGTTCTTTAGCATTTGAGACCCTGTAATTGTAAAAAAAACATCAAAAAGCATTTTTTCAAGCTTGTGTAATCTGCAATCATGATTAAGTGAAGCAGTAAAACAAACAAAAATGCAATTGCATGTGGCTTTGAGTAAACTCAACAGACTTATAAATTTATCTCTTTGTCTATACAAACCCATATTTTTCCTTGTCTATTACAAACACATATTTTAAAAATATTTCTAAGTTTATATTTTATACACCATAGTTTATAAAAAGAATTATACAATCATTTGCATTTTGATTTAATACTGACACAGGTCCTACAGACCTAACATCTAAGTAAATGGAATGTTAATCAGGATAGCTTAGGATTCTCTGTCCAACATCCATTATGACAAGTTTTTCTACTTAAAATAACACAAGAAATTTATACTGAACAGAACATTATATTCATACGTTACATAACAATATTCTTATAATCTTCTTGTTGAGTATGAAATAAAAAAGTCTGGTTTAAATAAGGTTTGTATTTTGATTTTATCAACTGTGCATTAAATATATTAACAGACAATATATTAAATAAGAAGAGATGGCCGCTAAATTTATTAAATCAGTTTTATAAGAGATCAAATTTTACAAATTCTACACCTATATACTTTTAAATAAATAATAATAAATTATGAAGCTAAATATGAAGCAAGTAAATGTTTTGTTTTTAAAGAGGAATATTTTAGATCTTTGCAGATATATAAGGCAAAATAAAATTTATCTTACAAAACAATAAAACATAATGATAAGAAAATTAACAGTGACCTAAAGGAACAAGTTTCCTCTTTTTTGTTCCCAGATTGCTATCATCATCCTCATCTGTATTGAAAACTTCTTTTACATCAAACTTCTTTTTCTTTTCTTTCTCAGCGGCTGGTGAACTCCAATCTTTTGCAACACCTGTATAAAAAAGAAACATCAGTGGATAAGTTTACTTTTTTTCATAACTTAGTTTGAAACCTCCTAACTTTTCATAATATAGTTTCAAACTACTATACAAATATTATATATATGTAATATGTACATAAGATGTTTGATTAAAACATAAAAAGAATTTTTTAATTCTGCGCGCTGCCTTTTCAACAAAGTTCATCTTTTTTCTATACAAAGGCAGCACTCTCCGTCATGTATATCAATATTTTCAACCATATTAAATGCATAATTCTAATTTGGTCGCCGGATAATTAGGAAAATTGTAAAATGAGTGGGATTTATTTTCCTTTAAAATGATGGAGAAAAAGATATTAAAAATGGAATAAAGTACAGTGAAGTGGTTAAGATGTTATGTCAACACCAAGAGTTTATGGGTGATACAAACAGTTTCAAGAAGGCCAGAAGTATACAAAGAGTTGGATCAAATATTAAAATCATCAAATCAAGAATTATCACTTCAAAATACGCCACAAACAAAACTATAATATAACCAATATTTTGTTTCGTTGTATTAAATGCTATTTTATAAAAAAATTTAATTTTCTTAAGAATCTGAACAAAGCTGGCAGAATTTCTGATTTTTTCAGATAGTAAGTCAATATTCAGTTCATCCCTCTTCTTTATTGCAAATTCATGCTGCCAATTCTATATAAATGTGGATGTTTCAGGTCAGAAACTTGAAATCAATTTTCATTACCCATTAGGCTTATTATGTACCAGGGCCTGTTGTTAGCAGCAAGTACTCAAAAGTTAATATCAGTGTCTGCAACACTAAAAACTAATGAGTTTTAAGGCTCATTTTAGTACTAAAACTAATCTAGTTCTATTTTAGTTTTAAAAATAATGGTTTTTAAGCAACCAAGATGCAAAGAGCAACCAGCTGGTTGTAATGCTTATTTTCTCAGGAAAAATGCAAAATCTACGATTTGTGTTATTGGCACTTATTGAAGTATTTAACAAATCAACAAATGATTTTAAAGACATTTGTACAAAATTAAAAAAATCTTTATATTGACTTTCATTAAAAAAAAAAAACAAAAAAAAACTGCATACATTCCTTTTTTTCAATGTTCTTCCAATAAAAGACACACACAGTATTTTCATTTTGTTTTTTTATTACTTAAATATTTGTTAACTACAGCTACTTTCATCTATGTCCATTCAGCTGATTAGTTTATACAATACTGACAAAATTCTGAGTTGTCGATTTAACCTCCTACTCTGGTCTCTCACTTATCTTCTCCAGCCAAATTGGTTGTCAGCAACTGATTTCCATGTACATTATAACCCTTACAACCCAGAAAAATATTGCACCTTATGTTGATATATTTCGAGTGATGTAATGAACTCTCGTTGATACTTCAGAAAATGTTGTCTATCTGAACTTCACAGTATATGATTCCCAACTACGGTCCAATTTTATTTAGATACAAATGAACATCGCTCTTCATTGTAACAACACTTCCCTAGTTGTAATAAGACTAAAGAGTCAATTAAAAGTAATATAGAATATTAGTGCTACGGTTAAAATGTTTTATCCACCTTATAATCCCTAGATATGTGGTCTGTACACATATCCAAATACTTTGAGTGCTGAAGTCTTTAATTTATAATCTAAGTGATTTCGTGGAATGAAACATTTTTATTTATTTATTTATCTCTTAGCATTTGCATCTCAGTGCCGATAGGAGATGGGCTTTGGGAATGACTAATTGTCACAAGGTATTATAAATTTCCTGCCAAACCGGCTGAAATTCTTGTTATAGGTACATATGTAAAGTGTGTAATGAACTTCCATGACTTCAATAAGACAATTACAAATAAAGTAAATGGTATTTAAATGAACAGAAACATAAATAAGCATGATATATTACACAGGAAAACAAAATTATTACTAACCTGCTTTTGAATCTTGATCATGATGCGGTGTAGGTTCAGGTGGAGGAGGTGGAGAATGGGAAGGCGGACTTGGCCCAGGAGATGCAGATGGCTGTGAAACAGAATCAGTTTCCATCATTAATGCGCGTTCTGCTTCTGCTTGTGCCTCAGCAAACTGAGCAGCTCTCTTTCTCAGCTCTTCAAGATCAGCTGCATCTTTCTCCTTTTGTTTTGCTTCTCTTTCTCTCTCCGCTTCTCTCTCTTTTTCCCTCTCTTTTTCTAACTCTCGTTCTTTTTCTTTTTCCCGTTGTTTTTCATGTTCTAAATTAACATCTATTACAAGTTTTGGTTTATATAGTTCTTCTCTAGCTTTTAATGCCTGTAATGACAAACAATAACATCAATACCTCAACAAGGAACAATTTACTAATAAATTTATAAATGATTTAAAAACATGAATAAAATCTACTGTAAAACTAAAAATCAATTATATCTACCTGCTTCTTACTTACAGCCAATAATTAGCAGAACATAAACACACAAATAGTCCTTTATATACATAAAATTACTAGATATATAATAAAAGTGCTTTTACTTTTCTCCTTTTATTCGAGTAAGTTCTGGTTACCCAACCCAAACAACGTCTAAATGATTAAAAATTCTATGATGTACTAGAAATTTAAAATTTGTTAAATTAAAAACAATAAAAGATTTACTTTGGCATATTCTGTTTCAGGATCAGCTGTTTCATTACTCGCATATATTTTAGCTCGTAATTCTTCTAATTCTTCCTTTTCCTTTTGTCTATCCCTTGCATCCATTTCCATCTCTTTTGCTCTTTCTTCAAGCCTCCTTTGAAGTTCACGCCCTCTAAAATAGTAAACATAGCAAATAATTAACATTTTCTCTTAAATTTCAAAATACTTAGTCTCTAAAAAGAATTTGGCTTAAGGAGATGTGTAAATATTTACAAAAGTAAAATTAACAAAAATTTCACTAATCTAAATTTTCATACATTCATTAACATTTAGGCATAGATAATCTAAAACGATGTCTCTGAATGATTCATAAAGTCCTCTTACTCAATACTTATTCACTGTCATAGAATACAGATAAACCCCACTTCACTATTTACATACTATTAAATTAGTCATATGCTGAACACGACTAATTATTCTGAATGTTTACTGCTAGTCATTAAGTTCATATAAATTTAAGATGACTACTGAAAAAATATTTCATTTCAAGTATTTATGTGTATTTTAATGGCAATTATTGTTATTTAAAAAGACAACAGCAAAGTTTATATAACAGATGGAGATTAGAGTTTATTAATTGATTAAGGACTAGTAAATACATCCATGTTTACTTCATTGCTATCATCTTGTGCAATTTATTGTAAGCTGATTCTGTCAGTAGTTTTTTACTAATATGTTACATCTTAACACTAATTCTTCATTATAAAGTAAAAGTTTCCGAAGATTAATACTAATCTTTTACTCTACTACTTTTTGACTTTGAGATTACACTGTCATAATATTCATTCTGTGTGCCAAATTACAATTGCTGTATTCAGTAAATTACAATTTAATTTTGGATTTTGTTCAATTTCAGACCACCATTCCTAAGATTGTTACTTTAGAGTAACTGTAACCATTAACCAGACTATCAATCTATCAATCTCACTGAAGAAAAGAAAATATATGTAACTGGGTAATGATGCTGGTTATCAATCCAACTACCTACATTAATCTTTTGATAGTATCTCAATAAAATCATATATTCCATCATTACTGCTTAAAATCTTTTTCAACTGTGACACCATTAATTATTATTATTAATTTAAGTATTTAAAGTACATATATATCATTTTAATGGTAAAACATCTGCTAAAAGACAACTACAGATGAAATATTCTACAATGCGAGTCTTTCAGTAATTAAAGACACAAATTTCTCTACAGCAAAACAGTCAGTTATTTATTAACCAATATGGCGTTTTTTTTTCACTTTTTATTATAATTTCCAGCAACATTAATACACTTGTCCTACCTCTGAATCAGTGGTTTATGCCTGCAAAGAAATCTTTGTCATGATATCAGAGCCAATTTAGCAAGCTTTCTTTGATGTCATCAATGCCATTCTAATTACATAACATCTCCAGTAGATCAAACAAGTGAAAATTTGATAGGACCAATTCAAGACCCTATTAAAGGGGATGAATACTTTCCAATGCAATCTGTCAATGATTTCTAAAGTTACATAACTGTGTGAGACCAGGCATTATTGTGAAGCGAATGATGGCCTTTGCACCGAGATCCAGAGGATTTTCAACATTACTGGTTTCAATTTGTTAGAAGTTTATGCTGTTTATTGTTCACAGATCCTCAAGAAATCATCAAAAACCGAGCTTTTTGCATTCCAAAAGATTATCATCATGATTTTTCCTGCTGAAGGTTGGTTATGAAATTTTTCTTGACAGGCAAACTCATGTGCTTCCATTCCACACATATCTTTTTGATTTTGGTTTGTAATGCTGAATCTTTTCAGAGGATTAAAGTAATATGAAAAAAACGGTGCTGTGCATCACCTTCCTGCAGATATTGTTTTGAACCCATCTTGCACTTGTTTTATAGTGCTTGATTGAGATTTTTGGTGATAAATGTTATGAACAGAATCAACACTTGCTAATTTTTCAATAATAATCTCAATTGTTATCTATTATCAGATTTATTAGAAAGTCTGCGAGTTTAAAGTGCTGGAATGAACTTCAATTAAACATCCAGAACAACAGTGCTCATCAGTCACTGAAGTTCAAGTTTTAAAATTTTTCTACCTGCTTGTAAAAATCTCTGCGGCTCATACAAATTAGTCTGAACAGTTTGGACATAGAGTACATAACTGTTAACCAGTTTCATGTTCCAAAAGCAAAAAAAAGAATCTGCATACTGTTAACTAATTTGCAAATGTCAAAACGACTCACCATCATAAAATGAGATTTTGAGATTAGACAAAATAATTTTACACAAATAGCTGACCAAAAGACATCACAGGTTTACTAATTTACTTTTTTCAAAGTATCATAATCCTGTTTTGCTCTAAAACTGTTTGTATCTAACTAAATGACCCTCATATATAAAATAATCATTTCACAGAAGACAATCTCATGGCCAAGTGGTAGAAACCATGGACTTTCATATGGAAGACAGTAGGTTCAAATTCTAACCAGACAAGTCATTTTTTCACTTATTAAAAAAATGTTCATATTACATTTCTAATATTAAATACTTCCTCTCTAAAAGTATAAAGAATTTAGGAAATGCTTTTTAACTCCAAGATTCGATGAGAAGAAGGCCTGATATTCACCTCCCCATGGTAGAGAGGGTCAATGTTTGTATATATTAACAACTGCTAGTAAATAAAAGTAGCTAACAAATGAAAAAACCGTTACACCCAGTATAAGGATTTCCCCCGTTACAAGTGCCTTTGGCAAGGCAGAAGGAACTCCTCAGAAGGTGAAAACAGTGGTGAATACAGGACACTTTTTTTCTCCTGGGGATAGAAAACTGCACTCCTACAGTGGAGGAATTTCAGGAAGTCAATAGTATTAGAATATGGAAGGGAATAGAAAACCACTGTATTTAAGATCCTAGAGATAATTGCTTGCATTACACCAGAGTTAAAAGAGCTTTTTCTACAGATCTCTGGGAGGAGCAACAAAAGAAGAGAATCTTAAAAGAGGAATGAAGATATATAAAATGGATATATATTAGGATCGAGAGAATATTGAAAATATAATAAAATCGAAAAAGGACGGACTGCTGTTAAGGTACTGATGGGAGATTGGATGCTGTAATCAGAGAAGGTGAAGAAGGAAATGTGGTAAAAAAATTGAGCTTAGTGAAAGGGGAACAGATAAGTCAAATTTTAACAACAGAAAAATTATTCAAAACAAACAACTGGTGAATAAACCATGAAAGGAGATATATGTGGGTATCCCCTGGAGACGAAGCATGCTATCAGACAACTGTATGTTAGGATATGATTCTAGACCATTAAAAGGTATAAGAATGCTGTTAAGAGAGCGAATGGATTAGCAGGTTCAGATATCAATACTATCATTCCCCAATTATGATGAAAATA
The DNA here is from genome assembly GCF_047948215.1 of Lycorma delicatula. Lineage (NCBI taxonomy): Eukaryota > Metazoa > Arthropoda > Insecta > Hemiptera > Fulgoridae > Lycorma > Lycorma delicatula. Next base: position 36,587,080 of record NC_134456.1, read on the forward strand.
AGAATGGCTTTCAAGAAAGTTATATGAAAAGCAAAGGTAGTTAAGAAATAGAACTAAGAAAAGTTGAAGAAACTGGATGAGAAAAAATAGGAGAAAAACTAAGGTAATTAAGGAAAGTAAAAACGATAATGAGAACAGTGAGGAGACCTTGATGAGAACAGAAAATGCCACAGTAAAAACAGAAGAGGAAGAAGTAGGATAGTACAAGGGAAAGAAAGCCAAGAAACCATGGGTAACAAGAGAAATGAAAAAGAAAATGGAAGACAAAAGCAGTAGAACATGAAAGAGCAGTGTATTGTAAATTAAAACAATAAGTTGAGAGGAAATGCAAAAGCCAGTGAAAGATGGTTAAAGGAAGACTGCAAGGATATTGAAGTTCTGGAAAAGAAAGGGAAGTAAGATATAATGAGAGTAAGATATAATGAGATATAAGGATGGCAAAATGTTGCTTGAGGAGAAAGATATAAGAAAAAAATAGAAGGAATAAATAAGTAGAGGGTCTGTATATGACAAAAGAAAACCCGAGGAACTAAACATGAAAAAGGAATGGAGGAAGCTTTAGAGGATAAAGAACCATAGATATATTATTATATTAAGGATAGAACGAAATTAAATTAGTGAAGAATAAAAAATTAACTGGAGTAGATGAACCTTCCTTAGAATTTTATAAATGTTCTTTATAAATGGCTGAACTGTGTAACAGGAACAGGATAACATTAAAAAGGCCGGAAGACTATGAAATCAATGATACCAATTTTGAAGAAAACTTTTTATGACCTATGCTGCCAAAATATTGTACTAAAAGAGTACTAAACAAGAGGTTAGTATGAATAATGGCAGAGAATGTAGAAAGAAGTACAGGTTGGATTCAGGAAATTGAAAGAAACAACCGATTGCCATCAGGCTACTGAAGATGTTGGAGAGAAATATTTAGAGACAGGAAGAAAATGAGTCTAGTGTTTCATAGATTTAGATAAGGCATTTGATAGTCAAATAGAAGAAAATGATGAAAATTCTTAAAGAGAAAAGCAAAGAATGAAAAGACAGAAGATTAGATTAAAGAATTATACACCATGTAAACAGCAGCAAAAAAGGTAAACAAGAATATGACCGACTAAGTCAAGGTGCTAGGCAAGGATTCTGCCTCTCACTAACACTGTTCAACATCTACACTGAAGATATAAGGAATATATTAGAAGAAAAGAAGGAATAAGAATAGAATGACAAAAAATAAGATCCAAAAGGTTTGCTGATGGTATGGTAACTATAGTTGATGGCACACACACACACACTTTATGCTTCAAAAATTGTTTGAACACTGGAGGAAGGAATGAAAGTAGATTACAGATATTTGGATCCTATGGTGGCAGAGGACTAGAAGAGCACAATGGAAATAAAAGGAAGGATAGCGACAACAAAAGTAAGAGGGAATTACTATGTAGTAAGTCTGACCTAATAATTAAGGAAGAGGTCAACCAAGACCTCTTCTTAGAGCTAAGGAAAATATATGAGAAGTGTCTTGTATGCAAATGAAATATGGACAATGAAGAAGAGGAAGAGGGACTGGTTTGAACCAGGCCTTTCCTCCTATCCTATAGATGTGGAGAAGGATGGAGAAAATAAAATGGACAGATAAACTGGCTTATTTCATTTCTAATTAAATAAGTCATTTCATCAATGTCATTTTTCTTTATAAGTAATCCTGCAAGGTATTTCTAGATGTATTAAAAATGCAAATACATGTGACATTCTTCCCACATAAAATAAATTAATAATTTCAAATTATGATAGTCAATACAGAGGAGGATTGATTTTGTTTGATTTAACTGTAAGTGAGGAATAGTATTGTAAATGTTATCCAAAATTTAGTTTTAAAAATTACTTTGAATTTAAAATGACTGCAACCAAGACTTTAATTATAAGACAAATTTATACTTTTCTCTTCTCTTAATAAAATGCTGAAAATATAATTAACTGTCCTTATTCATCTCTATCTGCATTCTCCCAGTCGGATAAACAATTTTTACAAAATAAACATTCTTTATCATAAACAAAAGGAAATGCAGCATTAAATAATTTAATGTAATAAGAGTTTTTTTTTGTTTAATATATAACAATAATAATCAACAAAATTAAATTAAAAGTAGCACTAACTTGTAATATTTTATATCATCTCTTTCATCATCATAATCTTCAAGAAATTCTTTTAAACGTTTTGCTTCCTTCTCACGCTCTTCCTCTTTTATTCTTTTTTTTTCTTTTTCTCTCATTAATTCTTTTGCTTTGTGTCTTTCCCTGCTTTCCCATGTTCTTAGCCGTTCCTGTAAAACAAAAATCTCAGATAAATAAAACTTCTCAATGAAAATACATGTAATGAGAAACAATTGTTTTGACTCAAGATTTTTTTCCATTAACCTAGAAAACACTTTGTTTGATTAATCTCCAATCTATTACATATTGACACAGATTTTCTAAATACTTTTTTCAAGCTTCCCAACCTTCTTTCAGAAATGCTAACTACAAGAACAAAATGAAAAGTTGAAATGTATGTGATTAGTCATAATAATTGACAACAATGTACAATAATTAATCATTTACACATTTGGATAGCAGGCTGAGATTGTTTTTCTTCTACAAGATGACTTTAGTCGCAATCTCTAGTCAATCTAGGAACCATTCATCTGTTATTGACGTTAAACCATTAATGTATTGAAACTTCTAGTTAATCCATACTATTGAATTCCTGTCAATTGTTCAACATTCTGTTTATCACCCCAATTTTTTATCTGTACCAATTTATTAATAAACTGTACACTTTTGGTTTGCATTAGTCAACCAGTAGTCACATTAAAGCAGTCACAACATTTGTACAGTTAAACACTAAATAATGTTTTTATGAGCAGTCACTATCCTAAAATGGCATTAAAAAATAAGTCACTATTTATTGTACAATTTTATAATTCCAATTAATTTACAATTTTACTGTCTTTACTTTTCAGTATAGAACTATAGATGAAACTGTCATATACACAATATCTAAACTGCTTATTTTCAAAATTACTTTAATTTAATTTAAAAATTAAATATAGATTTGCATTAATTATTTTATTTATTGAATCCAAAGTTATGAAGATTAATTAAATGCACTGTCCTAAACATTTCTTTATTTCTGCTAATAGATTATTCACTGATATATATCATTTTAGATAAGAGAAAAATGATAATGTAGATTTTCTGTCACTTTATAAGTTAGATTATTAATTTTTAGCGACTTCATTTTTTATAATTTATCACACAATTTGTTAATCGTGATGAAATATATTGAATTATATTTCAAGATTTGTTTGAAATTACAGTAAAACTATTAATTTTATCTTTTAGGTACCAGTGTTTATGGACTATAAAGAATTAATACCTGTAAAGTATTTGTGTAAACAATACGATGTGTTGTTTTTCAAATAGACCAATAAATTTATGAACTAATGAGTACAATTTACATAATCTTTATCACTATTTTGTTTGAAGTATTCAAAATCTTGATGCACAGAAAAGAATTTTAGATTTGTTACATTTTTATAATTTGTCTAATAGCTTCTCAGACTGAAAAGGTTGTACAAGAAGTAGTAGGCCTAAGCAGACAGGCTTAACCATTATGAAAACTATACGATAGGAGTTCTTTTTCAAAACTAACAATACAAAGTCCTACTTTAGGAAATACATAATGGATATATATGGTCAAAAATTTACAAAATATGTATTTACATTAACATCCATAAATTTGAATTTATCAGCTACTTTTTTCCTAATATATCAGAGGGTATTTTAAACAAATTAATGATACTCTTGTTTCAATCACATTTTTGAAGACAAATTAAATTTTGTAAATATACTTCCAGCATGACCAAAAAATTAATTCCATGTTCATGATGTAGGCCATTAGCAGTTACATTTTACATAAGTGTTACTTTATAGTTTCTCGTGTCTATTTAGGTCACTGATTATTTAAATCTCTATGATGAAGGAAAGAAGAAATTCAATAAAGAAAAATTATCCATTGCTTTTCAGGCAATAGAGAGCATAGGTTGGGTTTCAATTATTAAAGATAAATGGTTCCCAAAACAAAAGCTCCAATAAATAAATTTATTGGATACAACCAAAAAAAAAAAAATTGCCACTTTAAACTTACAACTCTTTTTTCAATTGACATACACATTATAATAACACATGTCGCACAAGAAGTTATAACCATTTTTGTACCAGTCCGATCACTCAGAAAGCAGGGCAATATTTATCCCGGCAACTACTCTTGATGCAAGGTGATAATAACCTCCCTACACCCAACCTTACTTTTGTAACAAGTACAATATATTATTACTTGTTACTTAACTCTTAAACTTCTAAATATTTTTATTAGTTTTATCATTCTCATCTATAAAAAGATTCCTCACAAATTTTTTTCTTTTAAAGAATGACTACAGTTTCACAGATTCTCCTGCTGCATTTTGGTCATATGTCTTTAGAATGAACTAGAAGATTTGTACTACACTATTATCAAAATCTGAAACCGCCCTATAAGGTACCTTTACTAAATAATGTGGCTTTTAAATAGAATGGTCATCGGTTACTTAAAACAGCATTTGTGTTAATAAACAAAACCACCACTATTAAATAACCATAACCATTAGCAAACCACTGACTCATGAGGGCAGGTGCATAAGACAATGCAGATTGACACTGTCTACAGCGATTTCAAAAATTATCATGAGATCATCCACTGTAGTAAATGATGTTATGGGGAACAAATGGTGAGGGAATATCCATGAGCTCACACAATAAGACACTCTCCCATTCCAACTCTTTGTATACAGGTTCATAAGCGTATCAATTCTTTTAACAAAATATGACCAAAATACACCTAGAAACAAAACTCCCATCAAACAATCTCAAGTAATTAAGATTTATATCTTTGTGTTGTAGAACTAGTAACAATATAAAAGAAGTGTTACACATGTGCGCACGTGCACTCACACAGCTATCATATGTACCATATTGATTTGAACAGTAACATGATTTTTTTCAAAACGTTTGCTTTCCAAAAACAAGATTGTTTTTATATTCAGAGTTCTTTTAACTTAATGTCCAAAGGAAAAAACAAACTGTAAATTCTTTAATATTGTTATGTTTGACAAGACAAGACAGCCAAACTTACAGATTTAATGTGCATTGAATCAGTCATTCAGTAAAAGTTAATTATATTCAGTATCAACCATTATTAAAAGTGAAGAAGTTTATTAAAAGAAAAGCAGCACAGCACAGCACAGTTCACATTTTGTTTCAATCTTTCATATACCATTCTACTGACTGCATTATGGTTGTCACATCATGTGCACCATCATTCTGTACTATCATAAATATGAATGTTGAATTAAAAGCTAGTATAGATCATCAACATCCCGTGTTCTGTCTGTCGGCATGTTCCTCACACCACTGCTATCTCTACTCATTTCTGTCTCAAGCCTTCTTTTTTGTCCCCTTGTAATTTCCAAACCTCACTTATCTATTAACTTTATCAATCTTCTTCATAGCTTCCTTTCTCCTTCTACTGATCCTTCCAAGGCAGTTATCAAGATTTCAATTCCTCTAACCACATGTCCTAACCAGTTTTCCTTTCTTCTGTGTGATAGTACATATTGAATTAATAAACTGAACTTACGATTCATACTGTAAATAAATGGTTATTAACAAAGCTAAAAATGTAATGATGATGGCAAAAAAAAAACCTGACATTTAACAATAAAATTACTTTAAGGAACAAAATCAAACAAGTGAACATGAAAGATCAGGAACTTCAGATGACTACAGATGCCATCCAAAGAAAAGGGAAAGAAGTGATGATTAAGCAATATTCAAATTGCTAATCATTTAATTATAGGGTGAAATAATTTCAAAGCAAGCAATGGTTGGGGCCGGCAAAATGATGATTATGATGTATTCCTAAGACAATGCACATTAGCCCAAACACTTTTAAAAAAAAGAGTTACTTAACTGTTTTTCACACTTACTAATAAAACATGCATATATCTTTTTCATTTGATCGGTAATTTTGACCAGACTCATGTAAAACAAAAAGGTTTTTTTATGTACATTTTAACGTTACAGTAAATAAAATGAAGGAAAACTAAGACCAATTGATATCCAATTGTCATTAAAAAAAAAAAATGATGTCCAAAGAAATACATAAAATTAGAACATGCACTCATAGTTCACTAGTTGAAAGTAATATGGGCATCAAAAGTTAAGACATGCATCAAAACAACCTCAATAACATGACTTTATATTTTAAATACCTGGCTTTACAGGATATTTGACTGAAAAAGTGAAAAATGAAGTTAGAAATTAAAATTCAGATTACCAATTATTTTTTGAGAATGGCTAACTACTGGATGTTACGATTAAACCATTTATGAACTTCTTAAAAAAAAAAAATATATATATATATATGATGATTGGATGTGCTCTTCTGACCACAATCTTACCACTTGTGTGTAAAATTAAAACAAAGAAAACAGAGCTCTGCAATTATATGCTTAAGCATGAAATGAGATCTCTACAAGTATAAAACAGGGCTTTAAATTGGGTTGATTTTCTAATAATTCAGATGGTTCAGAAGAAGACAAAGTCCAAAAAATATAAACAAACAATGAGCAATTATAGGAGAGTAAGGGATCCTTTACAAGAGAGTAAAGGATTGCAGCCTTGCAGAGGCGGAGGATAGTGGCACTGAAGATGCCAAAGGCAAGGGCAGATGATCAGCTTATAATATTATTTATTGATGTCCTTTTTCAGGGTGGTAGGAGATGAGGTTGTCCTATCTTTAAATCCTGAATGTCAGCTTTCAACTTGGCCCCATTCCCAAGTAAATTCTATTTAAAATTTTCAAGAGGTTCAAGATAATATACCTCAAGGTTGTATACCCGCAGTTACAGGAATACCAGGAGCTGGGACATGAGCATTCCAGTCTCATAATTGAGAGATCTTGAGTTCAAATCAGCCAATTTTTTTAACTTTAATTTTTTCTTTAATGTACAGAATGCAATCAATTTTTTACAATAAAGTATTTATAGTAAGTAACAATACTTATAAGATTCTAGAATAAATTATATAAATTTCAAGTTTCACTGATTATTTTATGTGAGTATATAAACAACTATTAATCTAAAAATGTGTGAAGAGGAAGTGTATGGGGAAAAACAGATTGTTTATAAAACAATTATTTTTAATAAAACTTAAAAAAATTTTAAATAAATCTATTTAAATGTTCAGCTTGCCTGTTGCAATCTGCAGAACAATCACTGAGAGAAAAAAATGAACCATAAAAAAAAATTTTTGAAGCAACAAACTAAGGAGTAAAATGAATCATTTTGCGATTATTGAGACTGGAATAATTTCCACTTGGTTGCTGTTACTGTGACTACAAAAATAAAAATAAGCAGTCTGAACCACTCAAAAATCTTTACATGGAATTAAGTCAAAAATGGGGCTAAGTTGGAGTTGATATTCTGAATTTAATGAAGCAACCCTCCTGCTGCTGCCCTGCAAAACAGCACCAATATACAACATTCTAAATTGATTGCCTAACCTTGTGAATAGTTATGATTATTATGGTTATTAAAATATAGAAATTTTACTAGTTTATGTATATAACTGTAATTTTAATTATTACTGCAATAATGTTATCATAACTACACTATGCTATTCATTTTGAAGACTAACTAATGGTACTAATTTGAAAGACACTGCTAAATTATAAAATTGTACAGTTAAAGTTTCAATTAATTTAGTTATACCAAGTTATCAGTGAAAAATTCTGTATTAACAATGAATTACTACTTTAATTTCAGTCACTTATATTTTTTCCTCTAAACATTAAGTCTAAATGTCTTGTAATCTTACTCAGCATCCTGCATCTTTTACATTACACATATATATAAAACTTTTTTAAAATTCAAATATTTCACGTACAATTTCACAACTTTGCTAATTAAATTCAAAAACCAACAATAATAATGCAGGATACCATGAAAGTTGATTATTGGGATTAGTTTTTTTTTTCTGTTACTGGGTTTGGTGGTTAAGTTGTTTTTTGAAGAAAATAAAAATAAAAAATAAAAATATAACACAATTCCTTTTCTCTCACATAAATACACAATTAGAAAAAAGATGTGATTTAAGAAAATGAAAAATTTTTACAGAGAAATTAATTTGTATTATAAGTAAACACAAACAACTTATATAAAACAACTACACGTACTTGATAAGCAGCTTCCTTTTCTCTTGCTTTTCTCTCTAGTTTTCTTTTTTCTTTTAGTTCTTCTTCTTCTTCCTTTTCTCTGAGTAAATCCTTTTCTGATTTACGTTCTTCTCTTTCTCGTTGTTCTCTTTCCCTTTCCCGCTCCCTTTCTTTCTCTCTTTCCCGCTCCCTTTCCCTCTCTCTTTCTCGTTCTCTTTCCCTTTCTCTCTCTTTTTCCCTTTCACGATCCCTATCTCTAGATCTGAAAGAGATCAATATGTAAATTATCAAATGATCTAATAAATTAAACCTTTAATTAAATAAAATTAATCATTTTTAATATGTAATAAAGTTAGTTGTATAAATAACAGAAAATTAATTTTATGAGCATATGATAAAACTTAAATAAATCCCTAATAAGTAATTACATAGGAAAATTACATTTTGTTTAAACAAAAGTGTGGCTAATTATGACCTATTATGATTATGTTCACCCTGTTTTGAAATACTGATTGTAATTTGTGAAAGTTTACCAATATTATTAGGCTTCTAATAACAAGAAAGATTTTACAAGGCCTGCTGAACTTTCCTCTCATCCTTACAGATCCATATTTTCTGAAGACCTGTACCTAAGTACAGAAAGATGGTTTATCATCTACATATTCTGCCTAATTTTTTTTCAAGTCCCCACCAAAACAGTTTTATTAGCACCCTAAAACAATACATAATGTAAGTAGGCACTTAAGATTAGTTACCCGATTCACAGAACTTCATCTTGGGGGTTCAGCTTATTACTAAGCGATAGAATTTTAAAATCAAAAGCAGTCATTTAAAATTAAGTTCTTTTACAAGTTTTAAGATGGAACTATTCGAAACATTAATTTAACAGTTATTTATAATCTGTTCAGGAATTAATGAATGCATTGGAGTATTTCCATTTCCCAAAATTAATTGATAACGGATAGCAATAAATACACATCTTAAAAAATCAACTTATATAAATTTTTTGTTCCTATCTGGAAACTAACTGGGGGTCAATGCCTCCAATTCTAATGATATTTTCTTTTTAGGTAACACCACTAGGAAAAGACTGTTATAAGAAGCTTTATTTAGAATTACCAGTGTTGTGCATATATATATATATATATATATATTTTTTTTTTTTAAATCTCAATCGTGTCATATAAGAGGGTTATTTTTTTTTCAAGGTCCCATCGGTCACACAATTGAAACCAGTGAAAATAAAAAATTTTTTTATTTAACAAGTACTTACATAGTTGCGCTATTTTTCTACATAGTTGCCACTCCGATTTAGAAATTTGTCTAACGATTTGACATTTGTGGTACCAACTTTCCAATACCCTCGTCATAGAACGGAGTCGCCTGTGTTTTCAGCCATGTTTCTACACACACACAGTTTGCGGTACTGAAGTCTCTTACTCACAATGGTGTAGAGAGCTGACCTTGAAATTTCAGGAAACGAATCACTCAATACAGAAATTGTGAATTAACGATTTTCTCGAATTGCCTCATCTACTCGCTCAACGAGATTATCAGTTGACACTCACTTCCTTCCCTGACTGCCTGCATCATGAACATCTGTACGTCCTGCTTTAAAGTTCCTGCACCATTGTTGCACTTTGCTGTCACTCATTGAAGTTTCACCATACACATTACTTATTCGTTGATGAATTTCAGCTGCATTACACCCCTCAGCCTGAAGAAATTGAATTACTTCACACTTGGCGGGAGACACTATTGTTGTAAACATGTTTACGTGCTAGCTGCGTGTTCAGAACTAAACGAAGTGATGCGGTGTGATTGAAGGCCATACTAGAGACGCTGTGCAACACATATGCGCAACAGTTCATCCAATTTTTGCGCGGGTTTTTATTTTGTGACCAATCAGACCTTGAAATAAAAATAGCCCTCGTATTTAGCCTTTATAAGAACATTTGAGTTCCAGATTCTTTCAGCTGGTATTTTTTCAGACATCTTTTAACTTAGTACAAAGATATCTTAAAATGGTAAAGTTGGATGTCTTAAGATGGATAAACTGTAAAGTTTACAGTTTACTCTTACGGCAAAAATTCACAATAGATGACGACACTTTCATGTCAACAAGATCTTGACATTTGATCAAATTTGACATGCTTTTTCTAGTATTGGCAAATTTTACCCTGCTCATTGAAAAGACTAAATTTGATTTTAACATCATAACTGTAAATCTATGTTCCATCACACAATTATAATCTTATTTGAAGAAGTACTATCATTGTTGACAAACTTTGCTGCAATTCAATTCCCAAATTTTTTGTTAGTTAGGTAATGAAATATTATGAAAAATGTTATACCTTTAAACTATACTAAATGATATAACATGCACACACATATGCTGATGAAAAATTAGAACAGAAAGTGAAAACAACTTACTGACAGTGTGGATGTGTACCTATGCAGGTTTAATCCAACCACTGAAGACTGAGTTAGCCTAACTCTATTACACCTAATTTTTCACAGGAAAGAAGAGAATATCCAGAAAAATTTTTAGAAGAGATATTTGATACAAGATATATGCAAGAAAGGTTAAAGTTATCTCACAAATTGAAATCGGTATTAATATTTTTTAACTTATGAACATAAGAACATAAAAATTATAATTTATAATTAATTATAATAGTTAATTATTATATTTTGTTTGTTAAACAGATTATTCAACAATTTTTTTTGTCAAATTAATATCTCTTTTATTATACTTATACATACTGTAGTTCAGCGGGTAAAAACAGTAATATAAGTTAGAACCCAAAATATCATTTAATTACCACCATATTAATGAAAATAAAAATAACTTAAATGTCTGACAACCATAAATTAAAATTTAATTTAAATTTTTTTCATTTGTAACTCATATTACTGCATCATTTGTTGGTAAAAACATTTAGTGATTAGCTGTGGTTTATGATTCGAGTGCTTTTTAAAATCTTTTTAAAATCATTTAAAACTACTATCTAAACAAGCTTCCAAGCGTAATGTATCAATATTAATTTGTAAATAGTGCATCTGGACTTTTTTATATAGTTTAGAAAGTTTTGGATTCTAACAAAAAGAAAACATCTAATGACACTGGTTTATGTCCTCCCCTTGGTTTATGGATTAATACACATTGGCATTCACATTTTTACAATTTTTTTTTATATATTTTTATCCATTTATCAAAATCTATCATCACATATACACATTAGTTTTTTCATATTTCTTTTTATGTTATTAAATCTATGACTTTTTGTTCTTTGACAAACTTAATTTTTGATCCTAGTTGTTAGCAGTTTTGCATTTGCTGTTTCTAAGAAGCACATTTTAACTTACCAGTGACTTAAATAAAATAGGATACAATTTTATCAAAATAAACTAATGACATTTTGAAAAATATCAAATTCAAAGCAGAATATTTATTACCAATCTAACATCTATACATTAAGTAATCTAGGTATCTATTTACCTTGAACGAGAACGATGTCTTGATTTGTGACGTTTGTGTTCAGGTGTGATACTTCTGCTTCCTCGACTACTTCTACTGTCATGTGACCTTCCTCTATCTCTATCACGATCTCGATCTCGATCTCTCTCTCTTTCACGATCACGATCCCTTCCATTTGGAGTCGGGGTCTCCTCTCTTCTTTCTTTCTTCACTTCTTCACGCCGCCTTCTTTCCAATTCTTTCTCCTCTTCCTGCTTCTGTACAACAAATACAAAACAACTGCTTACAAGACAGAAACAAACAAACATGTTAAACCTTTTAAACGAATCAATACCATAAATTTTTTTCTTTTTTTTTAAGAAAAGGGATTACAATTAAATTTTTTTTAACAATATGAAAAAAGGTAATTTGAAATAAGCATTAGTTATGTCATCTGCAAAAACACAGAAAACAGAAACTCAAGAACTTTGCTGTTGAATAATTTCACTAAACTATATATAATATATTTTCAGTGAAAATATTCATAATTTTTTTTTATAACAGTTACAAAAACATAACTGTTAAAAAAAATTGCCTGGAAATAAGTAAATTTTGAACTAAATTAACACAACAAATACAAAATCTTCAAAATGACTTACAGAGTTATGATGAATGTACACTATCCTGCTTCTTCATTAAGGAACGAAACCAATTCATCTTGTGTCATTATATTACCACTGAATCACAGCTGATATGATGATGATATCTTGCAATATTGAAAATAAAATACCTATTGATTATTTTAAAAAGCAAAACATCCATATAATCCAACATTTACAAAATAATTGAAAAGCTAATCCGTTCCCAAAAACAAATGAATTAAGTTAAAATTTAATTTATAAGCCAAAAGTTTAAAATCCAAGGATACAAAATAAATATTTAGATAAGTACTTCCTAAATCTGCACAAATCAAAACAAGAACACTATAAAAAGTCATTCACTTCAATAAAAATGAAAGAAAGGAATAGTGAAATGTAAATCACTAACACTCAAATTAGAAAAAAAAAATTTAACACAAACAGCAAGCTATAACGCATTACAATGAATGTAAAGAAGTTGATATTTTATAAAGAACCTCTAACTCTTAATTAATTTTACTTTCTCCATTAAATAATTAAAAAAAAAAACTGAACAGAAGAAAATTAATCAGTATGTGATTAATATAAGATATAATTAAAACTACCCATTTGACATATGTAAAAGCAGTAAACAATGCTGTAAAAAAAAATAAGAATTTTCTTGTCTGCATAAACCACTGTAATTCATTCATCTGCAAACACTGAATGTCTAAATGAAGAAACTTATAGTCATAGAGTTAAAATCAATAAATTCTATAAAACAAAAAGAAAACACTGGCTGCTAAATTAATTTTACAGATAAAATATTTATTTAATATCTACAATTATTTTATTATTAATATTGATATTTTCAATATATTTTTACCCTAACATATTTCTGGTTTAATATATTAAGATACTAAAAGAAAATTACAAATATAAAAATGAATGGGACTCATTAATGTTAGGAGCAAAAAGAAAAAAATTAATATTTAATTAAAATTATAGAGCTTATTAATACATAAAATATGAAGTGCTGTTTCTATTAACACATTTTCTACAGCTTCAAGTTCATATCCACAGACAACATATCTATAAACTTACAGTTGCAACATGACATCAGCAAAATTAGATGTTCGAACACTTAAATGAGTAGCAGAATTACTGGTACAAATGTTCAGAATATATACATTAATTTTGTTCTTTTTAGTAAGCTTACTTCCAACTGTTAACAAATCTTTAAATCAACAAAAATCTACCGACTGAATAAATGAAGTAACACCCTAAATTATACAGAACCACCTACAACCTAAATATGATTAAATATATGCTTCAATTGGAAAAGTGGACCTTCAAGTTTACTTCTTCAGAAAACATATATATTAGTAATTTTACTGTAAACATTATATAATTTAAATATAGCCTACTTGAACACAATTTTTCAAAGTGCATAATTACTGATACTATTTAAAATAGGCAAATACAAGAGTCTAAATCAAAAATATTCCTTTCATGTATTCTATTTCCTTCTTTATTTCAATTATTACAATCACACACTGTGCTGCCAAAAACTCTTTTTATGTATAAAAATACCAACAAAAAATACCAACAAACCAACAAAAAAGCAAAAACTTTTGAATGTTAACATTAAAAAATTGCTGTCACCAACAAAAATACTTAAGATTTAATTTATTAAGCAATTGGCACCGTTGGTATTAATACAATTGTATAAATTAAATCTCCACTTAATTTAAAAAGTGTAAATCCTAGTCCTTTGAAGCTGTTACTCCATCTTCAAGGATTTAAATTCAAATCAATAATCATATTTAAATTAACCTGTTATGTTCATAATAGTCGGTCGTCAAGAATAACATTAATTATCTAATAGTTGTAAACATCTAACAAACATGACATTACTGTCTTATTGACATACGATTAATTTTATTCTTTACAACTGACTATTATGAACATAACAATTTAATTTAAAAACGATTGATTAGAATATAAATTAACACTGTAAAATCACTGAAGATGGAGTAACAGCTTCGAAAGTACTAGGATTTACACTTTTTAAACTGTTGTAAGTGGAAATTTAATTTATTTATACAAAAATCCTTTAACAAAGAAAAGTAATTTTAAAAAATCTTTTTTTGGAATAAATACATCTGAACCTTCTTATAATTTTAATACTGATAGTATTCACAAAACAAAAGTTGAAATTACGGCAATAAAACACTATTTAACTTATTTTTTATTTTTATTATTCATATTTAAACATTCTAAATTGAAGTAGTAGGTTTTAGAAATAAAGTTTTATCACCTCAAGATGAGAAATATTGTTTAAACATTTTTAAGAAAATAATTATTTAAAAAAAAATGGAAAATTAAATTGTAAGTTAAGATAATTAATATTTGAGTAAGGTCATGGAAAAGAACAAAAACAGTTGGTATCTACCAAACTTAGGAACAAATGTTCTTTTTAACAACTCCGAAACAATAGAAAAATAAAAACTCAAAATTGGAATAAATTCAAAACACGAATTCAACTAACAAAAAATTTTAACTTTTTCAAAGATTGAAAAATATTTACTGTTTGAACTGCAGTCAAAAAAGAATCTCTGACACATTAAACAAAGTAGCATTTATTTTAACGAGGTAAATGTATTTGTTACATATGAGATGCAGTATAGAAGTAAATTATGATTACATTACAACTCAAAAGTAGAGTATCTATCACACATCACCCGCAGATGCATAAACCTTCGTTCTTAAACAAAATAAATATCATTCATTTTCAAGTAACCCTCAATATTTTTTTTCCGAGAATTATGATCATAAATTTTTCATTTAAACCTTTTGTACAGCACACAAAAGTTGCTTAACTCAACTAATTATTTTATATTCTTTCAACTACAGAAGTATTTCATACTTTAACAAAAGATAAAAAATTACAACTCATTAATGCTTCCATAAAAATTACTTTTATATCGATTTAGGAGCCCCATGGTGTTAAGGATTTGATTAACAGCAGCAGGTAATCTGAATCTTACACGTTCAACTAACAACTACATTACTATTGTGAATATACAAAGATTGAGAATATACATAATATCACACTAATAGGCTCCTCTTGAAAATGTAAATATCCCGTTTGTATTTGTCTTAAAAAACAGAACGTACTACAAACTCAGCCAAGACATATTACATCTAGCATTACAGGAGTGCACAGTAAGCGAGCAAGTAGTTTATTTTTGCAAGACATGACTGAAGTAACAATGATATCAAATTTTCAGTTTATATTCTACAGATATCATTTCTATTTCAAGATCAAACATATCCTCATAATAATCTATCACTGCCTCCCTGTTATCACTATCGCTAGTGTTTTATTAATACATTTGTTGAAAAATGTGATTACAACTTTATCACTTAACGATCCCCAGAAAACAGATTTCTTATACAGCAACCTACTAATTCCACAGAAAGTATTCAGTCAATACTAACAACATTTCTATATATAGCAATTATATAAACTATAGCAATATTATTTCACATAATTTCTGGTATTTGAATTTTTTTTAAAAACCAACCAACAAAAGGTATTGAAAAAGAATTCAGAGGAAACCATTTTTTTTACATTTTTTCTGATAGAATTGGCTATACCATAATTTTGTTTTTGTAATTAAAAATATGAAAACAAACATAAATTTTAAATATCTAATAGATTTATATATATAGACAATTCCAAAATTAAAAAAATAAACTAAATTCTACACAATGTAATCAAAACACCAAAGAGAAAATCCATTTATCCAAGGACAGATGAAAATGTTATAAAAAAAAAATTACTCAAAACCTTCTGGAAAGGTAATGAGATTACAATATTCTACAGAATCATGCATTTAAATATCATTACGGCTAGGTAATTAAAATAATAAATCGACTGAAAATATTATATAAAATTTTTAAATAAAAAATAAAGGAATCATTAAACAGTAAATTTATAAAATAATTCAACACAATAAGAATAATATTTAACTTATTTACTGTATCTATGCTTACCATGGTTATGTAGAACTGCTCAAGTAAACAACAGTAGTCACTAGATTGTATCTAAAGAAATTACATATCAAATATGCGGCAATTTAAAGTATAACATTAATTTAGCAACATACACCTCTCTTTTATAAACAGAAAACAAAAATTGAGATGTTCATAAATTATGATTACATTACAACTCAAAAGTAGAGTATCTATCACACATCACACGCACATGCATAAACCTTTCGTTCTTAAACAAAACATACCCTAATAAGTAAAAAAATTTCACAAAAACTGAAAAATAAAAATAAAAAGAAAGACATACAGTAAAATAAATTATAAGATGATTTACCAGTATTTGTAGTCTACCTAGATTAGATGAATTGCAGTACACTTCCTCTGAAATAATTAACAACAACATACAAAATTTATATTTTCATAATATTTATTCATTAACTTCAATCAAACGTAAATCAAGAATCGTTTTTATGTTACAATACCTGTTTGATAGTGAATCATCTGTTTCGTTAATATGCTAAAATAATTAATAATTTTGCATAAAAATCATGCAGTATAATAATGCAAAAAAAAATATATATTAAAGTACAAACAATTAATTAATTAATTAAATTTAAAAGCAATGTGACTAATGTAGAATCTCATGCTTCAAAAAATCACAATATGGACAAACACCCATGCCTACTACAATTATAATAAAAGTAATAAGTTACAATCACATAACTAACCAAAAACCACAATTAATAGTAAATAGTTTACAATTTAAAAATAAAATCATAAATATTTTTCAATACCATTTAAGCATTATTTTTTAATATTTTATTGCTACATCACATTTCATCTGCAATTACTTTAATGAAACAAAAAATCCTGATATTAAAAAGTAAATAAGGTCTTACAGAATTTTTAAATCAAAAAAGAAGAAAAAAATGTTGAGAACTAGAATGGTTTCAGTTATTTATGACTGATCAAACAAAATTTATTTAAAATATTATTTTAAAAATTCACATCTTAATGCTTTCAGTTGCTTCTTCGGATTGGCTGGTGTTTCTATTTTTAACTCTGGTGTCAGTTGATGTGATTACTGAATTTTTTTTATTTAAAAACTATTCTTAAAAATATGAGGAAAATGTTATTTGAAATGTATCTGTTTATTAATTCCATTATTATAAATATTGATTTGTATATTTCAACATGTTTTAGTGCGATAAGACAGCAATTTTTTTTACAAGTAAAATACAAGAATTTTTTAGTGTAGAATATTAATTTATTTTTTCCTAAAGAAAAGCATCAGCTGACTTCAGAGAAAAACAGCAGTACCATTCAGACATAAAACAACAAACCAGTATGATGGTATTTTTTAAAACTTCATACTAAATAAATTTTTGTTACGTTTGTCATTTCTAATCTTACTCTATAATAGTCTACCTCAAGCTTATTAAGTTCACAGAAGCCCTAAAAAAACTCTACTTGAAGCACAAGGCTTTCTAGTATCTTAATACAGATTTACTAATATAAAATAAAAAAATGCAACACAACCACATTGTACTGTAGAAGGCATCACGAAAGTTGCCTGAAGTTTTCTTTGGAAAATTACACTGTTTGATAACAAAATTTCATAACCAGTAGATTAGATATAAAATTTAAGTATATAAAAACAGTTTAAAAATATGTAAGTACTTTTTTTTAAATTTCCTGATGGTTACACAATTTTAATATGAAACCAAAAAAAAAACAATATCGGCTCTTTGCGGAGAGACCTTTTTTTATTGATTGAACCATGTTTTTTAATACACTAATACAAGCGTATAATTTCAACCAATAAAAAAATTAATATAAAAACTGTTACAAAGGAAAGGTGAATTTCAATTAAAACTGATGACATTTAGCTTTCTGCTAAAGAATTTTACCTAACAGTGAATGACACCAAAACAGGTGTACAGAAAATTATTACGACTGCACTATATGTCACACTAATGTGAAGTAACTAAAATATTTTTTAACATACAACATATGCTGTTACCATTCATATCATGGAACTTTTCTTTCATCACAACCCTTTTTCAATGTCACTACTGACTGAAATTATTACATACAGCAACAGAGTTAAGACACAATTCAACCCAAAACAGCTTTACCAAGAGCCAGCCAAAATAACATTATTATTTTTTAAAAATACCCTCCACATTAAAACCTACAATCCGAGGAATTTCAAAAAAATACTCCTTTAACAGACGTAACTGTTCTTAAATATAATTTTATATGTATTGAAAATGCACTACCACACAACAGTTAAAAATGGGGTATATCTTTCATGCATAACTTGAAATTATTCTGATAGATTTTTATCAAATGGATATTAACTTTTAAGAATACCGTAGAAAGATACAAGGTCTAATAGAATAAAGTACTAAATTCTTTCAGTTAGTGGTTCGTAATATACAACTCTTTAAAGATAATTCTTGAAAATTAATACCACAGTACAATAGTACAAAGAATTTACTTAAAAATGTGCAGTCTAATGGGAAATAACCTTAATAGGAAAGTAATGAACATGACACTCTGGAAGAATAGACAATGCTTTATATTGCCAATAAATGAGCAAGTTAAGGTCAGAAACACTAAAAACAGTATTTTTCCCATGGTTTATTTTGAAATCTTAAAAATCTCTGGGCTTTGTTGACAGATTTCAGGAACACTGAAGATCAACTAAAAAAGAATATCCTTATTCATGTCATTAGGACTATTATCCAATTATTAGGAAAAGAATAAATCATCTTTAAAATAAGATAAAAATAATGTTATCAATTTCATCAATAGTGACAAAAGTGATACGTAACAACACTGACATCAATTGTTACTATAATTACTTAAAACATTTTCTAACATATCATTAAAAATATATACATGATAGATATGTTAATAAATAGTGTCCTTTTTTTGGTTGTATTTAATCAATGGTAACAATTTTTTGATAACTGGACATGCAAAATAAAATATAGCAGAATGCACTATTTAAAATAGCAAACAATTAATTAATAAATTTAGAAATAAATTATATTAAACTGATTGAAAATTTGATACAAGTTCTTAACTGTCTTTCATACTCAGTTGAGGAACAAATAAGTAATTCAAATACAAAGTAAAATTATCTATACATATATAAAAATAATCTGAACACAAGATAAGCTACTAATTTCATAGTTAATTGGAATTTTCTAGCACATTAACTTATAAATAAATTTAACTTTTAGTTAATTGCAAATAAAAATAAATGAAGCGGATAAAAATACAGAATAATTTACTAATAGACATAAAATTGTATTATACATGCATCGGTAGTGTAAGGCAAATTCAATCTATTTTTATTGCTTTTTTTACAAAAGAGAAAGAATAAGTATTGACTTACCTTAAATAAAAGCACTACTTAATACATCATATCAAATATTCCATCATAAAAAGTTTTTAGCTTGCTATAGTTCATGTCTGCTTTCATTTCAAAACTAAAATTTACTTTTTTCTTTTGGCAAAAAAAAACAATGTAATCAAAAAAGAATGATAAAAAAGAAATATGGTTAGTGTATTAAACAAAATAAAATTTTCAGGACATAAGTTAATTACCAGTATTATTTAAACTAGGATATTTAAATTTGTGCAGGTAAACCAATACACTAACATCACATTTATACATACTACACACACACACACACACACACACACACACACACACACACACACACACACATATATATATATATATATATATATATATATATATCTGCGAGTGTATATGTGTATACCATATATATATTTGTACCAACAAAAACTGCCAATTCAATACCAGGATCACAAAAGATGGATTTCATCAATCTAAAAAGAACAAAATCCAAAGAATAACCACAGGTTGAAATGACTCCTCTGAACATGTAGGGTTCTTGTACAATTAAAAAATCAAGACTGAAATCCAAATAATCTAAAATTAAGAAGTCATAACATGTTCTTTCACCCCTATCCATTTTTTATTTTCACAAGTACACTGAACAAGAATCCCATGAAGTAAAAAATAGATTAACAAAAATCAAACACAATACTTCAAACTGATACAAACAGAAATAAATCAACAAAAGCTTACAAAAAACAAACACAAAGTAAAAGAAAAGAACAGCAGCTTAAATTACTACAAATTAATAAATATATATTTACAACAGTTAAGAATCAGCAAAAAAGCATTTAAATTATAAATATTTCAACTTTTTTTAACCAAAAATGCAAAAAATACACAAGAAAAAAATATTCATCTAAACTATTACATTACTTTATTAAAAACTAACTAAAACAGTGCAATATTATCACCTAAAACAAAAGCATTTACCCAAGCTAAGGATAAGTTTATGATGTATAATTATAAAAAATTGTAGTCCTATGCATTCAGGGCCCAACCGTTTATAGCAAACAAGAATAATATTTAAATGAATAATATCTACATGTGATCAGATACATCTGTATTAAATTATAAAATACCTGTCACGACATCAACCTAAATCGGCATAATGTACTACAAAATGATTAGTTCCTTTAGTAATACAATAGTTCTTTTAAGTAGTCTAAAAAAAAAATAATAAATAGAAATATAGTAACACAATATCAATATTTAAAACTCGATATTTTTATTGCAAAGCAAATTTTAATTGTACAGTTATCTTACTTTGAGTTCTAACATTTCTGTTAATAAAACATTCAACACTTTTTTGTTAACAGAGTAACAAAAATATTTAACTAATATTATACACCTTTATTTTAATAGAGCATCAGGACAAATATAGCAAATCAGTCTTATTAAACACACTTACTAAGATCTGCAACATCAATAGGTAGCAGTCAAATAACCAAATAGCAAGAGCCAAATAACCATTTGAATGTTTTACAGGGCTTAATCATATTATTTGTTCTATTTATGATGTAAGTAAAGTCAAACATAAAAAAATTACTTGAGTTATGATTTCAGGTAATTCATAACAAAATTTTTAAAAAACATTCAGCTTAAACAACCATACGTAATAGCATGCATGTATATAAAGCAGATTATACCGCATAATTATAAAATAAGAAAATTAAAAGAAGATTAAATAATGTACCTGCATTTAATACAACTGTACTATTCACTTCAATCATTAAAAAAAAATCAGAATAGCCCTTCACCAAACCTTTCAACAGAGAGTACATTTTCACTGATAGCTAGCTTCATTCTTTTGCTGCAAATAAATTTTACTATGTTCTTCTTCTTAATTGAAAAAAAACCTTAAATCTAAACAGGTAATAATCCATACAGGGAATAAATAGCAGTATGGTAGCAGCAAAGGAAATAAACAGCAGGATGATGATCACCCAGGTTATTCATTCAGTCTTTTCTGAATAGATCAAATATGGTTCATAACCAGAGGTTTTCCTCTGTTATGAACCATATCTGCTGTATACAAGAAAAGGCTGAATTTTTTTATGGTGTAATCATTTATACATAAGTATTATTACTACACATGCAACTTAAATATTTCTTCTTGTTAACACTTAAATCTATAACTGTCTATTGGAATCATGAGGAGATAAATGGGTACATCCAAACTGGCCATTGGTACATTTATAATGAATTTGTCTACATGCTTCTCTATTGTGTCAGTCACTTTCTGTTTCGCCTTATACTGTATCACAAATGAACAAAGTCAAATTCTGATAAAAGCTACTATTGGTTAAACGCTTACGCCAAGTACTGTTTACCAAAGTTACCTGGTTAAACTTTAACTAAGTTTCATCAGAAAAACAATGAATGCATCTCTTTTTTCTGGAAATGGGATAAGGAAAGCTTGAGCAAAGCTAGTTATACAACTAGTACAGTGTATTACTGAAATATTTGCACTTCTTACTATTGTCTCTAGTAATTTTACTTATTATTTTAAAAACCTTACTTTTTATTAAGTAATTTATGTTTTTACAAAAGTATTCAATGAAATTCAAGGTAATAAAATTTGAGTATTAACATTTATTTACTTTTATAATTATTTATTAAAATTACAAAAAATAAAACACCATGAAAATATAATTCAACTTTCACTCTAGAAAGCTTGCATGGGATGTATTTATTACCCATAATACACTGTTAAAATCAATACTGGCCACATTATGAATACTGATATTCTTTTTTGTACCCAATTTAATGGGTCAGGCAGGATGGATTAAAACTATAGCCTTAGTGATATTACAAGACGCACACATCATATTCAAATCTATAATTACCATCAAAAAACTTTAAAAAAAGAAAAAGAATTACAGCCTATAAAAATGAGAATAAGTAGCTTGTAATTGCATAAAGTAACTTAATTTGTGGCAAAAAATAAGATAACATTAAAAATTACAAAATACCCTGGAAAAACAGATTTACATTAGTGGGATATGTCCATTCCAAATTTTTCAGGAGAAAATAAAAATTCAAATAGATTAAGAGAAATGCTAAATGATAGGCATAATTTTAATCAGAAAACCCCAATAAGATATACATTCATACTATAGCAGCAAGATATTGCATTTTGTTACCAGAATCCAGGGAAAAATCTATCTATTTTTAACAAAATTAAATATTTATCATAATCTAGACTAAGAAAAAACATAAAATAAGTTATATGTTAAAAAAAGTTATATTTAGTTACCAAAGAATTTCTTCCAATTTCTTTGATGGATTTTAAAGCACTTAACAATCAACAAGTTAGTTACCATGAATCTTGAATCTACTTCTCAGTTACAATACACATATTTAGAGCAAATGACTGAATAATTTAATAATTTCCTTTAGCAATACAAAAGCTACATAAACTGAAAAATTTAACTCCAAAAAATTTCTGGACAACCACGTTAATAACTAGAAAATTAACGAAGTACTGATATTCAAGGACATAGAAATTGTGGAAAACAGAATCAATAACTAATAAAAAAAAGCCTACATGCAACTGAAAATCCAAGAAAATTAAAAGTACAAACAGTAAAAAACTTACAAAATAAAAAATTATATAACAAATACCTCAATTTAAATAAACAGACATAAAAACATATGCAAACATCTCATAAATGTTGATTACTGTAAAATAAGATTCCCAGTAAAGTATAATGCATGCAACTAACTACAATTCCACAAAAAAGCAATATTAAGATAATAAATTAAAATTAAAAACAATATTAATAACAGAAACTACAGTGCAGTTTTAATTTGTGCCAAAAACAAAACAAAAAATAAATTTATATTTTATAATGTTTTATGATGATCAATAGTAAAATAATACAATGAGGTGCAGAAAGAAGAGGCAGGATATGTGGTTAATACAAAAAAAGAATAAAAATATGTATATATAAAATTTCACACTGAACAAAGAAGTTAATATGAAACCAAAATAAAATAATAGTCTGAAAATATCTCATTGCAAAGATATTTTACATAAACAGAGAGTAAAATGTTATAATCTCTAAAAAAGGGAAATTAAACAACATAGCACAGATATTCCATTTTAATCCCTTAACACTTTGATTGTGGACGACTCACCATATGAGCCTGATTTATTATGAAGCAGAAAATAAATGCAACTGCACATTAGGAGGCAGAAATCTCATGATTTAACTACAATTATGCTTATTACTCACAGCCACCGAACCCTTTAACAAAACCATTTTTTTTATACTACTTCAATGAGAGTTTAAGATGCTTGTGGGTTGTAATTGTTGCAGATTATAATATACAGTTTTTAATCACATATACAATTTTCTTTATCCATAACACATATATAATACAAACATGAATATTACTAATAAAATTCTATCAATATAATTTGTATTATTATAGGTAGGATTGGTACAGTTATTTTCTTAAGTTATTTTCTACAGTTATTTTTTCAAGCATAATTGCTACTTAGTCTTCATGTTGGTCTAGTTCTACACTGCCTGTTAATCCAACTATGTACATATGACATCAATATACAAGAAAAATATTTCATAAAATGAAATGAATTATCATGATTTTTAAAGTAACATTTAAATATAATTCCGCCTTTACAATTTTGTAAAATACAAAGTTATATCTCCTCATCATTAAAGGATCCATAAATTTTATGAAGTATTCAATCACTCCTCTAAAATTAATTTTAAAAACTAGTTTTGCAGGCACAGTAACTATATATATATATATATATATATATACATACACCGACATTGACTGCTATGCACATTAATGAAAAGTATACAGCGGACTGTAGACTTACCTTAACTTCTGGGATCTATAAGAACCAATTCATTAAAAGTGCCTTTACTTAATGTCATTTTACCTTACTTCGTTCTTTAAATTCCAGGATACAACAGCCTGAGATATTCCAGGTATTGAGAATCATAAGATTACAAGGATGTGCAGGTATATATAATTTATAGTTTTTGTACTTGTTTAACTCTTTTTTAAATTTCTTGGTAATAAACAAAGATATCCACTTGATTTTTGTGTATAATTTTCATGTAAATATCTAAAAACCATTTTCTAGATTTTTTAAATTTAATCTTGAAAGGGGTGAAGAAAATTAAAAAACTTTTTTAAATGATTACAAATGTTCCCCATTTCAGACAACATTATACAAGATATATTCACTCTATTTGGACTCGCAAATACTCTTCAGCTAAATATCTAATAACTACTATCAGGTTTTTTGAAGTTTAATATTTTAAGGAGTTAAAACATAATTTTTTTTTCATTTTTGCCGTTTTTATGCTACCGCTATTGAATCAATCTTTATGGAATTTGGAAACATTGTGAAGGTAAATTTATGTTTGCAATTTCATGAGCAAAGCCACGCCAGGAAATTAAAAAAACAATTAGTGGTGCTTCCTGTACTGACCAAACTGCAGCTATAAAGAAATTGCGATACACAGACAGTTTTTATAAATTGAACTGAGTTTAATAAATACAAGTGGATCCAGACGTGAAGGATGTTTAGTCCTAACCTGTTATAATCCACTGACTATGATGGAAAACAGTGCCGGGCAAATCCACAACAGGGATGTTGGTAATACAGTATGTCCGTAATACAATAGCGAGGTTTTAAATGGTTACAGCTTCAAGACAAACCACTGTAGAGAGATGAACTGTCTGTTTCATGAAAGAGAAACCCTCCCAAGTTTACGTGTGTGAGAGTCAGCACATGAGTGTTGTGTTTCCAGTACACACAAACAGCACATGCACATTAGTCTTCATGTTTGCAGTGCAAAGGAAGGTTCTATGTGTGTTGTGGCTTCTACGTTTGAGTCACTTAGACATGTTATGAGTGAATACAGTCATGTATACAATGAAAATAACATTTAATGATGGGACAAACAACTCAAAGAAACAGGCAGCCTATTGAAGCAAACATGTACAGGATGACTATCAGTGTCTGATGAAACGATTGAAGCAGTGCGAACATGTTTCTTGTGTAGCCCGAAGTATTCTACACAGTTGGGCATTCCTAAAACAATTGTTCATAATGTGTTAAAAAGACAATTATGTTTCACTGCTTACACAATTCATGTGTTACAACTTTATCTACAGGACAAAGTAAAACATTTTGATTTTGCTGTAGACATTCTGGATAGGTTAGAGCAGAAGATAATTTTTTAAACAAGTTCATTTTCAGTGATAAGCAATGTTTCATGATTCTGGACGATTACATCAGTATAATGTTCGTACATAGGGTACTGAACCTCCAAACGTGATACTGAACATCAGCATGACAGCGAAAAAGAGAAATGTATAGTATGGAATTGAATGAGATAGTTACTGGCCCCTTCTTTTTTGCTGAAAAAACTGTAACGGGGAACATCTTCCTGGATATGTTAGAAAGGTATGCAGTACCCCAAATACTGGAGAATTCCATTTTCCAGTTAGATGGAGCTCCTTCACATTTGTAATCATGCAGAATTTTCTTCACAAAACATTTCCTCAGGAATGGATCACGAGAAGGGTGGACTGCTTGACCCCCACAGTCTCCAAAACCTTACCCCATGGATTTCTATTTTTGGGGCATGTAAAAACACAAATTCATTCTGTTCAAGTTCTAAATCTGAACCATTTAAAAGAAAGGATCACTAAAGCTGTTTCTTCCATCATGCTGAATGTTCTGTCAGGTACGGCAAGAGTCTGAATATCATCTTGGTGTCTATAGGGCAACTAAGGAAGCACACATCAAAATCTACTGAACAAGTAAGACACTTGGGAGAGCTTATCTTTCATTTAACATATAGTTCATCTATCTACAATTATTTGTTTCAAAACTACAACTATTTAAAACCCCACTATCATTTAACAGACACACTGTATATAAACTAAGAGTGGTATTTACGCATTATTTCAGATAATTTTTTAGAATAATTTTATTGGTTACAATATTTTCCATTTTCTCCACAATACCACCTATTAAAATGTATTTCTTTATGTAGAATAATTTTATTTACATGTACTAATTTATTTTTTTGAGATTGTTTCTTTTTTTCAGTTTTTTATCCAATAAGAAATCTTTATAGTTTGCATTTAGTATAAAAAACTAAAAAAAAAAAAATAGCTGAAGTTTTTACACAATTATTAGCTTTTTTGTATTTACTTTCCGTTAACATATTCACCTAATAGTGTTGAATGAAATTGCCTACTGCAAACTTATTTCTAAGGAGATCATTCAAACAATTTAGTAGAACAAAATAGTATTTCTTCTGACTTACAAATATTATCAACTAAGAACAGCTTAAAAATTTATGATCTATTGGGCGTTTCATTTATTAATCCTGATATAGATAAAAAAAAATTATAATGCAAATTAAAATCAATAAAAATAATAGATTATGACAAACACACATTCAATGAGTTAAGGACAGTAAGAATAACCACGAAGCTTATTTTGGTTACACATTAACCAATTTTTCTGTAAAAAATTTTTAATAAAATCATGTTTCTCTATGTAATTGAGATAAGTATAAAGTAGAAAGTAAGTAAAAGTATAAAGTGGTAGTAGTAAGTGTAAAGTATAAGTAGTAAAGGATAAAGTAGTTCTTTTTTCTGTAAAAAATCAGGACATTTTTAGACATGAACAAGTTTTCGGGACAAGTGACAATAATCGGGACAAATTTTTTAAATGTGACCAGCCGTGACCTTAAGTCGATGCATGCAATGGCACAATGCACATCTTTGCGCTATTGTCAGTCAGTGTAATGGTGACAGTTCAGCAGAAAGCACAGTGTGTGTTTTGTGGTTAGTGGAGTATAAATCAGACTGTGGTTAGTGGAGTATAAAATGGACTTTCTTGTGTGTTTATGGCAATGATCCCCCTCATGCAAACAGCATTAGATGCTGGTATGAGCAGTTTAAAGAATCAGGCAATGTAAAAGTGAAAAGGTCCCCCGATGACCCAAAACAGGTGATGAAGCAGTTGAGCATATGTGCAAAATTGTTGCATGTTTTCCCACATGTTGATCAAATTGAACAAGAAAGTAATATTTCAACAAGATGGTGTGCCCCCACACTTCAGCCTAGGCATTTGACACACTCTCAATGAAAGATTTTGTATTGTTGGATTGGTAGGGTCAGTCCAGTGCTTTGGCCTCTGAGAATCCCAGAGATTTGACACCTCTAGATTTTTTTCTGCAGTCTGCAGTGAAAATGGTAGAGAAAATTCGTAGTCCACAGCGAAAATCAACAAATGTAATCAAATGTACAACATTTAAGACAACGAATCACCACTGCTATTACCACAGTTATGCCTGTGATGATCAAGCAAACTTGGGCAGAAGTTAACTATTGGCTGGATGTTAACAGATCAACCAAGAAAGCTCATACCAAAACATTCTAAGGTATGTAAAAGTAACATTTTGAGTTGGTGAATTTTTAAAGAAAATACCTGTTTGAATATCTCTAGTAGTTTGAGGTACATTTTTTTTTAAATTGTAATATTTTTCAATGAACCTATATAATAAAGTGATTTTAATCAGCATTTTAACTGAATGTAAATGTACTCTCATTCACTTACCTAACATTAAATAATTACTTAATAAATTTAAACAATTAAAAACCCAAAACTTAGTTAACTACAAAAAAAACATTATACTGAAAACTGTTCTAACATTCACTACTTAGTAAGTTTTTGTTTTCTTTTTTATCAATTAAAAATGTATGAAACAATTTTTAAGAAATGCTTGTAATTAAAATATATTACAAAGTAAGAAATATTTTTTTTATATCATAAAGTTCATTTCTTATGAGACTAAAAGCATATTTCTACCAAAATATGTTGCACTGTTCAAATAATTATTTTTGATGACGTTATTACACCATTCAAGCTATTTGAATCAATGAGCATCCCACCTTTATTATTTTATAACATTATCTATATGCCTGCAAAACAAGTTTTTTACTTTTAGTGGATTTTAAAACAATAACTATTCTTTCTTTAAAAACGTTCGTAATTTTTTTTTTATTTTACAATATATATACAATTTATATTAGCACATAAGTACCTATTATCATATGTTTTAGCAAACATATGATAATATGATTTACTTTTCCAGTGCAGTGTTTTTCTTCAAATTAATTCCATAATTAAAATTCATTTAAATTACACTGTTCTCAGTAATAATTAATCTCAACCGGGAATGAACAGATGTGAAAAAGTTTTACATCAACTGGTTAACGGGAAATGAATGAAAATTTACTGCAAAATTTGATGTAGAAAAACAGTCAAGTTAAATAAAGACTGAAAATGTTATGTTGACTTTCTATTAATGTTAACTCATAATTTTAATTTGTATTATCCAGCAACACTGATAATTCCCCTAATGACTACAGGCAATGTGTATACTGCATTTTTTCTAACAAAAAAAGATACATTAATCTGTTACTTTATCAGCCCAATATTTCCAGACACGCACATAAATCTGCATATCTTGGGCAAAATTTAGGCCTAAACTTGTAACTCATGTCAGGCCATCTACAACCATACAATTATAGTAATTAACAAGCAGATTGATCAGTAGCACATATTTATGAAGACTGGACATTAATATCTCTCTTTAAATATTTCAATCATGAATACATTAGACATTCAAAATTACAAATACAGAGAACAGAAGTATTACATATATTTTTTTCATTTGTGATTAGATAGTTAGTAGTTACATGAGATTCTCTCAAAGTGTAATAAAATCAATACCATCAACTTGACTTCATTATACAGAACTTGTCAAGTTAATATTAGTTACACAAATAGAACAGAAACTCTCCATCATTAAATATGATATAATTTTTTTTACATATCATATAATACATGAAATTTTCTACATACACTATGGTCAGTAGTATGTGCACGCACATGAACACATGCGCCCACTCATATATACACGCATGCGCGTGCATGCACATACATACACACACACACACTTATTTTCAATAACATACTTTAATTGAAGGGTTATAACAAAGGGTCTGAGCTATAAAAAAAAAACCATCAGGAAACTAAATAAACATAAAGTTCTTTAATGTAAAATGAATATTTAATGTAATGTATCAGTAACTTATTATTTCTTTAAGATAATATTACTATTTACTAACAAAAAACTTTTCAGTGCATATTCCTTTAATTAATAATCAAAGATAAAACTATACAACAGGGATAGAAAGAAAATATATTAAGCAACAAATAAATAAGTATTCAAAATTAAATTTCCACGAATCGCGCAGAGAAACACACACAAAATACGCAGATGATAGTGAAAGTATGATTAATGTTTTTAACAAGTATAATAACTTTGGAGAAATAAAAAATTAACAGTCTGTTTAATGCCAAATATAATTAACTTTATTTAAAAATTTATAGCAATTAAACTACACAATGTAATTATTAATAAATCTTATGGAGTTTTTAATAATTACAAAGTTCCTTCTTTCCACACAAGTGACTTAAGAACATAAATGCTCTTACACAAATTGTAGAGACCTGTTTCAGAAACTGTTAAGTCATTTTCTTCTATATTGAAACCATTATGCTTTTTAAAAAGTACAAATTCTAATGAAAAAATACTGTATGTAGACACTGAAAATGCATTAATTATAATTAATGGTATGGTTTGTTGAGCTATGGTTTAAACGAAGAGAGAGGAATTAAATTACTTATTGCAATATGTATATATAAAATGTGTGTATATATACATATATATATATATATATATATATATATATATATATATATAAATAATTATTATTATTATAAAACTGCTGCATGCAGTTTTTTTATGTTTTAATAAAAGGAACAAAATAAACCACGGAATCAATGCATTATCATGTTTAATTTTAAAACAATCATACAAAAACACTATCAAAATAAATAGTTTGATAATTTTAAACATTTTATAAAATACTCTGGGTATTAACACATGAATTTGAAGATTTCAAACTTGTAAACTGGAATTACTGGTTTATCTTTAATGTCTCAGGTTATTAACATATAACATTACCTACAACAGTGAACAGACAGCCAAAAATTACAAATATCTTGGGTGATTTGTGGTAAATGTGTATACACGTTAAGGATCAACTGAATAAAACAATACAGCAAACAGTTTGATAAGAGATGCTATGCTATCTGCACAAAATAGTATAACAAATGAAAATGTTCTATTTAATTCTCTTTTTTCACATATCTTTCTACTTTTTATTGCTTGACCAAACATAAAAAAATGTGGTTCGCTCTGCATCCCATCACTCCAAACACAAACATCTTGGATTTAATGTGAAGACAATTTAAGATGTTTGTTCTAAACATATTTATACATTCAAAATATAAGACATAAGAACCAATGAATTTGTTACATAATGGTTTTTATTAATGAAAAAACTACTGTTTTCATGTTATAAAAGTAAAAAAAGAAATGTGGTGAGTAAATAATCTTCAGGATGCAAAGGACTTCTTTAATTTGCTTTTTAAAATAATAATAATTAAAAACATCTTTATGACAAGAATTTATTTTCTGAATTTAACTAAGATGCTTCATATTGGAGCTAAAATCATTGACATGAGGAAATCACCAAAAAACAGAAACATAAACAACACATCTAATAATAAAATATACAAATTCTTAAGTATCCCCATGTAGTCAACAAAAGTTGAAAATAAGAACTAATTTAATGATGAATCTGAGAAAGAAAAGGAATTTAGAATATTTCTGAGATGTGACAGACAAAGTAAAAATACTAGACATTTTGAATCAATACACAAAAAAAGGATTAATATATTAAAATTAGAAAACGAAAATTAATATTTTAACTCTATAATAATAAAAAAAAATAAAAAAATAAAAATAAAAAACCAGCATAATGAATAACTTTCCCAGACTTGCCAGGAAAGTTATGCAACTTTTCTATCTAGGGCTTACTCTTGCAAACTATTGCTTAGCAGGAAAATGCAACCAATCCAGCTGAAGATATCAAGCAAAACTATAACTGACAAAATAAAGATTTTACCAATTAACCCACACTTCTGAATGAAATCGTCCATATTCATAATCTAAGTGACACTAATATAACAGAATTAACTAATTTAACAGTAGAATATAAAAACAAAAAGTCTAAAAATGCCAAAAAGTAAAAGGGTTTCAGCCACACTGTTTTACGGAGATTTGAATAAGACTAAACACCAGGTAACTTTATCTAAGGTGGTATTAAATAAAATGAAAAAATTTATTGGGTAAAATTTTGAAATGTGGAACTCATAAGATCTGTATCTCCCTGCCCCTTAACCAATTGTCACCAAAATGGTAACAATGTCTCGTAAAAAAATCATCCTGTCACATTTTATCTAAATCAGTCCATCCACAGTCGGGATATATCAAGCAAAAAACAGACCAACATATATACAAAAATAATTTTTCAATTCTAATTATATTTTTTTTTTCCATAAAGGGGGGGTCATGAAACACAAAGATATGTAAAAATTGACCCAGTTAGGATACATTTCCCTTACATAGTATACTGATTAGCAACACAGAATAACTGGGGAAATAAACTAAATAAAACTATTCTTTTTTAGAAAAATAAGTTTCTTTGAATATGTAAACTGATCCATTTTTTATTATGTAAAATTTTAGTATATCCACTATTTATTGCTGATCTATTACAAACAAAACATAAATTCCTCATGTTACAAAGATGATTATAAAATTTATGTAGTCATAATATCTTAGAAGAAGGAATAACAGATACTGAAACAGGTTTTCTGATTAAAAAAATTAATTATATAACTTTAACAGAATTATTTTCATTGCAACAGTGAAATATATTATAATACAAAATTTTAAAAATTGTTGATAAATTTCTGGCTATCATTTATTAAGTTGCAGATTATTCTTGATAAGACATTTATAAAAAAAATAATAATAAAAAACATACACTAAGTGGTTCATAAAAAAATAGGAATAAAAATGTATGTTCAATCATAGCAATATAAAAAAATCAAACTTTAAACATTTCTTAAATTCAGCACTGCAATTGAAACTGGCATTCAAACATAAGGACCAGTTCAATTCAAAATTGATTTTCATTAGCAGTACATGTAAAAACAAAATAAAATATAACAATTGTTTTTAAAACAAAATTCATGCGTAAATTAAAAATATAAACAAAAGAAGTACAAAATACCTTACCACTATTCAAAACTAAAAAAAAAAACTATCTGCTCAACTTTTCCAATTACAAACATATTTTACTCAAATTTAATACATTAAATATTTTGAGCTGTTGATTTTGTAAGTCATTATATTCTAAATATAAAAGCAGATAAATTTTTTTTACATTTTTATTATAGCGATAAAAACATACTCAATTTTTTCTAGCAAATATTAAAATAAGACAAATAGAAAAAAATATAAATATTTTTTTTTCTTATTTTACTTATCAATTTAATATCAGCACCAAAAATTTATAGATTGCCAATTACAAAAACAAAGAAAAGTGGATTCTATTAATAAATAAGAAATAATGTTTTTAGATACATTATTTTAATCATCAGAATTTTTTGTTGAAATTAATATGTAAGCTAAAACCTGGTAATATTTTAATCATAAAATACAGTTTTTGATATACAAAAAATTTATTAAAAATTCACTCGTGTAAGAATGGACTCTCCTATATTTAAAATAAAATTATATACATATTGATTAATTTACCTACAACATGAATAGCTATATATAATTGCATTTTATTTAAGGTTTTCAAATATATATCATCTAGTAAAAAAAAAAAAAAAAAAAAAATGCAACACATATGATGAAATAATATGGTGCACAATAATTATACTGAAAAAACATATTAAGTTTAAGTATGATGCAAGTAGTATTTCAGACAAGTTAGAAAATGATTTTTAAGAAATAATAGTCTAATAGTTATATTTATCTACTGAGATTACATATGAATGTAATTGGAGAAGTTAAGAGCTGTTGGAGGTGAACAATTTACTCACCCAACGACATCATCATCATCAGTTCAGAATGGACAGATTGATCAAGCAATGTATGAGAGAAACAAGTGTAGTCCGCAACACCTCAACCATCAGCTCCAGCAGAAATCACGCTGCCTATATCAGCCCATGTGAGCAATTGTCAACACTTACCCGTCACACAACAAACATACACACCACTTCCTACAGCCTACAATACTAATGATTACAGCTGATCCTGATTTTACCTTCAACATGGAACTGTATAATTATGGCAAAGTTATTACAGGCAACAATATTACAGCAATGAAATTTTTAAATACCCAACATTTTATATATGAAGCGATTCATTGATCACATTTTAAAATGTCAGAAATGCAACACCAATAACAATCTAACCCAGAAATTAAGTTTTTTTAAAATAAAATTCACACATGACACCAAAAAAAAAGTTAACAGTTACACTCTAATCAATGATAATTTATATTTTAAGCAAAGAATAGTACAACTTTCATACCAAACTTTTAGTCTTGGATATAATACTATTGCTTTTAGTTTACCAATCACTATGCACCTTTTTTTATAACTAAATGTATCAGGACATAATCCAACTATTACAACACTTTTGATTAACATTATTAAAATATTTTTCAGAACTGATGCAGGTAAAATGAAATAAATTTTATTTTTACCATTATCATAAAAGAATTTCCTTAGCATTTTTAAATGTAAGTTTAATATAAATAATTCTGTTTTCCCAAAAGAAAAAAATAGTAGACTTCCTTTTAAAGTAAACCACAAAGATGTATAATCATTATTTGAATCTTGAGTAACGTGAATTAAAAGAAGATTCAATAAACAGAAATACGTTCTTCAGAAGAGTTTAACATAGAAACAAACAATACTGTGTGAATTACAGAATGAAAAATAAAACTTTTTTCTGAAGCTGGTACTGACAGAGATTATGACAATAACAATGAATTTTCCAATTATAAAAACATACAATTAATTTTAACCCTTGCTCAGAGCAAGACAGATAAAATGCACTCCAATTCAGCCTCAATATCAAGCTAATCAGCACTTTCAAAAATGTATAGTTCCCCACCAACATTACATGTTCTTAAAAGATTTTCTTTTGTTTTTAATTACCCTATAAATTGTATAAAATAGATGCTTTTGTTTCAAAAGAAAATTTTACTTTTGGGACTAATAGATGTTTCAAAATGTTAATTTGTTAACATCTCATTTATGGCTAGTTCTTTCATGTATACTGTGTGTTGTGTTTGTTTCATCCTTTCATACAGTTTTATAGACTAACAAATTCAAAAAAAATATTACTTTGTAATACTGGTATGTTTCTGGTAAACATTTGTTGTATAAATGTGAAATTTAATTAAAAATTCAAGTCCATATAAATATATTATAAAACTAAACATAACCTTGAAGAGTAAATAAACTCAAATATACAATACATAAATCTTTTTTAGTAATAGTAACTAAGATAATAATAAAAGGAAACAATTCTAATCTAAATATAAAATGGTCATGCAAAATTTGCATAATATTAATAAACTTTTTGTTTTTATTACCGTAACACTTATAAGAAGATTATATTATATATATTTTTTTTTTCAGTCCAAGAACACACAATATAAAAACAATTTTCTTTTAATCAACTGGTAAACAAGTATTTTATACAACTTGCACATAAGGATTAATACTGATATTTTTTTCATGTAGGGTAATGGCACAACAGAAACATAACTAACTAATCATCTGTGTAAGACTATATACACTTCATTCACATCATCCTCATTCATCCTCTGAAGTAATGTCTTACGGTTGTTCTGGAGGCTAAACAAAAAAAGAAAGAAATCACCTAACCTATTTATCCAAGATGAAGATTAAGTAATGTCCATATCCCAAATTTCCAATACAAAAATTATCCATATAAAAAAAAACAAACCTTAAGACTTGCACCTTAATCTTTTGCTAACAAAAAGTAAATTTGGACATTGTTTTTAAATCTTATGATGGAATATGCAATTAATAAATTGAAAATAATTTTACAGGTTGAATAAAAAAAAAGATATTTTAGTGAAAAAAAGAGATTCAAACTACACGGTCTGAAACTTTGTCCAGGGATGTTGCAAAGAAATGTGCTCACTACTTCAACAGGACTTTGATAAAGACAAAAATATCTTAATATAAGAGAAACATATGAGCACATATTCTACAATAAACTGTTAAATATCAGACAAATTCTGGTCATCTATGAATTTGATTGAGGTATAACAAATATGATAATGCACGGCCAATGGCCAAGATGAACAAATATACAGAACGTGTAATTACTCAAGAGTTCAAAAACCATAAAAGCTATCATAAATTTTTATATTATTTTATGATCAAAACTAAAAGTTAGGATTTTTTAATAATATGAAGCAAAGAATAGCTATGATGATGTAAGCAATAAAATCAGATATACCACATCATGCAGGGAAAGATATAAGAAATACATGAACAGTTAATAAAGTAAATTACAGCTAACCTTTCTTTATTTAAGACTAAGGATGAGAGAAAAATAACATTCAAAATTTCAAAGTAATCAAACAAACACTATATTCAGTTTTACACAGTTAAGATACTACCACTAAATATTTTTTTTTTTAAATAAGTAAAAAAAAGTCTTCAAAAACATAAATTATCTCAACAACATTACAGTTCAAACTATATTTCAACTTCCCTTAGTAATACCTAAGTGATCCTTTGTTACTGTTATGTCAAACTAATTTTTTTTAAATTTATACCTACATCAATGAAATAAAAAAAAGCACTTGATAAGATTAACTTTCAATTATATACATATGTTAATAGCAAATGCAATAGTTATCATCATAGCATTTATGCCTTAGCCTTTCAATAACAAATCTAGATTTGAAGCAAATTTTTAAATTATGCAGGAAGCAAAAAAGTTACTTATACCATTAGCATAATATAATTTTTACACCCTTCATAAGTTCACCCAATGAATTATACAACAGATAGGCATATCAATCTTCATCCTACCTCCATTCTTTAAACATGAAAATATATTTTTTATATCAGCATTATAGGTGCAGTACTTAAAAAATTGTTATCCCTTTCAACACAAATTTTAACTGGCATTACATTTTAATAGTTAAAACAGCATTAATAATGCTATCTTATAATCTTTCAAATAAATTTTTATAAAATTGATTTTTCATTACTTTAACTATGTAACTAAATGAACTTTTCATTTCTGTAACTATTTATGTTAACTACCATCCGTTGGAAATTTACAGAAAAAATTCTGTTAATTATTTAACTGATACAGATTATCACTAGAATTAAGTATAATCTTAATAACTGTTTTTAATTATTTAAAGAATTAAATTAAAACAGATTTTTTAGCATATTACAAAAAGTAATAATTCACATGTAACCAATTCAAATTATTATTTCCATTAAAGTTTTTTTTACATTAATCCCATGAAAAATATATTTATAATTTTTGCTCAAAATAATCATTCTTTAATATACTATTAATACCTGCTGATAAACCAAGATGTAGCTGAACAACAATAGAAATATTTAAATATACATATAGAAAAATATACAAAATCTTAAAATATGAAAAACCTAAAATCTTATTAGACAACACTAATAATAGTAGTTTTTCATGTTCTTCAAAATTCTTACAAGGGAAAATTCTTAAGGTATGTATAAAGAAAGTATGAATATAGGATGAATGTCTATAATTTAATAAATAATAATTAAAACTAAACAAATAAAAAGACTTTTCTTTCTGATGTTACCAGCACTGAAACCTTTATTCACAATTCATTTTTATAGTGTCAGACGACATCATTAGTAAATGGTTATATTAAATCAGTAAAGCCACAGCTTTAAGTAATCCATACTTTATTTGATTTCATTTAACAATGTTCTTATAAAACAATGATTGTTCTGGATTAACAAGTAATAAAAACAATAAGTAATGAATTAAACATAGTGATATAATGTCCAAAAATTTCACTAACTCAGAATTCACAGTTTTGGAAATGTACAAAAACGAAAAATACTGCTTCAAAGAAAATAATTCAATTTTTTTAATTTACGTATGACAAAACTGCATAATCTATAAAACTCAATGAACTAGACATACTTATCATTTTTAACCATTTCTTTAATTAAAATCCTTATGTATGAGTATACATCTAGCGTATTAGCAAAAAAATATATAGAACTAGTACATTTATACTTCCTTGTACAAAGTAAAGGAAGTATTGTGATTGAAAAATTTCGGTTTTCAGATTTCAATGGAAATATCCATTTTAACTGAAAAAAATTCTTATCTTTTAGTTCATTACTCCTCTGATAGTGTCGGACAATATTCTGAGTTGATCATCATTTCTTTTATTTGTTTTTTGTTGCCAACAATTTAATCTCTCTTTGGTTTGATATAATTCTTCTGATCTAATTTGTGTACATGTTCTCTAGTTTTAAAATTTTCTCTCTCTTTATATTCATCATCCTCTTTTAATCTTTTTATTGTTTCCTTGGTCTTAACGTTTTCTTCCTCTTTATATTTATTTTATAGTCTCTTAATCTTTTTATTCTTTCTTTGGTTTTAATATTTTCTTCTTTATATTTATCATCTTCTCTTAATTTTTTTTATTCTTTCCCTCTTCATTTCTTCTTGTCATTCTTTTTTTTTTAGATATTCTTCATGTTATCTTTCTTTTTCCTGTATAGTTTATTTTTCATTTTTGATTATTCATCAAACAATCCAATAATAAAAACTGAATATTTTATGCTGTATGGTCGAAATTAACATTTGTAACTAGTAAACAGCAGAACACTAAACAGAATAGTTTAATTATTATTAACTTTTATTTATACAACACACCAAAAATCTGAAACTTTTGTTAATCAGCAACTCATGAAGATACAAATAATACTGATCTAGTAATACGAGTAAAAAGGGGGACTTTTATTCTATCCCAACATTTCATGTAAGATTGTTGAATTAATAATTGTATAAATATTTGATGTTAATAAAAACTAATATTTCTACAATTGTGTAACTGTCCAATTTATTAAAGAATTGGAGGATCATATCTGACTTTCAAAGGAAATAAGTTTAACTGACGTGCAGCAAAAAATGTGTGTATGTAATTTAATAGGTGTGAAAGGAAGTCATGTGGTGTTCACAATAGATTTTTTATTTTATTCTCGTAATGAGATTTTTAAGAATTCCTTTTTTTTCATTATTAGTTACATTTTCTGAACTACATGTAAATATATTATTCTTAATTTTCTTTGAATAACTCATACATCATAAACTTTACCAAAAAATCTTAATACGAGGCATATTCACAAAGTAGGGGCTGTCGGTTTATATTTAAATATTAGCGGGTCTGAACACAGTTTCACACATGCAGGGCCATCCATCGGCTATTTACAAAGCCACTGCAGTTGTTTTGATTCAGTAGTCGTTTACCAGCTGGTGAATGCAGATCGCAATGTCTGCGACAATTGTTTCTCCTGCCACTTGTGAAGCACACACTGTGATTCGATTTTTATGTGCAAAGAACCTTCAGCTACTGAAATTCATCGGGAGTTGTGCCTAGTATACCTATACTAATGAGTAAAAAAAAGGTTAGACAATGGTGTAGAGCTTTTAAACATAGCCGCAAATATGTTCATGATGAAGAGCGGAGTATCAGACCCAGTATTCAGACCAACAAAATCGTTGAACAAGTGAACTGAAAACTGTGATGTGATAAGCGATTGACAATTAGTGCTCTGAGTGAAGAATTTCCGCATGTTGGATGCACCTCTAGCTACACCATTATCACATAAAAGCTCGGATATCAAAAATTTTATGCAAGGTGGGTACCAAAAATGCTCACAAACAAACACAAAGAGCAAAGAATCTGCAGTGGACAAGTGTTTTTGGACCGCTATCAATAAGATTGAGATGATTTGTGTTCCCACATTGTTATAGGTGACGAGACGTAGATATCCTACACCAACACAAATTGAAACAACAGTCAATGCAGTGGCACCATTCATGTTTCCCAAAACAAAAAAAGTTTAACCAATCTCCATACTAGAGTCGAAAAATGTTGATTACTGTTTTTTGGGGGAAAAAGTGTAATCAACAAAAAAGGGTATTTTAGCTGATGCTAAATAGAGCCTTGTTCATGGAACAAGGATCAACAATTACAGCTGATGTGTACTACGGAACACTCACCAAACTGAGACATGCGATTTAAAATCAACAATATTGAAAATTGTCGTCTGGTGTAATCCTCCACGACAACGTGCGTCCTCACACCGCTGCCTTAACCAAGAAGATTAAGATTTTCATTGGCAACTTTTTCACCACCCTCCATATAGTCCTGACCTTGCACCTAGTGACTGCTTCCTCTTCTTGCATTTGAAAAAGTGACTTGGTGGACAACAGTCTGAAAACAAAGAACTCAAGACTGGTGTTGTCAACTAGTTCAATTCCCAGGTGGCAAACTTCTATGCAAAGGAGTTAAAAAAACTGGTGCAGCGTTATGAAAAATGCTTAGAACTGAATAGTGATTATGTGGAAAAGTGAAGAAGATATGTAGTAAACTAAAACAGTATGTAAAAACCTTTTCTCATGAGATGATTTTTTTAATGACCAAACGGCCCTTACTTTATGAATATGCCTCTTATCTTATCCTATAGAATTCAATTGAATATTACAAGACCAATCGTGGTTTAAAATTTATTTTATTTATATTTTAATTAACTTTTATTACATTTAATGATAAAAGGTACTCTTCACAAACAGACAGAGTTAATATAAGAGAAGCTATATAGTAAAATAAAGATGAGCAAATATCCATTTTTATTTTAATAAATTATAATTATTTATTTTAATTAATAATAATGCAACGACTCATAATATAATAAAATTTACATTAATGTTACTAAAATTAGTGGCAAACATCAAAAGAAATTTTAAAAAAGAAATGGATATTTTGCTCATCTTTATTTTACTTTTTAGCTTCCATTATATTAACTCTTTTTTTGAAGGGGGGGATACTACCTTTTATCATCAGATGTAGTAAAGGTTACTTAAAATATGAATAAAATACATTTAAAACTATATCCGGTCTTCAATATTCATCTAGTTATCACCAGAAAAAACTATGTTTTATTCCTAGTGAATGATTTTTATTAATTTATTAACAAAATATCGACTGAAAAAAAAGTAAATGACATTTCTATGCTTTGTGGGATACTGATGATTTATATCTTAACCCATTTTTAAATTCTAGTAAAAATGTTTTCATTAATTAACATTTTTTAATGTTTAATTAATTTTTTTATTAATTTTGCAAATTAAATTGTATTTATTTTGGATTTTAATAAATGGTTAAATCTGCACAAGAAACTATATTCTTTAGTCCCATGTTTTCTTTCTAATATATGGCTGACTCATGGAAATATAAGATTTGGATAATAAAACACAGCAAGTGAAGTAAATAGCTTAACTAGAATAACAGAAAAGACATAAAGGAATAGATAAGAGAAAGAGACAATACAAAAGAACAAAGACAGTCTTTTATAAGACTGATCCACAGCTTTTGGAAGATTTAAATAACTTTTATTTGTTATGGTAATAAAGAAACTGTTACTACTTTCAGTCTCCATTTCCTCAAAGTCACACAGAGTTCCTCTTAGAAGAGGGTCCCAGGAGCCATGTAGTTTGGTTAAATGGAGTCAGATGAGATTATTGATGAGAATAGATAAATCCAAAGTAATATTTTTATTTAAACTTTAAAAAGAATAATAATGCTTTTTACTGCATTTTTGGTTACAATCAAAAATGTTTAATAATCGTATTGACAAGTCACATAAGTTGATGAACTAACTCAAACAGAGTCATGTAACAATAGACACATAAAAAAATTTATACTCAGCACACTGACCTTGTCAAAAACAAACTTCTTCCTAGTTTGGGCATTTTATTAACTATTTAAAAAAAGATTAGCAAACGTAAACATTTTTACATTACTCTAATCTTTAAAGCCATCATTTTATATATATATATATATATATATATATATATATATATATAAACTTGTTGTCCAAAAACTAAATATTAACTCCTATTCTGTGCATTTATCTGTCATCTTTATTATAGTAAATATTATGTTCTAAAAAGTAATATCCCTACTCAACATTCTATGTTTTCTTCTTAGTGAATGATTTTCATTAATTTGTCAACAAAATATTGACTGTACAAAAAAGTAACCGACATTTTTATGCTTACACATGCTTTGTGGGATACTGATGATTTATATCTTATGCATTTTTAAGTTATAGTAAAAATGTTTTCATTGTTTTTTTTATTAATTTTGCAAAGAGTCTTAAAACATAACGAATAATAATGGAAGGAAGTATTTCAATATACAGTTGTAAGAAATAAACCACAAGGATATCCTCCTTAACTTAAGATTAAAGTATAAGTAATAGATAAACGTAGAAAATAAATATAAAAAAGTACATGTTACGATCGTCATACAACTTAATTTGATGTACCTAATGTTAAAAGAAAAAATGGTTACAAATATTAATCGGCAAATAATACTACTAATGTAATAAGGATTTAACAATGGCATAACAAAAATACAACTAATACTAACAATATTTGAAAGCAGATAGGTAAAAGTTGAAGAACTTCATTACTTACAGTTATACAAAAAATTATGAAAAATTTCAATACATATAATGGTACCATACCAGATAAAATAAAAGAGAAATGTTCAAGTAGAAAAAACTGAAGTAATTAATAATAAATGTATGCAGTGAAATAAAGAATGATTAACAAGTTTACAATATTTTAAGTAAATAAAACACTAGATGAAGATGATGTATGTGACTCTGTTTTTCTCCACTTCTAAAAAAAAAGTAAGAATTTCAAAAACCAAATAAAATTCTCCTTCCCCTTATTTAAAAAAAGGGGAAAATAATAGAGACTGACTTCTAAGAAATTTTAAAGAACTATCACAATAATGTAACAATTATTTTTTTAGATACAATTCCATGCTGAAGGTTTAATGATCAATAACTGTAATCCTTTTATTTTCTATCATAGTCTATTTAAAAAAAAATATGTTTCAAGGTAACAGCTAGCTAACAACAATTAACAGCATCATTAATAACTTGAAACTATATTATTCAGACTTCATTTATGTAATCATTAAAAAATATCCAAAGTATAAAAACCATATACATTATTCTGATAACTAAAATTTGTATATTATCAATAAACATCTTTTCTTTTTTTTAAAATATAAGTATCAACTTCTATAATGAATCATTAATAATTAAAGTAAATTAATATACCTTCATGTTATATAAATTAAATTATTAAATAAAACACTCACATACCTTCATAATTTCTCGAAATTTTCCAATTTCACGAGTAATCAAGTCACGTTTCCCTTCTTCAATGTTTGCATCATCAAGGTCCAACATCTAAAAAAATAATATCTGATCAAAACTGAAAATTGAAACAAAAACACAAACTGCTATTTAGAAACACAAGTAAGGACTCAAGTTATGAAAAAAATAGTAAACAAAAATAATGTCAAATTCATGTCATTCTTATGTAAAGTAACAATGATTTTCGTATCAGGTTAATTCAATTGTAATTAATAAATAGCAATCAACATTTTTTCCAAAACTTATGGATTAACTTATAACTTGGGTTTAAACAGCTTTTCAGTTAGATAATTTCTATGCCAAAACCACTAAAAGTCACAACACTATTTGAATATCCATTAATTAAAATTATTCTGATTCATTAGTACCATGAATAAAAGTCTTTTTTAGAAGTAAAGTTTACCATGAAAGAGAAATATTAGGAGGATATATTCTATAATGATAGGAACCTCACAGTTTCACTTCCACTCATTTTTACACCTTGGCACAAGGAACAAGCGCAACAATCCCAATCCACATGTTTTTTCTCCTACAATGTTAAGTTCCAGATTAAGTTAAAGTTACTTATTTCTAA
This sequence comes from Lycorma delicatula, assembly GCF_047948215.1. Taxonomy (NCBI): domain Eukaryota; kingdom Metazoa; phylum Arthropoda; class Insecta; order Hemiptera; family Fulgoridae; genus Lycorma; species Lycorma delicatula. The sequence goes on from NC_134456.1 coordinate 36,631,121, forward strand.
TAGGAACTAATCATTACAATATAATAAAAAATCATTAATCTCTGCAAATAAAACTAATAACCTATCCCCAAAATCATAGACCTAAAATATATGTCTCACTACAATTTGTTTTAATATCATCATATGACTAAAATTACTTACAGAATTGCTATCGGAATCTTTATTTGGATCTGAAAGTGCTGTATTTCTTGGTATCCGTCTATCTAATTCAGCTAAAAAAAAGAAAAACCTTATTTACAAAACAAAAAAAAAGTAAAAACATTTACATTTTGTTCAACATTCAAATAATAAAACACATTAGATCCACTATCTGGATAACTTGATAACCAGGATAATTATTATCTGAATCATCATTGCCTTAAGATCTAGTTATCATTTAATCTACAGTAAAACCAATGGTATGAGTCTAATGTACATTGTCCCAGTAGTTGAATAGTTTACAATTTTATATTAAAGAAAAGTTGGTAATGATTTTTTTTCTTTTTGGGTTTACTACACAAAATATATTTTTTTTTTAAGGAACAAGTGATACATTTTGGATTCAGGCTAACAACAATTTCATAGCTTTTTATAGTACAATATTTCAGTTATAAATTTAGTTCTGGTTATTGTACAATTAATTCATTATGGAACAGTCACTTTTTCCATTCTCTTTCACAGAAATAATTTAACATATTGGGTCCATAAAAGAATATATTTAGTGAATCAGGAAATTATCTAAAATATAATTTATCCTTCGTCTAATTAACAGAAATTAATGTTACAGTCAGAACATAATTTATGGACAGATAATCACTATGCAATAATTTTTTAGTATTTATGGTTAGGTTAATTAGAAACATAAGAAATAATTAGGTTAATTAGAATTAGCATGATTTTATTTCAATTAATAACGTACTTTTTCAAATGTTAACCGTAATGTTATTTGATGACAGCTAATATAGATCCACATCCTGTGTTAATCAACTTAACTCCATATACAAATGGCATGTCACTAAGTATTCTACAACTGTTCTACATATTCTAATAATCTAAGTTTTCTTTTACAATAGTACAGTGTGAACATAAAAAATTCAAAGATTTAAATACTACTTCTTCACATTGTATGAGTGCACTTAATAGTTAGTTCATCGTATGAACTGCAATCAATACTCACAGTTCATCCACTAACTGAATTATAATAATGTGCAGTCACAACATACCAATAGTGTCATTAATATTTATTGCAACACTGAAGTCAGCCAGAGACCACCAGTAGGCATCATACTACCTTCACTAATAAGATAAATTATTTGACTATTAGCACGATTCATGTGGCGAGTGATATAAAAGTAATTACTATTATACAGTCAAACTTCTATATAACAAAATCGAGAATCCCAGGAAAACATTTGTTAGAGGTCAACTTCATGTATAACGCTAATTTTTTTCTGCAACTCTAAGGCACTTCTGTTTTAATATTGTAAACAGTACAATAAATACACAACACAGTACAGTACTGTATAATGCAAGTAATATAATCCAAAGACAGAGACCAACTGAATTAATCCCAAGAAAAATTATTGCTGAGCTGTTTGTATGCACTAAACAATAGAGGAAGTTTGTGTTAAATGTTTCTAAGAATTCTATTTTTTTATGTCTATGTACTGTAGATAAATTTCTTGTTTAGATAAATGAATAATAGTTTGCGCAGTAATTTTAGTGCTCTGCATTAGTTAATGGATTTCAGGAAATTCGGCTACTTTAATGTACAGGCAGACAGTAACCGCAGAACACGTGTTTAAATTTTTTGTCAGAATTTTATTGTTAATGGGTTATAAGAGAATCTTGGGAATTTCCACTTTACCAGTTCAATAAAAATATTCTGTCATTCTTGACTGTTGCCAAGAATACTTTGGTTTGTATACAGGTACAATTTAAGTATGGAAATCAAAAGAAGACGTTAAATCACAGATGTCCAAAACACTAAATTTAATGCCATTTTTTAAAAAAAAATTGTAAAAATTACAGTTTGTTACTACATAATGTATTATGTTAATTTGCAGTAAGTTACCATTTCATTACATAGCATTATGAATACGTTAAATAGAGGTAGATTTATACATAGTTTTATTAAAATGTCACAGTACAGTAAAAGAATCTGTAAAATCGAGGTTTTCGTAATATCGAGGTTCAACTGTATGTTTAAAATAAACACTTTAAAAAACAGAGATACCAAATGGATACAGATGTGGGATGTTGAATAATAAACATCAAATCACCAGAAAATACTACACCAAAGCAAGATTCAGTAGCTGTTACCTGCCAGTAACAAAGGTGGTGACAGAAGACCAAACATAGACACAATAATATAATAACAAATCAAACTTTAATATATCTATATTGTTATGAACTCAGTATTTTTTTTTTTTTTAAGGCCAATCAATGTAAGTAGAAGTTTCAAATGAGAACTGTTATTTGGCTCTGTACATGTGTCATCACCTCCACAGTAATGATTTATGTTACATTTTAGTCATAAACAAAATGTTGGATATTAATTTACAACTTTATGAACTATTACTTTAATTAACTAAGTTCTAGTAAACGAAACAAATCAATAAATGAAATACTAACGATTCTTTGAACGTTCAGATTTGGGCATAGCATAATTCTTCATATCTGAATCATAATCAACTAAAATACTCATAATTCTATCATTGGCAGTCTTATCACTATTTTTCATGTCTTCATCCATATAATCATCTTCTTCTTCTGGTTCATCTTGTAATGGGGAGTGACCTTTTACTTTTTTGCGTTTTTCAGCTGTAACAAACAAGCACACTCACTGAAAAAAATGAACTCATACACATTCAAATGAATCATGCAAGTGATATAAATTATTAATATAATTTACTACTACTATTAAATATTTCACAATATTAATAGCTTACATAAATCTGTACGTGCTACAATTCATTGAGAACTATAAAAAAAATTCTTTAAATAAATAATTAAATTGGTAAAATACAGCGATAAAATATAAATACATAACATCTTTTTTAGTGCAATATAAAGTTCAATTTATAAAAATTATAAATGTGAAAAAATAGTATAAATCCAGTAAACTGTATAAAAAAAAATTAGTAAAGTCCATCAATAATTACTAAAAAGTAATAATAATTTTACAGGTGGAGCAGAGGAAATGCACTTTTTTAAATTGCTAGCACTCATCAGCTAGTGGGGGATTGACCTTCGGCAACCTCTGGCAGACAGATCAGATTATACAGTTTCAGTTGCTATGGAACGTAGAACAACATGTGTTTGTTGTTGAGCAGTTTTTTAGAAACAATGATTCTGTAGTCACTGTTCAACATCTTTTCTGTCGAAATTTTATTGTCTAACATTGAGGTGCAGTTCCAGATTGAAACACCATACTCCGATGGGTTGAGGCATTTAGAAGTACTGGATCTGTGATGAAGAAAAAACCACCTGGCCTTCCCCATTCAGTCCGAACTCCAAAAAATGTAGACAGAGTGAAAAGGGCAGCAGTTTGGACTAGCATTTCTTGTTTAGTCTGAAACACTAGGCTGTAGTGCTGGGTAAGTGAATGACTTGTCATTCGCTTCATTGCATCTAACATGGTGATCTCAAATTTCACCCATACAAAATAATGATGGTCCAGCAGCTAACTGAAACAGATTTTGTGGATCAAAAAGAATTTTTTGGCATAATGAACACCATTCTTACGGAAGATTCAAACACTCTAATAATGATTAGTGACAAAGTCCATTTTCATCTGGATGGCTATGTTAATGAACTGTCAGTACTAGGTATCGGAGAACCCACGTCAACTACACCAAAAACCTCTCCACAGCTGAAAAATAACAGTGTGGTACAGTGTCTCCAAGAAAGGGGTTACTGGTCCTTACTTTTTGAAGTGGGAGGAACCGCAGATACAGTGACATCACTACATTGACATGTTAAGTAACTTCCTGTGTCCAAAAAGGAAAGGAAAGGCAGATGAACTTGAGAGAAATGTGGTTCCAACAAGATGGTGCCACAGCTCATATGGCGAGAGCATCAATTGAAGTGGTTCAACAAACGTTTCCTGGACATGTCATTTCACGATTCAGTGATGTTTCTTGACCCCACACTCTCCTGATCTATCGATTTGTGACTTCTTTTTGTAGGGCTACCTGAAATCAAGAGTGAACATGAACAAGCCACACACAATTGAAGACCTGAAAATTTCCATTTGTCAAGAAATTGAAGCTCTGTTGAATGAAATGTTGGAGAAAGCCGTGCAGAACTTTGAAGAGAGGCTCTCAATTTGCGACCAACAAGAAGGATATCATCTTACTGACATTATTTTCTGAACCGAATTAAGGTGTGTTGTTTTCAAAAATGCAATAAAAATATTATTTAATGTAACAACTGTTTTTTCTATAATTAAAACGACCAAAGTTATTCAGTAGTGAAACATGCATTTCTTCTGCTCTAACCTTTATAACAAAAAATATGAATTTACAAACTTCACACATAATAATAAAAAAATATCAGAACAAAAACTGGTTAATACAAAGGAAAAATTAAAAGTAAAAATAATAAACTTTCAGTTTTTCAGTAAATTTTTTTAGTTAAGCATTAAAAACCATAATACTGAACCTTCATTAAAAAAAAAAAATATATATATATATATATACTTACAAGAGATAGGGAAGTTCAGCTAAAATTTAAAAAATAATAAAATTACAATTAATTTTAATTATAACAATAAAACATGTTCAGGCAATATGGTTTTACAGGCAAATTGATGACTTACATATACTGCAGAGATGAGAACTTTACTTCATCTAAGAATGGCAAATTCTTGATGAATGCTGTTAGGCAATTGTACAACATTTGAATATTGTAATAAAATTTTGAAAAAAAAAAATATATATATATATTTCAGACATCTGTTCACAAATAAATGATACACATTTATTTTATTAAATATTTGTTCACAAATTTCCCAACAATTAATAATGCAGCAAAATGCTATCTCGCAGTAATTTTTTCTTTACTTCAGGTAACTGAATTAGTTTCCTGCAATTAAATAACAGGGAATTAATTTATTCAACATTCAAATAATAAATGTTTACTCTAGAGCATACCAGAAAATGCAGTTTTTTCCAGATTAATCAGTTTTTAAAAACTTGAAATCCTTTCTCTTACAACTAAATGATACAGTTTTACTAGATAAAATACAATTTCTCCTGGGTATTATAATTCTACAATTCAAAGTTGTTAGAGTTAACCAGCATATTGAAAATATACTTTAAACGCGCTTGTTACTATAATTCTCATATGTTCAGAAAATACACAATTTAATTTGTTAAAAATAGCACTTTATTTTTACTATAAAATACATTTTCCTGAGCCTTCTGCTTCAAAAATGTCTGGAGCATTCAAAGCCTAGAATATCTGGATTAGAAAGCATTCATAGATATTCAAAACACATTAATAAACTATACACCTTAATAATAAAAATTTTGTACTCCCAACACCCATAAACTTTGTACATAAAAGAAAAAATTAGCTAATTACCAGCAGCACTGCAAGCTGAAGTTTTGTAATTTAAAAACAGAATGAATTCATTTAAACACTAATTATCAGTTGAAGCAGTTGAGGAAACTACAACTATACATATCAGAACATTCAGAATAATGCAGCCATCAAATACACTACCTCATCCATATTTCAACAGTATATTTATATTTATTACAGTAAATAACTTTCTCCTAACTATTCTAAAATTTGACCGATTAATTCACATGATTTTCTGGAAGTGTCCAGATATCTAGTGCAGCTTTCTTCATTCAGAGCCTACAGGCAGCTCCATCCCTTGTTTTTGTAATAACTGTACCTGTGGCTTGTAACATTAACGAATTGTCAATCAAGAATGTGGTGTTAATTAAATCCTAACCACAAAATGGTGAACAGGAGTAATAAAGAAGCCATTTTCATTAAAGTGTAAACAAATTTACCCAGGCCTCTTCACCAATGCAAGAAAATAAATTCTCAATATAAAAAACCATTACCAGCTAGTGAATCTATAAATAAAAATATAAGAGGAATATTTTAAAGCAGAAATTCAACATATCTTTAACATCTGGCATCACTCATGAGTGAAATTATATGGAGTATCTAATTTCATACCAAAATAAAACATATAGAAAAGCAATGCATCTTTCATCATACACCACTTTATGGGCAAGAAATAAATAGTACCAAAATTTAACATCATTATTAAGTAAAAATAATCTACCTAGTTACATTTTTTTTATAAAGACACTATTATGGACTCATTTGACCAGTTCCTTTTTATCCAAATCATTAACTAAACAAGGTGATGGATTCTACCAAAATAACAATGTCAGTAAAACAAACATATTTCTTAAATAATTATGTTTTCCAACAAATATGAAGGTGATTCAAAAAGTACAAAATTAAATAATAAAATAAAGCTGTAAATAAATACATGTTTTGCAATTATCATACCAAATTTTTAATAAAAAGCATAACAATCTGAAATAAATATAAATAACTGAATCAGAATGTTTATAACAATAATAAAACTCATTATTACTAAACATATTATTACTATTATTACTAAACATATTATTACTAAAACATATTATTCATTTTAAACAATTAAACAAAACAGAAACTAACACACACAATAGAAATTTTGTTCAGCTATAATTCTTATTTTTATTTTATTTTTTAATAGCTTTTCTTTTTAATCATCATAACTTAAAAATGCATAAAAATTAGATAACAGTAATCATATTGCCCTCACCTTTGTATTCATCTAATAGTGTTTTAGTTTTGGGGTCAACTTTTACTACAAGTTTCTTTCCACCTATCTCCATTTCATGAAGAATACGTATAGCTCTAAGGCCACCATCTGGACTGCCATATTCACAAAACCCAAATGCTGCAGGTGAAAAGTAAATAGATTAAAATCAAACAACTATTACATTAAAAAATTTTTATTAACACTAACAAATCACAATTTTAATAAAAGAAAAAATATTTTACAACAAATTATGACAATATCAAAATATATTAATAAAAGCAAGATGACCAGTATGACCACTATTTATAATAAAAGTTACCATTCTTGAATTTTACAAGTTACCATTCTTGAAAAAAACAAGCACATCTGCTAGGTATAGGTAATTCATTAAGTTTGTTTTAACGCAAAAACTTAATTTATACAGCAGCTATGTTTGAATCACACAAAATGATTTATCTTCTCATCCCTGATCACTGGGGATAACGTTCAACACCTTTTACCAAAAATGATTTTGAAATTATCTTTGACAGCTTATTAGTGAGAACAATAAGCAACAACATTCAAGCTCCATACATTCATACACAGAAAGTATGAATTACATTCGTGCAACCTCAGACTCAAAAATATTCTTAACTCTAATTCACTAACAAAAATACTGAAATTGCCCCATTTATAAATTATCATAAGTAAACATTTTATTGACTGAAATTTAGGTTTAGTTAAAACTTTTCCACAGTATTATAAAACTACTTGAACAAGTAACCGCTTGCTTATATGCATTCAATAAATTCAAAAACTATCAGATAAATAGGCTCTTAACTTATGTATCACTTTATTTCTCAGAATATTTAGTTTATTTACTCAGAAACTGCTTACTCTATAATCTCCTTTATTGGTAATATATCCATTATCTCTTTTTAGGGAGTCCCCCACGATTTAGGTATAGGAATATCCAATCATATATCCCCTCATCCTCCTTATTCTCAATCCTTTCTTTCCCAGATAATCACTATGAAGCATTATCTGCTATACTTGCACTGAATCAATTTTTGATGTGTTAGCACTGTTTGGTAAAAATTAATTACGTTAATATGATAGACAACTAAGCCTGTGAACTTAACCAAGGACTCTGTCCTATTTGGAATTTGCACAGAAAGCCTAAGTGGCCAAGGTACTGATGAGATGAAGTTGGGCCATCTACTCCCTCTATCAATGAAGCAATTTGTTGCATAAATTATCTAGCAATCTTAATTACGTTTTTAAAATTCAATTCTCTGACCAAAGAATATATTTTCAAATGACCTCTTCATGTATAACTCCCAAATGGTGACCTCAGGGATTGGGAGGATTATTTTATCCTCAATATATTCTTTCACTGACAACGCCAAATTACTTATTAAAAGAAATGAGATATAAGTAGTCACACGCCTAACACATTTTAGCTTTAAAATGTTTATTGTGCATGCCATATCAACTCCATCATTTGATGTATTCAACAGTTATTGAAAAAAACAGGTTCCAATAAAAAAAAAAAATATTTAGTCTGCCCTCTCCACAAAGGACAGATACCAATCCATTAATTGCTGACTATGAGCTCAAGAAATGCAAGCTGCTTTAGCAAGCACTCACATCATTTCTAGAGAAAAGATATTCCATACAATTTACCTACTACAAAGACATAATTTACAGTTTTCATTGCTGTAACACAAGAAAAAATACAATTCTTTTTGCCAAAAAATAAGAAATACATGAATTTACAGGTGTCAAGATCTCTCTCTCAAGCCAGCCATTCAAGAGTTAATAAGTGAAATTTTATTTCAAGATTAATAAATAAATTAAAATTAATCATTACCCAAAAATTAAATCAACCCAATACATCAAAATTACCCATTAAATCAAGATTAATTAATCATTTACCCAAAAAAACTCTTTCTTTTTTATTCATTTCTTACATAAAATCAACAATCTATTTTACTTAATCAAGAAATTTCTTAAGAAAAAAAAGGGCAACACAATAGTATCTCATTTAAAAAAACAGCATTTTAATAATTTTATTAGATTTTAAAAGATGTTCTCAGTTAAAATCTAAGTAAAAGTTTATTCAGTTTTACATTTAATTTCTGTAAGTGAACCACGGATTAATTATATTTTTAATCCAGTAAACAATCACTATACACCTTCAGAAAAAAATGTTTAAAATAATAGAAATTTCTAATTATTAAACATCAAAAATTAAAAGCCGTCATACATTTCTTTAGAATACATACAGTGTTCTGGGATGTATTTTCTGAACTTCAGGAACTGATTCAGGACACCAAAATGAGCACAAATTTTCATAAAGACATAAATCCTATTTTGCTTTGTTTTCCTCCTGGACACCATTTTATGATTTTCAAAAAAAATTACTTTTCAGGAACAGGTAAACCTACTTTAATTAAATTTGACAAATCTAAGACTAGTATCTTGTTCTAAAAAATAAAAAATTTTGAAAACATCACCTTCAAAACTTTCAAAATGGCGGCCATCAAAATTTTTTAATCTTTAATATCTTTGTAACTATTTGTTTGATCAAACTTTTTATTTTACAAAATTTATAAAGCAATTTATTTTGAACAAAATATCTCATTCGTAAAAATCTGTTGACAAACAATCAAGTTACTGCAAACAATTAATCGGCAGTACGCTTCAGAAATAATTTTTTTTGCTGAAAATCACAAAATGGCATCCAGAAGGAAAACAAACCAAAATAGGACTTATGTCGATATGAACATTTTTGCTTATTTTGATGTCCTGAATCAGTTCCTTAAGTTCAGCTAATTCATCCTGGACCCCCCCCCCCCCAACGGTATATTTTTATAATACATTTAACTTTTAATTCTGTGGTGTTTCATTACTAACCTTGTACACGTTTCCAGGAGACAACATGACCACAAGCAGCAAGAATATGTCTGATCATTTGATCAGGAGCCTTATCAGTTATATTACCAACAAATACAGTGACAATTGGCCCGGTTGGAGCAACTGGTGGTACAGGTGGAAGCTGTTGTTTAATAGGACGGCTAACAGAAGCAGTGGTGGTTGTGGTTGATGTAATAGTTGTTGAACTGGTTGCAGGGCTAGCTGTTGTAGAAGGAGTAGTAGTACGTGGTGTTGCATTATGATGAGTAGGTGGCCTGTATGTTCGCAGCGTTGGTGCAGGCATAGGTGCCATAGGTGGACCTGCCATCATCTTAAGACAACCCATAAAATAAAACAACAATTAAGCTGAGCAAACAGTAAAATAAATAAACATTTATGACAAGTATCTCCAATATTTCAACGAAGAGTTCTTTGTTCTTCACATTAATATAAGAAAAAATATTTAACTTATGCCCAGAATCAATCACTTAAGTTTGCATGATTTTTTTAACAGAAATTCATGCCTAAATGAGATCTGTTAATTACAAATTTTACCTATTTAACAAATTTTAATAAAATTTGATAAAATTTTTAAACATAAATTTTCAATAAGAGAAATAAATGTGGTTTTCCTATATTTTCAAATTTCAAAATAAAAGCTATATCAATTTTTAATTATCTTTGATTATTAAGAAAAACTTTATTATCAGATTAGATTTTTAATTACTTAATGAACAACTTTAGTTCAAGCATAATTTCACACACATTTTGGCAGAACATTCAGAATTTGTGAATAAAAAGCTCAAACAACAATTGAGGAAAAGTTTGAAATATTTAATTAACTAAAAAAAATAAATCTTCTATGAAACACAAACACAAACAAGTGTTACATTTCTAATATACTGTTACATGCATGCACTTACATTGCAGAAAAAAAATTTAAATTATAAAACATTTCATCACATTAATTAAAATTAAATTAATACTCTCCTAAACCTCAAATTATACAATGGTTGTTTTTTTTCAACCTCCAGTTGTGTATCTAAGTAAACAAGAGATAGCAGAAGCCAAATCTGCTCATTGTGCAATTGCACCACCCCTCCCCCAACAACCTCTGCCATTCCCGGCTCCATTGCACCAGTCTGAACTGAGCTACAGGAAACTGAACATGGCCCTACAATAAATGCTACTGCCAAGTCTGAGTTGCGAAGTGTGATCAAGTTTTCTGCAAGCAGAAGGATGTAACGCTGATAAAACCCATCACAGAATAAGCCTAGCGTACGGTGAAAATTTTATGAGTAATGGTAGTGTAGAGGAATGGTGTAGGAAATTTAAATTAACATGAACAAATGTACATAACGGAGGTGGACAAGGACAGAAGTATGTCACTACTGTACGCCTGGCTGATTGTTGAATTTGTCCACGACAAAATCAGGTTTACAATAACCTTCTGCAAAAATCCCAGAAATTTCAAGATCTTCTCTATACCACAACTGTGACTGAAGAACTAGGATACCAGAAACTGTATGCACATTTGGTCTCAAAAACGTTGAGTGATGATCACAAAATGCAGCAAATGGTGTCATCAGCCTTTCTCAAGCTTTACAATAATGAGGAGAAAGAGTTTTTAAAATCTATCGTTAGTGACTATGAGACTTGGATGCAGTATGACAATCCAGAAACCAAAGAACAGTCTAAGCAGTAGATGCACACTTCTCCAAACAAGCCTCAAGCAGACAATGAGCAACAGGAAAACAATGGCTACAGTTTTTTGGGACCATAAAGGTGTCTTGGTGGATTTTATGGAGCAGACAATAACAAAGGAAGTTTATTGTGAATCTTTACATCACCTTCGCAGAACGATCCAGAACAAACCAAGAGGCATGCTTTCATTCAGCATGGTTTTAATCCACAACTGCAGTGTGCCAACATGATGCAACACCTTCTCAGACAATTCAAGTGGAAAGTTTTCAACCACCCACTATACAGTCCAGACCTAGCACCTAGCAATTTTCATCTCTTTTAAGAATTGAAGGCATGATTGGGCGGACAAATTTTGCCACTAACAAAGAACTTCAGGAGGCAGTCAAGAGATACCTATCTCGCTAGTGGCAAACTTCTTTAAAGAGGCCATCGGAAAGCTGGTGTCACAATATAACAAGATGTCTCAATCGTTTTGGCAATTATATAAAAAAAATAAGTTAGATACTACTCAACTTTTAATAATAAAGTAATTTTGTTATGTAATGTTTTTTTTTAAACCCCATCAGAAGTTGAAAAAATACAGCACTTGTACTATCCTAAAGGTATAAAAAAATGTTGGTATTAATGTAATAAGTGATCTACCTCTGCTAGTTAGTTAGTTCTTAGATGGTGCAACTGAAATGCTATATTAAAATAAGAAATAAATAAATTTAAAAAAAGAATAAATGGACTAATTTAAGAACGGAATTATTTTTATTTAATATCAAAATTATAAATATAATCTAACCAAACTTAACCTATACTCACTAGTCAAGGTTAGCGAGCAAAGCGGGTGTAGGTTATTTTGTTAACTATATTTCTAATTCATATTGATAATTATAAGGATATAATTATAACAAGAGCAAGACTAATTTATTCATTCTTTTTTGTATTTATTTTCTTATTTCAATATAGTGTTTCAGTGGTGCGCCATCTAAGAACAAACTAACTAACTACAGAGGTAGATTGCCTACTACATTAATAACCACCTATTTTTTTTTATTAATTGATATAAAACAATTACGTGAGGCTTAAAGTTTTATCACAAACTTTTAACTATTACCTACCCAATTTTAAGAAGGCAAAATTAGATTAAATTAAATATGATGATGCACCAATTCATAAACGCTAGTTTAATCCCTGAATAGGTGGTACCTTTTAAATAGAAATAAACTGCTTTATTACTACATTTAATATTATCATGGTTCAATTAAAATTACAGAATTCTGTAATATTCTATTTATATTTAAATAGAATTATATAATTATAGAATTTATATTTATATTTTTAAATTATTTCAAAAGTTTAATAAAATATCACTGGACTTCAAAAACCAAACTTTGGAATTTTGGCTTTTTTGGCCCTTCACTTCTTTTGTCAAACATGCAGAATACAATTTAAAACATTAGTTGTTTAAAACCAGAGCTGCCTGTATGTCTGAATTCTTTTTATTTCTACTTTATTTCAGTAATAAATAAATTACAATTCATTCAAACCAACTGATGACATAATTTTTACAGTACACACAGTATTGAATTTTTACATTATTTACTTATTGTTACATACAGAGAAATTTTAGCTTAAGCAATTTTAATTAAGAACACAAGTTTAAATTTTATTCCTCCAATACAATTAATACAGAGTAAACTTCTGAAAAAAGTTCGCATCAGCTTCCACACTTTAAAAACAAAATGCCTAAAATTTTACCTTGTACACATTTTTATACAATGCTTTATTTGTAACGCAACTGTGAACTAGTTCACTGTCACAACAGAGCCACTTTGGTATATAGGGATGTGAGCTTCCCTTTCAGTATAGCTTTATTTGGAAAATAAACTTTCATGTATATATATACAATGTATATATGTATATACATGAAAGTTTATACATACATGCACACAAATGTACACTATTCACGAGTAGGTATGCCAAATTTAAATTGCTTATTATGTCTAATTTTTGCTATTTTTATTATCAGTTACCTTAGATGATTAACACTGATAAAAGTAAACATTTAAATCTTACATTTTTTTATCAGTATGTTCTATAATAATTTCATTAACTTTAAGAATACTTCAATTTTTATTGGTTTTAAGAAAAATCAGTAATAAAATGACTTTCTTAAATACTTTTCCTGTTAACACAATTTTATTTTTCAATTATTTATTCTAGTCTACAAATAAAACCATGAATAATATCCTTTCTTTTTACTTACATGAGGATGTGCCATAGGCATAACAGCAGGCATTAAGGGACCAGGTCCTGAAAATAGAAAAAAATAACAAAAAAATTTTTTAAAAATCAGCGTAAATAACATACAACATAGCATAATTATTAATTTAATAAAATGATCATTCAAAATACAACATGGACAATAAAATAAGCCTAAAAACTAATATGCAGAGATAAATATTATTTTTATTGACATATTTTAAATCTTTAAAGATCATGCTCATAATATAAAATAACGGTTGTTTATAAAAATTGACAACTAAAAGCAAGAGAAAATTTAAGATTTTTAACTGAACAAAACTATGACTTTCTGTTCAACGAATTACAAACAAATTTGTTTTTTAAATTTAACAGATAACTAGATACATAAAAAAAAACATTTCATTTCAAAATGTCCCAAAATTTATAAATAATTTTCCAACACTAAAATACAAAAAATAGTCAGAAAAAAATAAATATAAATTAATGAAATGTATAAACTTAAGTTAAAACACAAAAAAGAACTTCTTGTATACTCTATTTATTAACGAGGATTAATTGTTTTTTTCTATCACCCTTTCCTTACCTTTAACTCTTCTTTCCTATATAATTAACAGGAAATGCATTGCCTCCATTTCCAGCATTATCTGATAGTTTAGTGTGTAATAGCATAGTAAACATTCATGCAAGAGATTAGTATTAGTACTGGTATTACATTATTTATTAACAGTATAACAGTGAAATTTATTGGTAGTTTTACCACATCCTATTTCCTTCGGAATCTTTGTTCATGCCAAATTTTTTTTTTATCATAAAGAGATATAATTGTCAGTATCTTTCTCTCCCTTAACTTATCCTAGCATACACAAAACAGTGTTTGAAATGCTTACCACAAAAAGCTACTCTACAACAGAATATGTAAACTGTCTGCTAAGTTTAATGATTTTAAATATAAAAAATAAATTTTTAAATATCTTCTTTATTAAATTTTTAATTTATTGATTTATACATTATGTTGGGTAAATTATAAAATATTTTTACAAATTTTTTATATCAAAACAATGGAAACATACAAGGTTCATTAGTTCATTTTTAAGAATAGAAAAATAAATGGAAAAAAGGACATTTGAGAAATTATTTATTTCTTTTATGCACATCCTTCTTAAGCTTATTAGAGAAACATGTGCAGATAGAAAACCAATTCTTAAAAGTATGATTATAAGTTAGAAAAGAATAATTTTTTTAAAGTAAAATAATTTTTTTTAAAAATAAATAAATTATGGTATTTTAAAAACACTCACACAAACAACACACCTCCTTACAACTCATAACTTGTCAACATTAATATCAAAATTTTAATGAAGATTACTAATCTTAAAAATAATAATTCAATAATAATTTACAAATATTAATAGCAATAACATTTAAATTATAACAGTGATTGAACATCCAAACTGATTTTAAACAATTTAATTTTAGTTGCAATAGATACATTATGGATATTCACTATTTAATCAACAATAACAAATGAACAGATTGTAATAAAATTATACCACATACCATACACAAACAGAATGAATACAGAAAGCATAGTAGAGTATACATAATGTAGTAGTAGTACATATTGATTGCTAAAACAGTATAATCAGTATGATACACTAAAAAACAAAAAATTTATACATTAAGTGACACTAAGTGGAACCTTAATGTATACCTTCAAGTACCTTTGGTGTGTTTTATTAAAGAAGATATGAAGTGTTTTCAGGAAGTTAAAGTACATATTGCTAGGGCAAAGGAAGCACTCCGCAAAATAAGAAGAGCTATATAGCAAACTAGATCTGCGACTAAGGAAAAAACTTGCAAAATGTTTTGTGTGGCCCTTTATGGGGCAGAGACATGGACAATTAGGAAGAGAGAAGACAGAAAACTGGAGGCCTTTGAAATGTGGGTTTGGAAGAAAATGGAATAGATCAGCTGAATGGAGAGAGTTTAGAATGAGGAAGTGCTTTGTACAGTGGAAGAAGAGAGGGCGATTATCAAAATAATAAAAAGAAAATGCAGTTGGTTGAGACATTGGCTGAGACGTGACTGCCTTTTGGTGATGGCATTGGAGGGATTTGTAATGGGGAGGAAAGCAAGAGGTCGGAGATGAATGAAAATGGTAAACAATATAAAAAGGGAAGGAAGTGACTATAAAATGAAACGGATGGTACAGAATCAAGCAGAATGGCGAGCGGCCACGTGAAAACCTGCCTTTGGGCAGACAAGAAAAAATCTAACAATTAAGTTGTAATATTTTCCTGTCATTGATTATTTATTATTATATAATGGGAAAACATTACCTGAAAAAAGGTTATAAACCTTTTATAACCTAAAAGTGTATAAAAGGTTATAGTTGCCCTAAGTCTACAAGTTTGTAAGGTCATGTACTGACATGTCATTATATTAATTTTCCCAAACATTATTATTGCATGTAATTATTATTTTTGTTTCATTTTTCGACTTACAAACAATACGGATGCCCAAACAATACATTTATGTTGTGTTCAATTTTTTCCAACTGAGTTGATGACATGTATAAAATTACTTATTGACTCAATCTTGTAAACAATAACAATTCCTCAACTAATGTTCTGATTGGTATTATGTACAGGCCTATAGAAATTTATACATGCAGTTAGAAATGATGTCTTGTGTCACGATTATATTTAGATCCGTCATTCATAGTATACAATGTGTGTATAAAGAAACAAACTTTAGTCCAGTTTATTGTTCAGTGAAGGTATTTATATAACGGTTTTGTGTGGTCATATTATTTCATAATTGCTCATTGTTTATAGAAAATTTTTTGTAATATATTATTTTTTGTTTTATTTTTGTTCCATGTATTATTAGTGCAGTTTGTTATGGCACAATTTAAATCCATACTTCAGAAAAAAAACTTAGGAGTCATGCATGTGAAATTATCAATGTTTATGATAAAAGAAGCTCAAAAAATAGGTAAATTAGCTGACGACAAACATATAATTGGCATTCAAAAATGCAAAGAAAGAACTGCTGCTGCTTGTGGGATACCAAGAATACAGGTTCAAAACTCAGAAGAGAAAAAGGATATGATTCTTCAATCAACATTCCAATCGTATTCTTTCAACACGCCGAAAAATCATAAACAATGTTCAAAACCTGTCACGGGACTGGACAGTTTTGATCTAATTAAAAGAACAGTTAAACACATTTTCTTTCACAAATGTTGAAAAATTAACTATGGAGAAAATTAATTCCATGAATGAAAATGATTGAAAAACCTATTGTAAAAAATATTGCAAAAGAATACGAAAAACTGAAACCACTGACAGATGAAAAGAGAGAACGTTATATTTATATTATATGTGTAGACTTTGATAGTGATTCGTTTAGCAAGGATGGTGAACTTCCTAGAGGTTTGAATTAGATGCATGAAGAAAATTCATGCATCAGAAACTAAGAAGGTTTTTGTTTATTATTAAAAATTAATAATTTAGTACAAATCAAGTTTATAAAAAAATTAATTACAAATTGTTTGTAATTAGTAAATGTAAATATGATAGTTACTACCGCGTCCAATATAAGTAATCAATTTGAGTTGATGTTTTCAGGCTGAGTAGTAAATACGCAGCCTGTTCATGATGTCACAAGCTCATACATTGGCTGGGCCTAGTATACAGCCAGTGTATAAAAGGTTATTATACATGAAAAATGTTGAAAACATGAAAAAAGATGAATTTTTATTGTAAAATTATCATTAAATACAAATAAACAAAATTTGTTTAATTCAAAAATCTGTATTTTTCAATTTTTTTTCTGCTCCTGCACCTCCAAACTCACCTTCCATGAATTTTTTTTTATTTTCTACATTTACTGTGTCAAACAGAATGAGTTTTAAAAAATTCCACTAAAAATGTACAACCAAAAAAAATGTTACCTAACATTTATTTTTTTGTAGAGGGGGGGGGAATTGCGATGAAATTTTATTGTATTACTAAAAGTTTAATATTTAAATTTTAAAAAATATTAAAAACTTTTAATACTATTAAAAGTCTAAATAAACCCAAAAACGTTTTGAGAAATTTAAAAAACTGATCTTTTTAAACTTTGATCAAACCTCATTCCCAATATTGCTTGAAAGTATTTTTTTGGGTCGCTTGCTCTACTATACCTAGAAAGATATTACAAAAAAAACAGTTAAAAAGTAAACTAAGAGATAGATAACATTTTATCAATTTTTGGAGAAGGTGTAATTTTGGAGCAATTATTTATAAAAAAAAATAAGCATGCAAATAATATTGGATTATGTTTGTAAAGTTTTGAGAACAACTGACCCCCTCAACCAAGAACCCCTCAGGAAGTTAATGACCCCAAAATTTTACCAACAAATTACTCCATATTAATGAACCTCTGTACAAAATTTCATCAAAATTTGTTTATCCAGTCAAACATTATTAAGCTTCAAACATGCTAATGTACATACATATATAAGAACATTACCCCCACTTTTTTTTGGAGTTCCTGGGTCATGAATATCAAGAAATAAAAGAAAAAACCATACCCCATTTTTTTGACTGATTACCATACTTTTCTTCTTGCAGCATAACTCCTATGATGCCAGGAAAGTAATATAGACACAAAGATAAAAATTCAAGCAAGAATTCATAATAAAAACATCACCCCTAAATGAAAAAACACAACTACTTGCCTCCAATAGGCATGTACGGCATGCCCATACCGGGTGGCATAGGAATTCCTGGAACCATCTGTGGTCTGCCTGGGTAGGACATCACCATATATCCCACGCTGAAACAAATCAAAAAAACAATATAACAAACCTACAGCAAAGATTTTATATGACCAAAACTAAAGAATAAAAGCAGTAAATTACAAATAAACAGTTCTGGTTTTAGAAAAACTAAAAATCAACGACCCAGGTATTTTTTCATTTTAATTGTACTGCATTACTTCCTTTTTTCATATATTAGAATTTTTATAGTTATAATAATTTTTGTCTTACAGAACAGAATTTTTTTAATTTATTTTTAAAGCTCCATTAAATCATGTTCACATTCCATCCATTTAGACACTGCCAACAGTTCAGTGTGAACTGTAATGATAATTCCAAACACAAGACAGGAAAAATTTTAGTTTTCGTGGGCAGATCACAAAGAGCACAGAGAGGTAGTAATGAGCAATTAAAGAAAAAATAAAAACCTAAACAACAAATTAGTTAATGCCTAGAAAATTATGATTTCTCAAATTTATAAAATGTAACATAAAATATGCAAACATAATACTAAGTGCTTAAAATTAGAAACAGAAGAAATGCAAACTCTTTTCATCTGATGTAATATTTTAATCACAATTCTCTTCAAAAAATAATGAAGTTTATATGCATTTTGTTTTTTAATTTCATATCTTATAGTTTCAATTTTGTATTACTAATTAAAATCATATTCTTACAATTCAGTTTTTAACCACGTTCATAAACACTTTCTCAATATTCTCATATCTCCTCACAGTTTCCAAAATTTTTTTGTAAAAAAAACAAAAAAAAAAAAGTATATATTTCACTAACTCGAATAACATTTTTTAAACTTTCAATGACTTTTCACAAGTACACTGGAAAATTCAATAAGCAACCTCATTAAATCCTGTTACTACCAAGGAATTGCAATTGATTCACATACTCACACATTTACTGATATTACAAGAGATATACTGGGTGTCCATAAAACCTTTTATGATTACAAAACTATTACAGTTACAGCTGTATGGTTTGTGGTAAAAGAAGGAAAACATTATCAACTTTATTTTTATACTGATTTGTTGGAGGTAGAAGTAGAGTAGAGGACATTGTGATCAATTTTTTTTAAAAATGGTGTTAATACAGGAGAAAGTACAATGTGTGTTGAATCACAAGTCAAAATCACAGATTACTGTGCAGCAAAATTTTAGAAGGGAATATGGACGACCAGCACTTAATAGCTAGAATATCATTGCGTGATATGCAAAATTTAAGGAGATTGGAGATGTATAGTCAACCTTCCATGAACAGGGCAGCCATCTGTTAGTGAAGAGAAGGTTGTACAGCAAGCATTTCTAAATAGCCCTTCCAAATCTACCGGTCCTGCATCTCGTGAACTAGGGATTCCCTGGTCAATAGTGCACAAAATTTTACACAAGAAACTACAGTTGCTCACGTATAAAGTTCAGATATTGCAATATCTACAGCCAGACAATGGCCCTCATCATGCTTCCTTTGCGAGTGAGATTTTGCAAAGGATTGATAACGACAAAGAGTACCTGCAGCATGTGTTTTTCAGATGAGACTACTTTACACACCTCAGGGGATGTAAACAGACATAATGTGACAATAAGGGCTTCAAAAGATCTGTACTTTACCAGGGAAAAATTTAGTGATTTTCCCTAAAGTGAATGTGTAATGCGGTTTGATGCACAACAGAATCATTGATCCCTTCTTTTTCATTGAGTAATCACAAACAGCTAACATTTACTTGGATATGCTGCAACACTTTGCTATACCTCAACTAAATGACTTGCAGGCTAGGGTGGTTTTGCAGCAGATGGCATACCACACATTGGGGATTCCAGTACCAACAACTGGATATATAAAATGAGATCAGTCAAGAATTACCAATGTGCCCAGATTCTTTTTCAACTGAGTATACTTTAAAAACCAAAGATTTATTTAATCAAATGATGAATACCTAAGAAAAATAAGTGTCTCAAGTGTCTAAGTGTCTCAAGGTGCATTTGGACAATAAATTACAAATGAAGTACTTTAATTACAGAATTAAACATTTAATATGAATATTTTAGTTTATTCAGTAAGTAATGGATAAACATACACCTTAACTAAATTACTTGACAGAAATTTAATAACAAACAGATGGAGTCATTCAGCAGTTATCACGTAAACAGCCAGACAATGAACACACTGATTCTATAGTATACTCACTTTCATTACCAATAAAACCTTCTCTATAAAAATATTCTCAATAAAAAATAAAGTCCGATAAACTTTTTCTTATGACTTGAAGAAACTACTTAAATTCAACTTTGTTAGACATCAACTTAACTAAGTTTATATAATTATACTCAAATACTTGTACAATAATACCCATAAGTCCTGATATTTAATTTTATACAGGTTCATGACAGTTCCAAAAATAATGCTACAAAATACTTCTTAACCAGCAGCCTCAGCAACCAACTGATATACTAAATCAAGATTAAACTCCCAGCTTCAGATTAACTTTTTTTTTCAATTTATAACAAATAAAAACAAATTAAAAACATTTCATCCCCTTCAAATAAAAACCTCTACTTTCAAATGCAAACTGAATATTACTTGAACTACCAATACATTTTAATACTCAGCTTAGAAAATTAACAAAAATCATAAGCCATTGATAACTGCCATTTACGGCAGAATTTCCACCACTATTCATCAGCATTCATTCAAGTAAACACTTGAATGAGTAAACACTTCAAAACATTATTTAATGAGTTAATTATTTATTAACACTCACTTTCCTGAAGATGTCGTAGGGATGTAAGTGGTTCCAGGAGGCACTAAATTGCTAGGATCAGTTGACATCTGCAATACCTGTGGAAAATTAGCAAATCTATCAAATGAAATATTGTATTTGGAAAGTTATTAGAACGATAAGCTATCATTATATTAAAATAATCTGTATGGAATGCAGATGAATGCAAAAAAGCTCTGCAAAAACTATACAGTCTACAATCTCCACTGAAATAAAAAAATTGTTTTAGATTTTTTGCTGCAAATTAGAACAGTTAGGTTGTTGGTGGTTTTTCTCTCGATAAATAGAAAAAATGATCTATCTAAAAAAAATTTTTAAATATTTATTTATTTAACTAAATAAGTCTATAGAATTTATTACTGTATGTAATTTAAGGTACAAACATTTTAAATATACATACCAAGATTTGACATATCATATCAAGATTTAAACTACAAAGATACAAATTGGCTGAAAAAGTTGATTGACAAAAGTTGACAGTCCTCCAGGCATTAACAATGATATTTCCGAAAACAATTATCCTTTTCCTTCTTGTGTTGACCAACAATTTTACAAACAGTCAATTAAAAGAAATAATAGTAACCCAAAAAGCACACAAAACACAATTACTTTCCAACTAAGTGATTTCCCAACAAATAAACATCCATTCAGTTATAAAGTAACTGCACTGAGAAAATATTAAAATTGAAAAAAGCTTACCCTTAAAATAATTAAACCCAATGAATTATTACATTTTTTGATACATTCAATAATACAATATATAATAATCTACACAGAATTACTTTAAAAAAATACCAAACCTGTGTGGGTATCGTTGCATATTAACAAACCTATCTGTTGTCATCAATCCAAAACTCAACAAAAAATTCTTAAATACAAATAAATTTACAGTGAAACTGATATTAATGGCTAAAAATATAAATAACCGGTACAAAAAAAATACAATCTTGTTCTGTCTACTGTTAAGTAATCATTCATTGCCAAAAACGTTTTTAAAGTTTGAAATTCATTGCCAAACGTTTTTCTACAATACAAATACATATTTAATACACATATATTAGTAAAAAAAAATCCCAACTTATAGAAGTACTATTCAATAACTACTTCTCAGAGTTAACACCCGACATACTCTACCGCTGTTACTTCAATTTATAAATTTAAAAAAGGAATCGCCGAAGAACATCCACACAGACGAGACAAATTAGACACATTACGATCAAATATAAATAGTTTACATACAAGTAAGAAGAAATATATACCAACAAATGGGTAAAAAAAAAAATAATAACCAAAACTACAACTATTTAGAACAAGGAAGCCGTCGTTTTCAAATAAGAAAATATTTCACACATTGCAAAACAGAATATTATATTGCCTACGGCCACATTTCTTAACTTCTACACAAACAAGATAAATAAATCGCTTCATACCTTTAATGTATCTTTAAGCCATCAATTAACCAACACACAAAATGAACAATACAGAATTGTATTAATAAGACTAATATGGGCACGCATAAGCGACAACCAGCACAAATTAACAATATGGCGGCTGCTACAGAGCACTATGCAGTCGCACCAGCAAAAGTTCTACCAACTTGTAGACCATAAATCTGTGCACTGCTCAGAAAAATTGTTCACCAAAACAGTCTAACATCGTTCAGTAACTAGATAATCAGCCATTAAGTTTGTTTTACGTGAAATTCTTAAATTTATAAAATACAACACGTAAAAAGACCTTATGCTTTACGTACTTTTATATTATGAATATTTTATGAATTTATTCAATTGAAGTTTCGTTAACTTAAATAAATAACTTATTTTTTAAGAATTAGTAATTCCAGAGAACAAATATAACTATCAAGGAAAATTATTTTGCTTATTTATAAAACTATACAATTTAATATTTTCAAATAACTACAGCGCCATTAGTGGGATGGTTGAAAATCAAAGAAAGCTAACTATTGTACTTTCCAATTTTAGGCAAAATTTCAATGAGAGGGTTTTCACATGCAACTTTTAGCTGATTTAGAAGTACGGGGAATTCTAAAATGCAATTTCATCAACTACACTCTTATAAATAACAATTGTTTAATCTCATCCTTACGGCATTTTGAAGGAAATTAGTTTACAAGAAAAGTAACATTTTTAAAATCATGCTGATTAATGTAAAAAAATGAATATTACTTTATCTAGTTTCTATTATAAGTTTCTCCACCAAAAAATGAAATGTCACTAATTTATAAAATAAGGATCAAGTCACCCCTATATTAAATGGCATAGTAGATGTTTCAAACCTGTTTGTTCAGTTTATTTCAAGTTTAAAGGAGACAATTCTATCTTAATTTATAATACAACCTTTGGTGAGTATTTTTTATTTTTTGAGCACGACAATATAGATTTTTTTTCTTGAAAGTAAGAATACTTTATTCAATAAAAGAGTATTTTATGTATTTTTATACCATAGTATATAAAAATGCACAGTAATCCGTAGATGATAACTCTGCATGATTTAATTATATTACTCTTTTAATCTTACCATTAAAACATTACAAATGGAAATTTACATACAAACATTTTGCTAGTTAAAGTTGGTAAAGTTGCAATAAGAATGAATTATTTAAGATTTTTTGAAGGATAAACTATTGACAGTCAATGAATAGTTTCAAAAGATTAAAAAATTCATATATAAAACTAAACCAAATGATCTCATAAAAGATCAGATTGAAATGTAAGAGGATGAAGCAACAGGAATAAAAATATGAAGTAGCAATTTTTAGAATTGTAATTTACACAAGCAATAAAAAATATAAAGAATACAAAAGCTGTAGAAGTTGATGAGCTGCTAATAAAGTTATTAAATATTAAATGTCTTGATAAAGGATTACAGTAGTGTGAAACTGTAACAATGTACAATAATGAATGTGATCATAAACCTTTTTTAAAATAACAATGGTTCCAATCCCCAAAAGTTATGGTGCACTAGCGTCAAGATTACATAACTATACTTTTAGCAAAGATTAGTAAGTAAAAAAAAGATGGTAGAAATAATTAAAAAAGAATATGAATTCAGAAAGGGAAGTAGGACAATAGATGGAATGACCTATAAAAAAAAAACATTATCTATCGATAATAGATAAATAGAAAGAAAAAAGGGAATAAGTGTATATTTTATACTACTTGTATATAAAAAGAGCTAAACTCTACTTATACTAGTAAACTCATACTAGTAAACTAATGAAGAATTAAGAAGCCACAGAATTAATTGGGAAGATAGAAAATTATTTAAAGGCTTGTTACTGAATTTACTAAATCATACAATGGCTATAACAATAAAGGATACTCAGAGTTGTTTGAACTAGAAAGAGAATAAATTAAGGATACTGTTTATTGACAACCTTTTTTAATATGTATATTGAAGATATGAAAATATGCGCAAAAAAAGATGAAGGAATCAGTGAAGAAGGAAGAAAAATAAATTGTACAAGGTTCACAGATGTCATAGCTTTTTCAGACAAGAAGCACATATTATTAAACAGATGATTTCAAAATTAGAAGATCTATAGCAGAATATAATATGAAGATTAATGTTAAGAAAACAAATCCAATGAATAAAACAAGAAAACCAATAAATATCTGCTCAAAAGTAATAAAAATTGAACAAGTAAAACAGTACAAACATTTAGGTTCTATGTTAACAGTAAGATTGCAAAAATGAAAACAAAATAAAAATAAGAATAGCAACAGCTAAGGAAACATTTTGCAGAAAGAAATAGTTATTACATGAAGAAATTTCTTGTGAAGTGCTATGTTTGGAATACGTGGATGTGAATATGAGACTAAGAAAAATAGAAAAAAAATAAGGCTGGAGATATCTGAAACATGGGCATGGAGGAGTTTGGAGAAAACTAAATTAATAGACAAAAAGAAAAATTTAGAAGGAAAATCTTGATAAGAATATAATTTTTGTTAAGTGGAACAACTCAAAATAGGAAAGCTGGGACATTTAAAAATTTAAAAAAAAAATCTGCATAACGTTTCTGTACACTGGTATATATATATTAACTTTTTTGTTTTTAGTTTGGTTTTATTAAGTGATATTTTTGCACACCTTTTTAGATTTTTTTTTACCAATTCCATTACAAGTTGATGATGTTTGTCTAACATAAAAATGTGCATTTAGTTTTATATTATTAACTATTTCTTGCTAGTTTTCTTAGTTATGATTCAGTAAAACTCATTATTTTTTCAGGAGAATCTGTCACTTACTGATGATCTCAATACATTTAACAAACATCAAATGATTTTATAGATATTCTTATAAAATTAAAAAATATATCTTCATATTGTTTTGGTTGTAAAAAAAAACTGTTAATATTCCTTTTTTCAACTTTTTCCAATAAAGGAAGCACAATATTTTCTTTTCTTTTTGTTTTTATTATTTAAATATGAATTAATAACTACAGCTATTTCCTCAACATCCATTCTGCTGGCTGGTTTATTCAGTACTGATAAATTATAAGTTGCAGATTTGTTCACTTCCTCTGATCTGACAACTTATTCACCTAAATGGAAACTGATTGCCAAGTCTGTAGTTAGCCTAAGGGATATTATTATGAACTTGCAATACTACTTTTTTTTTTTACTTAAAAAACTTTCTTTCTATTTTTCCAAAGAATTAAAAGAAAAAAATTATTGACTTAATTATTGTAAATTACCAATATTTTTCATGGGCCATTGCTCATTTCAGCAGATAGTTAGAGATCTTTTCCCTATTACCATTTGAAAATATAAAAACATAAGAATTCAAGATTATATATATGAAAGTATGTAAAAATTGATTTATTACTTTTGCATGTGACATACATAATGCTTGTTATATTCATAATGTAATAGTAATTTCATCAGCTAATACTCTAATGCTGCTATTAGGACCTTTAGGAGCAGAATTTTATTAATAAAGAAATAAATATTTTATTAAGAACAGTATATAATACACATACAGGCATCATGAGAAAAAATCTGATGTGGGCACTATGTGACTTCCTTGTACACTTATTAAATTACTTATACACATTTTTTGCTGCACTTCATATAAACTTGTTTCACTTGAAAGTGAGCTACAATCCTCCAATTCTTTAATAAAGTGAACAGCTACACAATTGAATTGTGGTGGACACCACATTGCATCACATTTTTTTGTGTATCAGTGTTTCATATTAGTTTATATATTAATTTTGTTTCACATCATAAGGTGTGTATAAGGTTGTTATAAGGTGTGTAAGTGAGAACATGTAGGATCCATAAGCAAGTACACATTGGTTCGAATCTGACTTCATATACATACATTTTTTTAAACATTTAAAAATTTTTTTTAAATATACTGATATATTAATAATTATTAACCTCTGTAAAAATTCTTGATTTGAAATGAAAAGTACTAAAATTTTATTTCACTAATAACTTCCGATTTTTGTTCAATCATAGGTTAATAATTATTAATAAATCAATATATTTAAATTTTAAAAAAAGTTAAAAAAGGAAATGAAGTCTGATTCAAACTGATCTGCCTTTCCCTTGTAAGATCCAAATATTTCATTAATTAAAATTTTATTTGGCTATAATTCTGGAACAAATGAAAATAAGTACCACTTATAATATCCTTCAAAAGCTGTCAATGAGGGCTTATTACTGCAGTTAAGAAAAAGTCAAAAATCTAAATCTTTTGGTTTCTGGGCTTTTTTGGACACCTTTGGTCCAGTCGATTGCAATCAAAAGGGGAGGTGCAAAACTAGATGTTACAACAGTCCTAAATTTAAAATTTCGATATCCTACAGCTAATCATTTTTGAGTTATGCAAGATACATATGTACATACAGATGTCATGCCGAAATTAGTCAAAATGGATTCAGGGATGGTCAAATGAATATTTCCATTGAAATCTAAAAAACAAAATTTTTCGTACTTAAAAAAACGGTAAGAGTCTATTATAATTTTTGTAAGAAGTCATCTGGTATTCTTTAAATTATTAACAAATAGTAAATTTTGTTATACAAAATACAAATAAATTTTTATTAATTATAAACAATAGCTGATAAAAAAAAATTATTTACACAGTCTTCAATAATTGCAAAACACTTTGATGGTATAGAATATGAAACTTACAATTCTGTAATAAAAAATAAATTTTTTGTATTAATTAATAAAAATGTTTACTTATTGAATAATCTGAAATAATGTAATTTTAAAAATATTACCTTTTTTGTAATGAATAACATTTTTTTTATTTTTCCTATCATACTGTTGTTGTACTTTGTTAGCTTATATGAAACTAGTGCAATGACAGGTAGTCATACAATAGTGTACCTACATTAGCAAAGAAGAAACATAGGTAGGTTCTCTTTATTATAAAAAACTTTTTTTTTCTGCTAAGGTCGTCAATTTTTATATTGAGTACATTATCTATTTTTCTTAGCTTCATCATAATTAGATCACTTGCTAATGCATTTTAGATATATTCTATTTTATACTCCACTGAAAATGGAAGATTCAATGAAACTGATTCACACTTGTGTAAAAGGAAAAAATATTAAATATTTTAGAAAATTTAGAAATTTTTAAATTAAGTAATAGTGGGAAAACAATTATGCGTAAACTAATAATCAAACGGATGTTTTATTTGAGAATCTTAATTTGCTCAAAACAGGATACAAATAATTATAAGGTAAATCTATGGAGTGTAGCCATTATATAACAATGAACAGGATGAAAGACTAGCCAGATAATATATATGATTTGAGCCAGGTAAGAGGTGTGACCTAACACTATATAAAGCCATTACAAAGTAGAAGTGCAAGTACACTGAGTTTTGAAAATGGAAATATCCAAAATACACCAACATGTGATTTAATTATGATGAAGCTAAGAAAGGTGGTTAATAATTGCACTCAGTATAAAAATTAGGTTTTCTTTTATGCAAGACCAAAGACAAAGTAGGTCAATCCTGGTGATAAGATAATCTATTAGTAGTAAAATAAATATACACTACTGTCAGCCAGTTACAACTACATTTTGTTGAAAATTACAAAATATAATCATGCAGATATGATAATATCACATATCAAATTAGGCACAAAAAGATAAGCAGATGTACCTAATGGTTTTGAAAAGGAAATAAGGTATTTTGTTTTATTTTACTTCAATGATCATTCTTTTACCTGTTGGGGGTCAAGGTTACAAGAGAGTTCAGTGCTTCCTATCTCATACCATTTCTTTTGCCTTATTCTAGTCTACCAATCAGAGCTAATCTTTCTTTAGTTCAAATTTCCTTAAACTTAAGGACATTTAATCTTAAACTAAATTTAATCTTTTCCGATCCATAACTTAATGTTACGTTTCAAATTATTACAAAAAATGTTCATCTTCAATACTAAAACATTAATCCTGATGTGTTTTCTTCCTCTTGATGCTTTTTAATTAAGATTTGTTAGGTGCACAGGATATGTCCCTCAACCATCAAATTGTGGATTAAACCTAGGATAAATGTCAAGCTTCAACACAGATTTGTTGTAATAGTATTCTGTTGATATGAATTATTAATTTTTTAAAAAAATTGTTCATTTAATTATTTGTAGTAGCTGTTGTTCAACTGTTTTCATCTGCACTAAATGTAATACAGCTCAAAACTACTTCCTAAGAATACCTGATTAGAAAAAAAAAAATTCACTTAATAAATTGAATGGTAAAAGCTAATAAAATTGCTATTATTCTCTTCAACCTTTAGACCTTGGTAAGGATTACAAATATTCTCCATCAAATAGTGCCTCATTTGGAGAATTATAATTAAAAAAAATATCAAGTTGTTAGGACTGAAACTGTCAGGAGTGTGAAAAAATACATTATTAAATTATTAAGTTTATATAATTGTAGAGAAAATCAATTTTTTAAAAAATAGGGTGTTTTTATTAAATTTTTTAAACACTTTTCAATAATATTGTTTGATAAACTGAAAACAGAGCAGTAAAATTATCAAACTTTCAAAGACGCTTTCAAAGATAGTACCGGTTCTAAAATTAGCCGATTAAAAAATAAATTGATTCTCTAATAAACACGCTATTGTACGGAATTCATGTTTGTAGGTAAACCAGTTGTTGAAATTTAAAACCAGTATGTACAGTTACTTTAAACCAAGGCTCTTAGTTCAAATCCTAGTTAAGGTAAAAGTAACTTACTTTTATACAAATTTGAATACGATAGTATCGTAATTATTATTGTGGAGATTGATGTACTTAGGTGGTTTTTTTTTTTAATCACCGGGTCCACCGTTAGGAATTGTTTCAGAGGATGAGATGAATGATATGTAGCGTGTGTCAAAATACCATGTCTGACCGGGATTCTAACCCGGGACCTCCGGATGAAAGTCCAAGACGCTACCATTCGCGCCACGGAGGCAGGCGCACAAGGGTGGTTAGGTTTTAATTAACCACACATCTCAGGAATGGTCGACCTGAGACTGTTCAAGATTATACTTCATTTTCATTCATACATATCATCCTCTACGTTACGGTGGTTCCGAGGCTAACAGAAAAACACGCTTTTAACAATTTAGCTCTCGTAGACCTCACATCAAAAATGGAAAAATCGTTTGGGACATTTTTTATCGATCAATGTTTTTCTCTATTGGTAACAGTCGGAGAAGGAAATGTATTTTACTTTATAGCAATATCTTAAGGCTTCAATTAAAAATTAAAAGACAAGCCGACTAACCAAATAGTCCGAACTAATAATAATATTTAGTCAAATTGTTTTATATTAAAACATTAAGCCAATATGAATCGATTAACACAATCGCATCGTTGCTGTTATATCGATTGTGATTAATGTTTTTTTTTAACCAGTAGTGAGCAGGTTAGTCTGTGCGTTTGGCTGGTCATATACCGAAGGAATCTGTAAAATTATGTTGCTGGTCGTAATTGTTATCCATTAATCATAATGTCATGTTATGCGAATTGTCCAGTAACCGCCTGTTTTACGATTTTTTTGTTGTAGCAGTTTTGAGGTTACAGTAAGTCCCAATTGAGTTTATGAATCGTAAATATTATAAGATTTTCGCAAATACAAATTTACTTTAATTATTAGTATTGTATTTCAAGTTTAAGTTTGCTGGTTTCATAAAAATAACTCTGATTTACTATAACCAGCAATACAATGTCTGATGATGAGGAAGTTGTTTTACGATCAAGTGAACTTCACAAATATATGAAAATTAATAACATTGGTAATTTAAATCGTTTCAGCGGTTTTGAAACAAGTGAATCTGATACTAATTGTGCTACATCAGCCAAAGATCAATGTGCATTTTTAATCAACATTTCTGATGCTGATTTTCTTAATTCACATAAACCAAATATATGTAACTATACTTCAAATATAATTTATACAATCATAAAAAGTGGTTTATTGTATCCCGACCATATTATGGAAATTGAAAAGTATTTGAATTTAGAAAATATAGAACCAAAACAGATACTGAGCATATCTAGCACTATATTCCATAGTTCTTTTATTTTTGCTGTCACATCTACTATGACTCTTGTCCCCAAGAGAGTAAAAGCATTAGGTTACTTAGGTGTTTTGCTTACATCTGTTTTTTATAGTTCTAAAGTATTTACAATTATGAAACAGCATCATGAAATACAAAAAGTTAAACACTTTGTTAAAACAATTGACAATTTTTTTTCTACTTCTAAAAGGACATTTTCATTTATTTTAGAGAGTGAATTTCTTCTAAGGAGTAAACTAGTGAAAGGACAACCATTTTATATACTCAGTAATGGTTGGGTGAATGTTAACAGTGTTGAAGAATTAAAAGATTCTGATCAAGTTTTGCTTGAACTTAGAAAGATGCTTTCAGATAGTTTTCTGAATGTGGCTATAACATTTTGTCATCTTACGAAGTTCATGAGAAGAGAATTACCGTTAAAATTAGGGATAGACAGTGATGATAATTATACAGAACTACCAGATAATATTACCTCCCTGTACACATCTTTGTATCCAAGTTTAGAAGATTTGAAGAAACTGAATAATATTTACTTGCTTACCCAGTCAGAATGTTTAAGGCGACTTATTCTTTCCTTTATTAAAGATTTTTGGATGAATAATTTTAATCATGCTAAACTTAAGAATGTTACTAATGAAGTAACAAGTTGTATAAGTAAGTTTAATTTATATGCAGATAATCTGAAATTATTTTATGCAAGATCTCTAAAACTTGGTGAAAATAGTGGTATTAAAATAAAAAGGAACACATTTTTAAAAGTGAAAAATACAAATGATAAAGTGTTTGTTTATATCAAAAACTTTTTAACTAAAGCAGATGCCCACATGTTGTCTTTATTACTTGATTTAAGAATGCTGAATGATTGGTTCAATGAATGTGAGGAAAACTACTCAGAAAATTATGGTGATGATTTAAAAATTTTAACAACATTTCAAGAGAAATTAACATTAATGAAAGGCAATATTGAGTTGTTTTGTAATTTTTATAATGACAATTGTAATTTATTAAAAAATCTGGTAAATAGAAAATCTTTTGTTAATCTTTCTGATGATTCTTCAGTTCCTGATGAAGTGTTATCTGATAATGTTAAAAAAACAGGTATTGAAGTAGGAAAATCTGATTTTGATTTTAGCGGTCAAGATGAAGTTTTAATTTCATTATCAAATAATGGTGTTGTAAACGATTGTAATAATGATTTACAAGATTATGATGAGCAAGATGTACAGAAATGTTTGCCAAAAAATGTACTGATCGAATTGAAATGTGCCTTACAAGGAAAGAAGGAAGAATGGATTGAAAGAGAGAAAAAGGCTTTAAGTTCTAAAATAGACATAGATTATTTAGATTTTGATTCTTTGTCCAATACCAATGTCACAGGACATGATAAATTTATATTAAATAATGATAAAGAATGTAGAAAACATGGAAAAACATCCAGAAATTGTAATTTTTATGTAGGTTGTGGAAGTGAACTTTCAACAGATGAAGATGAAGCAAATCTTCAGCTACACAGTAAAAATAATATTAGTGAAAATAAAAGTAGTACTGAATCTAAGTCTGTCTATTTATCTCTCTTTAATGATATAACATTTATAAGAAATAGTAATCATGAAAACTCAGAGGCTGATACATTGAAGGATACAAATAAGGATCTTTCAGAATTAGATGGAAGTGGCAGTCAAAGTGAAAATTATGTTCCTTCTAATAGATCAGGTAATGAAATTACAAAATCTTCTCATAATTCTTTTTTAGACCAAATTAAATCAGCTCATAAATCATTCAATTTAGCTATGAAAGAAGAATTTATTGAAGAAATAATAGATGAATAATCTTTGTTAAAAATACTGATGAATTTAAAACAGAAGTTTTGTATATATATATATATTTTTTTTTAGAAGCTAAAGTTAGTTAAAGAGGTTATTTTTTTTCAAGAATTTTGTTACATTCTTGAACTATTCTAGTCTGTATTTATATTTATAAAATTTTGAAAGATTTTCCTAATTTCCTATTTATTAAAGAAGAAAAATGAACTTCAAGAAAAAAATATGAACTGAATTATTTTTTAATGGATAATCATTTTGAACGGAGTTATTAAAAAAACTGGTCGCAATAAATAATTTTCTTAATTAAAAAGTATCTGAAAATTAAGGTAAAGAATACAAATATTTACCTTATTGGCAATGTACACAGCTTTTTTAAATTTTATATTAAATATTTTTTGAGAATTATTTTGTAATATTTTAAGGATGAATAATTTTATTTTTATTTATTTATTTTTTAATTATATGACAAAATTATATTTTATTTTTTATTAATTGTAGTAATAAATGTTTTGTATAAAATTACTTATTTCTTTATTATAAATGTATTGTTGGAGTTACCAGAATAAGTTTTGATATAAACCATACCATTATGGCTAATGATATTTACCATTATGGATGTATACTAAAGTGTTATAAGAACTACAATTCTCCTTTATGTAGTCCGATGGCACTAGCGAATTTGAGAAATAAATTCTTTCATTTACAACATTCAGTTTTGAATGTATAAATGAATAAACATTCATTTCTAAAATTAAAGTAAATATAAAAATTATTTAGAATTCTTATTTTTCTGGAAGGTGTCAATTTTTTGACAATTTTAACAAACCCTGAACTGAAAGTGTAGAAAAAATTTACAAAACATAAGAAAATTAATGAAAATTTTATAAAAGATCTTTTATAACATGTAATCTTGACAAAAATATTTTACATACATGCAGCTGCAAGTATACAGAAGGAAATAATTACACTGATTTACATAATTTTCATTTCCTAACGTGCAGTTCATGACTTTTTTAAATACTATTTTTTAATTGTTAACAAATGTGCCTAAAAAATATAAGACCTTCCTCTACAGCCTCACCCTCATTGACCTTTTAAATTGAAAATTTAATGGCATCATCAATGCCTCATATATAGAAATAATCTGACCAAGTTCAGACAAAATTGGTTGATTAATTCTGGAGATATAATGTGATTTAGGGTGCGACACCAAACACTCACACACACATACATATGAACAAATGGAAAATTTCCATCTGGTTTTTTGGGTTCCTTATGTGTAAAAACAAAGATCCGGTGTAAACCACATATGCCCAAATTAGATCGATTAACATACTTTCCCTTGTACTAGGCGGGAAAGTAAAAAGCGACAAGAACACATGAAATAGATTTATATTATCAAATAGAATCTAATATACTGCTTACTAAGAAGTCAGGCATTTTTACAACTTATATTGCCAGTGTATATTTATGTTTTAACCATTACTATAATCTCAAATACACAAACATTAGTTTATAGTGTATTAACATAACTTAACAGTAACATAGTAAATAATATCATCAATCAGCTGTCATTTAGCACTGATTAGATTACCATTATTCATTGAGCACCGATCAGATCATAGATCACTGTTCATTGAGCACTTAATCCTTGTTCAATGAGCCCCGATCAGGTCAGAGATCACCATTCAATGAGTACCGATCAGATCACCATTCATTGTTTAACATTCATCATCATCAACAACAAAACAGTTATCAAAATTGGTTACAAATCCTGTTAAAATAATTGGATGCACAATATAATATGGCAGTATATGATCCTTACTGTAGCCTTCACACAAATCCAACTGTTATTTGTATAAATATTTATTATTATATCAATTAGGTTGAAGGAAACATTTGCTGTTATGATTACATTTATTATTTGATTTGTGACATCAAAAAGCAGCAACAGTACATCTATCTAATTAGAAAGGAAAGCTGGATGTGCAAGTAAAATCTCAATCAGAAGTGGATTTGCTGGTTTGTTTCTATTATTATAGAATGTATATTATTGTTATATTAACATAATGTAAAAGTTAACATATTTTCAAACATATACTGATATAACTAACATTTTTTGTACCCTCCTTACAAGTGATTCAAAGTTACTTTGTACTAATTATAAATTGAAGGGGGTTCAAGAGCGTTCAAGTGATCATCAATAAAACAATTATCAAAGTGGCATACATGATGTAAAAGAATTTTTAAAAATTCAACTCTAATGAGTAGGGATTATAAATGGGTTAATAGTTTCAGGATAGTAGAAAGCTGCAGGTAGTAGACTTTACTTGATAGTAGTCCTAAGTTGTTTACATTTTTACTTTCTCCTCTTATGATATATTTTATAATATTATATAAATATATTTGCTATTACAAATTTTTAATGTATTTTAAAATAAATATTGAAAGAACTTTTTAGATGATCAAAAAGAAAATATTTTTACTAAAACACTTTTTCTTATTTAACAATGACTGAGAATGTACTTTTTAAAGTTAAAGCAGTGAGTGTTGAGTAGAATGATGTAATTGGTGGTTAAACTATACTGGTAGGCAGCAAAAATATGAAAAATTTTTATTCAGTTGTTAGTATCCCATTTGCAAAGTCAGTTTGAAACATTAAGGAACATGTAAATGGACATGTTTATAGTGTTTTTCTTGTTATCAAAACCAAATGAATTCTTTAACAAAAGTCACCACCAGCCTTAGACATAAAAGTGAGCTGTCATCTAAAAAATAAGGAAAAGATTATTTGATTAAAAATTATGGAAACATAAGGCTTGGAATTTTATTACTTTCTTAAATTGTTATTAAAAAAATATTTTTTAATAAGAATTCATTTTAAAAGAATATAAAAATCACATTAAAATAAATAAAAAAATACAGATATAAAAATATAAAAGCTATTTAAGTGAAAGATTTTCTTTAGTATTAGTAGAATAAGGATCTGGATTCATTTGAGCCTTGCTGTGTTTTGATACATTGTTGCTAATCTGACCTTTATATTCTAGTTTATTTGTTTAATATTTTTCATTGAATTTTGTTTTCTAACCTCAAGTTCTATTTTTGATAATTGCATGTAAGGAAGTAAACTTGAAAAGAAATCGAAGTTCTCTCTTACCTGAATTTCAAAGACTTGGATGATGTAGAAGGAGAGCTAGAAGAAAATATTGATGTTGAAATATTTTATACAACTTTGTCAATCTCTCCTCTAACATTGTACTTTTATGATCAGTTATGAAGTCATTTTTTTGTAAATTGTTTTTATTTGCAGTAGGAAGCACGTAATACCTTTAAAAAAAAAATTGCTTTAAAATAAGGCCAGTTATTTTTCCATAATATATATTTCCTAACAAAACAAATTTTTAGGTTATTTTATACTATTATGTAGATATATAATGGAAATATAAAATTGCTGGTTGCCTAAAAATAGAAACTCTGAATATCTGAACGGTTCCAGAACTAAGTGGCTTACCCCATGTTACTGAACAGTGGGGTAAATTATTTGCATTAATTTTTTATCATTTTGTAACTGCAGCCATTACTATTAAAAAATGTATTATAATGAAGTTCATGGAACAGGGAAGCAAATCAAGGAGGTACTTTACTGCATTAACTCTGTTAACTTTTGGAAAGTAGAAACTTTAATATTCCATTAGCACAAATGTTATCAGGGCCTTTTATAACACTACCCTACAATTTAGTAAGTGATGAAGCATATCCATTTAAACAATACTAATGCAATGATATTCAAGAACTTTTAATTCACAAACAGAAAATTTCAGTTAACAACTTATTTGCAAGAAAGTGGGTAGAATGTACATGTGGCATTATTAGACAGTAAATTGTAAGAGATAGAGATTGTGAAATCAATAAGGATTACACTGAAGTTGCATAAAGGTTAAGGTTAAATTTTAGTGAAAATACACCACCATCCAAAAGGAAAGCAGAATTAATTATAACTATGGCCAAGCAGCTTTTGAAACTGAACTTACCAAATACTGTTGGGTTTTTAACCCAAAATTTAAGTTTTAATGACATTCATTAAACATTTTTAGTAAACTGTATAAATAAATAAAATGAATAAATGTATTGTATAAATAAATGAAAAGCTGTTATCTTAAATGTTTACAATAGTTATATTTAAATTAATAAAGTAGAGTTTTTCAATGTTTTCGGTCAAAGTAGAGTCTGTCCAATTATTTATTCAATTCCATACATGTAGTACTAGTATATTACACTAATTACAAAAATATTTTCATTTTTATTATACTTTTGCAATAGATTATTGTCACTGTGAAGTGAGTACAAATGTTTAAAAAAGCATAATAAAAAAAAAATAACTAAACTCATCAGTACTAATTGGTGTTCTTTCTTACTTCATTCAGCTATTTATCTACACATTTTTATTCTTGTAATACTTACAGTCTAACTGCCAGAAAATTGACAAAACTGCAGCAATCAAACTAATTAAATTCACTTGTGTTTCCCATCTGTGGCTTGCGATTGAATTAAATATCAAACAGAATCTGCATCCGAGCAATGTACTCGTCACTCAGCAATGCCTCTTCTATCCTGTACAGTCAATGCCACATAAAATATTCTCTTAATGCTCAGCCACTTACTCTGCATTGCTCTGCCAATTACCTATATGGTCTTACTCTAATTATAATATAAATATAAATAAATAAGATTTAAAGATTTTATTCACAAAATACATATATGCAAGCTTGTATCTTTTTCACTATTGTATGCTGAAGCCCAGTAGTATACTGATATAATTAACTATGTCAATTAATTTTATGGTATTTACAGGTGTTACGTTACTTCTACTTTCTTCAGATCCTGTTAATACATAAAGTGTTAAATAAACTCAACAACATTATAAATATTCATGTGCACATACACATAGAGAGAACATTCTAAATAAAACATTTATAAAATTAATTTGATCATTACATTGTAAATATAACTATAAAAATTGTTATATTTTTAAACAAGTTATTAAAACGAATAAAATATATTTAATCTCACTTGAGCCTTTTCTAAATACATTTACTAAACTGGTTTCATAATTAAACATTCTTGAAAAAATATATCAAAAAATACGAGGTGTGTGAGAAAAGTAATGAGACTGACTTTTTACTTACCAAAGTTTTTATTTTTTTCAAACAACAATATTATCCCCTTCAAGGTAGTTCCCTTGGGCAGGTATACACCGGGTGAAGTCATTGTTCCCACTCCTGGTAGCAGCGCTGGAAGGCTTCAACTGGTAGGGCTTTTAACAGGTCAGCCACAGTCTTTTGAACGTTCTTCAGAGTTCCAAAATGATGTTCTTTTAAGACACGTTTCAATTTTGGGAAAAGGAAAAATTCACAAGGACTCAAATCAGGTGAATCAAATCGGGGGTTGAGGAACCGTAGGAATGCGTTTTGAGGTCAAAAATTCCCTGACAGAAATGGCCGTGTGACATGAGGCATTGTCATAATGAAGCCATCCACTTGTCTGTAATGTCTGGTCTCACGCGAATCACTCTTTTCCTGAGCCTTTCAAGGACACCTTTGTAAAACACTTGGTTGACAGTTTGTCCTGGAGGAACAAATTCTTTATGCACGATACCCCTACTGTCAAAAAAGCAAATCAGCATGGTTTTAATCTTTGATTTGCTCATTCTACATTTTTTCGGTCAAGGAGATGACGGATTGTGCCACTCTTCGCTTTGTTTCAGGATCGTACTCAAATATCCAGGATTCATCACCTGTGATCACGTGATTGAATAATTTTTGGTCATTGTCAATCCTCTCAAGAAGTCCAATGCTCATGTTTCTTCGATTGTCCTTCTGTACTGTAGTGAGGTTTTTCAGCATCAATTTCACACAAAGCTTTCACATGCCCAAATTGTCTGTCAAAATCTGATCTACAGTGAAAGTGTTTAAATTTAACTGTTCATTCATCAGCCTTATTATTAAATGACAGTCTGATCTCACAAGAACACTCACACGCTCAATGTTTTCGTCAGATTTTGAAGTTGAAGGACTTCCTGAGCGAGGTTGATCTTCAACGTGTTCTCAACCTTCCAAAAATGATTTGTGCCAGCGGAAAACTTGTGCTCTAAGCAATGTTCCCCGTAGGCCTGATTCAACTTTTCAAAGGTCACACTTGTGGATTCCCCAAGTTAACACAAAACTTGATTGCACAACGTTGCTCTAAATTTCGATGCTCCGTTTTCGTAATACACAACAAAAACACAACTTCACTGATGGTGCTGTCAAAAATAATGTATTGGCTAAACGGAGTTGAAACTCATGCTGAGCATGTGGAAGGGATGAACAAACCGGTCTAGCACAGACCGGTAGTCACAGCATTGCCACATTGCTCGTAGTGTTACCAATCTCATTACTTTTCTCACACACCTTATATAATCAAATATAATGTGAAATATTCAGTTTGTATTTTTTTTTCAGGATGGTTAGATTCCATGAATTTAAGGGACTTTTATAAACATCAGTGATAAGTAAATTTTAACCTATTAAATTTATACATTAAATCACTTCTGGTCAAAATTTAAGGTACCCTGAAATTTTGTAAAAAACTGAACCAAAGCTAAAAAAA
This sequence comes from Lycorma delicatula, assembly GCF_047948215.1. NCBI lineage: Eukaryota > Metazoa > Arthropoda > Insecta > Hemiptera > Fulgoridae > Lycorma > Lycorma delicatula. Next base: position 36,670,432 of record NC_134456.1, read on the forward strand.
TTATACAATTTATAACAATATTTACATTTTTTTTGTTTACTTTCTGGCGCCAATTAAGAATTAATCCTGCTACCTCTTACTCAGATTATTGCATCTTTTTCAGGCAAACATTGGTTTGAATTTTGAATATTTTCATCAGGAACATTTATAAAAATTACTTTGTTAAGTACATGTTTGAAATATATTCCCAACATGCTCAATCCTCAAGACATTTTGAATTTTTTCTAAATCAGCCTGGAAGAGAAATATTGCATTTAGAAAGTGTTTTTCCTGACTGTATGTATTTATTTTACTAGCAACCAAAGGCTGTAAGTCTGTTGTTATCATCAATGGAAGAAAACTCATTTCTGTTCTTCAATTGTGCAACCACCATACATGTCAAAACTGATGTCCACTACTTTATCAAGTGTGAGTAATTTTTTTCATATGTGTAGTTAATAATCCCTAATTCCGATAACATTACATTACTGCAACAGGCATGGGAATAGTGAACAGTCGTAAAAAAAGGCAGAGGAAGAGGAAGAATGAGATAACCAGAGCAGCTTGTCACAGCTGTGCAAGGAAAACATCTGAAGGAACGGTAATGGCAGAATCTAGATTAGTGGAAAACAGAATGCTTGAAATGGGTGTTACTGTTGCAAAGACTCGCAAAAAAAAAAAACAAGATGAGGCAATATAGCAGTATAAGATTTAACTTAGATATATCCTTCTGTGTTTTAAGAATATTAAAAAGCTTGTCACCAAAGAGGTGATGAAAAGGGTGCATCTTCTTTTGTTTTACTTATGAATATGTTGATAATTTATGTGTTGTGTAGCCTTTATTATGCTATTGCTTAATTTCTTATCTTATGGGATTCCTCTTTAGCTTCCTGGGTTTTCTTTTGTAAATACTGTCTATATACTTTGGCATCATTTACTGCTTTATCTCTTTCATCCAAATTGTAAGACCTCATCTCTTTTTTATTTTTATATCCTGCATTTCATATAATATCTTTTAAAATTATGTACTTTTTAAAATATTTCCTCCCTGTGTAGTTAATCTAGACCATTAACCATTTATTTGTGTAATAACATTAATAAAATTGTGTAAGATGAATCGAGTACATATATTGACAAAACATGACTGTAGTTTTGTGGTCAAACATCACCTAATTTTTTACCCGCTGTTCAAGACTTAATTTTTTTACACTTTATTTATTTTTTATGGAACCAGTACAATTATTTTAAATTAAAAGACAACTATTTTATCTCTTATTTGAATACACCTTTTATGTACAGGTAATAGTTGATGTAATTCTGAAAAATATTTGTATTAATGTGTTGTTTTGTTTTTCAGTGATTAATTTGAAGATATTTTTCAGGTAATGAGAAATTCTTCTTATCAAATATTAATGTTATTGTTTAAGAATATTTTATTATTATCTTTTCTTACTAAATATTTTGACTTAAAATGAATAAAGAAATGCAGTTTTACTGGTAATGTTAGAGTACATTACAAAGCCTTTAAAATTTAAGTTGTGTAAATTTTTGTATCATGGTTTTTGCTAAAACATTTTTCTAAACGACACCATAACTTAATTGTTCATCTGGATTGAGCAGCAGAGCATTTAAATATACACATACATGTTACAATACTTACATAATTCTTTTTTTTTTTTACAAAAATTAAAACCGCTATTTCTTTTGCAGTTTTGTTCCAATTTTCTAATTTCTAGTTAGTACAGTTAGTTTTACTGAACTAACATATTAAATACAGCATTTTATCATGGTCTCATTTTATCATTTATAAAGTTGGTTTGAAATTCCTTATCATGTTACCAAAATCATATTAACCCACAAATTATATAATTATTGCCAGAGATTCTTCTTAATTTGTGGTTAAAAAATATCATTAAACAACTTTTAATTGATAATGAAATTAATTAAATTTCCGAATCATAAATTCTTTTCCTCATAGAACTTTGTTTATTAAGAGTAACATTTTTACTTGTTAAGACTTATTTTTTTGTAATTTTAATTAATTCTAAAATGCTATGATTTAAAAAAGATAAAAAAGTGATAAAAGCTAGTTTCCTATAAAGTAATGAACATTTTTTTTATTTATACCACTTTTTTTTTATATTCACAATTGTTTTTAATGAAAACTGACACAGACAGTCCTAAAAAAATACATTTTCATACCCACACAATGTGTGAGATAAGTAGATGATGTAAATTTTTAATTTGTGACTGCTGAGTAGTTTTTTATTAAAGATGATGTCACCAGGTGTGGCCACATGTTTCTGACCATCATAATCCTTTTGTATTAAGGATATACAGATCATTTTCTAATCTTGTGGAAAAAAAGATCCTCTTGATTTTCTTGTAGGTTTTCCTAAGATCTTTTCATTCAAAACTTATTTAGAAAGGTGTTATATGTTGTTTTTACATGTCATATTAATTTTCTTTGCTGTTATCATTAAATACTTTTTCCACATATTTATAACACTTGTTCATCAGTTTTGTTGGGTACTTATCCTTCTCCATATTTACAACTCTAAAGCATGTAATCTGTCACATTTAACCTTCCAAGAGTCCATGAGTCACTTCTGTATATCAATAACTTCTGTATTTACTGTAGTTATTTCTCTATTTTTTCTTTGTTACAATACACAATAAGTAGATTCGTATGTTAGAAGGTTAATCAGCAGATTTCTTTTATTTTGAAATAATTATTTAGGTAAAGGTATTTTTTTCTTGTTGTTTGAGACATTATTGTAATTTGTTATTGTATTGTATTGATACCTTCTCAGGTATCATAAAGCTTAATATAATATGGTAAAAATTACTTTAATTTTTCCTTTCGCTCCTCTATTCTTTTATACATTATTGTTTTTATTTTCTTGGTATTTATCTTGAGTTTAAATTCAAGTGCTTTTGAAAATATTTTTAGTATTTGGTTCAATTTTTTCCCTGGAACTGCTAGTTCTATTGTCCTATCTAGTTTGTTTATGATGTAGTAAGCCTAAGTAGTATTTATTTATATTTTCTTAAACAATAAAAAAAAATCCTTTATATTTGTAAAAATATTTTTATGCATTGAAATGTTATCTCCATTTTCACTGTCATAACAGAAGCCAATTCAAAATTTAATATCTCTAAAATAACTTTATGGAGTTTTTTTTAATTGTGTAAGTTTAAAAAAAAAATTGTTTTCTAATAATGTGTTTGAGATGTATGTGTTTTTTACTAGTTTTCAATTTCTTTTTAATTCATCAAATTCATTTCAAGATGTTTTGGATTAATTTATTAATTTCATTGTTATTGGAGTCTATATTCCATTTATCCTTAATATTGTAATTTTATTCTGTTCAGTAAGTTAAAAATTGGTGAATTAACAGTCAGTAACTAATTCCTATAATAGTCAGTAAGTAATTTCATTTTATTAATAAATTGATAAATCAAATTAATAACTGTTTCAAGTAGATTACAACCTAAAATAATGCATTGTAATGCTCTTAACTGTATGTCACTAACGATCTTGTACTCATTTGATCGTGGGCAAAATAGAACACTACTTTGATCCAATCTGATGAATAGATCATCATTTCTTACCACCTATCATTTTTCCTTTTCTTGATCCTTTGCTAGATGATGTTGGGACCTGAAGAACAATATGCTCTCTATCTGGTAGTTAGACATCTGTTGACTGACTTGTGGGACAACGTTTTCTTTCCATTGGCTCCACAATGTACCTAATCTCAGAAGTCATTATCAAATGAAACCAAGCCTCTTAATTCTTCTTCTCCAACAAAAAAATACTCTCACAATATAGTGATTTTTCAGCTAAAATTTAAATAATTTTTTTAATATATATATATATATTTATTTAAGTTTTAACTTTTATATTAATAATATTTTAAATTTACTAAATATACAGCTTTTGTTTATGGAAATAATGCAAAACATTTGGTTTGGTATGATTAGTTGCTTATTTATCAGTAAACGTTTTATTGTAGAATGATCAGAAATTTGTAATCTTTTTGCTCTGATGCTGCTTATTCAATTATGAATGAAAAAATGGATTTTTTTAAATAATTTTTTTTTTTTACAAATAAATAGTAGGTTTTGAATTGACAAATTTCATATTAGAATTAAGTAACCTAATATTTAAGTGGTCAGTTTGTAATCAGATAAATAACAGGTGACAGAATTAATTCACTCATGAAGTGATGTATGAACGTAGGTTGGTGGGGTGTTGCAGACTAGCAGTCAGTCAGAAGCGAGACAACGGTTAGGTAGTTTAGTGGGCCGAAGGCCCAGCAAGAGCAGTGCGCTCTCGACCGCGGCATGTCGAGACCGCTAATCGTTTTGATAGCTTCGGCAACCGTTTTCTGGGGGGGAGCCGTTGATGTCGACACACATCGTCCTCCTAAGTGTTGCCCAAACGGACAGGTAAACAAAATTGTTCATTTATATCCCTATGATTCAGATAAGCATACGTTTTGTTAATTTTAGTTTTTATTGTAATTTTATTTAAGGGTGTGCTTCTTATGCAATGTGTTCGTCCAGCTGTAGCGTTTAAAATAGTTTTACACTGACAAGCGTGTTTTTTTTAACATTGTTTAACATAAAAATAAATATTTTTTTGTTTTAAAATGTAGTTATAAAATTGTTTCTATCGTTTAAAATGTACGGCGATTGTTCTCAATGTGGAATCGTAAATTTTATTTTACTTCAGGATTTTGTCATAAAAAAAAAATTAAAATTAAAATAAATCAAAACAACAATGTATGAATATATAGATAAGTTATGCAAAAAACGGAATTATTTGCTTCATTATTCATTCATTCAGGTAAAACCTCTTATAATCACTTCTATTGTGTTAAATTTGATTTAAAAAATATATATATATCACCTAATTCTTGTACAATTTTATCAATTATTATAAAGTGTTTAAATGTAATTTTAAAGATAAATAAACAAATAATTAATTTAGGTTCATTATAATATAACGTTTTAGTTTAATTAAACAGTATTTCACTTGCTATTTTTAATTTTTTTTAAACTCCGTTAAGTACTTCCCAGAGATCTTTACTTCTTCGCCACTGTTTTCTTTTATAATAAATTAATTGATATTTTAATTCTGCTTTTAATCTGTTTATTATAAAAAGATCATTTAAAGCACGGATCTTTGCAAAAGTACTTTATGGTAATCGTAGAAAAAAACTGTAAATGAAAAAACTTTTAATTCATTTTGTAAGTTAATTTATTCCGCTATCAGGATGCAATTTGTTCAGCTATTAATAATATATTTTATAGAATTAATATAACAAAAATTTGTAAAAAATTACGTTTACGGATTACTGTTTTTTGAACACAAAAGAAATTTGCTTTTACTTGTATTTATACATATTTTGTCATTAATTAGAAATGTAATAAAAAAAACAGTTGCTCTTAACAATATGCAACAGGTTAATCTATAAAAATTTATTAATATAGATGAATAAAAAGCGATTTTCTATTTCATGTGTCTTTGAAATATATTTGCTTAATATTCTTTATTTATAGAAGAAATTTTATCGATAAAAATCTAAAAAGTTATGAATATTATTATTTATTTTAAATCATTAAAAAAAACTTGTGATCTTTTAACTTTTTTAAAAAGAATCATTTTTCCTGTAATATAACATTTACAAATACGTTATAATTTTCTTCATTAAATTCTCACAATAGATGCTTATCTAATAAATAATCATATTAATGTATTAATGATAAAAGTTAAATATAGTTCATATAATTAAGAATAAAACATTATAAATGGGTGTGTGCGAGCATTAGCGTTTATATAAATTTATTAAGTCGGATAAAAAAGAAACAAATAAGTTTTAAAGTTTATCCTGCTATACTAATAGACTAACGAAACCAATGTTTTCGTATTTAGGTTAAAAACAGTATTTAAATATAAAAACAATCCTGTAACATTTATGCGAGTATTTATTTTTACGTACTTTTATTTTTTTATTTTTAGAGTACCGTTTTTAAAACATTTTTATAAAGAGAGAGAGAGAGATGAAGAGAACAATTAATTAGTTTTAATTCAATTCTGCTTTAATGTTTCAAACTGGATAAAAAAAAAAATTATTTTCCTGTGTACGTTGCAGTCTGTTTAGTGAACAATAAGCAACCCCCCCCCCCCCCACAAGGCCAAAGAGATGAGGATGGTAGGTACGACATGTAAATGAGGTCTTGTATAGACTCAGGCCGACCATTCCTGGACATGTGGTTAATTGGACCCTAACCACCATAGTACATCGGTATCCATTGAGTAGTAATCATATCCGTATAAAAGCAACTAACTAACTTTTACTAGGATTTGAACCTCAGAACTTTTGAGTTAAAAAATCAGCTGTTAAACTACTGCTTTGCCACGACGAGTTAACCACTAGACCGGCCCGGTGGGCGGATAAAATTAATAATTTTTTTTAGCTTATATTATCCTGCTTTATAGAAGATTGAAAATCCAGTTTGACAGCTGGGTTTATCCATTCTCAGATCAACGTTAGTGAGACAGTGATTTTAATTGAAAACAAACAGCCATTAATGATATGTAACGTTAGTAACATGGGCATTCAATCCAAAGTTCAGTTAAATGTAACTGGATATAACACGTGTCAATCCACCGAATTGGTATAGTGTTGAACTCGTCATAGCAAATTAGCTGATTTCGAAGTCGAGAGTTCTAAGGTTCAAATTTTAATAAAGGCAATTAATTTATACGGATTTGAATAATAGATCATGGATACCGGTGTTCTGTGATAGTTGGGTTTCAATTAACCACACGTTTCAGGAATAGTCGACCTGAAACTGTAGAAGACTACACTTCATCTACATTCATAATATCATCCTCATTCAACTTCTGAAGTTAATACCACGATGGTTCCGGAGGATAAACAGAAAAGAAAGAAGATGGTATAACCGTGTCAAAATAAATGCTGGAATACACGTTTGCAAAGTAAATGCCGTGAGTCTATATTTGAATTTCGTAGTAGTAGCTACAGCACGCAGTCTGATGTTTTCAAATCGGTGATGATTTAGCATAAACTGCATGAATTAAACGTATTTTTATTTTTAAAAAACTAACATAATTATGCTACAATCAGCTTTAATTATACATTTTTATAAATATTAAACATTTAAAAATTTTGAAAAAGAAAATGATCATTTATTTTCCCTAAAAAATTAATTTTATTATCTTATGATATTTAAAAAATGAATTCATTAATATTAAAATTATTTTTATAATTTAAAAAAAAATAAATTAATTATATTCGGAAAAGATTAAGTAATCATTGATTTCTATATTTTGTCCATAAATCGGTCAGTTTTTGAGGTAAGTTAACGAAAGGAACAAAAACTTATTGGGAAATAATTTTTTTGAACTTTAAAATAAAAACATTTAGCGCCCCTTTTTCATTTTTCCCAGCCCTCTACTTATCACCATATTTCAAAAAATAATCTAATTATTGAACGAAACTAAAATTTAAAAATAAAAACAATCAATGGCCGTTAATTATTCCCTTTTTATAGTATTATTCTCTTCTTTTTACTTCCTTGTACGAAGTAAAGGAAGTACTGTGATCGCGAAAAATTTCGGTTTTCAGATTTCAACGGAAATATCCATTTTGACCATCCCTGAATACATTTTGACTAGTTTCTGCGTGACGTCTGTATCTTGCATAACTAAAAAACGATTAGCCGTAGGATGTTGAAATTTTGGATTTAGGACTGTTGTAACATCTAATTGTACACCTCCCCTTTTGATTACAATCGACTGGACTAAAAGTGTTAAATAAAGCCCAAAATACAAAAAAATTGAACTTTTTCCTAACTGCAGTAACAAGCCCTCACTGAGAGCTTTTCAACGATAATAAGTGTTACATTGGTGCCAAAGTTATAGCCAAATAAAAGTTTAGTTAATGATATATTTGAATCTTACAAGGGGAAGGGACATCGGTTCAAATCCGATTTCATCTCCTTTTTGTAACTTTTTATTTAATTTAAATATATTGATTTATTAATAATTATTAACCTTCCGATTGTAAAAAGTTTTACAATAAATAATAATTCACTAATAACAATAATATATATATATATATATATATATATATATGAAAAAATATCAGTTATTAATGAAATTAAATTTTATTGTGATTACCTTTTACTTTTTAAATTTAATTACCTATTAAATTACATATGCAATTTAATAGGCGTACAAAGAAGTCATGTGTGTCCAGATAGATTTTCTTTTGTCTAATTTTACTGTATAAAACATCATATTATTATAAATTTTAATTTTTCTTAAACTAACCACACACTTACTAAATTATTCAACAAATTATCACTTTATATGGTTATTTATAAAAACTTTCATCAATTTCGACAACTAATGGGTAAATATAAGTTTCGATGGTGAAAACGACTATTAAACTAAGTTTTTACTTTGAAGTAATATACACTTAAGTTTATTTTTTTTACTGTTATTAAAGAGAAAAATACATTTCTCAGAACTAAGTTAATCTTCCGGGTTCTGATAACAATTTCATTGTTGAACAATTCCCAATAAAGCGTAACTTTTACTGAAAGCTGAGTGTGACGTTTTAACGTAAAACAACGCAGTGATTAATGACTGATGTTTGGAGCTTCAATCTAATAACCCTACAACAGCTATTTACAGCTATTCTGTCGGACGGTCATAATTTTGTTATTATACTTATTGGAAGTAACCAGAATCGTCTCGGAGACAAAACATCGAGCCAATTGTACGATTTTTTTTTCTTTTGTTACAGAATTATTTTTTCCACCTTTTTGAAATAATGTAGCGAAAGCAATCTTCACTATGATTTAGGTTCACGATTGTGTTCCTGAATTCAAAAATGTATTACATTTTGATCTAAAAGGCGAAAGAGCGTTATTAATTAGTCATTAATTTTGCGAAATGTTGCATTCATTAATCTTCATTACAATAATGACCGCTCGTCAAATTACTCTTCTGATCGAATTGTAATTGTTAGTACATGACAAAAATATATGCAATTATTTCGTTGTGATGGATTTTTGGATCAATTTTTATACGGGATAAATGATTCTGAAGGACAAAGTATTTCCCAACTATAACTCTTGACACTCCCATACTGTTTATGTACAATTTTTACAAGTATTGATCAAACCAATTTTCAATCTTGTAAGTTAAATTAAAAACATACAATAACGCTGTAACAAATATTGCCTCACTTTACATCAAAACAACTCGGTGACTCTTAATCGAAGTTTATTCATCTATTAGAAAAAAGGTGCCGAAAATTTACATGGTTTATGTTTCATTACACATGATTTTTTTAATTGTTTTTGCCGATTGTAACTAAATAACATTCATGAGTTTAGCGTACTAACAACAAAAATCTTTACAACGGAAAGCTTCAAAATCCTGATTATTTTTAGCTGTTTCTTGAGTTTTGATTTTTTAACAACTCTGACCCCAGTATTTTCCTTTTTTATCCCCAAAATACAAATAATTTTAGATAAATCGTTCGTATCAAGAACGAAGAAGTATAAATCGTTCTAATGAATGTATCGTTCGAGAAGTATAAATCGTTCGAACGAATGAATTGTTCGTCCGTTTTTCAGCCTACCCTACTAAAGGGCATTTGTATGTATGTCTGTCTGTGTGTGCGCCCCTCTTAGCTGAGAACATGCTTACATGATCAAACATACTGCCCGTCAAAAAATCATATGATTTTTTTTCTTAAATGTTTATAAACAATAAGTAAGAAGAAGAACACCAACAGAAAAGAGCAAAAAGAAAGAACATGCTTACATGATTGAATATACTGCCCGTCAAAAAATCATAAGATTTTCTCTTAAATGTTAATAAAACAATAAATAACAACAGTAATAGTAATTATAAAATAAATTAATAAATTTTACTACCGAAATTCATTCATTCAATATCGTAGCAGATCTTAAAACAACTATTTTCGACAAAAATAAATCGATACTGAAATTCTATCGATTGTCCATTTAGAATCCATTGAATTTTTTCGGAAGGCTAGTTTCGTATTACGATAATTTTTTTCGTAAATTGAATATAATGTATAAATAATAAATTAATTAATTTAATTTATATTTAAGCTTCCAGCTCTCGTAGTGAGTGAATCCTCATGTGGATATTATGACGAACTCTTTTATCGTATTTAGTTGAATTTTCATCGTTCAAAAAAAAAAACATTTTTACACAAGCGGTAATCAATTTTAGACGTGCCGTAGGCACGCCCTGCAGTTAGTTCAAAATAAAAATGTGGGCAAACACAACAAACAAACATACCAACGCACCATGCCTTTTACTAGAGAGATTTAATTTAATTCACGGACGATTTTAGGCTTTTCTTGACTTTTCTTCATCTTTCTTTAGACAAAAAATAATTGTTTTTATTTTTCTCTCATTTTCTCTTTAAAGAAAATTTTATAGAAAAGACTATTTCTAAATATTTCATGGTAGGTAAAATTTGAAAAATATATCTCAACTTTTCCGGTCTCTTAATGAAAAATAGTTTTATTTTATTTTAACAGGGAGCGTTTTGTTAAATATATGAGGACAAAAACTGAAACATAAAGTTTTAAAGAAAGTCTAAAAAAATTGTTTGAAACTCTTAGCGGTAGTTGAATACTTTCTTAACTATTTAAGATAATTTATTTCATGTTTTCATTCTAGATGCGTATTAATAAAAAGTATAAAAGAAACAATTTATATAAATTAAACAATTACTTTTTTTTGTCATTTGGCTTTCTTTTACTTTTTAAATATTGATACAAACACCGTATATGAAGTTAGTTATCAAAAATTAAACTTGAAACCAATTTTATTACGTAAAATATTATATTAACTACAACTGTGAAATGATGGAAAGAGATTGACAAACCGGAGCCAAGAATTAAGCTAGTTTTTTAAAGAATTTTAATTTCTTTTTGGGAAAAAAATTTTAATTTCCGTTTCTTAAAAATGTAAATCAGATTACTTTATTTAATTGATAATATAAGTGTAACATTTATTTAACTCTATAGAAAAGAGTGATTCTAAGTTATTTCATAAAGTTTATATAGTGCGATCACTTTATCGTGTACATCATGATACTATACGCTATAATTCCATTATGGACTAATACAGAGATACTCCCTTATGATTTGATTCATGGAATCTAGCTACGCACAACTGGTAACGTCTTAGAGCAACTGTTAGAAATGTTCATCATCTGAAGGCAGATCCGAACTCTTTGCACTATATTTTTTGACACCTTTCGAAGGACATCAGGGCTAATGGATACCAATGGCAACAAAGTATTTTGTTTTATTTTTAAAGATTCTTTTTTTACATTTTCTGACAGTAAATTCTTTTACAAATATTTTGGTAAATTTTCAAGTATAAATTCATAATATCTGCGAAGTTATAAAAACTTAAAGTAGTAGAGATACAGATAAAATTCAATTCAAAAAATATGGTGGTAAGGGTTCGGATCTGCCTTTAGGAAAATGGTAGACTTTTCCAACACTTTCTCTAAGACCTTACTAGTTGTGCGTAACTACATTCCATGAATCAAATCAAATGCGCTTATCTCTGTATTATAATCCATAGTGGAATTATAGCGTATAATGTCATGGTGTGGACGATAAAATGATCGCACTGTATAAATAAATGTATAACACTTCGTTTAGTTTCAACCTAGTATAGTTTCAATAAGGCCAGGTTAAATTCATGCATTGGATACACACACAAATTATCACTCTGGCGACAAAAAAACAAAAAAACACGTTGTATTAGTTATATATTATTACAAATTTGGCTACATTTTTCTATACTGGAGTTTAATAGCAAATTTTTTCTCGCTTCACACGGATGTATAATCAAGTAATATTAAAGAATAATAAAAAGATTTTTATTTTATTTTGTTGAAAAATTCAATAATGAAATCAGTTGTTGACAGAAAGTGATTGCAAAATGAAATTATTTTAGATAATTTAATGTTAGTTGAAACAAGTTATTTTAAGCTTCGCAAACATATCAGAAAATATATAACGTTACAAATATAGCAGCTGTGCAATCCTCTATATAAATAAATCGTAGGAGCAATATTTTTTATGTTATTACAAGAAATACGTATAATGATAACATTCAAGTTAAATCATTTAGTAAACCTTATTAATCATTCAATTATAAGTACGTGAATATGCTCGTAAATTCATCTATGAAATCTGACGCATAATTCGATTACGAATCGCTATTAAAAACACTTTATACATCAACCGCTGTATTTATAAATCTTAAAAATTATAATTAAAAATGAAATTAAGAAATGTTAACATAAAAATAAAAAATTGTGTTGATGAATCATTTTAATTAATTTTAATATTTTTATTAAAATCATTTTTGAATTTTGATATACATGATGTGTTGTATTTTAAAAATTGAAAATAATTTGAGTAAAGAATCGATGTGAATATTTTGACAATCGTCTATAGAATTAAATACGTAAATATCCAGTCAATCAGTCGTTACCTATTATTCATAAGTGTATTAATATGCCTGTATATGCTACTTGGATAAGTAACTTATTTGAGGAAGATAAGAGCATTGTTGCAATAAACAGTAAAAATACCCGTTTTTATCTTATTTTTTAAAGCTTTATGACTGAGTTACTTGATTTCTTGTAATTTCATTAACTTCCTCATTCATTCAGTAATTAATGTATTTTTATTAATGAGATTCTAGAAAAAAGTCATTGTCACGTAGAATTTTATGTAAAAAATCTTTATTTAAAATTATTTTTTACGTTATTTAATATTTCCTGATTCATAAACAGCATTTAGTTTGAAAATATGTTAAAAATTCTGTAATTACGAGTAACAGAAACTAAATGATTATTTATAGAAATGAATGTGTGAAATATCACTTATTCATTTATTCAATATTTCCAGAACGCTATATCCTGGGAAATTCAAGTTTTTCAGCCGGGTTGTACTTAGATCATAGTCACTTTTTTATTTTTTTTAACCTCGGGATCACCGTTAGATATTGCTTCAGAGGATGAGATGAATAACAAGTAGCATTTGAAAAATGCCATGCCTGACTGGAACCTCCGGATGAAAGGTCGCGAGATGCTACCACTCGCGTCACAGAGGCTGGCATATCATAGTCACTGATATTAAACGTTCATAACTCTATGTTGTGAATCGAGCCACAAATCGATTTGTGGTTCTTAAGCTTCAATGTAAAATAAAATAACAAAATAGTTTTCACTTGTAATAAGTTTTTTAATACGGGTTTTTATAGAAGAAGAATAAACCAGACTATTTATAAGACTAATAATGCTAATTCTAGTAATTCAAAAATTGGAGAATTATATAAATTAAGCTTTTTGAGTTTTTTCCCTAATTCAGTTGCTAAAAATCCGTTTTATATACTCGAGGGAGATTGAGTATGTTCAAACATTTAACAATATAAATCAATTTGATATAAAGATTTATTATCCTATATTCATTACTTTTTGATTTGTTTGATTGCTAAAATTAAGCGTATTTAATCAAATAGTAATTTTTAAAAAAATACAAAGATAAAACGATAAAAATTCTGGTAATAACCCCTCAGAATTTAAAAAGGAGTTCTATTAAAAAAACTACACTAATTTATTTATTAATTTAAAATTACACTTAGCATCTCTGGAAACTCTCGTTGAGGAAACTGACATTTTATGAAAGTGCTCCACTTAGATTCTTTAGCCTAAGGAAAATATTTAAAAAAAATTACACCTTCAAAAAGAAAACGCTCCTGATAATCTTGAAATCCTTTTCTCATAAAGTCAACACGATTTATTTTGAGTTCTATAATCTTAGAAACGAAGGTTCTTCGAATTGTTTTTATTTTTATTTGAAATATAAATTTAATACTTATTAAAAACGTAGGAGTACTTGTAATATCCTAGTAAAAGAAACATACAGAATGATCATAAATTAATCAGCGCATTTTAGGTGCTAATAAAAAAATAATAAGTAATGTACATGCACATTTTGTTGTTGAACAGGGAATTTCAAACAGTTTTGTTTAAAAAACGTATTAACTTCAAACAAGTTCCGCATGATCATCTTTAGTGCAGCGAAAAATGTTTAGAGTATCCAATTTCACGCAATACGTTACGGAGAATATCTCAAGCTATTCTATTAATTACACCTTCGATTCTTATTTTTAGTTCATTGATGCTGAAAACCTTCGTTGCGTACACCCTGTCTTTGACAAACCCCCAAAGAAAGAAATCGAGTGGCGTAACGTTAGGGGATCGAGATGTCCAAGGAATAGGTCTTTTTTTTTCCTGTTTAGCCTCCGGTAATTACCTTTCGGATAATACTTCAGAGGATGAATGAGGATGATATGTATGAGTGTAAATGAAGTGTAGTCTTGTACATTCTCAGTTCGACTATTCCTGAGATGTGTGGTTAATTGAAACCCAACCATCAAAGAACACCGGTATCCGCGATCTAGTATTCAAATCCGTGTAAAAATAACTGACTTTATTAGGACTTGAACGTCGACTTCCAAATCAGCTGATTTGGGAAGACGCGTTCACCACTACACCAAGCCGGTGGGTTAAAGGAATAGGTCCATTACCGCCAATCCAACGTTGAAAAAATGGGTTCCTACAAGTAGTCCCTAACAAGTAAACAAGATGGTGCGCCATCTTGTTGGAAGTAAACGTTGGGTTACCGATGTTCAATTTCTGGTATTACATACTCCTGCAACATGTCTAGATATATGTAGCGCTAGTAACCGTCCTATGTAGCGAAGAAGAATGGTCCGATCACTTCATATGCAGTCAACAAACCTTAATTTTCGGGCTATCATATTGTGTTTATCGAACGGTGTGACGGTTCTCGCTACCCCAAATCCGACAATTATGCGGTTAACGTGACCAGAAACACGGAAGGTAGCTTCTTCAGAGATTACTTTTTCTAAAAATGCATTATCTCGTTCACTTTATCAAAAATGCCCGCGAAAAAATTGTAACGGGAGGTTTATCGTCATCTTTAATTGCATGCACTGACTGAATTTTGTACGTATGAAGTTTTAGGCGCTTGTGTAGAACCTTCACAGTTGTCGATTGCGGTATTCCCAGTTCTAAACTCGCAAGACTCGTCTTGCGAGTTTAAAAGTTTCTTTTATTCGATCCATAACTTCCTCGGAAACGGTTTGCCAGCACTTTTTTTGTGTACTACTTTTTTTGTATCCTTGAACTGCTGATACCAACGTTTAATAGAGTTTTTATTGGGAGGATTAAGGGCGTAATCTAAAAGAAAACGTCTACGAACAGTAACAACGAAACCATAGAAACCGCTTTCATGAAACCATAGAACGTACATTGGTTTCTCCTGCACTGTAGCCATTGCTCAGCATGGCTCAACTGAAGGATCCCTCCCTGTCGTTACATCACCTCATCATCAGTAACTTACAGTAATGTTTGGATAAAAATCAACGCGCGCTATATTGCTTTGTTAATTTTTATTAATCCCTAAAATGAGCTGAATCATTTATTGTTCACTTAGTATCCTGTAAAATACTTTTTAGATTACTTAGGCCTTCGTGCACAGAAATACTAATACTTTATCGGTATACTAAAGTTATATTACTAATATATCAAATTATATATTAAAAATGTTTAACTGTTTCTCTTCAAAATATCGCCTTTTAATTCTCAATTATTAACAATTGTCACATTATCCCAGATTCAATAACACAAGCATACGCCAAAATTCTAAAAGTAGGCTTGATCCAGCCCCGTGTTAATGATTAAAAATTAAATAATGTTTTATAAAAATCAGCTGATTGTTTTTAGTAGAAAGTTCAAGCAACAAAAGGCTATTTACAAAGATTGGTCGATTTACGGCATTTAAAAGAATATAACATCTTTGACGTTGAGTTTGAAGGTTAATAATTAGCATCATGATACCCTTAAAAATTCGAGATCTTATTTTTCCCATTAAAAACGCATCTATTTTCTATCATAACCCAGTTTCTCTTTTTTTACTCAGATTTCTCTTCCAAAAAAAGTACATAAAACTACCCTCAGCATACCCTCAATTAACTATTTTTCAGGTTTCTGGCATTTTTCCAAGTAATATTTTTGTATTAGTCAGGAATAATAGTGTTTTCATTTCAAAACTGGTATGTTTATTTTGGCAGTCTGGGTTAGAAAATGTATGTAACAATGGAAAACAACCATTACTACATCTTAGATGAATTGGTAATTATCAATAAAATTGTGATTGGGTATGATGTGTCAACTGGAGGGTGTACAGCAACTCTCCATAAAAATTTTAAACTGACGACTTTTTCTTATGACCAACAGTCAATAATACAAGCCTTGTAGTCTGTGTTATTCCGTGATCATTATATACACTCTTTCTTCTATTATTAGTAGCAATATCGAAGAAGTTTAACGTTTTTTCATCAAATATCACTTCATTCCTGTCGCAGTAATAGTTATTTTTAATTATTATCCACAAATTCTCTTATTTAACTTATCAATTGGAACACATCAGATTGTTTTAATTAAAACAATTCTTGATTGACACTGCGATTATTTGCTTGGAAAATGATCGATAAACGAAATATCTTTAGTTAAAAAACGCCCGAATGGACGAGAGTTACTAGAAGAGATTAATTTTTACAGCATATTTTTATGCGTTTCATTTAGATGGAAAGCTTAATTACTTAAAATCGAATTTTTAAATTAAAAAAATTAGATTAAAAAGTACTTGCCTTTAAAGAGTTTTTTTGAAGAAAAATTTGAGTAGTAAAATAAAATTTCATTCGTTAATAGGAGAATAACTATGAAGTGGTTAAGCTTCAAATTCATCGGCAAGGACAATAACATGATTAGTAGAATACAAATAATTATAACATAAAAAAGCGTAGTCTAATGTATGTCTCATTATAAAGATTTATTCAACTTCTTTTTTAGTTCGAATTGTACTTATTAAAACGTGCTGGTTTTCTCACAGAAAAATTATAATTAACGTTACTCACATTAACATTCCACCTGATTATCCAATTTTTAATTTATTAATTAAATAGGTAAGTAAAAAAAAAATCATAAATACGTCAAAATATATATTTGACGTTTATTTGTAAAAGATCCAAATTTATTAATTTTTTTCCATGAGTGTACACCAAAAAAGAGTATCACAAAATGGCTGGTATCTGACACCAAAGAATACAACGTTATAGTTTATGAAGGGTAATTATGAAATTTAATAGAAATATACGAGAAGATATATAGCCAAAATGATTAAGTACTCTTGTAACTGAAAGCAGTGGCGTAGATAGGAGAAAAACCAAGCTAATGGGTTGTATTGGGACCAAACTAAATTGGAACAAAGACAGAATGGATGTAAAAAGATCTACCGGAAAGTAAAGTAAATTAACGAAAGATATAACACATAACCAAATAGTATAAAATTATCAACATTAACATAGAAAAATAAGCAGTTTTTTTATGTGTACAACAACTTAAGTTGATCAGGTGTAGTGTATTCAAATGACACGCTAATAAATAAAGTATTTTCTTAACATTGTATCGTTTGTATTTTTATAGGAAAATCAGAAAAGCAAATCACTTAGTTTGTTAATTACTGGTAATTATAATTCTGTTAATCGAAATTACTAACATTAATTTTTGCTGTTCCTCGAAAGTGAGTGGCAAATATCCTTCGGGAGAAAAACATAAATTTCATTCCTTTTTCATGTTTAAAAATTCTAAAGGGAACATTTTCTAAAGTTAATTAAATTTTCAGTTAATTAGAAACAAAAACGCCGTTCAAAAACAGTTAACCAAGAACTTTGCTTAAAATATAAAATTAGTTTGAGATTACAAATTATTAAACAACCATCACATTATATTCTATGATAATAATATATTAATGTAAATAATATATATTTTATACAGAGTGAGCAACATAAAACCGAACCCATAATGAAATCGCTACCCGACACTATGAAAAACTCTCACACAACTAGCGCGAGTAGTGGATGTATATCTTACTACTAATTGATGCTGCCGTTTGTCAGGTGGTTACGTGTCAGTGCAGTATAGATTTTGTTGCAGTACAATTGTGTTTGTGCAAAATAACTTATTCAGTCCAGGAAAGGATAGCTACAGTTCGTTCAACGTATATTCGTTCTTGATATATTCGTGGGTATATTCGTTCTTGATCGTATGAAGATTCATGTCAAGTATTCGTAGAAAACTTTCCGCATGCCTGTGTCCCAGTGAAGAGTAGTATGCAGGATTTAATTAAAAAATGGCGTACAACAGATTCGGTTTCAAATGAAAGACGAAATAGGCAACCTTCGTTAGTACTCCACAAGCCATTGCCGATATTGTAAGGAGAATTACTGCCAGGCCAAAAAAAAATCACTACCCAAGCTATCCCAACAATCTGGTTAAATACACATTTTGTCGTAAAATTTTTCATGAATTAGAATTGAAACTATATCGCGTTACAACTGTGCAACAACTGAAGGAGACAGACAAAGAGCTGTCAGCAGAGGACGGTGGCCTCCACGTTCGCCAGAGTTGTATACAGGCGAATTTTTCCTTTGGGGCTATTTAAAGGAGAGAGTTTACGCATCTAATCCCCACAGTATTAATGAACTGAAGGTGAACATTCAACGAGAAATCAACGCAATTGACAACAACGTTTTGCGTTACATGACTCTCAATATGATCAGTCGAGAACAAAAGTACAACGATGCCCAGGGTGGTCATTTTCAACCTCTTTTGTAACAATAAGGTAAATAAATGCAACATTTAAATTACATTTTATGTTTTTCTTATTTAATTTATCTGTATCATTCATAAAATTTCATTCTAACATAACCTACGATTTTGCAGCGATTACGTAATGGGTTCGGTTTTATGTTGCTCACTCTGTATTATAAATGATTTATTAACGTTTATCAAAAGGGTGTTTAAAAAGTGACGCAACATTATGGGAAAATGAGTAAATTGTAATAGTTGTTGAAAGTGGCCTCCATTATACAATTTTCATAATTGAATACGACGTTGCATGCTCCTACATATGTTGTAACGTTTGTTGGGGAATTGTAACGGCCCAACTGGGACGGTTCAATTACTCTCTGCAATTCGGGAATGGTGTGAGGATGAGTTTTGTAACCAGCAAAACTCATTTCCTTAAGGTGTTCTTAAGAAAAAGTCACAAGGGGATAAATCAAGAAATCGAGGAATCACAACCCCTTTGAAATCATTGATCCAAGAAAGTCATAGTGTTATTGGCTGTATGAGCCGTAGCCGTGTCCTGCTCAAGCCACGTGTACTCTAGCCGGTCTGTAAGTATAGTGTTTACAAATTGTTGTATCATCTGTATGTAGCGTACACTGTTCACTGTGCCATGAAAGAATGTCATGAAGATTCGCCTACGTGAAACTGCACATCAACTTCTACTTTTTTCCGTGCAGAGGAAACTCGCGCGGCTGATGTGGATTTTCCGTACACCAAACGCGTGAATTCTTTGTATTCACGTATCTGTCTAGGTGGAGCTATGCTTCGTCAGACCAAAAACAATTATCGAGTTCTTCTCCATCTGGTGTTACAGATAACACTGAACCGCTGACAGAAAGTTACTCGTTTTCCAGTGTCTGCAGGTAACAACATGAAATATAATAATAAAAATAAAGTAAAATAAAAATTTTGATTTTAGGTACTTCCTTACTGTGTGGATAAAATTTAGTGAAAAGTTTATTTATAAAGAAGTGATCCCTAACAAAAAAAATTGATTAAAAGAGAATTGTTATAGGTGCCAAAGCTACTTTAATTTTAATAGCCCTTTTAATAATAAAGAAAAATAAAAAAATAAAATTAATAATTAAAATTTAAATAGAGCCAAAAGGCCAAAAAAATATTTTTTAGAGGTGGGAAATAAATTTTAAGAAAAACTATTCTAAAAATATTTATACATAGGTTATAACAAATTTTTTTAAGAGATGGGGCTGATTTTTTGAAAAAAAAATGTTTGGATTATTTATGTATGCATTGGGTAACAAACTTAATTTAATAAAGTTTTCTCTAAAACGCCTCTGAAGAAAATCAAAATTGTTTTTTGCGATATCCCCTACTCCCTTAACGAATTAAACAAAATTAATACAATCAATGCTCCAAATATTTAAGCCAAATTTGAAGAAAACCGCTTAGGTCAATCTTGAGATATAAGGTCAAAACCAGTGCGACACGTTTTTTTTTTTAATTCCGGGACCACCGTTAGGTATTGCTTCAGAGGATGAGATGGATGATTTGTAGCGTGTGTGAAAATACCATGCCTGACTGGGTTTCGAACCCGGGACCTCCGAATGAAAGGCCGAGACGCTACCAGTCAGACCACGGAGGCCGGCCGACATATACGTACGCACATACATAAGTAACATATATTTTTTCTGGTCTTGATGAACTAGTTGACCCTAAAACGTAAAGCTTTTCAAAAAGCCCGATGCATCATTTTTGACACGATCACAAAACTCCCCTTTATACAGTTATTCTAGCTCTTCCACCGGGAAAGTAAAATAAACGTTATGTATTGGTTTGTGTAGTTTATTTGTTATTTAATTTATTTATTATAAATAAATGATTGTTTAATAATTAAAACTGCCATCTAGTTTTTTAAATTTTAAGTAAACAATTTTTGGGTGTTTTAATTACTTCATAATTTATTTCGGTAACCTTTATAGCTCTTTTTGCATTTAAAATTTCACTGGTTTCATGGTGTATCTTTTTACAGGTAAAGATTTAATACTCCAAAAGAGATTTTATATCTCAAATTGAAAAAGTATTTGTACAATCATATTTTTTAAGATATGAGAAATGTAAAGACGTAAACCAATCAACATCCAAGTTTAGATGGGATTAAGGATGAATCTTTGAATTGAGAATTAATCTCTTCTTATCTAATAAGTATCCGGTAATCAAATTTAATTACATTGTAAAATACTACATTCGTGACTCTTCAAGATGACTAAAGTAACTTAACGATATGATGAATAACTTAATTCAACAATGATTTTCACTTATCTGTAACTTAAATTTATGTTGTGTTTTCTTCTTTTTGTTCGTCTTACAAATTAGAGCCAGCTAATATTAAATATTATGTCTCTTTAATTGAGATTTTATCTTGAGAATCTCATTAGAATAGAAGTGTAAAAATGTTCCAAAATTCAAGGACAATTTTATTATTTATTTATAACATAATTACTGAATCAAACATGCGTAAAAATTTCAAATCCAAATAATGACTTATTATTTTTCAGTTGAATTCTAAAGACAAACAACTCTCAGTTTAATCCGTTTGTTTTTTGATTAAACTCCTTGTTCGAAGTAAAAGGAGTATTGTAATCGCGAAAAATATCGGTTTTCAGATTTCAATGGAAATATCCATTTTGACCATCCCTGAATCCATTTTGACTAATTTCGGCGTGACATCTGTATGTACGTTTGTATCTCTACGTTTGTATCTGAAGGCACATCGGTTCGAATCCGACTTCATATACATTTTTATTAACTTTTATTTTTAATTTAAACAGATTGATTTATTGATAATTATTAACCACTAATTGTAAAAAAAAATATTATAATAAATAATCATTTCAATAACAACAACAGAAAAAAATCAGAGGTTATTAGTGAAATAAAATTTTATGTACTTTTTAAAAATTTGTATATGTAATTTAATAGGCTTACAAGGAAGTCATGTGGTGTCCACATTAAATTTGGTAAAAAATCTGATTAATTAATATTAATTGAATATTATAATTTAGAATCGTATTATTTTTATTTATGCATTTGTTTCAGTCTACTTGATAAATGTCGCTATAAAATTTAGTAACTTTCTCTTGTTTCATTTTTGTTTTCACTTTGTTGATGGTTACATCTAACAATTTAAGAAACGTAGTATAAGATAGATATAAGACTATTTATTAAAAGAGTAATAAAGGGACTTTTACTCTAACCTAATATTTCTGGTAAGATTGTTGAATTAATAATTGTATAAATATTTGATGTTAATAATATATAACTAACTAATATATATTAAACTAACTTAACTATATAATAAATAACTAATATTTCAGCAATAGTGTAACTGTCCACTTTTATTAAAGAACTGGAGGACCGTATCTCACTTTCAAATGAAAATAAATTTAAATGAAGTGCAGCAAAAATGTGTATGTATAATTTAATAGGGTTACAAGGAAGTCATGTGGTGTACACATTAGATTTTTTTCAGGCGTCGTAACTAAACAAATTTTTAATTTAGATGATTCTTTAAAAATTTGATTTTGTACAGGAAGCTTCTAAAGTCACCCCGTACTAAGTTTCTTTATATAAAATTAGTGATAAATTGTCTTAACAAAAACATTGATATTGAAGATATTTGTAACTTTTTTTTTATTTCTTTGGAATAAATGTAATTTAAAAAAAATGTAATTTTTTTTTAGTTTCTTCCATTTAACGTAGTAAACGTAGACAAATAAAAAAATTTTCTTGTGAGATGATTTTGGGAGCAGAAAAAATAAAAATAAATAATTTTTTTTAATTTTTTTAACTTCTTTCATGTCATTACTTTTCCATTGCTTTTAATAAATAATAATCAGTACCAGTTAAGTATGAGTATAACAACTTTGTTGTCAGATTTTTTTTTGAGACCTACCTACATTTAAAAATAAATAAACAAGACGAAAAAATGTAAAATAAAAGAAACTTAAATAATTAACAGACTAAAAAAGGTGTACTAAAAATTAAAACGATAATATTCAATTCTTCTTTAAATTTAGGTATTTCTTTTATAGCGGCAGTAGAGTAAGGGTAAAAATATTTTTTTTTAATATAGTGCCGACTTTAAAAATACAAAATTTAAATGAAAAAGCTGAGAACACATTTGCAGGACTTTCCCGTCACGTGCCTTTTTTCTGATGTACGGCTTACACACACAACTTAATTAAAAATATTTATCATTTTATTTAAATATAATATTTTTTGTTTATTTAATTCAATGATTCTAATAGAGCGCGGCGCGCTTACCGTATTTCATTCGCGGTGTTGGCGGTACTAGTGGCCTCTTTAAATACTTTTTTACACTTTAAAAATACATAATGCAACATTTTAAAACTTATGGAACGATGTTTTATAACTGCAAGGTGGTCTTAAAAGTATTTTTCATGCTGATTTCAAATCTGATTTTAGTCTTTCTGTATCACATAAGGTTTTTATCCAAAACACTTTTGAACATTTTAAGCAAAAATCTGTTGTAGACACAACATGACTTCCTTATACGCATATTAAATTATACGTAAACTTTTTTGCTGTACTTCATTTAAACTTATTCCATTTGAAAGTGAAATACGATCCTCCAATTCTTTAATAAAGTGGACAGTTACACAATTAAATTGTGGTGAGCACCACATAGCATCACATTTTTATGTGGTATCATGTATAATTTATAAATAATAAATATTAATTCATTTTTAATTTTTATAGCCGACTTCAAATAGCCAAACAGTCGGCTATAATAATTATAGCCGACTGTTTGGCTATTTGAAATGTTTTAACTAGGTAAAAACGTTAAGATGTTATGAAATACGGCAACCAATTTCGTTCCTGCTTATTGATAAATAGACTACAAAAAAAAATTATTAAACTTCGTCAGCAAAATAATTAATAATATTAACTAAATATGTATTAAGATTATTTGTACATCAGTAGTATGGTGCAAGGTTCATAACATATGATGATAAAATCATAAAGTGGACTGGATAAAAATTTACTGCAATAATATAAAACTAAAGCCTCAAATTCGTCTAAAAATGTTGTATTCTATTTATTCTACATAAACAATAAAATTTTTTTATTTATTTATTTTTTTAAAATATGATTTGCTCATTTTTCTCGCTGCTACTAGCATCCTGATGACAGAAGGTTACATCATAATGTACAGTAGTAATAATATTATTAGTAATATAAATTTAAATGCAACTTATGGTTTTGGACATTATTGTTACACACTTATAATTTACACGTAAGATTATGTGAATATCAACCCCCCTTTGGTATATCCGTGCGGAGCAATACTGATGAACAATCTGTATAGCTGTACAAAAGATAGTCCTACACAGGCAACCATCTGCATGGCCTACTATAATACATGCTTTGCTCATTCTTATGCAGGTAGTAGGGTAGAGTTTTTTCCAACAAAAAATCTTATTTAGTGACAATGTAAGCGTTGCAACAATAACGATTCATCTCTAGAATTCCCCGTTAAATCCTAAACGTGATTTTTAGTTTCATTAAAAGTTTATTGTTTTTTGAAAATGATATTGAAATTTAAACTCTTTTTATATATACTGACAGTTTAAACAAAAAATTAAAAAAATGAATTTTAACACTCTTTAATCAAGAATAATGCGATAAAAAAATGCAAATAAAAATTTGATATTTATTTTATAAGCACACGTATTATATTCAAAATAATATACGTCTTTCATTATGGAATGAAAGTTGTTACTATGGAGTAACCAAAAATTAAGTTGCACTACAACAATTAAACAATTACAATAATTAAAACATTTTCACAAGTATATATATATATTATAGTTCATGTCCGTGGCGGAGTGGTAGTGTCTCGGCCTTTCATCCGGAGGTCCTGAGTTCGAATCCTGTTCTAGTATGGCGTTTTTCATATGCTACAAAATTCCATATTCCATGATGTACAAGCTTCAGAGTTTCTGTGGACCTCATCAATCACTAAAAAAAAAAAAAATACATATATATACACTGGGTGGATGAAATGAAAAGTAACTTACACCCTCCTCTAATTTTTTTTATAATTTAGATAACTGGATGCGGTTTGCGGCATTCTTCCTTGTACCGAGGGGCTACTTCAGTGAACGTATATTTCATTCTTTTTGATTTTTGAGCGGCGGGGGATGGAGGGCAACTCAAACATTTTTAAATGAGATCAATGGCGATTTGATATTTATTTAAACTGATATATATTATAGGCCTATATATACATTATCTTATATAATATAATAGTTATAATTTATATATATCAGTTCAAATAAATTTAAAAAATTAGAAAAAAAATTGTACTGTATACAAATTCTAAATACAAAATTGTCACCCGCACGCTTTTTAATTATGCTACATTAGTAATTATATTAAAGAGCAATGTTTTTTTGGAGTCGTTTTTTTATTTTTAATATTTATCTCTTGTTTATTTTATTCATTATAACAGTGTTTGCGTCGAAGTAAAACGTATAAATTAATTAAACGATATTTTACAATAAATTTTGTTCTTATTTTCTGATTGAAATAATGTTGAGCATCACTTTGACGGGATGATTGCCTTTTGTAGTGCTTTTGGTTGCTGGCCAGGATACTGGGCTGTCTGGCTTTTTAGTGTAGCTTGAGAATGCAGGAAGGAACAGCGAAAAAGAGCTCTTCCCAATGCAGACTTTAATCCAAGTATTCCTGAAAGAAGGTTTATTGCTTTCGCGTAGATGACAGACTGATGAACAGATTTATAAGGAGGTATGCTGTAATTTTGAATTAATAGAGATGGCCCTCTCTCTCGACTTTGACTGCGGTTCTTACAGCAAAGGATAGACAATTTAAGGATCTTGCCTTTCATGATTGTTCAGTTGAAGACTTTTTTAATTAAATTAATTTTAATTACAAAAATGATCAGATTTAACGATTATTTAGAAAAGTTGTATATATGAAAGTTTCTTGCATATTACGTCTCACGAAGGGCGTTTTAAAAAACGTTTGGTAAATTATAAAATCAAAAGTATAAATTTAAATTAATTTTAATTAATAAACTTCATTAACCATTGATTTACTATTAAATTTTGACCACGTATTTTGAGAGTAGAAATCATTTCGATATGTTTGCTTCTAATTCAAATGATTATATCTTTTTAATAAAATAAAAATTAATTCAAATTTACTTTGTTAAGGTGGCAGAATTGTTCAAACAATTACACTCGTTTCTGAAGAGAACTTTAAATTTCTTAAAAAAAGTTTCAATTCAATCTTCGAGAAAATTGGTAATTATAAATATATTGGTTAAAAATATCTAAATATAAATATATTTGTTAAATATTGGAAAATTTATTGGTTATAAATATCTGCTGAATTATCCGCACACGTACGCAAAACGTTTTGAGAAAGAATTAAATTTTCATCTACGATTTAGAATTTAGGGTTACAAAAATAAATATTCGATATTTGTACATCGAATATTCGTGATTACAATAATTTCTTCCTGTGGGGAAAAAACTTGTTTCAGAAAAAATTGAATATAGGATAAAATTATTTTTAAATGAATTGTTTATAGTAATATGAGTACAGTCATATAAAGTAAAAACTGCTGTTTATTATTTAACTTAAGAGCTGGAACTATTTTTAATGTTAAAGAAAAAAAGTATACACTTTTAAACAAGAATTTAAGATATTAATCTTGTAAACAAAATTTATTTAAAAATTACTCATTTTTATTTTGCATAAAAATAAAAAAATGACTCATTTTAAGTAAAAGATTAAATTAAAATTATATTCGTATTACATTGTTTTTTATTTTTTAATTATATTTTATAAAATATCTGATGAAACGTATAATATAAAACATATTATTAGAGTTATCAGTATTTTACGTTAAATATCTCTATTAAAAAAAGTCTTTAACTGCCATGTACGTCTTGTTATTTAATTAAATTATTGTATTATTTCATAAATAAGTCAGTTCAGATTATCAGATTAATTCATTAATAATATTATTACGTAACAAAAACCTTCAGTAAAGGACAATTATTGAAGTGTTAACAGACGTAAACTAATTTAATTAAATGATTTACGAGGTAAAAGATAAATAGAAATTTAATGTTTTTTGAAACATTATGTACCATCTACGTGAAATATTAAATAAATTGTATTTTTAATTTAATTTCTGATAACTCCAATCTTTCGCGCATCAGAAATATCATTCTAAAGTGTAAAAAAATATTGTTAACAATAACTGTTATGAATTGATGATGATCCCTCATATGACGGATGATCGTCTCAGAATTTCTCTATTTATTAAAAAAATTCTTTCAAATATTAGATTCATTTCAACGCAAATTTTCCTTTATCTTTAATTAATTTTAGCAGTATTAATTCTATATTGTTAATTTCTTCCACATTTTTCGAAGGTTATTTTTTCTTGTCGTGTTTTTCTATTTTCAATAAATCTTTAGAAAAATTTATTTAAATAAATTTTGGAAAATGCAAAAAATATATATTTAACATGTTCACAAAAATACTTATATGTATTCAGGGTGATTCCAAATTGCACGGCAATCAACGGAAGATGATTCTATAGCCAAAAATAAGAAAAAAAGTTCATATAAACATTGGACAGAAAACGGGTTGCGAAACATTTAGTCCCGCTTTCTGCTTCCTCTGTGAAATTAAACCTTACTAAAATTCTTGGGCTACAAATCGAGGGGTAAATTTGATACTTTCTTATAGTGTTTGATCTAAGAAATTGAGTAAAATAATAATGAAACAAAAAAAATAGTGAAAAATCAACTTCAAAGAACAAAAAAATTAAACCAATTTCAATAAAGATTGTCCTAAAAAAACGAAAAAAGAATACATTTTCAATTTCAGGATTAGTTCTAAATAAGCGTTAGTAAATTGTATTTAGTCGTTTTTCTGATTTTAATTTACTTTTGATTTATAAAAGAAGAAATTTAAAGAACTGATAAATATTATTTTTTGCCTTTACTGCAGATTTTGTTGGCTTTATTATTTTTAAATCTTTTTCTATTGTTAGTTTTTATTTTTTCCTAAGATGTACGGAAGTGAAATTTTTCTAATAAGATATAGAAATAAATTTATATAATCTAACTGACAGTATTCCTCTAGCCCTACTGCATAACTACAAGATGAAACTAATTATACAAGAAATTTTTCGAAACACACATACACTCGCGAAAATAATTTAATTTTTCATACCAACATTTCTTAAAACGGAAAAAATAAATTTATGTATCTAATTCAACTGAGACACATAAATTTGGTTGAATCAGGCTCAACCAGTTATTTACATTGTGGCCAAATCGTAACATATATATTGTTTCTTTGATTTCTGTTTAGCCTCCGGAACCACCATAAGGTATTACTTCAGAGGATGAATGAGAATGATATGTATGAATGATGTACAGTCTCAGGTCGACCATTCCTGAGATGTGTGGTTAATTGAAACCCAACCACCAAAGAACACCGGTATCCACCATGTAGTATTCAAATCCGTATAAAAGTACTGCCTTTACTAGGATTTGAACCTTGGAACTCTCGACTTTGAAATCAGTTGATTTGCGATGACGAGTTCACCACTAGACCAACCCGGTGGGTAATCCTAGCATATTTAGTAATAAGTTAAAAAAAAAAACTAACTACATCGGTTTATTATTAAGTAGAGTAAGAAAATAATTCACTCGTATATCGTCGTAATTTAACTTTAATTACACATAAGCGCAATGGAAGGAAATTCAGTTGCAAGCTTGTCAATCTTACGACTAACCATAAAAGTATTGACCCGTAAACGAAGATGGGCAAAATCTTGTGAATGCGAATTTTATGAGAAGGACAGGAGAATGTATTCATTCAACAGTTTAGTGTTATTCGAGTACTAAGTTAATCTTTGATGAAATAAAATTCGTTTATTAAAAAGAATTACGAGCAATCGCATGTAAGCCAATAAAAACATATACTTGTAGTTGAGAATGGCTTAGCCCATTGATTCTCAAACTTTTTCGCCCATCGTCCACATTGAGAATCAAAATTTTTCTAGCGCTCCCAAAATGTTTAAACTTATCATCTGTTAAAAATAATAATTGAAATTGCTGTTTTTAAGATGCGCTCTTAAAAACAGCAATTGCAATTATTGTTTTTAAACGTGACGTATCCTATTTCTGATTTGAAAATTACATTTTAGTTTGAAGTATAAGGAAAACATAATTTTTGCCTTTTTTATTAATCAGCTATCGCCTTCCTAGACCTCCTGAATGCCCCCAATTTTTTGTGGGCCTTCTACCGCACCCCCTGAAGTTCTCCAGTACCCACAAGGGGGCGTTATCGCTTACTTTGAGAAAGAACGGCTTAGCGGGTGCTGTCCCCTGCACTTCGGGCTTCATCTTGATCCCAGCATATCAATATAAATTCTTGGTAAAATTTATTCCCATGAAAATCATTGTATTGGACCATTCCGAATCTAACTGTAATAAATTTCAATAATTTTATTGCTTTTAACAACAATATAAAATCAAAGCATAAGCAAAATTTCTAAAAAAAAAATATTTCTCTGCTGAAGGTTCTCTAAAGGTTTTTTTTTTATAAATATGCTCTAAATTTATTCATAACTTGCTCTTCAATGGCTTTAAATATGTTGGAGAAAGCTTAATTTCCCATTTAGTAAAAAATAAATTTTTACATTTTTGTTGAAATACTCCCTAACAGACCAATAGCAAGTAAATAATGTAACAAGATCGGCATAGCGGACCTGAGTAACGTATTTCTACCAAATAAAAAGAAAGTAGTAAAGAATATAATAATGGGATAATCCAGAAAAGGATTAAAAGGAACCCTTTTAGTAAACGTAACAGGTCGGTTTAGCAATGATCCTTTGTAATACTGCCTACTGACACGCTAAACACATGTCGTTCCGTAAGAAAAGTTACTGGACCAAGATTTGGAATTTCCTGAGAAAATGAGAGGGCGATCGATCACTCTCACGCTCTGAGTTGGGTCCGGTTCGGCAGGTAAAGAAGATAGAGGTATAAATACTCCGGGGAAGACCAGTTGAAATCAGTTCCGCGAGGAGAGTCTGCGATATGAGTTCTACAAATCAGTCCGTGAGACGTCAGTCAGCGAGAGTATTCTGCGAGGAGGACAGTGAAGGAGCGAATTCCGAGTGCAGGTTCGATGCAACAAAGATGATGCTACGAGTAACTCCAGTACACGAAAACTAGAAATGGATCGGTGAGTTACTGTAAGGCTATAAGTGAAAGAGATAATGTATTAAATTCCATTCATAGATTGTTAGGGTAGTTTTATTTGTGAACTGCAAAAGTATTTGTTATTAAAAATAACTTTATACTTCTCCTATCTATTGTACTGTTGTTGTTAATTCAAGACTAGTGGTTAAAAGTGTTAAGATTAGGGATCATGCTATGTCTTTTGTCAATGGGACTGAATTTCATTATTTATCTACCTGTGAATAAATCCTGACGATTAATTTAAATTCTGTTTTGTATGTAATCTCTGTTTATTATTACTGACATTTATGATTATTTGTTTGTTATTGACATTTAATATTATTATTGTTTACTGTTGCCATTATTGTCATTATTCTAAATATTATTGTGGGATTTTTTTTATTGTCTGTTATTATTATTGTGGTTGTGAGTGCTATACTTTTTTTTATATTTGTTTTACGATTGTCGTATTGTTATTATTACTATTGTCATTATTATTGATTTTTTTGTTTTACTTAAGTTTTTAAACCAATAAATAGTAGTTATATAAAAATTCTTAATTGTCTATCCTTTAATGTCCTGTTCGATACGCGAACACGCAACAATTATAAAGAAAGAGTTTGAAATTTCAATCCCCATCTTGAATTTAATTTTAATTTTTTGAATTGCAAGATAATCATATAATTCAGGAGCTGGTTGTAAAATTTGATCAGAAATATGATGGTGGAACTCGTTTTATATATACAATATATATATATACTTTTTTTGAGACGTCAGCACCCAAACCTACAAAATGGAAAGCGTTTCTTTATTTTTATAATTTCAAAGTTTTAACAATCGGTTACATTTATCTTAAACGCAAAAAGTGTACAAGAAATTAATTGAGGAAAACATTCTGCAGCCACACTTTTGTTACGTTTAACCTTCAGATAACATTCAGTAATACACTTGTAAAAATAAATTACTTGTAATAAAACACTTAAATATTACTATAATTCAGTTCAGATTTTATTCACTGAGGAAAAATGTACATACGAGTATACACACTGTGGCAAGCGCATATTCACTGTATACAATGTATAAGAATAAATGTATGTTTATTTTTAAAAAAGGATAACAATTAATTTACATAATGGTTCTTATTGGACCAGAAAGATGCAATTCTCAAAATTAAAAGGAAAAACGTATGAAACACTAAGTAAACACGCGATAAAATAACTATCACTCTTGAATTTATGACCACATCTATTATGTATATATTGAGTGATTCTGCAGCAAAGGGTGATAAGTACTTTGGGAACTAATTCTACAGCTTGAAATAAAGAAAAAAGTTGACCCAATCTTTTATCTGAAAATGCTTTGTTATCCATTTACCGCTAGTGAAACATTTCCTCCGGATTTCAGTCACTCCAGTGAAATGAGGTCATACTGAAATTTTAAAGGTGTTACATAAGGGATAAAATTGATGGTTTCTTTTGGCTTTAAAAACCGGATAAAAGATCAGAGAACTATATCTCCCGTAGTTTTCATGATATCCAACGTAAAATAGAAAAATTCGGTGCCGAAAAACACGGTTTTTTTAGGTTTGAAGCAAAATAACTTTGTTAAATGACCAATAAATCCGTAAATTTTACTTTAAAACTTGTAAAGAATTTAATTCTGAGGAAATTGATGTAATAAAGTCTAT
The DNA here is from genome assembly GCF_047948215.1 of Lycorma delicatula. NCBI lineage: Eukaryota > Metazoa > Arthropoda > Insecta > Hemiptera > Fulgoridae > Lycorma > Lycorma delicatula. The sequence continues at coordinate 36,702,282 of NC_134456.1, forward strand.
GAAAAAGAAGGAAATTAACTATTATTAAAAACGGAAACGGAACAAAATTTAACAGAAAAATGTTATGAATTGTAAAAATTAAAAATAGCTGTATTTAGTGCAATACAATAAATTTAGGCCTTTGAAAAATTAGGCTGGCAACATTAACTGTATGTTTCGAAATTAATTTGAATACTACTCATTGTTGTCATAAAATTGTGGTTATGGGCTAAACGTTAGGCGGTTTAGTTGTTTTTGACATAATTTTGATTGCGTTTAATTGTTTTTGATAATCAAGTTATGTAGTGTTTTTTGTTTGTTATACTATAAACTGTACCTACATTTTTTCAAGTGAATCTGAATTTAAAAAAGTGAAATTCCGTTTTTAATCCTTTGTTTTGAAAAATGCCGCGTCTCTTCACTCACAGAATATGCTGATATAATTTTTGTTTACGGCTTTTGCGATGGAAGAATACCGATCCATGAGTATTGTTGTATTGCCGTACCTACTATTCGTAGGTATCCTGAACGAGTAGTTTCAAACCGTAAAATAATTTGTAGAAGTTTTAATAAACTTAGTGAAAATGGTACACTTCCCAGCGCTCGTATTTCATCTGAACGTCAAGGGGGGGGAGGCTCCTTAGAGTTCAAAGGACACTCCCTTGGACTGAGTATTACTTCATTGTATGTCCGGCCCAGTAGGGGAAAAACAAAAGAACAACACCAATGCCGGCCTCCGTAGCGCGAGTGGTAGCGTCTCGGCCTTTCATCCGGAGGTCCCGGGTTCGAATCCCGGTCAGGCATGGCATTTTTACACATGCTATAAACCATTAAATCATTCATCTGATCCTCTGAAGCAGTGCCTAACAGTGGTCTCGGAAGTTAAAAAAAAAGAACAACACCAATGTAAAAAACAGCTGTCCCACCTGTAAGAATCACTTTTAAAGATTTTTTAGGTGAACAAGTTAAACGATCATTCACAACCTCAATAACTGCTTTAGTTAATAGAGTGATGGTCAGCATGGGCTCCTTTGAATTAATACTAAGTCTCACAAAATTTACCTGTATGATATTTTTTTATTTACGGAGAGCTCCAAAATGAGGAAATTTCAACTGAAACTCTTTTTCTCAGAAATATTTTTACGAGAATAAATCTCAATAGTGAAAACACGCTCATCCTTGGATAACAATATAATTGTTCCGACACAAAGAAATGGGAAATGAAATAGAGCACGACAAGTTTATATCAACTGCTACGTGCAACTAATCTTAAGCTGTTTTATTATCTAATAAATAGGTAAAAATTCGCTTCGTGCAAGTTATAGAAGTAAATTTTGTAATTTCCAATGGTTTTTGTTCTTACAAATTAGGTAAATTTTATGAGAATGCTCCCTATTGTAATCGGTACCATGATTCGACTTCCGGAAAATTTCGACATATCTTCGCGTTTCACATCTCCCGGACCCCATAACCACCGTCATTTCAAAAGTTTATATATATATATATATATAATATCTATATCTATTTAATATAATGTAATATCTATTTTTACATATATATATAAATATCTTTTTTTTTGTAGACACGATAATTGCCGTAATTTTGTGCCAATCACTTTCAAATTGATACATAAAATATAACTACCCAAAATCTCGGTCGAGTTCGTTAATGTGCAAAATCAAAGCATGGGAATGGAAATGGGGGCTTTTTCGAAAAAAACAAAATATCGCTATAACTTTCTTATTAAGTAAATATCGAATTCGTTTAAAGTTCCTAGTATTCTTTGAATAAGGACCTAAAACTTACCTACGTAAAATTTTTTGATATCACCAACCATTGGCCCAAGGGGTAGAAAAAATGAGATTTCGAACACAAAAAAAAATCATTCCTCTCTTAATAGGCACAGTATCAAATCGGTTTAAAGTGGTCGTCAGTCCTCTAAATATTACCTAAAAGTTTTGTCTTAAACAATTTTTGACATGACTAACCCTTATGGCAAGGGGTGACCAAGATGTTGCTGGAATTTTAAGATGGAGCTTGTCGTATGCTAAACATGTGAACCTTTTTTCACATGCAACCATTGTCGTATTGAGTAAATTTGAATTTTTTCTTAACTTTAAGGCGGAAATCATTTTTATCCTCTACTTAGCACCGATAAAATCTACCTCCGCTTTTTCGGCGTGGCGAAAAGGATTTTTTTAATTTATATCGGAAGAGGTTTTGTCACAGACAAAACCTCTTATAATATTTTAGCTGAAAAATACAGCTACAAAATAATAAATTACTATTAAATACTTATATATTTGTGGTTTTATAAGAGTTTTTTCTTACAATTGTTTCGAAGTATCTGTTTACTACGTCCAATTTTACTTATATCATGAAATTTTGTTCAATAAAATGTTTATAATGTTATGGCATTCAAGGGGGGAGATTTTGAAATTTCAGTTTGCGAGATCAATCTAGGACTGTTGATTACCAATATTTTTTATATTAATTTAGTTTTTACATTTTATTTTTACTTTACCAGCTATGTAGCAACATAACTATTGTAAAATAAATGTATGGTAATTAGCCAAAATTTTGGGTATCAATTATTGGGTTCAAATATCGACGTTTCAAGAACCCTTGTAGTAAAAAAAAAAAAATTATGGAAATTTCCAGAAGATGTACATGTGTCAGCGTCCTATATTTTGATTAATGTCTCCGGACTGGCCCAACATTAATTTCTTCAAAAATGGCCTAACAAATGTTCATATATGAGGTAATGGTGGTATTCAATTTAAATTTTGGACAAAATTAAAAAAAGGGAAAACTTTTTTCCATATTTCCATATTAAGTTATTCAATAATTCGAAGTCTATAGATCGAATTTAAGGACATTATTTCTAAACAGGTTTTGCCTCATACCTCGAAAAAGCATTGTCCCCAAAAATTGAAATTTAGCATAAATATTTGGATATATTTGTGTCCAAGCTTTAGCCTGATTTTTTACCTCCATCAGGCAAGGGAGCACAACAGTTTTATTTTTTTGCTAATTACTGATAAAATTTGAAGCTTCAAAAACAAGGAGCTGAATGGGACCCGTTCTTAAAATATCAACTGTATTTAAAATTTAACTTTCAAGATTTAAAATCTAATTTTATTTAGTATTAATGAGTAGACAACATGGGAACTTTTTTAAAAAAAAAGGGGATCCCATAGGAAACGATTTGAAAATCAAATTTTTTATAATTTTCGATATTTAACCTGTTCTTCATGTTGTGGTTGTTATTAAAAATATTATTTATGATAGCTGTCAAGCAAGGATGACAAATGGGATCCACTTATTTTGCTAAATTTTTTAAACTTTTTTAGCAATTATACTCTAAACAGAGTATAATTTTTATGATAACGGTTCATTTGATCTAAGGAGGTCAACTGGAACATATCTTTCAAAGAATTTTTTTTTTTTTTTCAATTGTACTTTTAACATGCATAATTTTTAAGGTAAAAATGCTTTTAAATCAAGGGGGTCAAATTGAATCCAAATTATTTTGCTGGACATTTTCATATTTATTGCAACTGTGGAAAAAATCTGCTCCCTATATCCAGTAAGAAAAACCAACAAAAACAATGTTTACACTATTATTAATAAAAAAGATTACTATTATCAGTAAAATTTAATATATGTATATATATATATATATATATATATATATATATATATATATATATACATATATATGTATATATATACACTCATAGTTTTTATTTTCATTTAATTTATTATTTACCTTATATGTACATTGCAATAGAATGTACACAGTGAAAATAATAAGCAACTAGTGAACAATAAGCAACCGCCCCCCCAAGCCCCAATGAAATGAGGATGATATGTGACATGTAAATGAGGTGTAGTCTTGTACTCAGGCTGACCATTCTTGAGACATGTAGTTAACTGAACCCCAACCACCAAGCTATGCTGACATTCACTGTCTATTATCCAGATTTGTATAAAAGGAGCTAACTTTTGCTAGGATTTGAACCTCAGAAACTTTGACTTCGAAAATCAGCTGTTAAACATCTGATTTGTGATGATTAGTTAACTACCAGACCAGCCTGATGGGATAATTTATTATTTAATACAATTATTAACTTCATGGTACTAAATACTCTTTGATTTTCCATTCATAAAAGCCAAAAAATAATAATTATTATAATTTTTATTTTAAATTGAATCAATTTTGCTTAACAATGTAATTTTATTGTATTATTTTCATTTCAAAATTTTATTGAACATAGGGTTAGCACAGAGAAGGTTTTTTAATCCTTTACTGGATTTTATATTAATTTTATTATAGTAAAATATTATTTAGATTTATTCAGAAAGGTTTTAATAAATATGATGAGTTCATTTTTATAAGTACAGCTACACTCTATAATCTTAGTTTTCCAGGATCTATTGAGCGCTGCTAATTATATGCTCCACTGAAAGTTTTATACAAACAAGACATACTACAAACAGGAGTATAATTTATAATTGAAACAAAATTATAAAGCTATTTCATCGTACCATGTAGGTCTAATATAGTACATCTTCGTAAAGAGTAATAATCTTAATTAAAGAAAATAAATTACTTCAATTAATTTTAACAAAAAAAAAAATAATAACACAAATGGTTAATCGTAACACTTGAACATTTCCAGTGATAACAAACAGCAGACTAGAGTAAGCAATGTCTTCTTTATTATGACAATTTTAACTTAATTTATTAACTTGAATATGACATAATTTTTTAGATGTGTGATGATGTATTAGTGATTATACATGCAAATATACAATTATTTCTACATTTTAATTTGCAAATAGAAAGTTTTTCTCTTAGTAAATTAAAAAGAAAACTTAATATCATAATTGAATATAATATGAATTTCTTTAAATATATAATTAAACCATGCAGTTCTTTATATTTTTTTTGTATATGACCAATTTATTATTTTTTTTCAATGAAATTGAAAAATAATAATTGTTAAACTGAACTAAGTTGTATGTATTTTTAGATATAGAACAGCCTTCCATGCCATGTCTTCAGTGTAACTCATACTAATGAAATTGAATTTACTGATATTTCATTTCATATTTTCTACCAATGGATTGAATTTTTTTTTCTAATTTATTGGCTTCATTTTTTATGTAAAGCTTTCCAGTAATGTAGAAGCACTTTTTATTAAAGTAAAAGCTTACTTTTTGTCACTAACAATTCACATTGATTATAACTACTTAAATAACATATTATTAAAAGGTTACTTTTTGTTTGCTTGAAAAAATCAGAAAATATGATGCATATTCAGTGAAGGAACACAGTTTAAATTAAGAAATACCTAATATTTATGTATTTTAACATAAAGATTAAGAAACAGTGTTTCATAACTGATAGAAAAAATATTATTTATTTAATTCGTTTGACCAACAACTAAAACAGTTTTGAGATTATTTTTTTATTATTTTTATGAGAGGAACACCTGTGAAGTACGTCGGTTTCCTCGTGAGATGCTCTGAATATAAGTGTGATATCTGTTACTTCATAGAATAAAAGAAATAGTGACTAGTTTATTTCTACAATTGTCATTAAATCTCATCATTATATGTAACTTATATTCTATAACAGCTTGAGTGAATAAAAAGCAATTTTAGTATAATCAATAATAATATTCAATAAAAAAACACATTGAATTAGTAATAAATGTAATAGTAATGTAATAATTTAATGTAGTAGTAATGTATGCACGTACGTACATGCATACACACACATGAGTGTGTGCATACATATACATCTCTCTCTCTCTCTTTCTCTCTTCCTATCAATATGTAACTGCTGAGAATATAGCCCGGCTATTAGTTTACCTAGTTGCTGATGTACAATTAATGATGAAATTGTTCAGTTAATAGAGTTTCAAAAACTAGAATAACAAGTAATTGACATAAAGAAGGAACTGCATAAAGCTAATATTTTACGCTTACTAAGAGAAAAATAAAGATGATGTTTTCAGAATGCTGTGTAATTCCTAAGAACTCAAATTTGAAGATAAAATTGTGTCGGTGTATATGTTGCAGTTCCAAACTTTTTTCTCATTTCTTTTCCAATCAGGGGAAATTTTTGTAAAAACTGAAACCTTCATTTTTAACATGCTTCAAATTTGAAATTTATGTTGGAACTGGAAATAAGTGAACCAATAATGGAATTTAAAAAAATGGCCTCATAAGAATGCATAAACATTGTATATGCAGTATTTTTATATTTAAAACTGAACGGCTATTATAAAAATTAACAAATTTAAATTATTAATAATTATAAAATGTAGGGTTTTTACCTACTAATATAAATTTACTGTTAATAAACTTATTTTTCTACATGACTACTTTTCTCAAGATTTTTATACCGTACTGTACACTATTTTCATTTTTATCAGTAATTGTAACGTATATAATACCTGTAGCTATTTGAATGACAAATTTGAAACATCTAAAATTTCTTTGCTTGATAAATTAAATATTTATCATTTGTTAAGTTCTAGAAACATTTACTAAAAGTATTACTTCAGTAGATTATTAAAATTGTTTGAAGCCACTTTTGTTTACACTGTGTAAATCATCCTCAATTTTACTGTAATATTAAAATAGCATTGTCTTCAAAGTTGAACCAAATATGTGTTGAGTAATATAAGTTCTATTTTATGTATTAGACCATAATTAAGAGCAGAATAAATATTTTAAACTCATGTCATGACAAACAAACAAACAAACAAACACACACACACACACACACACACACACACACACACACACACACACACACACACACACACACACAAACCAAAAATAAAGAACAGTCTAGTTATATCTTTACTGCACTCATACTTGCTATGTTCTTAAAGTAGCAAAGTTAACAAAATAACAATTAAAAATTTAATTTGGATTAGTAAATAAATAAATATATATATTTGTGTGTGTGTGTGTGTGTGTGTGTGTGTGTGTGTGTGTGTGTGTGTGAAGATAAGTGTTTTGACACATTTAAGAAACAAAACAAACTATTCATAACATTCATTCTTTTGTGTTATTTTTTTATACTTGTACAGATTAAAGTCCACAAATAATACTATTAATGTGACAGAATTTTCTATAATGGATACCTTGAAATAAAATAGATAAAATATCCATAAGAAATAGTCCAAAAACATTCAAATTAAATAGATATTCTTCCAGAACAAAATTACTTTTTTTTAACCAAAGTATCAGTAAAATGAGTACTTATTCTCCTGTACGTATGTTAGAAGTCATAACCAAAAGAATTGGCGTAAATAAGAGTGATAAGTAATTTCTGAAAAAAGTATTGCATTTCTTAAGATAAGATGTATCCGATGCTCAGCTTACTAGGAAAAAATGTAGAGAAGTGGTTTCCAGTTGTATTTTCTTTGAGCTAATTATATTGTAGCACATCGAAATGCTGTACCTACTGAAATGCAAGTGATATTAAACACTAATTGCAGTTATATATTTGGAGTAATTGGTATATAATAGTTTTGTTCATATCCCTTTCTTTTTTTTACTAAAGATATCTTATTAAATACATTTTTATTCTTAAAAAACCCCTCTATAAATCATGAGACTGGCCGATGGTGAGGGGGCTTCAGTGCTCAGTGATACAAAGTAGCTGGACCGAAGATCCAACCATATCAGAGTGGCATCTGTTGAGAGCCAGACTAAGGAATGATTCCTGAAAAAGGGCAGCAGCTCTTTCAGTAGCTGTTAAGGGTGTAGGTCAGGACGACTTAAATGGCCATATTAATATCACTCAGTCTTCTGAGTACTGTGCAGCTAAAAGCAGTGGAAAACTACATCTGTTTATTTTTCTAAGAATATGTAGCTCTTTGCATTTTCATCTAACAAAAATTGAGGCGCCTTCCTTTGTAAAATATTCAGGAGGTAAACTAGTCCCCCATTTGGATCACTGAATGGGAACTGCAAAGGAAGGGGTTACCAGAAAATTAAAAAATAGCATTCTATGAGTCAGAGCATGGAATGTTAGAAGCCTAAAAAAGATTGGTCAGTAAGAAAATTTAAAGAGGGAAATGGGTAGGTTAAATGTAGATATAGTAGGAATTAGCAAGGTTTGATGGGAAGAGGAAAAGAACTTTTGGTCAGGTGATTTTAGATTAATTAACTCAGCATCAAATAAAGGCAGCCAGGAGTAGATTTCATAATGAATAAGAAGATAGGGAAGAAAGAGAGTGGATTATTTCAAAAAGCATAGCAATAGAATCATTGTAATCAGATAAAATCACAACCTAAGGCAACAATGATTGTTAATTTCTACCTACAAGTGCCCATGATGATCATGAGGTAGAGGGTATATACGAAGCAATTAAATCCATAAAAGGGGATGAAAATTTAATAATAGTTGGATATTGAAATGCAAGTATCAGAAAAGGCAAGTAAGGAAATATTGTGGGTGAATACAGGCTGGGCAATAGAAATGAAAGAAGGGATCAGCTGATTGAGTTTTGCACAAAGTATAATTTAGTAATTGCCAACACCCAGTTTAAAGATCATAATTGAAGAAGAATATACACATGGAAAAAGCTGGGCGATACTGCAAGGTATCAGATAGATTATATCTTGGTTAAGCAAAGATTTAGAAATCAACTCATTGACTGCAAAGCATATACAGGAGCAGACATTGATAGCGATCATAATTTAGTGATAATGAAATATAGATTGGGGTTTCAAAACCTGAAGAAAAGGTGTCAGATAAATTGCTGGAATTTAGAGAAGCTTGAGGAAGAGGAGGTAAAGAAGATTTTTCAGGAGGACATTGCAAGAGATCTGAGTAAAACAGATAAAGTAGAAAATATAGCAGAAAAGGAGAATGTAAAAAAGGAAATTTTTTAATCAGCAGAAGCAAACTTAGGCAATACAAAGAGAACTGGTAGAAAACCTTGGATATCAGAGGATATATTGAAACTGATGGATGAGCGTAGAAAGTATAAGAATGCTAGTGATGAAGAAGGTAAACTTAAGAAGGACCTTCTTAAGAAGAACAATTAAGAAATACTTTAAACAGGAAGTGCAAATTATCAGAAGAAGAGTGGATTAAAGAAAAGTGTTCAGAAATGGAAAGAGAAATGATCATTGATAAAATAGACAGAGCATATAGGAAAGTTAAGGAGAATTTTGTGATATTTAAGTTAAAATCTAATAATGTGCTATTTAAGATGGTACACTGATTTATAATATAAAATAGAAGGTTGATAGGTAGGTGAAATATATTAAAGAGTTAAATGGAGAAAATGAATTAGAAACTGGTGTTATAGAGGAAGAAGAGAAAGTTGAAGATGATAAAAAGGGAGGTACTACACTGAGATCTGAATTTAATAGTGCTTAAAGGATTTGAATGGGAGAAAGTCTCCTGGGATAGACAGGATGCCTGCAGAATTACTGAGAGTGCAGATGAGGAAACGATAGATAGATTATACAAACTGGTGTGTAATATTTACAAAAAAGGTGAAGTTCTGTCAGACTTCAAAAAGAGTGTTATTGTTGTGATACCAAAGAAAGCAGGAGCAGATAAATGTGAAGAATACAGAAGTAGCTTAACTACTCATGCATAAAAAATTTTAACTAGAATTCTGTATAGAAAAATTGAGAGGGGAGTGGAGGAAATGTTAAGAGAAGACCAGTCTGGTTTCATTCAGAAAAAGTATAGGGACAAGGGAAGCAATTTTAGTGCCCATATTAATAGTAGAAGAAGATTAAAGTAAAAAAAAAACAACATACATGGTATTTATTAACTTTGAAAAGGCATTTGATAATATAGACTGGAATAAAATGTTCATCATTTTAAACAATTTCGGGTTCAAGTATAGAGATAGAAGAACAATTGCTAATATTTACTGGAACCAAACTGCAACAGTAATAATCGAAGAGAATAAAGAAGAAGCAGTAATAAAAAAGGGAGTCAGACAAGGATGTTTCCTATCCCTGTTACTTTTTAATCTTTACATAGAACTTAGCAGTTAATGATGTTAAAGAACAGTTTAGATCTGGAGTAACAGTGCAAGATGAAAAGATAAAGCTCTTATTAGATTTGCTGACGATATAGTAATTGTAGCTGAGAGTAAAAAAGATTTAGAAAAAACAATAAGTGGCATGGATGAAGTCCTACGCAAGAACTATAACATGAAAATAAACAAGAATAAAATGAAATAGTAGAAATAAAGTGGATTTGCCACTGAATATAAAAGTAGGTCAAGAAAATATTATGGAGGTAGGAGGATTTTATTATTTGGGAAGTAGAATTACTAAAGATGGACGAAGCAGTAACGATATAAAATGCTGAATAGCACAGGCGAAATGAGCTTTCAGTCAAAAATTTAATTTACTTACATCAAAAGTTAATTTAAACATCAGGAAAGCATTTTTAAAGTATATGTTATAACTGGGACAGGTAGGTGGGAAAAATTGTGCAGGAAGGCAATGCTTGGAATATATAAAACAAATTGTTACGGCTGTAGAATGTAGGGGGTATACCGAAATGAAACAACTGGCACTAGATAGGGAATCTTGGAGTGCTGCATCAAACTAGTGAAATAACTGAAGAAAAAAAAGATTGTTAATAATTTAAAAAAAAAAAATTGAGATGACGGACATCATCTCTGTTTTGGTCATTTTGTCCTATGAGATTGAAATTTGCAGCATTTGAAAAAACCATATGACTGGGATTCGAACCCGGGACCTCCGGATGAAAGGCTGAGATGCTATCTCTCTGTCACAGAGATCAGCACAGAAATAATATTATTGCAACCCAAAATTTACACATAATATTTAACAAGAAGATGAATAATTATGAAGGGACATCTTCATAGATGTCATTTCATAAGGCTGTTGACTAAGTGCTGTGTAAGGAACATTATTACTTTAAGAGAAAATAATTCTCACTAGTGAATCTCAAGTTCATCTTAAATGTAATTATAAACTTATGATTGAAAAGGAAAAGGAATTCTTTCATGGAGTAAAAAACCACTTCAAATGAAACTGCTTTTTTATTACAGTTTTTCATATATCAATTTCTTTTAAATTTGTTTGTCTAAATTAACAATGAAGGATAAACCTTACTTAATGTTTGTTTAGATTACGATTCAAAAAGTATGAAATCCCTATTAGAGATTTTATCAGTTATATTGTCAATTTATCACTACCAAGAAAGTTTCATTCAAAATATTTAATTCACTGACCAACTGTGGAGGGGGCTGATAATAACAATAAGATTAAATATGGCTTACTTAGTAAGTCAAAGTGGTTCAATAATTCATTGTTTATTATGTTTATAATTTCTATTAGTGTTGATCCTTTGCTAGATAAGAACTTGTTATTAACGCCCTCACATAAATAAACGCATACTTTTACTAATACAGAATGTCCGGAAAGTTGCTGTGCACTGGAATTATGCAAGTGTTATGACGAAACTTTCTTAATTATTACTTTGTATCTTCATATATTGTTATTTAAAAATGTCCTTTTCCAATATCAATACAACACTGCACACGATTCAGTTTGTTTTCAAACACTTTAATAAGCTGATGTACTGGAATGTCTCGTACGTATGCCGTTATTGAGGTTCTTAGTTCGTCAGTCGTGCGTAGTCTGTTGCGATACACTGCTTCTTTCGCTGCCAACATAGAAAATAATCTGGGAGAGTCTGATCAGTCGATCGTGCAGCCACAAACCCGTCGAAATGATTCGTTCACCAAAGACATTTCATAAAAAAGTCATTGACCATAGCTGTGTGCGCTCAGGCGCTGTCTTGTTGGAACCATCCGTGATTGATTTCCACTTCTTTTAACTGACTAATAACGTTTGTTAAAACAGCACAATAACGATCACTATTAACTGTATTTTCAAAAAAGATTTATGCGCGTTCTACTCACACCAACCCAGACTCCAATTTTCGTTTCCTACAGAGATTGTTCGTGTAATTAATGGGTGTTAGTTGTCGAACATAGTAGTGTATTTTGTGAATTAATATGCTCCCCCAAATGAAACCACGCTTCATCTGTAAAAAAACGTAATCTCGAGGATACCTATGAAATTTGTTCAATAAAACAACTAATAATTGACAATAATTTAATCTTTTGGTATGATCTGTAAGTTTCAGTTCTTGAACACGCATTACTTTGTAGGGAAAAGTTTCAGTTCTTTTTTTACAGCTTTAAGTGCGGTAGCAAGTCCGATTTCTTGCTGCTGTGCTAATATACGCATCGACTTTGATGGACTTTCGACCACAACATCCGAAACATCAAGCTGCTTCTGTTCGTTTAGTATAGGTGTCTTCCACTTCCATCAGAGTTTTCAACAGAGCTTGTTGTCCGAAATTTTTCGATAAGAGTTTGAACCGCAATGCGGTGAATAACAAGAGTATTTGGAAACTTTTAAGAAAAGTTGTGCTTCCCTAAATCAGTATACTTGTCACCTCCATGATAGACGTGTTCAACGAGAAAAATTCGTTCCTCTACCGAAAGAACTGTTACGTTTCTCGTAACTGTTGCGTCCGATAAACGAAACGAAACACGTTCAATTACAACTCCACAACTGAGTCTTGTTTATTATTGAGCAATGCCTAATAAAACCACAGGGCAACCAACCTAACGCCGAAAGAACAGAATGCACCACATAATTCTTTAGCATACTGCACAGCGACTTTCCGAACGTTCTGTAGAAAAGCTAAATGGAGGAAATAAATACTAAATCAAGATGCACAATGAACTTATATTGGGTACTAATTGCTTAGAACTGAAATTTATATCTCATATCCTCTCAATATTCAGTGAAAGTAACCTATTATAAATAAGTTACAATAAAATTCCTTTTTTAAAATATGGTTAAATTATTATTTCTTTTATAATAATATCAGGTTTAATGATAAAAAAGTTATTTTAAATATATTAAAGCTTATAATTCTAATTGTTTTTTAGAATTTTTTTTTTTTTTTACTAATTTGTTTTTTAATTTTATGTTTCAGGTTCTAAATCCAACGTTAGATTGTGTTATTAGTGATAAACATCAACTAATTGTTCCAGCGGATGTGTTAAACCGTTATCCTCATTGTCCACGGGAAAACATCAAAATAGTAGGTGCAACAGAAGGAGTTCACATTATGTGTTTAGAAGAATTATTAGGAACCAATAACACAATAAGAGATTCATCAAAGTTGATAGGATTATCATGTAGTGATGATGAAATAAGCAAAAATCTGTTCGATGTTCCTCCAGTTGTTAGTATAAAAAAGTGTTGTCCTTCTGAACGTAAATTTAATAATTATACTACAGGTTGTTGGGATTCTGATGTTAAAAATGATAAAAAAACTGTAGATAAATTATTAAAAGCGTTATTAAACAGTACACCTAGTTATATCGATATAACGTTTGGTTCACCAGATTGTAAAACGAATGAAATGTTGGTAGAACATCAAATTCCCTATAAGCAAGTAAGACAATTGGATAATGAAGCTATATTAATGAGAATTCCTGGACACAATGAAACCATTATTTTACCACCGGAAATTATTTGCGTCGATATGTATAGTTATGATGATTTAACATTAATCGTTAGATTCTGCCAAGATGAAAAGTTGACTTGTAAAATTCAACGGAAAGCTTGTATAAGAAAATGCTGCCCGGACGGTCAGTCACTGTTTAAAGCGATCAATAAAAATTGTAATTCGTCTAAATATAGTTTCAATCCAAAATTTTATTCGAATGTAAATAATGGTAATAGGAAATTAATAAACGAGATACGGCCGGCAATAACTTACGGACAAAATTGTGAAAACGTTTATATTTTGGAACCGTGGAAATATGAATACGATAAAACTTATCTCGATGAAAGCGGAGAAGTATACATTCCTGCTTCTAAGGAATATTTAAATAAGGACGATTACTGTATTGACTTTGTAACGTTCACTGAATTAAATAGGTCTGAATTAGCTACATTTTTGTGTTTTCCCGATGTACAAGATCAAGTAGCCCAACATAGTAATTTAACTAGCAGTTTTTTTATCGCTGTTGCTACTGGAAATATAGTGTCGTGCTTTTTTCTTTTATTAACTCTATTTGTGTATTTATGTTTGCCCAATCTTCAAAACATTCATGGAAAAACTGTAATGTGTTATATATTCTCTTTATTGGTCGCATATGTCTTTCTCACTGTGAATCAGCTTGGAAGCATATTTTTGATATTAAGGGAAGAAAATAACTGTAGAGCAGTAGGTGAGTATCTAATCTTATTTATCATGAATAATTTCTGTTACTACTTAAACTTCTTTTAAAAAGTTAATAAACGCTAAAATGGAATCATCCAGTTGACAAAAGTTTGGTATTTTACTACATATTACAATTTTTACTATATATCTTACGTAAGTTGAACTTGTCAAAATGTTTTTTTGTTCTTGCAACACGCGAGAACCAACCGACCGCTTTCTTTCAAATTTATAGGATACATTCGTGATAACCCAGGGAAAGTTTTAAGGCATGGATTGGGACCCTAGCCCCATTGGGGGTTAAGTTGACAATTAAAAATATTCATTAAAGAAAAAATTAATCTTTTTACTTCATTATTATATTTCTGTCCCCATGGCAACATAAATAGGTTATCTGTTCATAAACTGGGGGATGGCTACTGACATAAAGCTTAAGGATTATACATTGTACACGTATAAAGAAAGAATTAAAGAAAAAAGGATTCGTTATATTAAATTTTATCGATAATATCAAGTGGAAGTAGGGGTTGCTGCAGTTCCACAGTTCCTATCTCGAGCCACCACTGCTCAAAGGTGTATACTTTAGTTACCATATTTATTACTATTCTCGGCTTATAAGGAAAAACTGAATAAAACTGAACTAGTACAATATTTAAGGATGTCGGTTTTCAAGTTCTGTGGTGGCCGAACGTGTTTTTTTCATCTCCTGAAAAGTTCTCTCGTATAACCGTATTCGGTTTCTCTTATTGTATTGTGAGTTTAGTTTGTTACTATTAATTTTTTCTGACTGTTTTTTTATTAATTACCAGCCTAATAATTATTTATTTCGAAGTCTATCCTACGGTTACTAAGACGTGTTTAATAACAGTTTCAGTTGTTCATTTACTTGTTTACATTTTTTTATTGACTTTTTAACTTTGTATTTTCGATATATTTTTTGTGAGTGGTCTTTTCAGAGCGTTTGGCATAATATTTTGTTAATATATCTGATCCGAATAACGATACAGTAACCAAGAAATCTGGTGCACTGTCTCGAAAACCAAAGACGAGGAGTGCTCTCGCAAGAAAGGTTAAGACTAGTGGTTTAGACAAATTCCGTAACCACTGATGAGAACGTGCTTGAAGCCGTGAGGTTGGCCTGTCAGGAATGTCAGAAACGTCCCAGTCAGGATTCAGGCGTGGCTGAGCCAACGTATCTTCCTGTGTTCATTCTGAGGAGAAGAAGGAGCTGTTGGCTGCCACTTGTAAACGAGCTATAGACGAATCTCGCGCTACTGATTGGGAGTCATGCTGTGATGCAGAGCGGGTGGGGCAGCCTATCATACTAGTTTTAATGAGTAGCGCTCCGATTAAAAAAACGGAAAAACACGACTGGCACTACAGCTGACGGCAGGATGGAGCTTGAGAAAGATGGTATGGATTTGTTAAACGCGATTGATGATCTTTCATTATTCACAGATGATTAGTTTACAGGCAAGAATTTACGAGTCTGTAGACTCATCAAGAATGTGCAGCATTTGACGCAGAACTTTGTTGACCTCAGTTTGGAACTGACTAATGGAATTAGCAACATATGTGATAAGGAGAGTCAAATGTCCAAGATTACTCATATCGCTATTGAACGAGTTCTTGAGTCCGGTGACATTGAAGATCTTGCTGAGGCGGCCGGCTATCGCTAGAATAAGGACTCGTACTCCAAGGTGGACGTCACGAAAGGTCTCGAAACAGGAGCATGACTCCAGGAAGAAGAGATTGGAGGAAACTCTTCAAGGAGCCCAGGTTACAGATCGGATTGGAAACTTCAGATTGCAGTTTGTTTACGTCAAAGACTTGGACCTTGACACAACTCAGGAGGAGTTGGAAGAGGCTGTTCGGAGGGAGGTGGGTGATGGAGTCTTCATGTGCGTCTCCCCTCTAAGACCAGCTTACGGCAACACCGTAAGAGCCACTGTCCGAATATCGCACAGAGAGGCTAGGCGGCTTGCTGAAAAATCTCGTGCGAAGATTGGCTGGCACTCTAGTAGGGTGGAACTAATGAGTGAGCAGAACAAATGCTACCGTTGTTGGGGTGTTAGCTACAGGAGTGAGACTTGTCGCGGTCAAGACAGATCTACGCTTTGGTTTGTCTGGCATTTCTCCCACCACCACTCCATTCGGTCGCCCTAAAGCATAAGACCGAATGTCCGTGCCACAAACGGCTACTGCGTCTCAAAACGGTTTAGCGACCAATAACCTAATTAGCTCCTAGAGCTTACCTAACTGCGTGAGCGGAATAAGCGTGGTGCCCTACACCACCGCTTGCGCGTCCCACCGCTCACTAGTCATATATTACTAAAATGGGTAGGCGCACCCCGTCTACCTACTAAAACATATGATTTTTCAATAAATCTACGCTTAATAGATCTTATCGCTTATTAGATAGATGTCAATAAAGATACGCTTTGTTTCAACTGTGAGGATGGCGGCCATAAGGCCGTGTTCTGCACGAAATCTCGGAGATGCCTTGACTGTGGTGATTTGGGCCACCGCACTGGGGGCAGAGGCTGTAAATATCAGACAGCATGCTAAGAGTGCTGATTTTTAATGCAAATAGATGCTCGCTCTCCCATGATCTTGTGGGGAAGCTAGCTAAGGACCTTCATGTCGTGTTTTCTTGTAATGACTCAACTGAATAGGTCGGTTTTAACTGGAATAAAGACAACAGGGTTGATGTAGCATAGCGGACGTTTGGGTTGGCATCTTCTGGAAAAGGGCGATAGCTTCCTCTGTATTGAGCTGGCGTAGGCGATGATCATATAGGCCTATGTTTCTCCCAATTGCAACTTGGTGGACTATGGGTCTTGCATGGCACGACTGAACGCGGAAGTTGTTGGGACTTCGAAGAAGCCCAACAACTTCAACTAGTAGGTGGCTTCAACTGCAAGTCTGTGGAGGCTGGCAGTGCTTACACTAGCAGGAGAAACGAAATTCTGGCTGACATGAAGAGTACTCTAGATCTCTACTGTGTAAATGATTGTGCGCCGACTTCCTCCGCCCGTGGTCATTCCTCGGTGTTAGATCTAACTACCCTCGACGGGAGGTGAAATTGCAACTGTTGTTCCTGGAGACTGCTGCCAGATTACACTGCCAGCGACCATCTGGCCACCCTCGTTGAACGTGGGGATACCTCCTTCCGTCCACGGAATCAAGACCCTCCTACATGCTTGACATATCGGAAAGTGTGTAACATCGTCGAGGAGGTCTAGCACGCCGTACGTCGTGGTCTTCGTCTTACACCTGTCCCTTACTCGAATAAATAGATCGTTGACGGATCACGGCCTGCGTTTATCGCCTCAGAAGAGTGAATATATCGTCCTCGTCGGTCGGAGGAGTGTAGGAAAAATAGACTTACACATTGGAACACACTTGATTCCGTCAAAACGCGTTGTCCGATATTTAGGGGTGACTTTCGACAAGTCGTGTAGATTCGGCGACCACATCATCGCGGTATGTGAACGAGCAGAGAACACTCTTGCTGTCCTAAAACGACTTCTCTCAATCCAGTGGCGCCTCAGCATCGAAACGAAGAGTCATTATGTCTACTGTCGCATTTATTATTTTGTGCACAGCTCCGGTTTGGGGTTCAACGTTGCTGATTATAAGGAACCTTACCAGGCTTCGGAGTGTGCACAGACGTTCGTTGCTGGAGATCGTACCGCATTTAGGACCACCTCATATAATGCTGCCTGCGTGCTAACGGGTATTCCCCTCATCGATCTATTTTTAAAGGAACGGACGGACAGATACGCGGGATGCAGCTGCATTGGTACGGGACTCGACTTTTAACATCTGGCAGGATACCGATCCTGCCAGATTTTGGTGGCTGGCCGGGGAAACGGCAGCCTGGATGAGAGTCTTAATACTGGATCTGCGATTGTGATATTTGAGAAAACACGGTGACCTTGACTATTACACCACACAAATGTTCACAGGCCATAGCAATTTTGGCAGTCAACTTCATCGTATTGGGAGGCGTGGCATCCCCAGTTGTATATACTGCACGGAATGTGACACCGTCGTTCACACCCTGTTTCAGTGCCCTGAATGGACGGAACAAAGGGCTTGTGCGGAGATTACTGGCTTGTCGTCTGCGTCCCTGCTACCTTACATCATATTTCTGCAGCTTACGGGCTGCGTTCAGCCTCTTTTCTCGGACGGTGCTTTGAACCAAAGATGATGAGGAACGGAGAAGAGATTTCTAGTAGCGGGAGGTATTGGACAGCCGCAGCTGTGAGGGTCGGTGTACCTTGGTGTGCTGGGTCCGATGATCAGCTGAGGACTCCATGTACGGAGTATGACGCTTCTGATGTGACAACGATCATCTGGACCTGTCGTCTTTTAGGGAGGAATCAAGACTAGAGTCCCGGTGAGGGATCCTCTCGGGGACCCCCGTTTGCGGTATAAGGCACTCATAAGACCGAATCCCGGCCTCTGAGTGAGGATGAAGGTTTCAGCATTGCTGGATCTGGAATCTCCTCGCTGGGGGTTAGAGGTTGGCGTAAATAAAAGATCCAACCGGCGGGTCGACCTGCCTTGCCGGATGTTCAGTTGGTGGGCGAGAAGGCCCGTTAGAGTTAAAGGACACTCCCCTGGGCTGCGTTATACTTAACTGTGGGTCCCGCTCAGGGGAGGAGGTATAGTAGAAAAAAAAAGGTTATTACTATTCTGTCTTTTATAATTTTGTTTCTTTTTCAGGTTTCTATAAATCCTGAATATTTTAATTGTTATTAATCAGTATTACTCTCAAAACTATGAGGGTAACGAACATTGCAGGTGTTCAGGGGTCGGAGCCCTCTTGATAGACGGGAATAACAAGCTAAGCGAGCTCTATAGCACGAGTAGGCTCCCTGGTGTTCCTGGATCGACTCCAGGGTTCTCTTGGGCCGACCGGCTAATATATATATATATATATATTTTTTTTTTTTAAATCAGAAAAGTTTTATCATCAAATAATGATGGATAAATACTTGAATGTTGGGTATTTAAAATCAATCTTCTTTTTTTAAATTTTCCTAAATTTCAATAAAATAACGCTGATAACCAAGTTAGAAAACTGTTCCTTTTTACGAAAGTGGCTGGAACAACGATATAAAGCAATTCATTTTTTGCAAACGTAATATGAAATTTTTGCTCAACCGAAGGTTACACAAACCTTTACTGAACTTACCATAAGCTATGATACATTCAAATGTTAATATATAAATCTTTACAGTATTAATTAATGTTTGCGTGTTAATTTTTATATTTTTAATAGTATAACTCGTCTTATAGAAAAGTTCTTGCATTTTGTAGTATCTTACAAATTTACTGAAAATCCGCTTCTTTTCTTAAGTATCAGATTTCGATGTGTTAAATGAATGTTATTATGACCATTTTTCTATACAGTTAAATTACGTAATTTACCGTAAATTAAAAATATATATAAAACAAAGAGGGAGTTATATAATAACCAATATTTCTGCTAATTTTCCCCTACTACTCGTACTACGTTTGATCAAAGACAGTTATTTTAATAAATATTAATTTTATTAACCAAATTTAAATTTTTTTTTAATTTTAACCAAATTTAAATAATTTTTTGAAATTTTTACAAAAATTTGTAATGATATACATTGTACAGTTCTAGCTCAAATTCTTCAGTTCTAACCGTAAATTTTGAAAAGATCACTGGATTTTTTTCCACTGATAGTCTACTTTATATTGAAATTTATCTCGTTTTACAGAGTCTGTGTTTTAAAATTTTTTGGGTAAAAATGGATTTTCTAAAAGTTACTGTCTGTCTCATTAAAATTCATAATTTAATGTCATAATCCGGTATCGAATTTTTTTTATTTATCCAAAAAATAGTCTGTAAAATAAACAGATTTAAAGATTTAGTTCTATTTGTATTAATAGGATTTAGTTCATTATAATTTATTAATGGAAGAAAACCTCTGACTTTGAGTAGTTATAATTTTGTAATTAACAATAAGAGATAGAGAAAATAAAAATATAAGAAATACATAATAAGAAAAACAAATTAAAGCTTGTTGTATTTAAACTATTTTATTAAGAACTAGTTTTAACATCAAGAAACGCTTCGTTTTTATTTAAAGTAAAACGCAGAAAACAGAGGTTTTACGCCATTTTCTGTAATATATCCAATTTCTGAGATTGTTAACTTTGTCATAATACTCAAAGTACATATTTTAACGTAGGTTAAAATAAGGACTTTTATCTTTAACTTTTCATTAAGTAAATTCCAGGTCCCGAAATTATTCTGCTTTACATAAAAATAAATCTGCATTTGTTTCGAAATGATTTTTTTACGTAGCTTTTTCGTGAAATGTAAACGACGCGTACTTTGTTGTTTAAAAGAATTCGTAATTAATAAAAACCGTATTAGGCTTTACTGAGTTATTTTTTTTTTGTAACTGTTAAAAATTACAACAGCTCTAACTTAGCTGTCTTCTTTCATTAGCCACACTATAATAATTTTCCTGTCATAAACTTTATTTAAAACCCGTCTATTGTGAAAAATAAAAGAATTCTTTACTAAAGATTATATAAAACCCAAGATTTTTCAAAATCACACAACAAAAACACAGTTATTAAAAATTTGAAAAAAAATGTTCATTTGTTTTCAAACCAGGGAGATAACTTCAATTCTTGTTATTTTTACTTTTAATGGTAAAATAGTTATGACTTGTAAGAAAATGCGACTAGAGAAAATTTTTGGCTCTGAAAATAAGAGCTTTTACCAGCCCTAGCGTTAATATACGATGATTATGTTACAGTTCTTCTTGTGGATATAAAAGAAAAAATTCAGCCGGTGTTGAATAAGTGGAAGGAGGAGTTAAATAATGGAAAGAGCACCCCGGAAAAATTGGAGAGGATGAATTTAAAATACAGTGTATTGGAAAAATAAATGGAAGATCGCAGAATAAATTTAATATCTAGGGTTAATAATAAAGTAAGATGGGAAAATATTTTAGGAAAAGTTAAAAAAATCAACAATTTACTATTCGTAAGAAAAACGAAGGGAAGAAGTTTATGTTCAACTATAAATTTTTGCCTGTATCGTGTAAGAGCGGGGTGTAAACTGCCTTAGGAAAAAATATCAGCAAGATAATAGCATCAAGAATCATATTTCTAAAAATAATTGTGGGAAAATTAAGAGATAGACTTTTTTCTATTTTTTTTTTTTTTGGAAGAGGTGGGGAATCCATTTTACAGACGCCGAAGCAGTGTCGGGGTAGCTAACAAGTCCCGCTAGGTTTTAGGAAGAGCGTATGTATACCTGCGCACTACCGACTAAACCTCCACCCCTGGCTATCCACCCTCCCTGGCATAGCTAATAACGCATTCTATCAGGTAGGGAGAGATCGCCCACATACGCAGTTATACGTCATATCATATTACAAGTATAGATCTTAAGTTGAAAACACAATGCAGATTCTTACATGAGATCATTAAATAATCAGTACAAAACACAATACAAACATAAAGTGATACAAATCATACATGATACATGTACAAATACAGCTAACCATATACAACAAACAATGTAAGTTTTTTTTTTACATAATATCTAAAACTAAACATCATATTATCATTCAGAATAGGATACATAATATGTTACATAAAACCTAAAACTAAACATTATATACGTACTAAAAGATAAAAACAAATATATAGAGTATGTCACACCAGAAGCGCAACCCACAGAAGCTGTACACAGCTGTTGCTCAAGGTACAGTACATACCTAAAATACCAAGCCACCCAGCTGCCATCCAACACCTGTGCGAAGTTCCCGCAGCTTCATCGCGCCTAAGGACCCCCACGCGCCCGGGAGGGCCCCTAGGCGCTCGGCCGAGGGCCTGTCCGACCACGTGTCCTCCGACGCCTAACTCTTATGCGGGTCTCCTCCCAGGTAATTAGGTCCCGCAGGACTGTCCTCCTTCCAGTTCGTCTCCGAGTGCAATAATATATCTTGTACTTCTTCTGGTGTGAACATATCTTCTTTATGTAAAACATCTTTTACACACGATCTTTTATCTCACGATCGTATCTTGCGCACTTAAAAAACACATGGTAGACGGTTTCCTCCTCGTGGCAGACAGGGCATTCATCGGAATGGTCCAGGCAGAACCTGAACAGGTAGAATCTAAACCCTCCATGGCCCGTCAGGAACTGCGTTAAGTAATAAAGAGATAGACCTAGCCATTAATGATCAGATAATAAGTCGCTATTCGGCCGGAGTAAATGACGGTAAGAAGATTTTCGAAAAAAAGTTAATTGAAATATGAAAACAATGAGGACGATAAACTGAGACAAGACTTAGAAGGGAGACCAAAGAGAAGTAACAGGAAGTTAAGGAAAGTACTAAGAAGTGGGAAGAGCTAGGAACAGATACAGATGATATGAAACGGGTGACAAAAAAGAAACGAGAATAGAGAGTGTGGATTTAAACTGGTCGAAACCTAATGCTGATAAGAAAAGGATTGATTGAAAAATATGAAACAAAAAAGTATATGAAGGGTAGACAGATAAACTAGTATCCCCGATTTTTTTTCTCTTATTACTTAAAATATAACTCAAAAATTCATTAATCTTATACGGAAACTGGAATTACAATAAAAAATTATATATATCTCATAAAACATTTCTGCTTATTAAATGTCAACTGTAACAAATGATGTCATAATGTTGCAGTCGATAATGTACAGATTTTTCTGTTTGTATAAATCATAATTATTCTGTTATCTATTAAATTGGATAAATACCCGATTTAATAAGTCATAATATATTCCGTAATATCGCAAGTAATTATAAACCTAATAAAATAAATAAAGTAAATAATGCTTTTATTATTGTCATTAAAGAACAAGGGAACTGATTTAACCAATCACTCACTGATCAAGGGCAAATATATTTACAGAATAAGATAAGATGTAGTAGAGAATGCGTATTAAAATATCACATTACCTTCCTTCCCTAGGTTTAGAGTATATTCTACTCAGACATTACTTGCCTCGCTCGTCTTTTATTTGTCCTTTTCATTTTCCTTAAAATGCTATAAAAATCAAGTAAGGTTATTATTTCTATATAGAAACTGATGGAATGTAATATAAATACATCATATTTCATACAAAGTATTACTGTCATTTATGTATAAAAAGATATAAATTCAACTAGACAGGATGTTATAGTTGAATCTGTGCAAATCTTAATAAAAGAGATTTTTCTTTTAAAATGGGACTTGTGTCCGAAAAAAATGTATCTCAATTCGTTAAAAATTGATGTAATTTAGTCAAATAAAGATTTAACGAAATAATAATAAAATACAAGAAAAGGCTATCATCAGAAATTTTAAATATAAACAATTTTTTTATTTAAAAAATTATTTTTTATTGTATTTAATTATAACAATTTCTATTTTAATTTCTAAAATATAATTGTATTACTCTGTCTCGCTACAGTCTTGACAAAGGAAGATGGTTACTGAAGTTTATGACATGGTGAAAATTAATTATGTTAAAAACATTTCGTCCATTTGTCTAATGAAGTGAATTAAATTATTATCAACCCAAATATTTTGAATGTTTAAACAGAACGGCAACTTAGAATCCAGTTGTAATTAGTTCACCATATGTATGTATATATATATGTGTGTGTGTGTGTGTGTGTGTGCGCGCGCACACACACACATTTCAGCTGTTTCAGAGGGCCGAGATACTCTTCTTTTAGCAGACTTTGAATCATAAGAAAGTTTACTTCTCTTTTTTGAAAGCATAATTTTTATAATTTTTGAATATCCAATATCGACAGTCAAAATAAAGAATCAAATTGCATAAACGTTTCCTAAATTTGATAATTTAAGATAATTACAATAAACTAATAGAATGTTGAAGACATTAACAATTTATAGATTAGGTCAGATGATTTGTATATAGATCTGAACTCAGAGATACGGTAACAGAAATATAATGAAGTAGAAGGATTAATTTTTTTCTTTAAGGAATGAATATATTTAATATCTTAACCCCCATTAGGAATATCGTAATAATTCTAATTGGAGATAACGACCAAGCCTCTAAGGTATAAATCTGCAAATTTTTATTAAAATCCGTCCAATAGGTTTTGCGTGATGCGCGCACAGGGACGACACTAGTTATCAGTTTATTATATGTAGAGATGGAAACGAATTACTCGTATTATTAACAAATAAGTCTACATAAAACTTTGAAGTAGAAATATAACCTCCAAATTATTTTTAATATTTGTCTTTTAATCCTCATGAAGATTAAAAAAAGTAGAAATTATGGGTAATATTTGATACTATATTCAATTTACATGATATAAATACTTATACTTAAGTAAAAATTATTAATTTTTAAACTTAAAAATAGTTACAAAAAGCTACAAATGTATCCAAAACTAAGTTAAATTTGCGTATAAATTACGAACAGAAGGCGTTATTAACATAATAACTAAAATAAAATATTTTTAATAAAGTTAAGTAGTTCAGAGACTGAAGAAAAATAAGAAAAATGTATTTTTCGAATAAATAAATAAGTTTTGTTTAATAGTTTTGTTCGAGATATAATACAATTTACATTAATCTATATTCCATTTAGGCAGTACGTTAGACGCCTTAATCAAATCTCTGTATCTAAAAAAATTGCCTGTTTAAGGCAAGGCTGTATCTTTTTTTTCTTTTTTTTTGAGGTGGAGGAACCCCATTTACAGGCCCGAAGCAGTGTCGGACTTGCTAACAGGTTCCGCAAGATGTTAGAGAAAAAGCGTATGTATTCCTGCGCACTACCGACTAAACCTCCACACCTGGCGACTCCACCCCTGGAAAACCACTAATAAAGGAGGGGTAAGCGCCCACACACACATTCGGTCTCCAAAAGCAAACATCATCCATACCAGACCACTGCACACATACTCTGCACACCACAAATACTTAAAGGAGAAAACATCAAGAAAAAATAGAACACCGAACAGGTACTAAGACGTACCACACACACATTTATACATTCATACAATCAAAACAACACAAGACAAGCGCACAACAATCATGAAGACATGGCCACAAGACATAACTTATCCACCAAAGTACACTCAAAAGTTAATTAAATTTCCACATCTCACCCAGAGTACACAAAACACACACCCACCATCTAATACACACACACGTAACTACTCACCAACTTATCACTTACCCACACGATCGTCAGCCATAATCATTAAAAACGTGAGCAATGCCCTCAGGCACCGGGAACGGAGTGTCCACGTTCTCGCCACACCAAAGCGACCCATTCATGCTCGAGAGGGCCCCCAAGGCACTCAGCCACAGACCGGTCCAACCCGGCACCCTCCGACGCTTCATTCTCTAGCAGACCGCGCCAATGCTAGCCGTCTCTAGCAAATTATAATAGTGGGCTATTATAATTTGCAATAATAGCCCACTGCTTCACACCCTGAAGCATTATCTGCTGAAAATCCGACCCAGGGCATCCAGCAGGCACTTCCGTGCATCCTGGAACCTCTTACAACAGAAAAAGACAATCCTAAAATGATGGATGGATAAAATGATGTATAGTCTCAGGTCAATCGTCCCTGAGATGTGTGGTTGATTGACAGTACCGTAGTCATTCTTATGAAAAACAAACAACCATATCAGGCTTATTAGAGAAACCGAGAAGATAACTTATTTTCCATAGGCTTCTTTATTAAACCGATATCAGCATTAGGATCCTATATTAGCTTGCCGAGTTCACCGAAGTTTAGGAGATGCTCAACTGTAAAAGTGTTACCTTCACTCTGTTCATCATAAGGATTGGTTGTATGGTGATATGTTCAACATACACCAATCACCATTCTTATGTAGTATTTATATCCTTGTTATGTTCACCATACTTATGTAATATTCTCAGAAAAATTAATGCTGTCCAGTGGTTTTTGTGCCTCAATTGTTTTTACATTTCATCATAGTCATAAAAGAAAATCGTTTAACAAATGGTGTAAAACAATAAAATTGGTGACATTTTTAGATTGACGTAAAGTATGTAGGCAACAGAGTTAAACAGCATTTGCAAAATATCTATGAGGATCGTTCGATAATTGAAGAGACAAATGACTGTACAACAATTATTGTTTACTGGGTGACAATGAACCCAAAGCTCTTTTTCAATATAATTCCTGACCACATGTAGGCACTTGTCCCACTTTGTGTAAGCTTTCTTATTTGAGTAGTAAAAAATTGTTCATCTTGATATCTAAACCATTCTTGTACCCGCTGATGTATCCGAAGCTCGGTTTCACATAAGAAACTTTTTGATAGGAACAAACAAAAAAAGTAGTAATCTGATGGTCCGAGATTAGAACTACTGTATAAAGTGATGTGATAATACTTCCACCCTCACTTTTGAATAGCTCCCCTTGTCTTTTGAGCGGAACGGGAACGGCCATTATCATGCAGAATAATTACCGCTTTTGAGAGAGAACCAGGACTTTATTTTTTAGCATATCACAATAGTACTCTTTTGATTGCCCGTTGTTCTTTCAAATAATCGCAGTAAACTTTGCCTTTATAGTCTTAAAACAACGTTAGTAACACTTTACCTTCGTAATTTATTCCAGACAGGCGAAAACGGATGTTTCCATTACATATGCTGACATTTGAATTCCTGATTAAATTGGTGAGTCCAAGCTTCATCACAACTTATGCTATCTAAAAAAGCATTGTTTTCCACTAAAAACCGTAAAGTTCCGTATAAATGTGATCGGATGTGTGTGATTTTGAGTCGACTAAATAGGAACTCATGTTAAATACGTTTTTCGGTAATTCAGTTTATCATGGATTATGGACCGGACCGTTCCTATACTCGCGCTACAAATTTCAGCAATTTCCCAGATTTTTGTGCGTCTTTCCTTGCAAATAAGAGCATTAATGCGATTTTGCAAAGCCTCAGTCGAAACTTCCACTCGTCTTCCGCTAGAATGAAAATCGATAACACTTGTTTTACCCCATTTAAACTGTTTCGATCCATTTATAAAAGTTTGGTTGGTTAATACACTTTTTACCATACTGTCTTAATATCCGTGAATAAATTTCGCCCGGTTATTACATCATTAAACCTTTAGAAAACAAAAATCTTATCACAGCACACGCTGTTCTTCCACGGTATACGTTTAAGCGGAATCAACATTTTGAAAGAAACAAAAGAGGTTATAATAATGGATATTTTTCGAACCGCTGATATTTTCTATGTCCGGGGTGCCACCTTGAACATCAGATAGTTTCATTGTATTTTATTAAATAATTTTTTCACTGATGCCATTTATCTCTTTAATTATAATTTAAGAGGAACTATTATAATTACAAGAGGAGAATTATAATTTAAATTTTTGGAACATGTAGGAACACGAAGCTCACCTCGAACAAATTTTAAATTCATAAGTGTAATTATTATAATTATACAATTATTATAGTATAATTATTAATGCTTATTATAGCACAATTATTATAATCATTACAAGGATAAATTAAAATGTTCATTTTATTTTACCTTCGTAATGAGCCGGCACTGTATTAAGCAGTGCCGGCTCGCGTATAAGCACTGTTGAATTGCAGCACCTTCTATTTCCACTTGATATTGTTGATAACATTTAATATGAGTCCTTTTTTCTTTAATTCTTTCTTTATACATATACAATACACAATCCTTAAGCTTAATGCCAGTAGCCATCCCCCAGTTTATGAAAAGATACAAAAATCTTTGTATGAAACTGTGCGCTTCACAGTTCCAGCGACGTGGTGTTTGGCTGTTGTGCACATGCGTACATCGTTCCTTGTTCGTTCCCTTTCTAGTTCAGTCGGTGGAAGGAATATGAAAGCGGGGTTTAGTTGTTTTTTCAGTAGTGATCAGAAAATGGCGGAAAAGCAAGGGCTCTTTGATTGCCAAATCTGTCCAGAAACACCCTGGAAGGGCGAAAGAGAAAATAATTAGTAGAAACTAATTATGTATTTGTTTCTGTATACATAGAAATTAAAATTAAGCACCGTTGGACTATAGTGTTTTTATTAAGGAAATTTTATTAAGTTATTATCTAATAATTTAAAGAAATATTATCTGTATTGACTTTATTATTTATTCGGTTAAACCGAATACGTGTACCACATTCTTGAAGGTGATAAAAGTGAAGAATTAGATTATTATCCTGCTTCCAGCTATTCCATTTGATTCATTTTTTTCGGTCTTTTATTTTACAGAAAACTTTAACCATGGCCGGCCCAGAAATGTAAAAGCCCACAAAAAAATTTGCTGGAGCAGCACTCCAACTAATTTTAGCTACGAGCTGCCACTGGTATTAAGTTTAATGAAAAGTTATTTTTCAAATGATTCCATTGAGATTGATTTAAACAAAATAATTAGGCGAATTTATATTAAAAAATATAAATTTTTTAACATAAATAATATAATATTTGTCTTCAGTCATTTGATGATTGAAGACAAAAAAAAAAAATTAAAAAAACTCTAAAACAGAATTTATTGATAAGACAATTTCTTATGAAATATTTCTTCATTGTAACGCAAAAGTGCTAATATTGTAATATGAACAAAATGTTCGCATAATCATAATTCTGATCTTTTTTTCAGGATATGCTACGATGTTTACTTTTCTTGCCGCATTCTCTTGGTTAAACGTATTATGCTTTGATATATGGTATACATTTGGGTAAGTCATATAGATTATATTCAAATATTACCAAATTCGTAAATTAATTTAAAATATATAAATACTGAAAATATGACTAATGTATGTATATAAAAATAAAAATGCTTTAAATAGACCGACTGAATAGATAAAATAATTAAGTTGTAAATCTAAACAAATTTTATGTATGTTTATGTAAGAAGTAATTTGATGAATACGCTGTAATTCATGAGCATTAGATATATGGCCAAAACACGATGATGACAAACCCTAATTTGTATTTGAACTTAACAACAGGTATAAAAAAATCTGATGTGGACACCATATGACTTCCTTGTACGCCTATTAAATTACATATACGCATTTTTTTTAAATGAAAAGTACATAAAATTTTATTTCATTAATAACTTCTGATATTGTTTCATTTTTTTATTTTTTATTGTTATTATTAAATATTATTTATCGTAATTTTTTTTTTTTTACAATCAGAGGTTATTATTAATAAATCAGTATATTTAAATTTAAAAAAAGGAGATGAAGTCTGATTCAAACCGATGTGCCTTCGCCTTGTAAGATCTAAATATTTCATTAATTAAACTTTTATTTGGCTATAACTCTGGAACCAATAAAAATAAGTACCACTTATGATATATCGTTGAAAAGCTCTCAATGAGGGCTTATTACTGCAGTTAAGAAAAAGTCCAAAATTTGTTTTGAATTTTGGGCTTTTTTTTGTACACTTTTGGTTCAGTCAATTGCAATCAAAAGGGGAGATGCACAACTAAATGCTACAATAGTCCTAAATCCAAAATTTCAACATCCTACGGCTAATCTTTTTTGAATTATGCGAGATACAGACGTCACGAGTAGGCGAGCTACAGTCAAAATGGATTCAGGGATGGTCAAAACAGATATTTCCGTTGAAATCTGAAAACCGAAATTTTTCGCGATCACAATACTTCCTTTAGTTCGTAAAAGGAAGTAAAAAGTACTAAAAATATATTGCATGACACTGTATTCAAGGAATTGGGGAAGAAGAATGTAAACAAACGTATCATAGGTGTTGACTGAGAATAAATATTTTATAAAACTGAGTTTAAAAATTAAAATTTGATTTTGTTTCAGTTAATAACTTAATGCAATTAACCGAAGAAAATAGAGATAGCTAAAAATATTAATTATTAAAACACTGAACTTTTATCAACTGATAAAATTATTAAATAAGCTTTTAAGTTTTCATATATAGTAGTAATTTTTCATATGAATATATTTAACAACTATCTACTCATCGGAATTTGTTGGTTGCAGGAATGGGTGAGCTCTGCTTAGTTAATTTTTTCAAGTTCACTACAACGAACAAGTATTTAATTCTTTTTATATCAGATCTACTAAAAATAATTTCGTTGAAAAAAATCTGTTTATGTATACGAGTACAAAAATATTTTGTATTTTGGCAAACAAAAATTATTTTATATGTAGATTGAGTACAGAATAAAAAATATACTTTTTGCCATGACTACTACACATAAGTATTTTTAAACGTAAATCGGCTTATATAATCTATTAGAAAATATATTTAGTTATTTATATAATTAAAATAACAAGTTATTTATACAATAATAGAGCAAGACTAAGCCCGACTAATAATCGAATCCTAGATCTGAAAGTTAAGAATGTTAAATATACTACTCTATAACTATAAAAATTTTAGGTGACTTGACATATCGCTCAAGTCACTCCCATAATCCACGGAGTCATTCTTAAGAATAAAAAGCTGTATTCCATATCAGGTCTAACAGGGAAAGCGAGAAGTAGTTTTCACTGAATTGAATATATTAGCATATCAGCCCTGCAAAGTAAAGTCTTCACAATGTTCACGGCAGGCTGTTTACCTAACATCATTACTATTAGAGAAACCGACTCTAATTTGGTACTTCTTTTACCTCAGGTATTTTCCATTATTACACGCTAAGAAAGACTGGAATCGATCGTGTAAAGCAACTCAGAAGAAGTGTCTAAAAGCTATTATCAGTATCCAGAACCACCGAAAGGTATTACTTTAGAGGATGAATGAGGATGATATGTATGAATGTAGATGAAGTGTAGTCTTGTACAGTCTCAGGTTGACCGTTCCTGAAATGTATAGTTCATTGAAATCCAACACCAAAGAACACCGGTATCCACGGTCAAGTATTCAAATCCGTAAAAAAGTAACTGCCTTTACTACAGTATTGGCACCTGCTAAACTACAGTAAAAAATTAATATTAAAGAGGTACTGATTAGAAAAATTATATGAGCTTAAAATATTAATTTTTAAAAATGTATGAGCACTTGTAAGTACAGCAAATATCTTAGAATATAGCCTACTCAATACTATATAACTTTTTTTTTTGTTAAAAAAATGAAGAATTATAAAAGTAATTTTGAATACGTGCTATAAGTCATGGAATGACGAATTTTCCTTCCCACTGATGACAAGTATCAAAATTGGATGTAAAACTAACCACTTACATGAAAAAAAGTAATCTCGTTAGCTATTTACAACAAAAAAAACCCACACACAAGTTAAATACAATGATATACATGAATCAAGAGAAGAACTAACAAATAAAAGGTCACTTCCTTCTTTCTTTATAACACACATTACCGGACATATTTATTTTTATCAATGGACGAGTTAAATGTCAAACTTATACCAGAAAATATTATAAATTAAACTTCACAGAAAAGTCTGACTAATAATTATCAGTAATTTATAATCTTTATAAAACCTCAGTAATTAAACTTATTCCAATTATTATAACTATTTATATTAGCTTTAGTAAAAAACACAACAAAAAAAAATTGATTAATTTCAATAAACTTCTAAAGCGTGCTAAAATTTACGGAAGGCAGGTTTGTACTTTCTATTAGATACTACCAACAAAAAGATTGTATACATCTTATATAAGAGAATTTTTACTTTTGCAGTAGGTATAACTGTACTAAGGACGACAAGCGCCCCATGTCAGTGAAATAGTTTCACACTGTCTTCCCGGGCCGATCGTACTGTTGCACAAACAACAGAAAAAATAAGCATAAGTAACGTTCTGATAGGCGTATGTGAGGGTTTTTTCGACCTCCTTTTGCCATTTTGAGGTAAAAATCATAATCCCATCGCTTCTGAACGAAAAACTTTATTAAGTGATTTTCCAGGCCTCTTTTAAAGTTAACTTTCAACCGTTAAGAGAGTTCTAAAGAAACGCGAACAAGTAGTACTCTAAAGCTGTAAGATCAGGACTAACCGTTGGATGCATCAAAACTTTCCTCCAAGCCCTTTCAATCTTTTAGTATTACTAAAGATGTGTGAGGTCTGGCGCTGTCGTGATTTCTATCAATCGATTGCGGTCACTTTATCTCGATTGCTTGGCGTAATCTTTCCAGTTGTTGCTAGTAGACATTATAATCAGTCCTTTGACCGGACAGCTCATAGTGAACAATATCTTTCCGATCTCAACACACACACGCATGCATTACTTTTTTTGGCGTCAATCCTGGATTTGCGACTGTTTTCGGAGCTTCACCTTGCTTCGACCACGATCTTTTTCCTACATTATTAACGTACGTGATCCACTTTTTCATATCCCGTAATGAGCCGTTTCAAAAATTACTTGATTTTGTTCCTGATTTAGTTTCCGTCGCAGATGGAAATTCGATACTTTTAATTTTTCATTGTTAAATCTTATGGCACCCAAACATCAATATTTTTATATCCAACCTTCTTCAAACGGTTTAAAATTGTTTTATGGTCAATGTTTAGGTCATTACTAAAGTCACGACCGCTGATGTAGTGGTACTGCCCAATTTTTTCCATGATTTCATCAACTTATTTTTTCAGACACAGGATGGCCAGAGCAAGCTGCGTCATTGATATCAAAATTTCCAGGTTGAAATCGCTTGAATTAGCTTTGTGCTACATGTAGTGTGATACTGTATCATGCCTATAAAAATCAAAATTTTTTTTAGCAGTCTGATTCTTATTCTTCCCTTTTTTGTAATAACATTTCTAAATGTATGTAAAATGTAAGCTCTTTTTTACTTGGATTTATTTTCAAGATAGAATAATTTTTAATTAGACGTACTAATATAATCATAATCTTTCTAAAAATAGTCAGTAATATGTCATCTTTTAAAAGCACACAAGTCTTGACCGATTTGAATAAGGACAAACGCCTACTTACGCGGCTGTGGCTACGGCCAGGAAAGCAGCTGGTCGCAAGCGGCCAATTTGTATGGAACTCATGTGAATGGACGCGTACGTGGACGGTGCGACCAACTGGCCGTTGTACTCAGAGGTTTTTCGTTCTGGCCGTCACGATCAACCGAAATCTTGCGGCCAAAATTTGTATTAATTGTAATGGAACAACGCCACGCCAGGCGGCCATTATGTGATCAGAGGGCGACTGTTAAGTTTTGTGTAAACGTTTGCAAAATTGTAGTAATTTTAGTGCGTAATTTAGCAAAAAATTGCAAAAGTATATTTTTCAAATACGTGTTTTTTCTTGACTCTTTTTTTAAAAATATTGATATAATGTCGGAAATTGATTTCGATACAGAAAAAAACATTTATGAAGTTTAAAAAGGACCAAGTTTATAGGATCTGTTTTCCGATGAGTATTCCAATAAAAGTTTCCTCTGCACCGACACAATGATGTGTCTATACCTCTTACATTGTCTGCAATTTTATATAATAAATCATCAAACTCTTGACAGACATTGTGGTGAAGTTGAAAATGTTTTTCTCATGTTGATTCAGATCACAAAAAAATGATAAAACATGCCTTTTGAAAAACAACTTCGTAAAATGGGATGTATCCAATACTTTTCTCTTTGGCGTTTCAAGCGATTATATAAATAAACAATTGCAACTATCTCGGTGACATCCGTCTTGTGACTGGACGGCCGATGTACGGCTACTATCTTGCTGATCGCTTGTTCGGCCGTATAAAATGCGGCCACGACCGGCCGCAAGCGGTGGCGGCAGCTGCATACTGCGCGTTTACCCTAATATTACCAGAGTTATGCATTCCTAAAGCCATCTACCGGTGACTACAAAGAAACTTTTAAGAAAACTTTTTATAAGAACGCCAGGTCTAACATTAAAATTCAGGTGATGTTCACACCTACACGTAACACTATCAATCACTCGGTTCACCGTAAGGATAGTGATTATCATTAATCTCAATAAAAGCTACTCCAGTGTCTCTTCACCTCAGGTCTTTACACGCGTCATTACCGTAGGAATCATCAAGACATAATACAGTGTAAAGAAACAAATTATTCGTTTCTGTTGTTAAATACATTACCCCTTTTATTTAGTAAAGAGTATTGTACTGCTCACTAACTTCAAAGATTAAAGATTCATTCATATACATACTTCTTCATTATTAATAAAAAAAAATCTCTTCATTATTAATATAAAACAAGCTTTGTTTGTTTGGCTGAAATAATTTTCTTTGTTTTAACAAAATAATTTATTAGGTAATCTTTTTCTGGTAAAATAATATTAACATTATCGTTTATTATTATTATTATTATTATTACTATTACATAATATTTAATATTCTTTTACTGATTTATTTCATACTGATTTTATTATTCTCGTAAAAGAAAGTTTTTTCAAGTTTTTTATGAAATGAATGAAAATCAAAGAAAAACTGCCGCTATTAGCAGATGTTCTTAATACATGACGTAATGAAATTGAAGCGGTAATATAATTAGGCTATCGATTTTTCAATTAATTTCATAAAATAAAACCGTTTTTGTTAAAAGCTTTACCAACACCATTACTTAATGTTTGCTCGTATACCACACTGTTGTGGAAAAAAATATTATATTACCAATAACTTTTTCACCATCTGTTGTTAAAATACGAAAATAATAATTACGATGTCTAATAATTTAAACAAATTCTTTCAGAAAACTTGAGTATAAGCAATTTATATCTTAATATTAGTGTGTTTACTTGAATTAAATCATTGCATATTTTCAAGTTATCTATGAATAATAAATAAATGAATCACTTGTATAAACAAACGGAAAAAGATTGACATTCATTTAAGTCAAGTATTCCCAGCCTTTTTTATTTGTGGACCCCTGAATCCTAACTTTCACTTACGTGGACTCCTATATACGGAATTGTAATATTCCTAAACGATATATTTATTGTAAGCTAATAACACTGATAAACATAAATTTTGTTTTCTAACATGCGATACGTGAATTTAATCTGTTTTGTGATGCTGAAAACGAATATGACCTCAAAATCTTTCTATCGCCCACCATTTATGAAAAGTTTTTACATTTTTTTAAAAGGATTTTTTCGTTTTTCAACGTATAGTTACCATTTTAAGCGCCTATATTGTATTTTGTTAGCTCATTTTTTATTGTTTAACTTTGTTAACAGAATTTGTAAGCTAAAAATAAACAATACTAGACAAATAATTAAATCATACAATAGTCACATATTATGACATTATATCTAATACTGAAGGGTGAGCCTTCATGGACAAGATTAATCATGTCTGTGCAGATCAAAACATGTAGCTTAAAACAAAGCTGTGTTGTTTGTATTAAGCACTGGATCTAGGAATGAATTAATTTTATTCAGTCTTTTTCCTGTCTTAAGTTTGGTAACAGTGCAGTGTTATAATGCCTCGAAATTGTGTAAATGATGTGGATTCCTTTTGTTATGTATGTGGTGAGTTTATCGTAAAATCAAATAGATAAAACATTACACCTTTAATTAAAAAAGCATATCATTTGTACTTTCAGTGTAAAATTTATGAACAGGATAAGACGGGGGCTCCTCATATAGTATACGCTAATTGTTCTGTATATTTAAGAGATGGGTGAAAGGTACACAGAAGTCTTTGCCTTTTGGTGTACCTATGGTTTTGCGTGAACCAAAAGATCATGTAACCGATTGTTCTTTGTTTAACAAGTGTGTCTGTAATTTCTAAAAAAATCTAAACATACTCTAAAATATCCTTCATTGCAGTCTGCAATCAGGCTTGTACCTCACAGTGAAATTATTACAGTTGCTGAGCCACCTGTGAATGTTTGCTCCGAAAGCAGCGATGAATAATCATAATAATAAGAAGACAACAATGATTTTGATTTTGAGTTATCCTCCAATAAGCCTTATAGCATAAGGTGAATTAAATGACTTAGAGATTTAAATATAACAAAAAATCAAGCTGAACTGTTAGAATCAAGACTGCAAGATTGGAATTTACTTCAAAAAAATACAAAAATTTCGGGCTTTCAAAGCCGATAAAAAGAACTTTGTCAGTACTTTATTGATGAAAATACTTTGGTTTATTGTACAATTACTGATGAGCTTATGTTGCACTAAGGACAAGTTCATAAACCTGAGGACTAGCGTTTCTTCATAGATTCGTCCAATTATAGTTTACAAGTGATTCTTGTAATACTACACAACGGTAACAAATATTCTTCGATACCAATCGCATATGGTTTTAATTGGAAAGAGACATACGATCTGATGAAAGACGTTCTTGAAAAAATAGATTATAATAAACATGGCTGGAACAAATGCGGTGATTTGAAAGTTATAGTTATTTTGATAGGCATGCAGTTAGGCTTCACTAAGTACATGTGTTTTCTTTGCGAATGAGACAGCCGAGCTAGGGATAAACATTATGTTATCAAAGAGTGAAAGAAACGAGACAACTTAACTCCAAAAGGGAAAAATATTATTCATGAGCCCTTAGTAGAATCAAAAAAAAAATATTTTTACCTCCTTTCAATATCAAGCTAGGACTAATGAAAAATTTTGTAAAAGCTATGAAGAACGATATTCCCGGATTTTTGTACACCAGGCAGAAATTTCCGAATGTAAGTGAAGGAAAAATTAAAGAAGGAATATTTGTTGGTCCTCAAATAAGAGAGTTGGTCAGAGATGATGTATTTAACTCAATGTTAAATAATGTAGAAATTGCAGCTTGGGCTTCATAAAAGACATTTGCAAAACGTTTCTCGGCAAACAAAAATCCGACAATTACCACGATAATGGTGATCAACTTCTTGCATCATACAGAGCTATCGAATGTAATATCTCTTTGAAAATACATTTCCTCCACTCACATTTGGATTTTTTCCGGACAACCTCAGAGACGTAAGTGACGAACACGGTGAACGTTTCCACCAAGATTTCTGTTATGGATAGCTGCTGTAAAGGAAATGGAATACTAACATGCTAGCCGATTACTATTGGATATTATTCGGAATGTGCGTAAGGCTATATATAAAAGTAAAGCATCAGCGAAATCATTCTAACACAGATAAAAAAATATATATAAATTATAAATTTTACAAATTTTAACTATATTTTCCCTTAATTTTTTGTTTGAAGCGTATTTTATTTTAAACTAAAGGTGATAGAAAAATTGTATTTACAGACTGCAATGTACGCAAAAAGGCAATTCAAGAAATGGTATCACATTTAGAGAAACATTACAATTTTTTTTTTTGTCTTAATATCTAAATATTTTATAACACCTGCATGAGTGTAGAGAACCAATTTATTCGCATAGAGAATATTACTTTGTGTCGTTTCAGATACTCATAATTTGTTGTTTACAATTACATTCACATGTAGCATTAGCTTTTCAAAAAGTAATATAGCTTCTAATGCGCATACATGCACCCATTATTTTTATTTAAAAATATTTTATTTATATTATTTTATCGTGAACCCCTTAGCTGATATTATGACTCTCAAAATACAATTTTTTTCTTGTGGACCCCACAAAACTTCTTTGGACCTCGGTTGAGAAACGCTGATTTAGATTGTACTTTGATTAGTCACACACTGAACATTATACAATTAAATTAAAAATAAAGATAATAAATAAATTATTCGAGCAGAGATTAAACAAATAATTTGCTAAGTTTTAAGTAAACTAAGTTTAAAAAATTATCATGTGATTTTTTTTATTTGAGCACTTTTTTTAGACGAGTTGAAACAATTTCAAGCCTGAAAGATAATTTCAAATTATAAAATTAAACCTTTTATTTTGCATACAATTTTAATTACTTGTGTGGACACAGAAGTAGAAATCTTCTAGGTCAGAATTTAAAAAAACTATTCTTCAAAGATTGTTTCTAGAATGAAAAATTTAAAAAGTACTTTCTAAGCGAGTAAAATTTAAAAAAGGGTTTTAGTAAGAAGGGACCATTCGAAAATTGCATTATGTATTAAGGAGGTGTAATAAAGTATCACGCTTTATCACACAGGAAGGCAGTCATAAAAAAATATACGTGATGCCTGTAAAAATCTTAAGGGATATTTTTTTTGTACACGTAACAATTTTGCAAACTTTTTTGTTCACAAAAACAAAACCGATGGGGAAAAATGTTTATTTACATAACCCAATCTACTTTCGGTGGATAAAAAGTACAAGATATTCACAAAGTCTTTTGTTCGTACAAAAACATAATCTCTCTATTGGTATGTACCGTCATAGTATATGAAAAATTTGTTTGTTTTCTATCTAGTTTTTATTTACAAATAATAACATTTATAAAATATTGCTGGAAATTTTTGTTTGAAGGGTATTTATTTGATCTTTACAACTAAGTAGTGCTTATATGTGATCATAATAATTTTTTTTAAATAATTAGCATTAATTTTCTATTTTAAAAGAAAACTTTGATTTTTCATAGCTTTTTTTTACTTGGTAATGATAGTTTAGCAATTATTAAAACTCGATTTAAAATTTTCTGGAAGGGATGTCAGCGTTATCACAAAGTTTTTGGGTGAATCCGGAAAAACATTACGAAAGGTCGAGAAAGTATAAAATTATTAAAAATTAAATCAGGCAATTTGTAAGTAATTCAAAGGGAAAAGTGGTGCCCCATTTAAAATTTCCTGTTAATAAACGGTTCTGTTGTTTGTTGTATGATGAGAAAAATTAAAGACTCACATAAATTGAAATAGTGGAATTATTTGCTTTTTTAATTTTATTTTCTCACCCCCTCATAATAGAACACATTTTGGAAAAATAACATTTGTGTATTGCAATGTTTTATATTTTCTTTTTGGTATAGAAGTATTCCGAAAGTCCGTTTCTCATCAAACTTAATTATTTTTCACCTGAAGAATCAGATCCCACCCAAATTTTGGTAGCTTTCGTAAAAGTTTATCTCTTTTAGTTATTTCTTGGATTTTACTTGCATCATAGCTCTAAAGCTAAGCTGAAAAAAGGAAAATATAGTAATCAGTCAAAAAATGGGGTATGGTTTTTTTTCATTTCTCGACGATTCATGGCCCAGGAACCCCCCAAAATCGAAAAAAAGTTGGGATAATGTTCGTACTTACGTAAAAGAATTTGCCCCCAAATTCCTCCTTCCCTAAAAATCGAAAAGCTACCTTATTATTTATTGCTATTTTTTAACCGAATTTTTTTAACGTCTTTCTAGGCGTAGAATTAGTGATGTAACTGAGTCAATAAAATAATCTGAAGACAATATTGGGGGTGGGGGAGCCGATCAAAGTTTAAAAATATAGATTTTTTGAATTTTTCAAAATTTTTTTAGTTTAATTTTTTAATATTATGAAAAGTTTAAATAATAAACTTTTAGTAATAATATTACAATAAAAGTTCATCATAATTCACCCCTTCCTACCCCTAAAAAAGAAATATTAGATAACTTTTTATTGTTTATACATTTTTTAGTGAAATTTTTTAGTTTCTTCCACCTTACATAATAAAAGTAGAAAAATCAAAAAAAAAATCTTGTATCGTGATTTTGGAGGCGGGGAGAAAAAATTCCGATTTTTTTAAATTTTTAAGACTTTTTTTGGTTTATTTAAACATAAATTGATAATTTTATAATAAAACTTCATCATAAATTATCCCTTACCCCAAAAAGGAAATCTTAGTTAAGGTTTTTCATGTATAATTATTTTTCCACTATATAAGAATAAATAACCAATGGCAGAAATGTATTACAACTTTGTTGTCAGCTTTTTTTAAATTATAAAATTTTATTTTATTAATGTAGAGAAACGCACTTTCATTAATAATTTATGTATTACATTATGATAAAGGGATTCCAAAACGGATAAAATCAAGAAAAGAAATGAGGTAATGTAATTATTACATAGACTACTTCACTCGAGAAGGAATAGGCTTTTAAGTAATGGACGAAGTTTTAACTCGGTTCAGTAATTAATTACTGAGATTACCCGAGAAATATCATCAATACGATACATAAGGTGTGTTTAAATTAAGCTATTTGATCCACTTCATTGCTACAATTAATTGTTATTCAACCCTTTGCAGGGTTGCAGAGGTAAACTAACTCAAGAGTTGTGAGGAAACTGCCGGTTCATTTCTCTTAAGAATACATAAGGAGATGATTATCAACGCATTATTGAAACAAAATTAATACGTTTCCATATACGTTTATTATTATCACTCAGCCAGTGAGTGGAATTTCCTGGAAAAATATCTTAATGTATGAAATAAAAATTAAACTGGAATAAGTGAATCAACTTTATAAGTCATTGATTATCAGACTAATGAGTTGAGAAGATTAGATAAACGTCTGTGTACACACAGTTTTATGGAGGGGGTTGAGTTTCATTTAAACGAGGGCTATATATATTACCTCACTGGCCTTGTCGTTCGGGCGAGTCAATCATAATTTCCTGAAAGTGTCACTCCTATGTTTACTCCGTAACGCTATAACTTAACACCAAAGTACACTTCTGTGTAAACAGGAATTCCTTTTTTTTCAAGGTTTTTTTATATTCTTGGAAAATTAACTTATCTTATATGTTGCTGTATTTTTTTGCTAGTACATATCGTTTAGTAGGTATTTTAATTTCGGTAAAATTTTTAATTTAATAATTTTTAATTTCAGTTTCTATAACCTTTTTTAATTGTGCATTTTAAATTAATAGATTAATTATAATTTATTTAACAGGTAAATAATTTATATGAAAGATCATAGAAGTATCAGTCTACATTTAACATAAATTATAAATTTACACCTTAATAAATTTCCGACGTATTCAACACATATACACACTTGTAGAGTTGAAAATTATTTTCATTTCAATGATCCTGGAATGATAATAGGCAACGGTATATGAAGTTCAGGAAAGAGGCAACAGGAAACCACCTCACTTCTTATTTTACTTATTAATTCTACCACGGGGTAATTGTTATTCTGGGAATGGTTTTAATATTTAAATGGTTTTATTATTCTATTTGTATTTTATTTTATTAAAATGGTTTTACTATTTAATTACATAATATAAATTCAATTTTGTTCGTAAGGAACCAACATTTCCTGTTTTTAAGATAAGTTTGTGTGGGAGACCGCTCTTGTTTCGCTGTATATCAACGGAACGAATAGTTTGTTTTCCACAGAAATATTTGTACAGTGATTAATATATAAAGACCGTTGATATTTTTAATTTTGGGGAATTGTAGCAGGGTTTCAGGAGGTATGTATTCATAGGGAGCTATTTTCTTTTTTTACTATATTATTTTTGCGTAGAGCATGGTTCCATAAATATATTGGTTATAGGCCATCTGATATGTGATAAAAATCACTCTAGAAAATGACATAGTCATATCCAAAAATAACAAGCCATGATAGACTTTACAAGGGAAGTGAGGAATGAAATGGTTTCTAGTTACCTTTTTTACAAACCCGAATATACTGTTGGATTACTGCACGCCAAGTCCAGTGAAATGCTGATGATATTTGGCCTCTAAAGTGATACTTTTTTCCCAAACAAACTGACTATCAACCGTGATTACTTTCAGGGAAATCAATATGTCACTTTTGACTTAGATAATTTATTTGCGTAAAGAAGGATTTATTCTATTACATTTTTTTTGAGATTTATCTCGAAAAGAGTTGGATTTCATGAAAATTTAATATTTGCATGGATATTATTAACTGATCAAAAAATAGATAATCTTTTATTAAATATTACTGAAAATAATACTACAAAAATTTTGGAAAAAGAAAATTAATAAAATTTTCCACCCTTAA
The DNA here is from genome assembly GCF_047948215.1 of Lycorma delicatula. NCBI lineage: Eukaryota > Metazoa > Arthropoda > Insecta > Hemiptera > Fulgoridae > Lycorma > Lycorma delicatula. Next base: position 36,744,381 of record NC_134456.1, read on the forward strand.
ACATTTTACTTTTAGAAAATGTTTTAACATTTAATTATTACTATCTAAAAACTTGAATTCTTTTTCATTAAAAAGATCTGAAGAGGACACCACATGATTTCCTTGTACGCCTATTAAATTAAATAAACAAATTTTTTGAAAGTTCATAAACTTTTTTTTTATTTCATTAATAACGTTATTATTGAATTATTTTATTTATTTATCGTAAAACTTTTTTTACAATCAAAGGTTAATGATTATTAGGGAGTAGGGTTTGAACCGATGTGCCTTCCTCTTGTTAGATCCAAATATTTCGATAATTAAAATTTTATTTGGTTATAACTCTGGAACCAATGAAAATAAGTACTACTTATGATATAGCGTTGAAAAGCTCTCAATGAGTGCTTATTACTGCAGTTAAGAAAAAGTCCAAAATCCAAAAATATTGGATTTTGTGCTTTTTTGAATACTTTTGGTTTAGTCATTTGCAATCAAATAGGGAAATGCACAACTAGATGTTACAACAGTCCTAAATCAAAAATTTCAACATCCTACGACTAATCTTTTTGAGTTATGCGATATACATACGTACGTATAGTATGATAGTATGTTCGTACGTACAGATGTCACGCCAAAACTAGTCAAAATGGATTCAGGGATGGTCAAAATGAATATTTCCATTAAAATCTGAAAACCGAATTTTTTCGTGATCACAATACTTCCTTTACTTCGTACAATGAAGTAAAAATTAAACACCTAATGTGTTTAATACTTGGAGGGGGTTTTTTAAAGGAAAAACTTTCACCTTTGATATAGGATTAAGGTCTAATACACTCGTACCCTTAAAAAGAGGAGTGCTTTTAATACCTCTAACTTTTAACTGTTCCTTCTATTGATGCATACATACATAATCCTGGGCGCTAGGATCCGTATAAGATTCTGAGCTCCTTAATAACATCTCTCTACATAACGTCTCTGTTCGTCGTCTTACGTCTCCACTTCCTGATTTTCATCATCCTTGTATTCTCCTCGACTTCAATCGACCTGCATCAACCAATCATAAAATTAAATCGTTTACCCGCTTATATTTTCTTAGTCCATTTTTGTTGCGGTTTTCATATCCAGTAAGATCTGATCCATCCCTAGACTGTTTATTCTACGCAACAACATTCTGCCCAACAGAATAGTGAAGATCCTCATACTACGCATTAACCAAGTGATCGTTTATACGGGTTTTCTTTTGCTAGTCTTTGGAAAGTCAACTGTCAACTACGAGGCAGAAATGTCAGTTTTTGTTGGCCTCGAGAAATTTATTTCCCAGGAATATCTGGAGAACATCTCTCATTCTATCATCTGGGAAGGTCTCCGGTGGTGGACTAGCAACATACAGGTCCTCCCGTACTGATTTGTATTATTTACTATATTTTCTCATTGAGGGATTTCATCATGAAAATATTTATCAAAAGGTTGAAGGGTAATTTTCTTAAATAAATGTTTTGTTCAAATAGAGTAAAATATTTCTTTCAAAGATGTGAAGAGTTTTATTTTAATTTTCCTTCGTAGAGCCTTGCTACAGAAAACAGAAAGCCCCTTTTACGTCCTTACTTACTTAGGATTGAATTTGCTGTAGTTTTTCTTAACTATCACAACTTAATAAATCATTCAAGAACAGTTTCTGTTTTTTATTTCTTTTAGTAGAAAAGTACTCAGTCTATTATTGAATGAAGAACGTATAGGCTTTTAAGCTTTGTTCAAATTCCGGGAAAAGACCTGTAAAAAGACCATCTTTTAAATTATTTAGATTCAAAATATACATATATATATATATATATATATATATATATACATAAATCTCCCTGTGCGTGCGCGCGCGCATATTGTATTTACGTTACAAAAAAGTTATCTTTTAATAATACAGTTTTTTTTTGATAGTAGGTAGAACAATACTCCAAAATCAATTCCCGGATTATATTGGAAAATTATTTTATAATATAATATTATAGCGAATTAGAAAATCGAAGCCCTTTTATAACGTTGGAAGAAATTAAATACTAGCATATCTCAAAACTGTTCGAGTCCTAATTTTTCTCTCTATTCGGTATGAAGTATAATTTAATCTTTCCGTTCTTAGCAACATCCTCCGGGTACTGACAGTATAAGACTACAAACTTCTTTTCTCTTGAGTTATTAGTAAATTAAATCAATACCTATAGTGAATGTAAAAATCAAAGTAATGAAAACAAATAGAATATGAATATGTGTCGAAAAAATGGGTAAAATAGTAAAAACTAGTTCTTTCTTGAACTATCATTAGTCTTATCCGATTTTTAAATAAAACCTTTTCATATCTTTTTAATTAACTTGGAAGTTCAATAACGTTTTATCGGTGAACAACTTTCTGGCAGGTGTTTGTGATTCCATCCATGCCACACAGAGTTACTCTTGCATGAATGTAAGAGGTTGCAATAACGTAAAAAATGTGCGTGTTAATGATATCGCAAACAGGTTCGAAAGAGTCGATTTTTTTAATTGCCTGCCTTTTATTGTGATATAAAAATGGCAATACCAAGAGTTAAAAAATAAACTCTTTCACAAGATGTGTGATTCGAAATCACTTAAACAAAATTGGAATGGTCATAATATTATAAATAATTTACCTAAAATAATAGTCATTGTTGCTGTTATGCTATCAAGTCCGTGCTCTGAGTTAAATAACTATTCAAGGGAACTTATTAAAATAAATTCTTAGCCCTTGACGCGTTAATCTGAAAATATAAATTGATGTTAACTTCGATGAACAGTAAATATTATTGGACGTGATAAATAAATTGGACGATTGGCATTACAATCAATATATTTAAATTAATTTTTTCCTTTAAATTGTAAACTTAATTTTAATTATTTTTACATTTTAAATTAAAAAAAAGAAGTTAATCAAAAATTTATCAGTTATAAAAAAGTAATCATCTAATTATTCTGCGAATATAATAATGAATGTATTTATGTTTATTAGCTATACAATTTGTCCACGCAATACTGAAGATGGTTACTGCTAACCGGAAGTATAATTTTATTACTTTTTGAACTGTTTTACCGGATACGTACCGTTGCAATTTATGAAATTACAGAAACATCCTGCAACTATTTTTTAAAAAACCTCTGGACGTTTGTAGTTATGGTAAGAAAAAAATTGATATTAAAAATGTTTTTGACGATTGAAAACATTAATAATAAAACACTATCACGTTATAACAATCTGAAAAAATTATTCACAAAATTATATTTTGTCGTATGTTTATCATATTATATTTTAGAATCGGGATTTATTTGTCAATACTGCAACGACTTTAAATGACATGAATATTAGGGAAATTAATGGTAAAATAATCTCCTGTTGTAATTATCATTACTTAAGTTAATAGAAAATTTATGCACTCAGTGTTACTTTTAACCAACAGTTTCATTATAAGCATAAATAATCAAAATAATTATTCTGGAATATTGTTAATAGGACAAGAAACAAGTTTTAGATCTTTTAAAAATTAAAAAACACAACTGCCAAAAAAAAAATAAAAAAGATAGGATGTTTACCTACCACAAGAAGAACGTTTTGCGTTCTTCATTATTAGGCTCAACTCCATTTTGGCGTAAACGACCACAACAAACATTTTTCTGAGCTTCATGTAACTCTACAGTTGAGAGGGCGTAAAACAGATTTTGAAGGTAGTATTTATTTTTAGTATATTTTGTTTTCAATTTATTTAAAATATATATAAATATTTATATACTTATGACACTCCTGGTAACGTAAGGATTCCACCGCGGGGTCATACATCTAAATCGGTTCAGCCATTGAACTGCTACGGTGGAACAAACATACATACATTACACTCCTTTTGGGCAGTCGTGTAAATGTGCAGATGAAGCTATACTACAAAAAAAAATTTAACTCTTTCACACGATGTAACGCGAGATCACTTAAATAAAAGTGAACGATTGTTAAAATATTATAAATAATTTATTTAAAATGGTAGTCATTGTTCCTGTTGTGCTGTCAAGTCCGTACTCTGAGTTAAATAGCTATTCAAGGGAACTTATTAAAATAAATTCATAGATTTGACGCGTTAATGTGAAAATATAAATTTATGTTAATTTTGCTGAACCGTTGTGTATTTAAATAAATTTACTTGTATATTTATTTACTTAAATAGATATTACTTCCACATTTTAGAATGAAGGTGTGAAATACGTTATTTAAAAGAATTATGAAAGTGTATTATTTTAAATACGTGCATTTTAGTTTCGTTAACTATTTGTCTATTTTTTATTATTACCGATTTCAGTAAAAAAAAGGAGGATTCTCAATACGCCCCATTTTCTTATTTTCTTCTCCTTCTTTTCTCAAACACGGTTAGACTATAAAGCCTGTTCTGGGGCCCATCTTCGTAGTGGTCTACCACAATCTCTTCTATCATGCGGTCTATAATTTTGTAGTCTGACTAGTAGTTGCTCCTCTGACGTTCTTTCCATATGTCTATACCTGTTTCACCTGTATAATTTTATATCTTCAAGTAATGGGGTCACTTTTGCCGTATATCCTCATTTCTTTGTCGATCCAATCTTCAGCCGTCGCTCTAACAAACTTAATTTCTGCAGCCTGTATTAAAGATTTTTTCTGTACCGTTGCAACCCACGCTTTACTTCCGACAGATATGGCGATTATCTTGTAGAATTTCATTTTCGTTTTCCTTCTTATTTTATTTTTAACGATCTATATATAACATCATGTGTAGATCTAAACTTATTTAATTTGTTACCAACATTATTATCCTTTAAATAGGACTTATCATAATAAAGATAAACTCGATTCTTGTTCACAAACGAAGTCATTTATTATTCTCCTAGACCTAACAGGTTGACAATCACCCAAAAAGGCCATTGTCTTTCTCTTATCTGCTGCTATTTTCATTCCGTAATCAGCACAAGTCTCTTACAACTTAAAAATAGATCTTTGTAGATTTTCTTCATGATCATCAACCACAACCTCATCATATGCATACAAGAGAGAGACCATTTGGTAATTATCCATTTTTATCCCAGAATCTATCGTTTCTTTCCAATTCTGAAGTATTCAGTCTATATATATATAAACAACGAATAAACGCTATTGTGGCAGCAAATTTATAACTGTCAAATTTAACCAAAATTGTGGTAATGACTTTATACTACCCCTGCTAATTATATGAATTTGTTTAATAAATGAAATCGGGTCGGTAAGAGTTTTGTAACAAATTTTTCTATTTTTTGCTTATTATTTGGAACACTTAAACATTTTTTTTATCTATTATTGTATATCTATTGTCTATTACATAAATTTAACATGTATTTTTTTTAAACAAAATTCTAAATTAATAACAGATTTTGATAATAGAAATGTAGTCTCATAACCTTTTTTGATATCAGTATCATTTTGTTAAATTTTTGAGCGGAAGAAATGATATCTGCGAGACTTACCGTACGGTTTACAATTTCATTGTTACTTTTCTGAATATCACTGCATTTTGTTAGATTATTCATTTATTTTTTTTATGAATTACTGATTGTTATGTTACGGATTTATTATTAAAATTTATTGTCTTTCTGGAAAATATGTATCATTCATTTCATACCATATTTTTCCTTTTTTAATAAAACTAGTATAGCTGCTTAACGTTGTTTCTCAGTGTTCTTTTCTTTATTTTTACAAAAATGAAGTTGCTCGAATTTTTCATCTGTTAAGAAAGGCTTACTTTTCACACAGACAGCGAGTTTTTTAGATTCACTCATATTTTAAAAATGACCTTCACGAATGGAAGATCCGTGATATTGCACTTATTACTTTGTAAGTGTAACCCTTGATTTTTATCGAATCCGTGGATACACTGTTCATATTATTATTAAATGAACTTTTCTTGTTTCTCCATCAATTGGTTAAAAAAAAAGTTAAAAGTTAAAGTCAATTAGTTTTAAAAAAAATTGCAGACAGATAACATCCCTGTTTTACACAGCCCCTCATTAGTTAGAATTCCTGTGTTCAAGCCACTTCTCATTTTAACACAAACCATAGTATCTTATATAAGCTCCGTACAACCGAGATTAGATGACTTGGACATATTTCCATTACGTAATCCGCCACAAAATTCCTCTATCCACATTGTCAAAGGCTTTCTCGAAGTCAACGAAGACAATTTGCGTTTCCAAATTAAATTCTCTACGTTTCTCATTAACTTGGTTGTGTCTATGCTATCTTTTTCAACAAAGACAGGATCTTCCTTGTGTCTTATTTTATTATAATTAACAAATCTTTTATGTATGTTCAATATTTACTCGCAATAAAATTAACGTGTTTTTATTTTTTAGATGAAATTTCTTTGGTAATCATAAAATACTTCCTTCCAGATAATAGTACTGGAAAGTTTTTAAACGAAAAATTAGTCACATAGACAATATTTTTTATTCTTTAATCCTCATTAATTCTTATTACATTGTTACATAGCAATGATGTGTAGCCGGTAGTAATTCTGATACTCAAAGTACAAGTATTTTTACGACAAATTTTTATAAAATTCATTAAAAAATCTTACACATTTCCGCATTCTAATAAACTTAGTTCACGATCGGTAGTAGTTGCTTAACGTTGTTTCTTAGTGTATTTTTTCCTTATTTTTATAAAAATGAAGTTACTCGAATTTTTCGTCTGTTAAGAAAGGCTTACTTTTCACACAGCAGCGTGTTTTGTAGACTCACTCATATTTTAAAAAAGTACTAAAATATTTTAACATTAATCGTGTAAAAAGATAAAACCCTTGATTTTATCTTCTTTAAACTATTTTTTTTTTTTTTTGAAATCGACATTTCAAGTTACTATAAAAATTTGTATTAATTTTTTAAAAGGGCCGACTTTTAAAAGTCAAATATAAAGAATAATTGAATAGTTTTATTTTTTTAGAGGATTTTAATTAATTCCGAAAACTGTCATTAAATTTGTTTATTTAATGAATTATTCCACGTTAATCTGAATAAATATAAAATAATTTTAATATAATTTAGGTATAGTTTTTTTGCATAAAGTATAAAAATTGTCTCACGTAATGTCCAACTCGAAAAGACAGAACTCGAGAAACGTGTTAATGTAAAATGTGAACTTAAAATGTATAAAACGTTATCCTGTTAATAAAATAATTATACTGAACTTATATAGTGTAATTTTTGTTATCATAGATACTAGTAATCAGTTTTTATAACATAATTATGACTTTTTATTATAAAAAAATATTTATCTGGGAATAAACCTTGCATATTCAAAACATTAAATTTTTTTCTAAGCACTACACTTACGTATTCTATATTTTTAAAATTGGTATATCAAATTATAACTTTTTTTTTTAATCAGTGAATGAAATGTCCAATCTAATTATAAATGGCAGTTGCGATTTTATTTTAAAATTTAGCAAAGAAGTTTATAATTTATTGATCCAATATATGCAATCCAAATAAAATTCGAAACTAACAAACAGAAAAAAAATGGATGATTACTATTAAAGTAATTTAATAGGTCAATTTTTTGGTTTTATGTTATTTCTAAAAAAAACTTTGGGCCAATCAATCACTGCAAAAATATGACTTATTTTTATTTATTTATGAAAAATAAAGCACATAAAAGTGATTCATTTAAATTAATGTAAATGTTGTTTAAGTTTTTAACATTATTAATGATCAAAAGAAGGTGCAATATTTATATTCAAATATTTACATCCGTTTATGGTTGCTTTTATTTATTAAATAGGTGAAAGGCATTTGGTAAATATATTCGTACTTGCGACATACAGAAAGAGGTATATATGTATACTGTCCAGCTGCCTCTCATTTGCCCGGATGTCCGGTTTCTAAGCACTGTTTCCGGAAAGCAACGAGGAAGCCAATGCTCCCTAATGTAATAAAATGATGAAATGAAGCCTTTATTAATTTACATGGTCTGGACAATACATAAAAAATGCAATTATTCTACGAGTTGTATTGTTTCGGTACTGTATATACAAGACCATACAAAAATATTTTCAATATTTTTAAGGGGTCTACAAATTTCGTTGACTCTGAATCCAAAAATAAAATTATATATATACTTCTGATTAATATTTATTCACTTCTGGATTGATTTCATATAATCAAATTACGTATTGTGTGCGTAATTAAAAGATAATTGATTTTACATTACTACCCAAAAATTTTCCATCCTGAATACAAACTGAGAGTTTTTTTCTCGACAACAATTCACGTGATTTTGATTAGACTGAAAGTATTATCAAAATATCTTAGGAATTCATGTTAATAATTAAAATTAGTCAACGTGTTAATAATGTAAAATATGAACTTAAAATGTACAAAACGTTGTTTTGTAAATAAAATTATTATACTGAACATATATAGTGTAATATCAGTAATAATGAAATAGTGCAATACCCTTCTTCCAGCGAGCAACTTCCACCTGTTTAAAAAAGTTGAAAGAATTTTTTTATTTTTTAAAGATTCTCAGGTGATGACGAATGTAAAGCAGCTGTCATGCAGTGATTAACAGAAGGGTAACAGTAGTAAAATGATGATAGTGTACTAATTTTTAACGAATGTCTCAATGTTTAAAGCAATTTTGTTTTCTTAGTAGGTTTGTACCTTAGCGTAATAAAACTAAATGTAATTTTATTAAAAGAAAAAAAATTAAACCCATTTGAAAAACCGCATATAACCTAAAAAAACCAATTCTTAAAATTTGACTTACAAAAGTTTGTGGTAAAATCGAAAGCAATTTATTAACCCTTCATTTATTGCAGACTTCAAGAATTTGACATTTATTTTAATTTTTAGTGCGGTTTTTTGCAGCATTATTTTATTTTACATTTTTAACTTTTCTTTATCTGGATCGTACATTAAAACAGATCGGAAATAAAAATTTTATTCGATAGAAAATTATACAGAAATTAAGAATTGGGTAGATATTTTACTTTAGAGTTAAAAAAGGAACTGCCCCAGAATTTATCTGGATGAATCAAGAAAAAACGTGTTAAATCCTTAATCAGTGTAGCATCGAAAAATAATTAACTTTAAAATAAGAAATAATAAAATAAAAATCCAAATGTTTTAAGCGTTTATTAATAATTAAAAATAATTAAATATTTTGAATTAAGTTTGGAAAAATACTAAATAAATAAAATAATTCACATTGCATTAATAAAAATTATTGGAGAATGAAAAATATCTTTCCCAAGAATTACAAAGGTGAAAAACATGAAAGTAATAAAACTTTTGCTGAGGGTGAGCTAAAATTCTTCTGATGGATTACATAAATGTATAATATATTTTATCCAAGTTTTCCGTGGAAATACTTCGAATTTTTTTAGATTATATTTATGCTGTAAGAATTCAATATCAGTTATCCAATGCAATACCAAAGTTATCGACAAAGTATCCTTAAATCGTCTACGCAGACAATATAAATTTTCTTTAAGAAAAATGTCCATTCAAGTTATCTGAAAAAAATTTATAATTATATCAACACAGTATGTTTCCCTTCAAAATAAAAAAAAGCTATATAAACTTGGCCATTTTATGCCTTATTTTATTTTATCCTATTTAGAAAATAAAATATAATTCAATATGGCGGATCCGAGATGGTGGACAAAAATTTCAAACGTAACATAAAGAAGTAATTTTTTAACTATGTAGATCCGCACTTTTAGGAATGCTCCTAGTATTTCTCAGTTTTGAAATACGCAGCCGATATCACATTTATAATAATATATAGTGTTTAACTTTTAGAAGCCTCATCACTCAGTAGCTAAAATTAAATTCATAATTTAAATGCATATCTTGGTGTGAGATGGATAAAATAATGCGGAAGGTGTTGGTACGACTGGGTCTGAAGCGGAGAGGACTTTATTGCATGTACATTTGACTATTGCTGATATACATTAAATATACATAAAAATATATGTGTAAAAAATTTGATGTGGACACCACATGACTTCCTTACACGCCTATTAAATTGCATAAAGACTTTTTTTTTAAATGAAAGGTACATAAAATTTTATTTCATTAATAACTTCCGATATTTTTTCATATTTTTTTATTGTTATTATTGAATTATTATTTATCGTAAAAGTTTTATTTTTACAATAAAAACTAGTGTTTTTACAGGTTAAAAATTATAATAAATCAATATATTTAAATTAGAGAAAAATTGAGATGAAGTCTGATTCGAACCGATGTCGTTCCCCTTGTAAGATCCAAATATTTCATCAATTTTAATTGATGAAATTATTATTTAATAATTAAAATTATTTGGCTATAACTCTGGAACCAATGAAAATAAGTACCACTTATGGTATATCGTTGAAAAGCTCTCAATGAGGTCTTATTACTGCAGTTAAAAAAAGTTCAAAATCCAGTTGTTTTGAGATTTTGGGCTTTTTTTGACACTTTTGGTTCAGTCGATTGCAGTCAAAAGGGCAGGTACACAACTAGATGTTAGAACAGTCTTAAATCCAAAATTTACGTACGTACATACCGACGTCACGCCGAAACTAGTCAGAATGGATCAGGGATGGTCAAAATGGATATTTCCGTTGAAATCTGAAAACCGAAATTTTTCGCGATCACAATATTTCTTTTACTTCTGACAAGGAAGCAGAAAAAGATGCGAGTCGAATTGAGAACCTTCTCCTTTTTTTATGAATTAAGTTAAACATTTCTATAATCAAACTCTGTGCGCTTTTAAGATAAACTGTAACCTTCATTTATACTAGATGTTTAATCTTTAAACGTGATAAGGTTTCTCTACGTAGTATCGGACCAGTTAATCATACATTTATGACAGTTTTAAATTAATTTTTCTATCATAGTTAAATAAATAATTCTTTGTTTATATCTAAAAATAAATTTTCATTAACAAGAATAAATTTTAACGGATAGCTAATTTATTTTCATATTTTAATTTTGAAGACAGTGATAGATTAATGGGACTTGAAAAAAGTAGAATGAATAATGTCGAGTAGAAATTAATATCCTATACACAGAGAATATTGCTATGTATTATTAGTAGGGGGTCAACCCTTAAAACGTAGATCCTGCTGTGACTTCGTAGAGTCCAGTAATTGGCAATTTGATCCATTTATTGAGGCAGCTGTTAAGCTTTTTTTTTGTACGTAAGTAATATTGTTACTCTTTTATAGGTTTTTTAACAATATATTGTTTTATATGATGAATAATAATAATAATAATAATAAAAACTAATCATTTGCAACAACTACCAATTAAATGGCTAGGTTAACTACATTATTTACTTTACATAATATAAGTTAAAAACGTATTACTTAAGGTTAGCGCACTGCTAAACTGTAGAGAGGAAGCATTATGAACATTTCTTGTAGAACAGTATGCTTTCAAAATGTATTGTATTAAATAATTTAGGACCGAAAACATCTAAATAAATTTTCAAACTGAATATTCTGATCAATTGACTTAGCCATTTAATTTGTAGTGGCGTTGCAAATTATTAGTGTATTATTATTGCGTGTATTATATACACAAGTTAGTTTGTTTATTTTATTATTAGTATTGTAACGGCTGTTATTATGAGTGTTTGGGCCATTAATTCCGACATTATCAGTTTAAAGTTTGTTATTGGATATAATTCTGAAGGTAATGAAATAAAAAAGTTAAAATGGGGTTGTTTTACGTCGTTTTATTACTACCGCGTTTTTCCCGTTTTTGCAAATTTGGATGCTTATAATTAAAAAACGCAGGTACATATCGAGAAGTGGTGTTCGTCATCGTTTTTTTCGTAAAACTTTAGATTAAATTCGTGTGTCACACATATCATCATCCTAATTAAGAAATAAAATATAATTCAATATAGCGGATCCAAGATGAGGAATCAAAATTTCAAACACACCATAAAGTAGTAATTTTGTAACTATGTAGGTCCGCACTTGTTTCTACTCCTAGTATCCCTCAGTTTTGAAATATGAAGCCGATATCACACTTATAATAATATATAAAGTGTTTAACTTAAAAGAAGCCTCATCATTTAGTAGTTTACATTAGATTCATAATTAAAATACATACCTTAATGTGAGATGGATAAAATAATGTGGAAGATGTTGGTACGACTGGATCTGGAGTGGGGAGGACTTTATTGCCTGCGCATTTGAGTATTGCTAATCTGTGACGAGCATTGGCTTTTGAACAAGGTTGCGTAATCGTGTGTTGCTATTTGTTAAAATGCTGCTGAAAAATATGTATTCGCAATGGAAACTTACTCGCATTTAGAGACGAAATCTAATGTTTGCGTCGGCGAAAGTTCAGGGAGAAATTTGAAAAGGAAGCACCTGTGAAAAGTGCTATTCAGGTGTTAGTTAAATTTCGTGGAAAAAGTTCGGTGTTAGATAAAAAACGCGCCCGACACAAGTTTTTTTTAATGACGCAGGTCGTGCAGGATATTAAAGTGGCAGATCTCCTCATAAATGTTTTCGGGTACTAAGTCGAGGAAAGAACATTTTTCACTAGGTTCAGCCCACACTGCAGTAAGGAAAATGCTGAAATATTATTAATATCGAATGCAGGTTTTCCATATCTAACTAATGCTAGTTATGCTAAAAGGGTTTGTTACTGTCGGACGTGGTTTCTCTTTAGTGGGTATGTTAATAATCAACTACAGGACTGCGGTACTGAAAGCCCGCTCGTCTTCTTTGAATCTCCCGTACACCCACAGAAAATAGGCGTTTGGTGTGAGGTTTCAAGGCGATGAATAATAAGCCTTTTTTTTCAAATACTGTGAATACTACTGCCTACCAAGAAATTACCCAACAGTTCATAGCCTTACTGCAAGAGGACGAGCGTGATTGCTACTTGCAACAGGACAGCGCCACTTGCCATACAGCTCACTTTACTATGGAAGTGCTACAGGATTTTTCGGTGAAAGAATCATTTCTAAAGGTCCAGACTTCTTTCTAGGACTACTTAAAAGAAATTATTTATAGGAGCAATCCACAGAACCTACAGGAATTGAAGACCAATTGAATTACCAAGATCCAGGAAATAGACAGGGTAGAGCTAACAAGAATAGCTAGGAACTTGGTCAAACGTTTTGACAAGCGCATAGAAGTGGATGGACATCATTTTCAACAATAAGCTATTACCAATAAATTATTACTTATGCTTGCCAATAAACTATTACTTATTTACTAAACTAAGTTGGCCTCTTTTAAGTTGAACACCCTCTATATATACACACACGTGCACGCACGCGCGTTATAAACGTATATTACTTAAGGTTAGCGCACTCCCAAGAGGGAAAACATTTTAAACTTTCTTGTAGAACGGTATGCTTTCAAAATTTATTGTATTAAATAATTTACAATCGACAACATTTATGTAATTTTAAAAACTAAATATTCTGATAAATAAATAATATCTATTAATAATCATTTAATTTATACAAGAATATATATAAATAAATATATATACATAATTATGACCGATTTTCTTATAACTTTTCTTTCTTAATGTTTATGTAATGATCAAATCCTTCCTGATGAAATCACGTCAAACCTAACCCGGATATCGTACTCGGGACCCTTTAGTTTATCAGTTGATTACTCTACATCCTCAGTTACTTTAGCGATTAATTTACTTATCCTACTGCTCTACTTAAATTTCCTACACAATATAAAAGATCGAATTTACACACATAATTTTCTTTTTAAAGATTACAGCGTTAACGTTACCAAACTGTGAAGGAAAGTTACATTCAGGTTGAAGAAAAGTAAATTAAATTGTGTTTTTTATACGGTAATGTTGATTTCTTAAATCAAATATGAAAAAATAAATAAAAGACATTGCTGTCTTGTAAAATGCATTTCTTCAATTCGAATTTAAAACGATCATCCTAGTTTGTTTATTTAAAACTGAATTAAAATATTGTAATATTGCATCTTTTCATAGAACTTATTTAATATAGCTTACTGATATTTTTTTGTAATTTTTAACGGTTTACTTTTATAAAATGTGAGGAAAAGAAGTTGCAGATATTTCACACAATAGATATCATTTATAAAGTAAAATTAACGTTTATACAGTTACAGATGCAAACTAGAACAGCTGCGCATATACTCTTTTAAACAAAACTCGAAGATAAATATGACCCGTTTACACAATCGAAATTTTACTCAGTTCAGAATACTAAATTTAAAATACTGCAGTTTACCTACGCTAATTCGAGCAATCACTCTCGTAGTATACTGACATATATTCTGTGCATTTAATATTATTTTATTCCAACTGATAGATTAAACAGTAACAGTTCAGAATATGGTATGGTTCAGTGTGGTTTATACACACACACACACACACACACACACATATGTATATATATATATATATATATATATATATATAAATATATCAATTTCACATATTTATAACTTCACTTTCTATACTATCTAAGCTAAAATACAATCATTTAAATTAAATCAATTAAAGATCAAAAGTTAAAATTAATTTAAATTTAAAATTTAAATTCTTGCAGATTCAGTTTTCATGGCCATTGTCAAAAACAGAAATTAAAAAATCAGAATATCCGATCGATGGATAACTTATAGAACCGTTCAAATTTAATTTTTGAAACAATATTTTGAATGTAAAGCGAAATTTATATTTATATATTTTTAAAATTTATATCTAGTTAAGGATCTAAAAAAAAACATTTTGTTTCTAAAATGTTAAAAGCGTGGTCATTTTATGATTTGCTTTTCAAATTGCATTCGTAAATGCTGCCAAGTTAAAAATAATTTGTAATACAATAAAATTATATATATATATATATATATATATATATATATATATATATATATATATATATATATACAATTTATATTTATTCAACTAAAAGAGAAAGAAAGAGAACGTCACATGCTCAAGCATTTTGATAAAAAATAAAAGCATTTCTTCTCGATTTTCGACTAGTTACTCAATCATTTGTGGTTGCTTTATTCATGTATAATAAGAGAAGAAAAAGATTCTTTGGAATTGAACGAAGGAAAAAAGACTTAATTAATTTTCGCAAAAATCAGGAAGTAGTTATAGGACTGGCAGACGAGGAAAGGCTAGTTTTGATTTAGAAAAACGTGAGATATACATTTAGTATTTATCCGTCCACCTATTATTTTAGCTTGTAAATAGAAGAAGATGAACAGGAAATGAAGGAAAAATTTGTAAATAGAGCAGTTACAAAAGAGAAAAAATAAATTGATTAAGATTATCTGAGGAGATTGGTTCTTTGACAGAAATAAAAAATGACAAAGAAAAAATTCTCAACATCTAAAATTCTCATGAGATTTATAGTTAGAAAAGAAAGCGGGAACAAATCAGAGTAAAACAAAATATTGGCAAAAAGGAGGATAATTAGGAATTAAATATATTAATATACGAGGGGTTGCAAAATGTTCCTGTTTAAATAGTAAAATTAAAAATGATGGATGAAATAAGGCAAATGCTTAAAATCAGACAATTTGCCTTCATGCAAAAAACAGGTCTGATAGTACCAAATACAGATTTAAAAAATTAGAAGAAATCCTTGTAAATATTTGTATGATTTGTAGCGATTTATGTTAGTGAAATGCGAAAAATAGGTAAACAGAAAGGTAAGATACACTCTCTGTTTTTTAGATGTAATGTTACAGAAGTATCTTGAAAATTTTATGCTTAGATAAAATGAATAGATCCTAAGACGAATGGGAGAGCAGAGAAATTTGCGGTAGAATCTTGTAGGACGAGTAGTTTGATGGGTCATGTATCAAGACACCCAGGATTATAGAATAATTTTGGTTTTATATTAATGATTATAGAACGATGTATAGAAAAGAAAGCAAAAATTGTAAAAAAAAGACAAAAAGTGAAATTTATAAAATATACTCTTTTTTTTTTCTTTAATAATTTATGTTCACCTACGGATTAGTAAACGCTAGACTTCTCTCCGCCAAACTAGTGACTATAGATTTGTTGGGCTAATAGATAATTTTTATACACTCTGATATTATTTTTATATAATTTTTGATAGTATTTTTGTATAATTTTCTTTTCTATTTTGTGTAATTCAGACCAAATATTCTTTATCTCCGATTGTCATAAAGGTCCCCGATGTCAAAGGCGGTGAGTCGTATAATTTAATGGAATACATATTGATAATGTTTCTTTACAAGTGAGCTAAATCAATTAAAAATATTTTGACCTACAAAAAATATTAAAAAAAAGATTTCTCTTTCTATTCAATTGTGATAGCCTGACGGAGTTTTAATCTAACCTTTTTAAGTCTGAAACATTTGTCCGTTCGTTCCTTTCCAACACGATCAAATAATTGTTAACATTTCGTTCAGTTGCATGCAGTTCGTAATTTAAAATTAAACTTGGAAGATATTATTTACAATATGAACGATAAGTTTCATAACTATAACGATTTTAATCGTCCTGACAAAAAGATCTAGCATTATTAAAAATATATTAAGTATCTCACGCTATAATTACTAAGGAAAGTGATATGTGAAGCGACTTCCTATTGCCTTCTTCATTGAATCAAGAAGATATGTTGCATGTATCCACTGAATTGAAGGAAATATTAAGCCCTACAAGTAACTCCTTTACTCTGTTCATCACAGGGATTGGCTGCATTATTAACTCCTTCAGAGAAAATAACTCTTAATTTGGTTCCCTTTGTACCTCAGAGTTTTACGTGCGTTTGCATGTTTTACATATTATTAATTAATTACTTTGATTTATTTTATGGAAAGAATGATCGATGCAAAAAAATCAATCGGTTCAGTTTGGTGAATGATTCGGTTCTAAACGGATTAAGTTTAATTTAAGTCTGGTCCACCATTTGCTTAATTTCCTGCTTTTCCGTACGAGAGATAAACAAATTGAGGAGGACTAACCAGAATCCGTACTAGTTAAATTAACATCATATTTTGGCCTGTAAACCTAAAATATAATACAGATAGTTCTTGATACTTCATGATCAAGGGACTCATTGGAAAAAATAGGAATTATTCCTTGAGAAGGTATTTAATCTTTATTTTTACTTCCTTCTACGAAGTAAAGTACATACGTTTGTAAGTATCTCTCTCATAACTCAAAAACGATTAGCCGTAGGATGTTGAAATTTTAAATTTAGGACTGTTGTTACATCTAGTTGTGCACCTCCCCTTTTGATTGCAATCGACTGGATCAAAAGTGTCCAAAAATCTCAAAATCCAAACAATTTGGATTTTGGACTTTTTCTTAACTGCAGTAATAAAACCTCATTGAGAGCTCCTCAACGCTTTTTCATAAGTGGTGCTTGTTTTCATTGGTTCCAGAGTTATAGCCAAATGAAATTTTAATTAATGAATATTTGGATCTTAGAGGGCACATCGATTAGAATCAGACTTCATCTTCTTCTTTTTTTAAACTTTTTTTTAAATTTAAATACATTGAATAATAATTAACCTGTGATTATAAAAAAGGTTTTACGATAATAATTCAAAAAAGAAATATGAAAAAATATCAGTTATTAATGAAATAATATTATATACTTTTCATTTTAAAATATGTATATATATACTTTTCATTTAAAAAAAAAAATATATATATATATAAAATTTAATAGGCGTACTAGGAAATCATGAAGTGCCCACATCAGGGTTTTTCTAGATCACTGTTGGCATCAAAATATGACTCAATTCAATTAAAAATAACATATTTTATATTGCTTGTAAAAGTTAACTGATATTTATTAAGTTTAAGTCTGTTACACTTGAATTGTTTTTATCAAAATCCATTTCATGCCGGGAATACACTTTTTTTTTAATATAAACTTTTAACGTAATAATTTAAAAAAATAATAAATTCAGTTTCACTGAAAATTTGTTAAATTGGATAATTTATTTTAAAATCAGGTATTTTATCGTAATATTTAAGTTGAAGAAAATATAATGATCTACTACTTACTTTTTTTTTGTAATTTGTATGTATAAATAACAGTTTTTTTATTCAAGATATCAGTCTTCGTTGTAACGGACTGATAACTACGTGATTATTCTTCATTTATAACAAAAAAAGAAAAAGAAAAAATAAACAGAGTAAAATGCTAATGTAATATTTCTTACAAAAGTAAATTACTTAAAGAAAAGAATCAACTAGTCTTAAAATGATATAAAACAACTTGTGACAAATGCGATTCGCTTCGCAGGTCTCTATACTGTTTAGAATATTGTGACTGATCATTAGTTGCCGTGCAATTTGTATTTATCTAACAATCATCATTTTTTTCCCTTTATAAAACGCTCATCTAGTTTCCGTGATAATGAACTTATAATTTTATATACTCTTCGTACCGAATCCCTTTTATTTTTTTTGGTAGAATGTAATTAAATAATTAATTAAAAAATATTTTTGCATGATCAGTGTAATTTATTATTTTTTTTTTTAGAAACATCTTTTAATAATTTAAACAACGTCTTAAAATTAGAGTGAACAATAATTTATATTAGAAAAAAATAATAAATGACACATTTAAAGAAGAAGCTTTATGAAAGTAATTTTTTCTGTTTATTCCAGTCCTGTAAAAAAAAATCCGACCGGCATTTGTAGGACTAGTATACTAATTCTGCATTCAACTAATAGAAATTATAAAGTAGGAAACCTATCTTTTGACTCTGTAAAAGAATCCAGTAGAATTTTATCAGCACGTACGTAAGCATTAAGTAGGTTCTCGAAAGACGAATGCGTAACTCAAATACTACAATTTTATCTGTGTATAACCTATATTATTTCATAGCTCACCTCTAAAAACGATTAAATCAATTTTTTAAGTAAGTGATGTAATTATGGTTAAAAAAATACATAAAATGTAACTTTAAAAAAGTCAGAATGTAATTGTAGAATAATTGTAAAAGCGTACCAAATTAAGAAAGAAATCCGTAAATCAATTCAACCAAAAGTAGTAGGATTTAAAAAAATAAAATTTAACTTAAACTCAGGGGTAAACCAAATAGTATAATTTTACTTAATTAAAATCGCCTAGTCGTATTTCTAATTGAAAAGAGATTTTTTTCTTTTACGTATGAATCACCTATGCTGATTTATATCGATTACTCGCATAAAGTTTATTTATATTAATTTCTCGCAGAATTAAAGCGCTTTCGTTATTTTTACGACATCCTCAGTCATTAAATTTCTTAAACATATACATGTAAAAAACTTAAAAAATTACTTAAATGTATACGATTATGTATACTTTTGTATGTAATTCGTTTACGGTTAACCAATATACGGCAAATATTCAATGTCGGTCATATACATACTGAATACAGATTATTATCAGGTTGCTAGTTGATGTAAGTCGTTACTTTCGTACACAATCTGGAAGAGCATTAGTTATTAAAATTCTTGTATTTACAAATTTAATATTTTTTTAAAATTTCAATTACTTTGTTATTATTTTTTGTGATATATAATATATATTCTCAATATCTGAAATGTGACGATTACTACAAAGATGTTCAAATAAATTTCATGATTTCGAATTTTTTTTATATGCGTTAAATTATTTTTCGTATTAAATTATTCTCGTTAAATTAATAATCGCGTTCATATAATCACTTCGTTTTATAAAAGCCATAAAAATCCTCTTATATATTAAAAAACTGAGCTGAAAACCTATTTCCAGTTTATCCTGGACGGATCGGGCTGATTTTTTTTATCCTGCTCAGAATGACCCACAGATATCTCATCAAGCGTCATCGGACTCCAAATTTGAGTCAACTCTGAGAATTACTTAAAAAATCCTCATTTATTGCTTAATTGAAGAACGTTATAACTCAGAGGAAAATCAATTTTAAGATCTGAAATATAAAAATAAAAAACTGTATGTATTTTAAAGAAAAACAAAATCAGTAATTCGAAATAGCTTATAATCAGTAACATATTTAAATAACTTAAAATATAATAATATTATGATTTATGTGGTATTTAAAAAAAAAAGTTCAATGACTACGTGAACGATTATTATTTATTGTCGCCGAATAGCTTCGATGGCACGTGGCACTTACTAACCTTATGTTAGCCCTGAATAGGGCCGTTTTTGTTGTCGATCGGTTTCGACAGCTCGTTATAATTGCTAATCTTATGATAGCCCTGAGAAGGGCTGTTGTTGTCGAATGGCTTCGACGATTTGTAATTCATAACCTTGTGGTGACCCTGAAAAGGACCGTTTTTTGCGTTAGCTCTGAGAAGAGCTGTTGGGTCCGGAAGTTGGTCTCCGGCGAAGTCGGGGAGTTGCGGCTCGTCCATTGAAGTCAGACCGGGCTTCCCCTCAGCGGCAGTTGGGTCCCCATTACAGCGTGACAGTGGTGGCCCATCAGAGCACAGTATTGGGTCGGCGTCGGTAGTCCTTCGCCGGCGCGGCCGAGGCGGTTCTCCCCGAGCGATCCCACGCTGGGCCGGCTACTGCTGCCGAGTCCTCCGGCCAGGGCGATTGAAGCCCGGGTAGCTGGAGCGGGAAAGTAGCGCCCGCGTCCAGCGGCTCCCTCGGCGGGCCGACCAGGCCTGCTGCTCCGGTGAGGATGTTGGCGCCCGCCGGGAGGTCCCAGTTGAGCTAGCCAGGGAACTTCTGTCTTCTTCCATTTTCTTCTTATTCTTCTTGGTCTTCTCCAGGTGGTGGTCGACGGTGATTTGAAATTTCACTCTCGTGCATGCTCTTTTATTGGAGTCTGAGAGTGGTGGGGTTGCAGCGCCGCTATGGTGGAAGAACTGCGCGGTGGGAGTGATGCGTATCAGCGCGTCCGTATACTGTGCGCCAGCTCACATCATTGCTATCGTGTTCGCCCGCCGATATTAAATTAGGCATATATGTTGAAACATTATGGAAAATGAATAATCCTTTTAAAAGAGATTTGTAAAACATATTAACACAAATACAAAATATTAAATGGTGCTAAACACATCGTCATAAATAATCAAAACGTAACAAACATTTAGAATAATATTGATATACATAAGAATAAAAAGAAAGCAGTAATGAAGTAACTGAATGATTAGAAAGCCTTATTTATATACTAGTGTTTATAAATGAAAGAATTTTATTAACGAACCACCGAAATATGTATGGAAATGATGTATTGTAATTTATATCAGCTAGCAATTGAACCTGTGTACAGTCTGAATTTAATCGTGGTTGTGTACACTGAAGTTGTACTGTTAAACGAAGTATATACGGATATTTTATGATTAACAGTTTTACATTTATATTTAAGTAATTTATTGATTGAAGAGGTAAAAACTACGAGATCGTTTCGAATTAGGTGGGTAATCATCATAATAAATACTGATTTTTCATGGTTAACACGCATAAGGGAAATCTTTTTTCAAGAAATTAATAAAAACGTGTTTTATTAATTTACCGTCAATATACTGTTATACCTACAAAGTGATGACAATCATTTCATCATAGCTTTTCCGCTTTTTACAATTTTACATTTAAATTTTCGTGATAAAACATAATCTTCTGATTATGTTTAAGACTTTCCCACAGTTGTAAGACTTTCCCGGAACGCAGCTTTTAGCCGCGTGACAGGAAAGTCCTACCTTGGTTGTCAGATTTTTTTTTCAAAATTTAATCATTTTTTTAAATGCTTTGTGAAGAAGATGCTATTGCGCTTTACCAAGTTGTTATTTTAAACATAGAACGCGCTATTATGACCTGTGTCGTAGTAGATAAATATACAAAATGTATATTTGTAATATACAAATAAAAATAAATGTAATTATGGAGAATTAAAACAAAAAATTCATTGTGTTTAACAAATAGATATACATAAATAAAGTTCCTTCATGTAATAAAAACGATCATATATTCCAAAAAAATGTCAATTTTTTCAATGAAAAACAAAAAAAAAATCTGTTAACATTAATATCCAACATTTTTATCAGGATTTAAAAAGTTTAGATTAAAAAACAGTAAGTAAACGCTTTTACTATCTAAGAAAAAGTAAAAGTTCTTAGTTTTCACTAAGTAAATTCTTTTTATTAATTATTTTCTTTTCTTTTTTGTTATCAAAATTTCTATTTAAAACACTTACTACTTCGTTTAAATCATTTAACAGTCTTTCTCAAATCATTTTACTGTAACTCACCTGATAAAAAAGTTCCATCTAGATTTTTATGTAACAACTTTTCGTTCTACTTTCGAAAAATTTTCGTTCTACTAATACATATATTTTATTCTTCTATTGACAAAATATTTAATAGTATATTTATATTTTTTAATATTATATTTTTTCTACTATATAACGTATGAATTATTAATGTACGAGTACGTTTTTATTACTTTACAAAACACAGTCAACAGAGGTTGAGGCTATTAATTTTTTTTAGTAGCCTATACGAGGTGTGTTCAAAAAGTAATGAAAATTTTTTATTTTTTTGAAATAATTTTATTTATTCGTCTACATTAACGTTATCTCCTTCAAAACAGTCCCCATTAGATATTATACACTTATGCTAACGCTTTTTCTAATCCCCGAAACACTTCTGGAACTCGATCTTTGGAATAGTGTTTAGCTCTTTCAGCTATTCGCTTTTAATCTCATCTATGCTTGCAAAACGACGGCCCTTTAAGGTTCTCTTTTTTGGGAGTAGAAAAAAGTCGCACGGGGCCATGTCTAGCGAATATGGCGGCTGAGGTATCATTACATTGTTGTTTTTGGCTAAAAATTGACGAACAAACAATGAAGTGTGAGCAGGTGCATTATCGTGGTGCAAAAGCCATGAATTGTTTCGCCACAAATCCGGGAGTTTTTTCGGACGGCTTCACGAAAACGGCGTTGAAATTGTACGTAATACTCCTTATTGATCGTTTGACCTTGTGGCTAGAACTCATAATGCACTATGCCGTTAAAATCGAAGAACACTGTGAGCATAACTTTAACATTCTCCCGTACTTGTCGAGTTTTTTTCGGTCTTGGTGATCCAGAATGCCTCCACTGGGACGATTGAGCCTTAGTTTCGACATCATATCCGTAAACCTACGTTTTATCACCTGTTATGACACGTTTCATTAGTTCTGTATCGTTGTTGACTTCATTTAGCGACTCGTGAGCAACTTCCATTCGCCGCTGTTTTTGTTCGAAATTAAACAATTTTGGAACAAATTTTTCTGTCACACGTTTTATACCCAAAACATCCGAAAAAATTTCATGGCATGAGCCATTTGGTATCCCACCAACATCAGCGACTTCTCTGATTCTGATTCGGCGATCATTCATAATAATTTCTTTCACTTTTTCCATGTTTTCATCGTTTGTAGATTGCTGGGGCGTCCGGGGCGCTCGTCATCATCAACGTCTTCACGACCTTCTTGGAAACGCTTATACTACTCGTAAAACCTTTCTTTACTCATAGCAGACTCACCAAAAGCAATATTTAACATTTTTAAAACATTGCTACACTTTATTCCACTCTTTATAGCAAAATTTAATACAAATTCTCTGATCCATTATTTAAGCAAATAAAAAATTGCCGATCGTACCAACACACGTGTTATCCTTTCGACACCTGACAACAGACTAATCATCCAATATGGCTAAAAATGTACAGATACTTTTCAGACATGTTTAACAATATAACAACGAAATAATCACGAGAATCGGACTAATACAACCCGCGAAATTTCAAAATTCTCGTTACTTTTTGAACACACCTCGTATATTAAAATGTTTAGCAACGTATTATTTTCTGCTTCGGTACTTCGTAGATTTTACGCTTGTATGAACAATAGTTTAAGAACATTGATATAAATCTGTCGACCTACAAAGTTTATTAAATAAAACAGAACTCATTCAACAATGCAACAATTTGTGCTCAAACGAGCGTCTAAGTTTTTTCTGATTTTGAATGAGCAGCTTATTTTTTAATTTTTAAAAAAGATTCGAACGCAGTATGCATCAGTTATCTCTCTTTAATAGTATACAAATTTTATAACCGCAAATTATTTTATGATTTAAAGAGAATCATATTCTCTGAAATAGTTTAAAAAGTAAGGTTTAGAAACACGAAACACTTTTATAACCTTTCAAGCATTTCTAAATTCATAACGTAATATAAAAATTTTAATCTAACATACGAATATTATATTTTTATCGTTTCACTGTATGTTGTCTTCACATGTAACATCTAGATTAAAAAGTAGGTAAGCGCACAGAATCCAAGAAGAAACGAATAAAGAAAATTCCGAAACCTTTTTGGCAACTTGACTTGAACCTATTTAAGTTTTTATCTTCCATAAGTAAAGGAAACTGAAATTCTTTTTACATTGTACTGTTTACAATAAACTTCCAGCTAGTTCATAAAAATCCTTCAATATTTGTAATTACAAAATTAAACTCTTACATTGTAACGAATTAAATTTTTTAATGAATCTAATAGAAGGTACGAGTCGATATGTATAAACGTTATGGTCAAAAATGTAAAAAATTATTTACATTTTTCGCCCATTATTTCAAATCCCACTGAAAAAATGATGTTTTTAATTCATCTCGTAGTATTAATTTATGTTGTATACCTTATATGTTGCCTCCACCGGGTTGGTCATCGTAAATCAGCTGATCTCGAAATCGAGAGTTCTAAGGTTCAAATTCTAATAAAGACAATTAATTTTATACGGATTTGATACTAGATCGTGGATACCGGTGTTCTTTGGTGTTTGGATTTCAATTAACCACATCTCAGGATTGGTCGATCTGAGACCTGTACAAAACTACTCTCCATTTACATTTAAACACATCATTCTCTGAAGTAATACCTTACGGGTAGTTCCGGAAGCTGAACAGAAAGAAGAGTGATGGCCAAAAATGTAATTAAACAATTTAATTTACCTTCTGAAGATTACTTTTTTAACAGCTACACTTCGTCACTAATTACAAAGGTGTCAGTGTAGTATATTGAAATTACATTTTAGAACACCGTGTCAAACTTAATTAAGAAAAAAAATTAATAACAGATTTAAATTTATTACAATTTTATTAAATAAACTCGGGAAACTTATATAACAATCTAAATATTATCTAGGTCCATCTCAACCTACTGTAAGGACCAACTAGAATTGAAGATGATATAGCTTGCGAACAAGATATATAGCGGAGCCATTCCAGCAAGGCGTTTTGCGCCTGCTTAGCCATACGTCTACTCCCCTCCGCAAAAGCCTTGCTATAACTGCTGGGCTTTACATTCAATGATACCGGGCCCATTATTATTATATCATGCGCGAGGCTGTGACAGCTTTGCCTGTTGCAAGTGACATGTACAATATGGAGCTGAATTTTGCCCTTCGCCAACTGTTATCTCTAGAGTACTACTCAGTGTATTGTACTAGTCTGTTGTGTTTGCATTTTATATACAAATGTGTCATGTTATTAGTAATCGGATGATGTCATCTGGTGAGATAGTACAACAAACCCCGCTAGCCCGTCCCGCCCAAGCCAGCCTTCAGTTCGGTTGACAAAAGCGGGGGCAAAACCTTCAACTCAAGTAGTGTAATAATAGCTTTGTGTTATACGCTATTATAAAAAATATAATTATTGCATTACCATTAATATAATTACTTCATTAATAATGTAATAATTATTTAATTAACACGATTAAAATGTATTCTATACATATTTTAATTTAAAGATGCTTGCTAAGTTAGTTATAAAATAAGAATTAATTCATAATTTTGGTGATTATAGCTTTCGTTTACCCAAGTTTCGATCAATGATAAAATTAATTGAATGTCTTCAGATTCTCATAAATTATGCATACTTCGTAAGAAGGTTGTTCAAATACTAACAATATCCTGGCGTTACTATCCAACCTTAAGTTTCTCCCTTATTACTTTTTATTATCCTTAAAATGTAGTTTTTTTTTTATTTAATATTTATTTATTAGAGGAAATAGAATTTTTTCAAGAAATTTAAAAACAACTGCATTTTATTAAAGTCATCCTAACTTAGTTTTTACCTGAAGTTAAAAATGTAACTTCAGCGATTTCCTGAATTAGTTCTTTCGCTTCTTCGCAGAATACGCTTATTGTTCATACATTAATATTGTAGGCCTTGATATACTTGCCGGCCTCTGTGGCGCGAGTGGTAGCTTCTCGGCCTTTCATTCAGAGGTCCCGGGTTTGAATCCTGGTCAGGCATGGCATTTTCGCACGCTACAAATCGTCATTCATCTCATCCTCTAAAAAAAAAAGGCCTTGACATACAAGCTTGTACTCTGATTAATTTCTAAAAGCGGAGGTAATTATAATTTTTTTAAAGAAATTATGGACGCTGTACACAGTATTGTGTTCTCTGCTACATGACGCTCTTCGCTTTTTTTGCCACAATTGTACAAGCGTTTGTCACAATCAATTTTTTTATAAAAAATAACGATAAATTAAACTTAAATATTAATCAAAATAATTAGCAAACAAAAAATGGCAAAAAAATATTTGAACAGGGAAATTATTTTAAAGTATTACGCATGCACACGCAATTCACTAAACATAAACCGTAATTTAACGATTAAATAATTAAATATGCGACTGGAGAGATATATTTTAAATTTAACGTATTTATGGAATCTTTAGTCCATTTAAGCATTTTCTTCATCTTTTTGTTCAGCAGTTGTACTAATAGCAAATTACTTACTTGCTTTGATTCATGTAATGAATCAAAGCAAGAATTGCTTTGAGAATTTCCAAAGTAATTATATCATAAATTATAATATTTTTGATCCGTAGTAATAGGCTTCTAATTTATATGTAAATAATACAATTCTGTATTTTTAGAATAAAAAAAAAAACAAAAATAAAAAATATAGATTTATAGTATTATTACAGTAATAAAAATATTCAGAATGAGTTACAACACTTGGATTTAGACATGTTTAAATAGTGAACTTATTAATTTTTTTAGTACGGTTTGTGTATATAATTATAGTACGTAGTCAACAAAAAAAATAATTTCTTTACTTAACGTGTATAAATTGCAAGTATTGTTACGCATTCTGAATAATTTTATTGTTAGAATGATATTTTTGTATATCTGGACCTAAAAAGCAACTTGTCCTGACTGACTTACTGACTCATCAACGACCACTAAAAACTACTGAAGATGAAAATCCATAAACACGTTCTTCTTACGGTGTACAGGCACAATAAGAGAGATTTTTTGAAATTACGAGTTAAAAGGGTTAAAATGAATTTTTCAATTGTTTTTGAAACCTGGCTATATATATATATATTTTTTAAATTCTCCGTAACAAACGAAGATATCAACTTGAGTTTTGGTGTGTTTAATTATCATGTAAATATCTAAAAAAGAATTTTTAGAATTTTCGAAATTCGTGAAGAAAGATAAAAAAATTTAAACAATGATTTCAAATTGCCACGTTTCCGACTACACTAAACGAGATATTAACTAGATTGGGGCTTACAAATACTCTTCAGATAAATATCTAAAAAGCACTTTCAGATTTTTTTAAGGAATGCGACAGTGGCTCAACCAACACAGCCATTATTACTACATGTGCGACGCGGTTGGCTACACCTGCCTACGGTGGCTTGGCTAAAAAACATAAAATAAAAGCATTTAACAAATTTTAAAAATCTTTAAATGAGAAACGAAGTAGGTCACCTCGTAGAATTGTGACGGCTAATGCTAAGAACCGGGAAAAATACAACTTACCCGTACGAAGTACGGGTAACAAGATATAACTAATATTTTAAAGATAGACGCCGACTGTTTTGAAACCCACATTCTTAGATCACTCAAAGATTTGGGTTCTGTACTGACCAAACTGTTGTTTTGAGGAAATTAAAATACACTGATATTTTTTATAAATTGAACAGGCTTTAATTTTTATTTATAATTACTATTTTCATAAGCATGAGTTTAATGAACACAGCGTGATTCAAGAGGCAGAGTCCTCTGGATAGACGGAAAGGGCGAGCGAAGCGAGCCATGACCGGCTAAATAGCCCCTGACCGCGACAGAAGACGCAAGTAACCTATACAGTAGCTCGGGTGAAGCCGCGACGAGGATGCTAGAATTTAGTACGAAAAGTGCTACTTGAGATAATTCTGTTTGTTACCTCATACAATTATACCCATTGTAGAAGATGGTGCGTGTCGTTTTTGGTCTGTTTTTCATCTCATATACTACACACAGCTATTAGTAATCGAAGTGCGGGAAATAATTTTGTCATTTGCAGTGGAGAATTGGGAGGAATTCTCAACTGTGCCGGAAAAAATTGGGATCACAACTATTCGAGCTGCGATGAATATTTCGTTAAAATGTTCTGAGGTTCGACTGCAGTAGATTGTGTGAGCTGGTAGCGGCTGGCAGATTATTTCCTTTTGTAATCGAGGTTTACGGTAACGGTAAACTTTACGCTACTCTCGGTAACGATGTTCACCCTGTGCTAAAGATGTACTTCTCTAGTGATTTAGCCATTGATCATTTTGAGGCAAACGAACCCTTACCGTTAACTGACCACCAAAATTTGTCATCTGTTACCAAGGCAACATCTAGAAAACGATCTGAGAGATGCACAGGTGGTACACGAAAAAAGCAACTTATACGTTTTAGTACCATAAAAAAACTGCCAATGTAGTTTATAAGGCAGTAGATCTCAAACAGCACTTTTCAGGTCTACATTCTAAATCGGCTGTTATCAGAGGCATATATATATTTAAGCGTTGGGTAACAATTCATTCTTTATCGAATATTCATCTATATTTTTTATTAAAAGTTTTTATTTACCGTTTTATTCGAATTTAATGAAAATCTAAAAACAATATTCTTGATTAAATAATAATTTTATTTATAAACAAATTTGTTATTAAACAAATATAGCGGATGGGGGAATGCTAGTATATATATGCATGCCCCTCCAGACAAACATCTTCAGTACGTTCCGTTATTATTAAAATAAACTATAAAGATATAATTCAGTAATGTTGCATAGATCTGTAAGCGTAACTAGCACGTATGACAAAAATGTAAATAATAATTCTATTACGCGGAAGTTATTGGCACAGATTTCAAGGGAGAAATAATAAATGTATTTTAATCTAGAAATTGCTATTTCAGGTTTTAAATTACTTCTTTATGAATTATTTATTTTAAATTTAGAATCATTGGCTCCTATTAGACAGTGAATTATTGCAATGCAATAATCAAGTTTTATTACAAAAGCAGTAAACTTACCGCAGTTCAGTGGTCAATATAAAAATCTTTGATTTAAAACTTTTGATGAAGCACGAAAAGAATTAGTTTCTTTTTAAAAGTTGTACTCTAGTTGCCTCAAGACTATCGGTTTATTCCTTTTAATAGGCCAGCGTTCTCCACTCGATAACAAAGGTGTAAAAAATAGTAAGCACTGGATTTTTTAAAAATATTTCTTAGCTCAATAATTTATGTGACGAAAACGTAGGGTGATAAAATATTTCACTGATTTCTTTTGAACTATTCTTATAGCGGATTTAAGAGTACAGTATACGATCGTTAAATAAAAATAAAAATGGATTATTCGTAATAGAAACACGTTACAAAAGTGGATTTTTAATTTCTATGTTTTGATAATAAAATTTAGAAATTTATTAATCATTTAGGAAGGTTATTGTACTTGAAACCTATAAAAAACGTGTTTTTCGTCACCGAATTTTTCTGTTTTAGATTGGATATCATGAAAACTGATATAGTTCTGGGACCTATTTTATTCGATTTTCAGGTCCAAAAACGTAAAAAGAAATATCAAGTTTATACTTATATAACGCCATAAAAATTTTAATTTCGCCGGGTAACTGAAATCCGGGCGAAATTTTTTGCTAGCCGTAAATCGATAACAAAGCGTTTTTGGACATAAGTTTGTATGAACTTTTTTACTTATTTTAAGAATCATTCCTTACCTAGAATCAGTTTCCAAATTATTTCCCTTTCCCCTAAATTCCTCAGTGTAATTTGTAATATTAATAAAATTCCATTTTTGTTTAATTATGTGAAGTTTTTTCTATTGGTGTAATTAAGAATATTTATCTAAACATTTTTAATAGGAATTATTAAAAATGTTTTAATACGGTCATAAACCGTAGATGTAGAAAATCCTGATTGAAAGATCTGAGGAACAGGTACATTACTAGAATTATAGAAATATTGCAAACTGCGGTTAAAAAATTACAATTTCCACAGGGTAGCCAATTTCCAATAATATATTGATGCATAGAGAAAAAGAACGAATCATCAAATTCATATGAAAAGTTTTAATAATTTCATGGTTTCTGTATAATTCTGTTCTTCCGTGCGTTTGTCTTGTGGTTTTTCTTTTATTATACCCATCATATTTAAAAATACTAATAACTATTTCAATCTTATTTCACAATTAATCAATACTGGAAAATTAAACTCTTATTCCAGAATTAATTTTCATTAAATATACGATAACACATATTTATGTATTTTCAGATCTGCAAGATCTTCATTTGTACGTAAAGAAAGCAGAAAAACATCATGTAGATTTCTTCTGTACAATGTATATTGTTGGGGATTATCGGCACTTATAACTACAAGTATTATAGCTACTGATTATGCAGCAAAATTTGGTTTGGTATCACATAATTGGGTTTCAGATATGGGAATTGTCAGATGTTGGTTTAGCTGTAAGTTAGCATCAATAAGTTTTAAGAATAAATAATTTTTTTTTTACATGCCACGCAGATTATTTCTTTAAGAAAAGAGAGAGTAAATATTAAAATATTTACTCAATTATAAATTTAATTACCAAGTTATTTACTTAATTATTCATTACAAATTATAAACAATTCGATCTCATATTAAAGGAGTTTTAACTTTTGAATTTAATTATTAACACCTTCTTCAGTGGGTTTTCTGGAATTACTGTTGTTAACAGTACCCATCTTAAAAATATCAGGAAATCATATTGCTACGTAATGGATACTATATTCAATCAATGCTGTGTTTATGAAAGTGCATCTAACCTATTTGATATAGTATTCTACAGAAGTTGGTTTGTTTAATTTGTACTTTCCTGGTTTGCTGGGTTTCTTAGTATGTTTTGTTAGTATACTAGAATATCTTGAATTATTGTTTTCTTGGAAAACAAAATACTCATGATCATTTAACACAGTTAATAAAGCCTATTCTGACAAACAGAGTAATCCAATAGTAAACAAATTAAACTGTAGTAATTTTGCATTAGATTAGACAAACTGAACACATTCAGGCATTACAAATGATGGAATCAACTATTACTAATAATAGTAATAGTTACACTCTAAATAAGACAGAAATAGCACATTAAAAACACACCAATTAAATATATTATTCAATTACGTATTTTAGGAGCTTCCTGAAGCTCCTAAAACATTCTAACTAAAATAGAAGAGAGGCACCATTAACAACAGTATAGTATTACTAGAAATACCCAGTGAAAGAGGTAGTGACAATTAGTTCTAAAAGGGCTTTATAAGATCAAGTTCTAAATTTGAGAGTATAAAGGGTGGTTGAAATGTAATGAAGTCACTCATAACTTGCAAATGAAGAGAGATAGTCAAATGAAACAATTGTGGCAGATAATTTTTTTTTTTTTGCGTCGTAGGAGCCAGCACTGATCTGCAACCAGCACATGCAGCAGCAGCTGCATGTACTGCTGGGTGTGTGGGATTTCCTGCTGAAACAGGGTCTCACTAAAAACCCTCCCCCTCATACAACACAATGATTAAACCATCCATCATCACTACATGCATCTACGGGTTCTCATGCATTGTTCTCAAGCAGCAGTTTGCAGCATCCCCCATGAGCCCCTGGCAACAACGATCCTGTTGGACCCCTGCTATCCACTCCCTGAGGGCTGGCCTTCCACTACCACTCTCGGACTAAACACCACACGTTCCTCTTCTATTATTTTCCTAAACAGGATTTCTCAGAACCATCAATTGCAAAGGGTCCAACTCTTGCTGGAGTTAGCATATAACTCATAATCTCTTCAGGGGGAGATCTCCCCCCAATCAGTCTATTAGGAGCCCGCTCACCTAGGGCACCTCTGGAATGTATGCTCAGCATCATCTTCAAGACCACAATACTGGCATTGCAGCGACACCCATCTCCCTCTTGCACATAAGTGTCACGTAGGTATCAGTCTGTCCATAGGCTTATGGGAGCCCTATTCCATCTCTCCACCAATGTCTCATTAGTATGTCCCTAGCTGCAGACCTGTCTAGACTACAGTACCTTACCTATCTCTTCTCTACCAGGAGATCTACCAGTGGCATCTCAGCAACAACCAGCCCTGCTTCCAGCGAGACAGTGCAGTATGCCTGAGCCACCCTCAGTGCCAATCTCCTGTTAGTTCTTAGTTCTGTTTCTTAATATTTGTAGAGACCCAAACCACACAGGGGTTGCATACAGGATAATGGAGGTAACCGTTACCGCTATTACCCTTCTTTTTGAGGCTCGGGGTCATAGACGTTCACCATCAATTTAGTGACAGCCAAGGTCACCCTTTCTGCCTTCTTGATTGTCTCTTCGATGTGGGTCATGAACCCTCTCGTTCTGTTCGGCCAAACACCTAGGTATTTGGCTCTCCTTGAGAGAGCCACATCAGTGCCTTCCAAACTGATTGAGAATCAGGGGATTCTATGCCTCCCCGTCATCAGAATCATGTCTGTCTTCTGTATAGAGATCATAAGACCTCTGTCCATTAGCCATTCCACCAAACATTTCAATATTCATTCTACTTGCCAAGAACTTAACTTCATGTATATTCCTCGCTGTCACGACTACGGCAAAGTCATTTGCATAAGGTATCAATTCAACCCCGATGAAACACTTACACCCAGTAGGGCATTATAAACCACGTTCCATAGTAGAGGAACGTGGTTTACTGACCCCTGGGGCACCCCTCATTCCATGGCCACGACGACCTCCTTGCCTTCTTCTGATATAGTCATCAGCTCCCTACCTGACAGGTACTCCTGCACCATCCTAACAAGGTAGGAGCCACCTTCCAATCAATCAGTTGGTTTAAAATAGCATCCCAAGTGATGTTATTAAAAGCGTGTTTGATGACCATAATTACCAGTGGTATTCTTCTGGTGTGTCGTATTCCCAAAGCCGCAGTGTTAGTGAGTTCCATAACTCTTACTATGGGATCGATTGAGGACTTGTCTTTTTGAAAAGTGAATTGTCCCTCTGACAACCCTCCCCGCCGTTCAATCTCTATCTCCAATCTTCTAGCCAAGAGTGCCTCGAAGATCTTACCCAGTGTGTTTATAAGGGATGTAGGTTTGAACCCTCCACCTGCTTTCCTGATCAATACAAGTCTAGCTGATTTCCAGCTCTCTGCAGGACTCTACTATGACTACTATTACTATTCATAGTAATAATCGGTTCCAGCTTATCATGTCCAGACACTTTCCCCATGAGGATTTCTCGATGTCTAGTTATCTGGGACATCTTCAAGTTCCAGGGCCCCAAGACATTAATACAGCTACTTCGAGGCCGCTCAATTATCATTTCAATACGTCCAACATTTGCCAAAGTACATCACACGTATAAGTCACCTTGCACTGTTACTCTGGATCTAAATTGTTCTTTAACATCATTACCTGCTAGTTCTATGTAAAGATTAAAAAGTAATAGGGATAGGAAACATCCTTGTCTGACTCCCTTTTTTATTACTACTTCTTTTTTATTCTCTTCGATTATTACTGTTGCAGTTTGGTTCCAATAAATATTAGCAATTGTTCTATCTCTATGCTTGAACTATAAATTTTTTTAAAATGCTGAATATCTTATTCCAGTCTACGTTATCAAAAGCTTTTTCTAAGTCTATAATTACTACATATGTTGGTTTGTTTTTCTTTAATCTTCCTTCTATTATTAATTTGAGCGCCAAAATTTCTTCCCTTGTCTCTATACTTTTCCTGAAAACAAATTGGTCTTCTCCTACCACTTCTTCCACTCTCCCATCAATTCTTCTGTACAGAATTCTAGTTAAAATTTTTGATGCATGAGTAGTTATGCTACTTCTGTTTTCTTCACATTTATTTGCTCCTGCTTTCTATGGTATTACAACAATATCACTCAAGTCTGACAGAACTTCCCTGTTTCATAAATATTACACACCAGTTTGTATAATCTATCTATCGCTTCCTCATCTGCACTGCGTAGTAAGTGTGCAGGTATCCTGTCCATCCCAGCAGACTTTCTCCCATTCAAATCCTTTAATGCACTATCAAATTCAGATCTCAGTATAGTACCTCCCTTTTCATCCTCTTCTTCATGTATAACATCAGTTTCTAACTCATTTCCTCCATGTAACTCTTCAATATGCTCCACCCACCTATCGACCTTTTCTTTCGTATTATATATCGGTGTACCATCTTTGTTTAACACATTATTAGATTTTTATTTATGTACCACAAAATTCTCCTTAACTTTCCTGTGTGCTCTGTCTATTTTGCCAACGATCATTTCTCTTTCCACTTCTGAACACTTTTCTTTAATCCACTCTTCTTTCACAAATTTGCACTTCCTGTTTATAGTATTTCTTAATTTTCGATAGTTTATTTACATTCATCACTAGCATTCTTATACTTTCTACATTCATCCATCAGCTTCAATGTATCCTTTGATATCCAAGGTTTTATACCAGTTCTCTTTGCTTCACCTAAGTTCACTTCTGTTGATTTAAGAATTTCCTTTTTAACATTCTTCCATTCTTCTTCTATATTTTCTACCTTACCCTTTTTACTCAGATCTCTTGTGCTGTCCTCTTCAAAAATCTTTTTTACCTCTTCTTCCTCAAGCTTCTTTAAATAACACCAATTCATCTGACACCTTTTCTTCAAGTTTTTAAACTCCAATTTACATTTTATTGTCATTAAATTATGGTTGCTATCAATGTCTGCTCCAGGATAAGCTTTGCAGTCAACTAGTTGATTTCTAAATCTTTGTTTAACCATGTTATCTATCCGATACCTTGCAGTACCACCTAGCTTTTTCCATGTGTAAATTCTTCTATTATGATTTTTAAACTGGGTCTTGGCAATTACTAAATTATACTTCATGCAAAACTCAATGATTCAGTCCCTTCTTTCATTCCTTTTGCCCAGCCTGTATTCACCCACAATATTTCCTTCCTTGCCTTTTCCAATCTCCACCTATTATTAAATTTTCATCCCCTTTTATATGTTTATTTCCTTCTTCAATTTCTTTGTATACACACTCTACCTCATCATCATCATGGTCACTTGTAGGTATATAAATGTTAACAATCATTGTCGGCTTAGGTCTTGATTTTATCTGATTAAATGATTCTATCGCTATGCATTTTGAAATACTCTTCTTGTTCATTATGAAACCTACACCTGCATGCCTTTATTTGAAACTGAGTTATCATTATTATAAAATCACCTGACCAAAAGTCATTTTTTTCACAGTGAACCTCGCTAATTCCTACTGCATCACATCTACATTTAACCTATCCATTTCCCTTTTTAAATTTTCTAACCTACTAACCTTTTTTAGACTTCTAGCATTCCACGCTCCAACTTGTAGAATGTTATTTTTTAATTTTCTGGTGAGCCCTTCCTTAGTAGTCCCCACCTGAAGATCCAAACGGGGGACTAGTTTACCTCCGGAATATTTTACCAAGGAAGGTGCCTCCACATCTTTGTTACATAAAAAGGCAAAGAGCTACATTTTCTTGGAAAAAAAACAGCTGTAGTTTTCCATTGCTTTCAGCTGCGAAGTACTCAGAAGATTGAGTAATGTTGATACGACCGTTTAAGTCCTCCTGACCTACGCCCTTAACAACTACTGAAAGAGCTGCTGCCCTCTTTCAGGAATCATTCCTTGTCTGGCTCTCAACAGATATCTCTCTGATATGGTTGCACCTTTGCAGCTATTTTGTATCACTGAGTACTCAAGCCTCCTCACCATTGGCAATGTCTCATGATTCATAGAGGGAGTAAGGAAAATGTATCATCCCAAAAATATTTTCAGGAGGTCATCCTACCAAAAATTCAGGAATGATTCGACAGGAGAAAAACCAGAAGGAAATAGATGTGGGATGAATATTAATTACCCGGTCTACCATCGTGGGACTATGAATAATTTCACCTAGAGTTTCAACAAAAAATATTCTAAGTCCTGGTTTACTACTATTGAAGACTGACGTCACTCACCAGTAATGATCTGCATGCAGACCTTAGAAAAATTCTCTCTAAATTCTATAGCCACGTGTATAACCAAAAAATTTTTATATAAATTTTCACATACCTTTGTATTTAATACACTCCATGTTGTTACAAAAACGTTATTGAAGCATTCCTATAATCAGTCCCTTGCTGTTGCACTGATTCACCCTGTTAACACCACCTTATTTAGTTACCAAACTGCTATTATGCAAAGATAATAATTGTTATAAAAACTAAAAAAAAAAACCAGTAATCCATGATCCAAACTCAATAAAAACTTATAAACGTACCCAAGTAACCTCCAACCAACAAATCCAAACGCACATATCCAATAAAAACTCCAAAAAACCAACCAAAAAGCTATAAGAACACAAAGCTATCAACCACACATCTTCACAATGTGAAATCTCCAACTCTACTCAGATAAGTACATTTTATTTTCTACAAACTTGCATTTATTTAACCACACTGTCATTATTTACAACTTCACATTCTCCTAACGGTGAACCAATTTTCTCATTTCATCATAAAGAATGCTGGTGGTCTTTCCTTGATCAATGACCTTATTGCATTCTTCAGTTCATTATCTATAGTGTAATGAAAACCCTTAAATGCGGGAAGGTGTGAAAATCCTATGAGTATGAATAGGTTCAAATTTCAACTTCACAAAAACCTTGGCGATTTCATGCAGTGTGTATGTGGTCAAGCATTATCATATTTTTTTGCAGAGGATTGTATTTTGAATTTTTTTTAATTGTGGCGAAACATAGTGCTAATATTCCACGCTCTGCAAAAAAATGTACTGGAAAATGTCACTACTATTCACTTTTTCTGCTGTTGAAAATTCAATCACTACATGTTGTTTAAAATGTATTGACATGACAAGTGTACTGACTTCACAACAATGGCAACTGACTGAAAACAAGAGGGCATTGGTCATGAATTTTGGAATGTCAGGAGAATGCAAGGGAAGGTGGCACCACCTGTCCCTTTATGCAACATTCTGTGCTGATGTTATGTTATACTGGGTGAATTACATTTCAGCCACCCCCCATTAAGTTATTAAATACCCAATAACTTTATATTTTATCATGTATTGTCATGCTATCATACATGTTTACTAATTATTATTAATGATTTTTAACACTCAGTTATCTCCATAGAGTTATAAACATTTTATAACTTGACTACCACACGATTCCAGATGGAGTCTCACCTATCTTAAGAAACAGGCAACATGAAAAAATCAAATTTTTTCCAAGTGAACATTATATGTTTTCATGTAGTTGTTTTTACTATCTTAAGGAAATAATAAAATTTATTTTTATGGCCCTAGGATGTGAGATCACAAATGGGTTCTCATGGCCTCCCAGTAGCACATACTTTTATAACATATCATTTAAAATAGGATAGGATATTTTTTTGGTTAACTAAACTTAATCATATGGTTTTTTACTTTAAATTATTTACAGTTTACACATTGCTATAAGATTCTTGCTGGTTGGTTGCTATAGGATTGATTTTATTTGTTTGTTCAGATTCTTACTGGATGAAATATGTAACTGTTAATTTTTTTAAAGTAAAGAAAGAACTTGCAGAAAAAGCACAATAAGCTTTTTGATTAATAATTATTTATGGAAAAAGTTATCAATATATAATTTTTTTATACCATTAAAATATAAAACGTTCATCAAAAATATAAAATGTATTAAGATAAGCCATGTAATAATTATTAAGAAGTAATAAATAAAAATTAAAGAAAAACCTTTATTTTTTTTAAATTTATATTATATAAAAAACCAGTTTTGTCAATATAACACTGAACACACTGAGCACTTAGTATGCACTCTTGGAATATCACTGAGCGTACTTTCTTCCAAATTTGGTGGAACATTATTTATAATATGCAAAACAACTCTTTTAGCTTTTTATTTATAAATAATAAGAACTCAAATTTAAGTTTGATATTTAGTTCCTAAAAATTATCAAACTCCATGGAGTTTTATTAAAAGTTAATATAAAAAGACACTAAGTATATCAATTTTTAAGTTAGAATAAGGAGAACACAACAGAAAAACACATAATACTAAA
Source organism: Lycorma delicatula (assembly GCF_047948215.1). NCBI lineage: Eukaryota > Metazoa > Arthropoda > Insecta > Hemiptera > Fulgoridae > Lycorma > Lycorma delicatula. The sequence continues at coordinate 36,782,815 of NC_134456.1, forward strand.
TACCACACAGAATTTCTATATCCTACAAATTAACTTTATGCAAGATTTCAAATGGGATTTCACGATCTGATGTTGATATTATGTGAGACTCCAATTGAGATCTCATAACCAGTTAAAAAAAGGGCTCAAAAAATCAGCATAGCAGCCAAGTGTTAATAGCAAATAGCAATTACAGGTACTTCAAAAAAAAAAGCATGAACATCATTATAACCATATGGGCAGAAATTGGTGAGTGAACAGAATTGCAAATTTTATACTACTAAGTGATTTTACCCAGCCATAATTATTTTTTACATTATTATTCAATTAATTATATGTATATTTTTTACAGATAGAACAAATGGTAAAATGATATTTTTCATTATCCCTGTTGGAATACAGTTATTCATTAATTTGATATTGTTCATATTAACGACACGGCACTGCTTAAGAGTTAGATCTGAAGTATCTAAAATGCATAACAATTCAAGTGCAAAAATGAGATATAATACAGATAAGAAGAAGTAAGTATCAAACAACAATTTTTTTATTAATGCTGTATCCATACAAATAGTATATATTATTGACTCTGAACAGTGTTAATGCAATATGGGTAGAAACATGGGACAAGTAAATTAAACTAAATTTCATGAAAAATGTATATTTGTTTAAAATGAAGTTGAAATTAACATGCACATGGTTCAGGGGAGTCCAAATCATCCTCATAACTACTAATAATGATTTTGATTAGTTATCATCAAGAACTGATTTAAATTCACAGCAGATGACTTTCAGTAATGCCCTATTTTATTTGCACAAGCCTTGTCAGGAACCGAGTTACATGAAAAAATTTGAAATCATGAGCCAAATTTAATAAAACCTTTGTCTTACAGAACCATCTGTTGTGACTGAACTTGGTTTATTTCATGCATCCATTTTTAAATTACAGCTTTTTATTTTCTTTTTCATTTAAAAATATTATTAATTTTATTTAATTTCAATATATCGAAAACTTTTTTTTGAAAAATTTATTCCGCTGTAAGAATTATAATATGTAGAAAAAAAGGTAAATGGATCCTCAGAGTGAAAAGATTCTAACTCTCTGAATTTAAGGATCTTATTTTAGCTCTTTTATTGTTCTTTTTTTGGATTTTTATTGTTTTATCATTTTAATATCCATAATACATTTTAAATGATAAAAATAAAACTAAATCCATTAATCAAGTAAATGAAAAGCTTTAAGTCACATCTCCTTGAACTTAACATGAATCCATGAGTTAACATGAATCTGATGACTAGTAAATATTGAATTTGTCATTACTGATAATGAAATTGAAAATGTTTTTAATAAATTAATTTTTTTTAATAAAATAATATTAAATATATTTTTTAACAAAAAAAAAAACTTCTTAATATATTCATAAATAACCATAAGATAATCTGTACATAAAAAAAAAACATTACATTTATATATATTCAGAATTTATTTTTAAAATTGAACATTTCATCAAGAATTTTAAAACTACATGAAAAAGATTGGTTCTTATCAATGAAAAAAGATCTGAATTTAGTATAAAAAATTGGGTTTAATAGTAGAAGAAAAGGAATGAAGGGTAGATATCAGAATTTAGGGAAAGGGTACTGAATTGAAAGAGAACTTACATCAACTAGCATACAAGATATCAAAAATTGTAATAAATAAGGTATTTATCAAATGCTAAATAAGGTATTTATAAAAAAACTAATGACTCAAAAACTATAATCAAAATTTCATTACCCAAAATATAAGAAGTAAAAAAAAATTTCATATTTATCTACTGTTCCATAAGATTTGCCCAAAATTTATTGCACAAATATTACGTGAGATGCTTTTATATTTTTTTGAACATTAATAGCTGGGTAAATTTTGCAGTAAATTTAAATTACTGCTTGTACCACTCAAAAATGTTAAAATGGAGCCAAACTGAAAGTTGCCTTTTTAATTTATTACCTCCTCTTATTGTCCTGCAAAAGGGTATTAATAAACTCTGTTGTTAAGGCGACCCCCTGCGTTTCTCAGCTACTTCTAACCAAATGTAACTCACGGGGAAAATATTTTTCAACAAGACATAATTTTATTTGCTGTAATGATAGACCAGCCCTGCTCCTAATGAAATCGGTTTCATTTGAAATGAAACTATAAATATAATAAGGAATAAAGTAACATAGGTAGTAATAAGTAATGTATTAATTAAAAAATATTGTTTCTAAAACTTTTTTAAATGGTAAAAACTTTTATTTACAGGTTCACAATGACTGTAAAATTGTTTACAGTAATGGGTATAACGTGGGTCTCAGAAATACTTTCGCAATTTATCGATCCTGCATCAGGCTGGTGGTTACCATCAGATGTAGCTAATGTTTTTCAAGGGATACTTATATTTTTATTGTTTGTATTTAAAAGAACAATAATAAAAAGTGTCAGTCATAGAATGAGAGAAATTCTACCATGCTGTGGTAAAAAGGAAACTAGGAAACAGAAAAAGAGGTCAAATTCATCAACCATATTTACTACAGTGTCTTCAGAATGTAAGCTGTCATCTGTAAGACAAAAATAATTCAAACCTTATATAAATAACATCACTTGCAAAGAAGTAAAGCCAACATGCACACATGTAAAATGCTTTTGAAGTAATAAATAATCATGATTAAAAAATATTTTACTCATTCTTGAATTTTTAAGTGTATAATAATTATAAACAGCACAGTTTATGAACTTAATTGATGATCTCTAGAATGCTAATTTGCTTCCAATCTAATGTTAAATTAATACACGTTTGTTATAGTTTTAGACAAATTTTTACATTAGAAATCTGTTCTTCATAACAGATTATGTTTATTATTGTTCATATGCTTTTATTCTTCAAGATTTCAAATTTTAAATAACCTACATGAAAACAAAAGGTAGATTTTCATGAATTGTTGATATCTAATAATTTTTTATTAAACATTCCAATACTTTTTATTTGGGACAACTGATCTTATTCCTAAACTTTTAATAGCTTGTGACCTATATTTAAATAAAGATTTCACAATGTAATTAGAATTTTTCTAACTAAAAATAGGGTGACTGTAAAAAATAACACTTAATAAGGGTGAAATTAATTCTCAAATTCTTTTGAGAAAAGATAGTAAACAGTGTAGTCATAGAAAAGATGAATAGCTCAATTGTATAAAGGCTTGCAAACTATAAATTGTAACAATTATCACTATAAAGGTAAAAAGCATTTTAAACATACCACCCGGGCCTATTTTCATTATATGTATAATTTATCATTCAAGATGTAAAGAAAGCAATTATTTACACCCAGTTCAACTATAAAAATATTTTTGGATACTGGAGGTTATCTGTAACCAGTACCCAAAAGGAGTGAAATTAAAATATATAAGAAAAGAAGAATTAGGTGCAAATAAACAATACCTGAAAACAAAAACACAAAAGGAAGCAGTTGTTTAACCAATTTTTTTAATGTAAATATTAGTTGTATTATTTAAGTTACTTTATATAATAAACATATTTAATGAATAAAATGTTAATTTCATTTTATTTAACTCCTATTCATATACAGTACAAACTAAAAAAGAATAGTGTGGAATTAACGGTGTGCAAAATCCTTATCCAACAAAAAAGATTCTAGGCCAGATTTATAGAGAAAACTTTCATAAAACGATGACAACAGTGAAGGTGAGGGTCAAAACTGATGGATTTAAATGATTCACCATTCCTCTGCCAGACTTAATAATCTTTAAAAATTATAACAGCCACAAAAATAGAGAATGGAGTTCTGTAAATTTTACACTTTTCAAGAAAAGTTTTTTAATTTCTTTTTTCAAAAAAATAGTTGATGTATTTTTTACAAAAACATTATTAGGAACTTTGTAGCCTTGTTAGAACTGATGAACAATAAAATAGTGCTTACAACCCACACACCTGATTCAATTACATCAACATAGTATGAATCTATTGATGACCTTGCAGGCTATGGCACCTAAGTTCTCCACATCTCTAATTCCCATAATGTCATATGAAAGAGTGTTTCTAAGAGTATCCACTTTTTGAAAGAGTAGAAAAAATTGGAGAAACAATACCTCCATAAAAATTTTCATCAAATATTATGATACAACATTGATTTCTAAATCATACAAAGTGAGGCACATTTTCAATAGCTAAAAATTTGAAAATTTTAGAATAGCTAAAATAAAAAATAAATAAATAGAAAATTTTTAATAGCTAAAAATTGTGAGGTGAAAAATTTCTTATATGAAATTTCTGCCTACTTAAAAATATTTATCATCGACAAAAAAAATTGTTTTTACGGGTAACTACTACATACATTCATTGTAGCGAGACTTAAATCTTTAAACTGATTACCAAAAAACATTCATGGTAGTAACAAGTGCTGAGATATAGAATCACAGACAACAGACCAAGTAAGTAAAATAAATGAAATATCTGCCCTTACTGAGACATTGTATTTTTGGGTTAAGAAGCTTGGTTTTACTTGATAACATTAACTCCTTAGGCTTATTGTGCTGCCACTGAACTGTAAAATAAGTTGTAGTGATACAAACACCTCCCTCTAACTTATCACATCAAGGATGCTTAAAATAAATATTTATCCAAGTTTTTATTACCTTATTTGGTCTTGGCACCCTCACTGTGAATCTTTCTTTCTTTTTCTGATTAACCTCTGGAACCACCGTTAGGTATTACTTCAGAGGATGATATGTATGAATGTAAATGAAGTGTAGTATATTGTACAGTCTTAGGTCAACTGTTCCCGAGACCTGTGGTTAATTTAAACCCAACCACCAAAGAACACCGCTATCCATGATCTAATATTCAAATCTGTATAAAAATAACTCACTGTGAAAATAGTAGGGTTGAACCTAAACCAACATAATTGGAAAATAAAGGATCAAGGATAATGAAAAAAAGACTAAACATCATTAAAGGACTCACATTATAGGTTATAACCCTCTCAGGGGAAGGTCACAGCCTTTCTGATGAGTGAACTCTTACCCTTAAAATACAATTCCTTAGGCAACTGAGGAATTTTACCTAGGTCAAGAGCAGCACACTACTGATCTAGGGTTTGATCATCATAAATATATATACTCACTTTGACAACAGTTGCTTTCTTCCAGAAATTACAACTACTAGAAAATAAGTAGTAGCTAAATAATCTCATCTATCCTGGATATGTGGCTGAAGACATACATTACCTATAGTTGACAGAATTAAATCGCGATATAAACCAAGCACCTATCCCCCCTCAAATGTAGGCTAAAAGGAACAATGTATACAGTTTTAATACATATATAATAACAAAAATTATTAACTGAACTAAGAGAATAGATTGCCAAAGATACAAAAACGGATTATTAGGCGATGGAATTTTTAATGCACAAAATTTGACAATATGAAGAATTACTATAGGAATAGCTACAGAGAAGAAAATTTTATTTCTTCATTTACTGGAATTCTTTGAGAATCCAGAATTCAAGAAAACTTACAGTAGTGTATATCACTATGAATGCTAAATTTTTCAGTGTATTCAATTTTCACAATGACTGGAAGGAAGAGTTCTATTTCAATTCATTTATTTTTCCTCCTGTACGTCATTATATTAGCAAAAGATGAAATGGAGACCACATAATTAACTTTTTATATCATTCTTACAAATGTGCAATACTGGGCTGCAATGCATCCCAAAAATTTTCAGTTGCCTAAAAAACTGACAAATAAAAATAAAATAAACATATGCCTAAAAATCAGACTTCACAGAAATATTTTCTTCCAAGGTATGTGACAACAATCCTGCAATTTTTAAAAACAGTTGGTATAAATAAAACAAAATCTTTTGAAGTCAAATAAATGAAATCTTGAATTACCTCTTCATTTCCAGTTTTTCCATTTCTAAAACTAAGGACAAGAAACACAATACTTACAAATGAACAAAAATTTTCTTAAATCAATAAAGGTATATGAATAATAATCATTAATGAAGATTTTATTCCATTCAACAAATTCTACAAAAACTTTGAAGTGGATTTTCTTTCACACACAAGGCAAAATTTTAATCTATTATAAAAATATACAGATATAAAATTAATATATTTACTTGACCCCCAATGTTTTTAAAATACAAACATCATTCTTTAAAGATAAGATGGTGAAGCATCAATTAGAAGTTAAGATTTTTTAAACACAGAAAGATGAATACCCATAAATTTGCCAAATCTGCAACAAGTTTCAAAATGAGGCTTTACAACAAATTTGGGCTGTTGCTTCATATGAGGTCTTATTTGATAAAACTTAAAATCAATTTTGTATTCCACAAATAGCTTTTTGGTGAGAGCTTTAATATTTTGGAAAATTACATTAGTTACAAATTATTAACAAGTATCCCTTAAGTTTATTACTTCAACCCCCTTTGACAGTTTAAAACTAGAGTTTAAATGTTATTAGGCCATTTTATCTGATAACACCTCACAATATCTTTGCCTATTTTTATTTCATTTTGCATTACCTTATTTTTTTTTTAAATCAAATTATACTTATATTATCTTTGATAGTACAAAATTAGTTGTAATTTACAAAAATCTGATGTGGACATATGACTTCCTTGTACACCTATTAAATTACATATACACATTTTTTGCTGGACTTCATTTAAACTTATTTCATTTGAAAGTGAGTTACGATCCTCCAATTCAATAAAGTGGGCAGTTTAACAATTGCATTGTGATGGACACATTTTTTGACGGCGTCTGTATCAGCATTTTATAAAAGTTTATATATAAATTTTGTTTCACATCGCTCAAGTAGTTATGTGGTGTAAGTGAGAAAGTGTAGAATCCGTAACCATGGACACATAGATTCAAATCCGACTTCACATACATATATTTTTTTTAACTTAAATATATTGATTTATTAATTATTAACCTCTATAAAAATGTTTGAATTAAAATGAAAAGTACATAAAATTTATTTCATTAAAAACTTCTGATTTTTTTCCTATTTTTTTTATTATTGCTGAATTATTGAAAATTTTTTTTACAATCACAGATTAAGAATTATTACATCAATATATTTAAATTAAAAAAAAAGTATATGAGGTGTGGTTAATAAATAACGAGACTTATGCTGTAAAATATTTTATTTTAAATTTATAAATAGTTATTACCCCCTTCAATATACACCCCCTCCTCATCTAACCCTACAACACTCCGTGTGAATTTTCCATTGTTTGAAACAGTGCTAGAAGTCTTCTTCTGTGAGCTCTTTCATGACGTGTGCCACTTTTAATGCAGATTTGACCTTGGGGAACAGATAAGTCACATGGTACCAGGTCAAGCAAATGGTCTAACACTGGGGTGTTATACTTGGCTAGAAACATCTTGACAGACAATGCAGTGTGAACCGATGGGTGGGTTGTTCTTCCACAATTCGGGTAGTTTTTTCTTATTTTTTCATGAAGTTGAGCAAGGACCTCATGTAGTAATGCTGATTAATTTGACCTTCAAGAACTCAATGAAGGTATACAATCCAATGAATATCGAAAAAACACGACCCGGGTGATCTTCTCTGCCATCTTGGAAATGCTTAAACCACTCAAAAAACCTGTGATGTGATAAACATTCATTGCCATATACTTTTTTATTAAAAGATAAGTTTCAATAGCAGTTTTTTCAAGTTTCATGAGATTTCACAATTCTTTTCTCGAATAAAACTCTTATTTTTTTTGGCAAAACAAAAAACAGATGTTATCCTAAGGCCACAGCAAGACTAATATTTCTACAGAAACTGGAGTGGTAACAATCGAAAAAGGATTCACACTACACAGCTGTCAGTCATACGTATTTGGCACATGTGTAGTTCTTCTGTAGCATTAGTCTCATTATTTAATAGCCACACCTTGCATATATATGAAGTCAAGATTTGAACCAATGTACCTTCTCCTGGTAAGATCCAAATATTTCATTAATTAAAATTTTATTTGGCTGTAAATCTGGAACCAATGAAAATAAGTACCACTTATGATATATTGTTGAAAAACTCTCATCTAGAGCTATTTACTGCAGTTAAGAAAAAGTAAAAAAAAACAATTTTTTGGTCCAGTTGATTGCTTCAAAAGGAGAGGTGCACAACTAGATGTTACAACAGTCCTAGATCCAAAATTTCAACATTCTATAGCTTATCGTTATTGAGTTATACAAGATATGATATATATGTTATATATACTAGTCAAAATGGATTCAGGGATGGTCAAAATGGACATTTCTGTTTAAATCTGAAAACCAACATTTTTCGCAATTGCAATACTTCATTTACTTCATACAAGGAAGTAAAATAACCCAAAAGAATGTGGACTGTCATCTACCACGGAAGAAACATTGCATTGTAATTTGATTTTTCTAACTAGTGTACTTGAATTTATAAATATTTTCATTTATTAAGACTCTTTATTTATGAATATTAATTCCAGAGCATTATTTTTTTTATTAATGTTGCAAATTAGTGTATATATTATTTGAAAAGTAATAACTGTTTGCGAAATTCAATTTCACTTCTGTATTCTTTCATTATATTAATAGTATTCTAGACTACTATTAATATTATTGTAATAAGTTATACTGCGTAAATATTAAAAGCTGTTGTACTGATGCAGATGGGAGCAAACTGTAAATGGCTAAAACAGTAAATGTTATTAAAATGACCACCTACTTTGGTGAGAACAGATTGTTTCTGAAATTTCTGTTTCTACAAACAGGATGCAAAATTTTAAATAAAAAATTCCTCTATTCTGGTGTGGACTCTCATCTGAATTGTTCCTGCTTTTTCTTTTTCTAGAAACAAACTTAAGTCGATTTACAATTTGTTTACATCAAAGCAACTCATTTTAGTAATAGTTTATTTCTTTGCAGTTAACAGTTTGCTCCGACACAAAATACAACTTTCATTTGTGCATGAAGTGATCGAAATCTTAGCATTTCATTTTACAGTAAACTTTTTATAATACAATTTAACTGTAAATATATGATATGATGATCTTTTGGCAGCAGTTGCTGCTACTTCATATTATTTTACTTACTGAAAGGTAAATTTATAATTTATTGTCTAATACATGTTGGGACAGCAAGAAAATAGAAATTGTCTACAGTTTATAATGCAATGATCATAGTTTAGTTTAGCTTCAAATCCAGTGGTTAACTGCAATAAAAAAAAAATAACTTGATAAGATAACTAGGAAAAGAAAGTGGCAAGCATTAAATGTATAAGACCTAAACATTGTAATTGTAAATAAAACAATATTGCTTGAGAAATGATGAAAATGCAAGCAGTCAAATTAAGAATTCATACGCTGTGGTACACAGGTTTTATTAATAAAAAGGTTTTGTTAATTTATGAGCACTATAAATTATTCTCACAAATTTCTAGTTAGAAAATTGTTACAGCCAACAGAATCTAGTCAGCTGTCCTAAGAGTGATGATAGCATTCCCCTTGTACAAAGTTTATTCATTATCCATTATTATTATAATACAGATAAATGAGAATGTAATTTTTCATTAAAGAATAACTTTTTTAACTATTTTTTATATATATACATACATACACATTATGAAAGAACATTCTTTCTAATGTCAGCAGGCAAGTAACAGAGCATAAAAAATGTTTTTGTACAGTTTTTTTATTAAATGAATTTGTTCATGGAACAAAAATAAAACCAAAAAGACACTTTTAATTAATATTAAAAATGGCAATTTATTATAAATCAGCTATCAATAACTGCAGTCTCCTGTTTTTTATGACACATTAGTCTTGTCCAATCATTCTTAGTTTCATGAATATTTCTTCACCGGTGAAAGTTTAGTAAAAATATGCAGTTTTGCTGCTGTCTATTGTGACATACAATTAACACCTGAAACAAAAAATAAGTTACAATAAAAAAAACCTAAAAAGTTTATTGTTTTAGACATGTCCCTAATAAAATAAGATGCCTGGGAAAAGAGTTGAATCAGTTATTTGAATGCCATTACTCAGAACAATAAAAAATGCAAATTTCTAAGAAAATTAAAAACATCACCAACTTTATAGACATTGAGAGAAATGTATTTCCCCAGCATATTTTGCGCATATATATTGCAGAGCTGCAATATAATGTTAATTTACATTTCCAACAGTTCACTCTTTTCTCCCTCTCAAATGAACATTATCAATCATCAAAAAAATCTAACGGCTTACATTTATAAACATTATTGTAATATCTACAAAGTTACAAAAACTTCCAAATATTAGGGATGAAGTGGTACAAATTTTTTCTTTTGATTAGTATTTTCATGTGTTGTAAATTTATTCCATTAATTACAATGCATTTTCAAACTGATGCAATTTTGTAAATTTTAATTTAATTTTAAAGATATGCTTATGTAAATTTCATGAATATTCAATGTTTTCAATAGCTCAATTAGCATGTTGTTAAATTTCTAATAAAATTTCCGATATACACGTCACATTAATTAGTACTCTTCTCCTTTTCAGTGATTAAAATTCTAAAATTCAATATATACTACCAAACAGACATTACAATAGAATATAATGTAGTAACCTGTCTGGATATTACTAGGTATTTAAGTAATACAATTTTCTAGAGAAAAAAATTCATTAACTACTCATGCTTTTCCAGACAGCAATGAAATTGGAAATTTTTTTTATTTTTACATGACCTGAAACAAGGGAAAACACTTCTTGGAAACAATATGCTGTAAAGATGCAAAAGGGAACCTGATACATTCCATAAAGCTTTTAATCTTGAAATTATAATTTTTTTAATGAAATTAAATCTTTTTATTTTCTTGAACTATATTTTCAGTAGTAGTTACATTTATTATATTATATTTCTGGTAGCTGAAAAAAAAATAGTATTAACTGTTGAAAAACAGGTTTTATCACAGTTTTTCTAACAAAAAAGAAAAATTTACTTGAAATCATATAAGATTTCTTATTTTTAATAAATGATCATCTTGTTTTAAAAAAAAACCTTTCTACAAAAGTAGTTTTATATCTACATCATTAGTGAAGCAAAAACAGCAGACTTGTTTTTGTAATTACAAAAACAAATTGTGCTAAGTCCTAATTGTATAGTATCTCCATAGAGCACATTGTTTGGAATTATTCATCATGAAATATTGGTCAATACCAATATCATGCTTTCCATAAATGCGTAAGTTAAAACTAATTCCATAACTAATCAGTGTGAATTTCAGAGATATGTGCCTTCTAACAACTTTTGTTACAGCAAAGTTTAAGAACAGCATTCCTGACCCTGTACGGGAAGACACCCTCCATGTGATGGTTTTGGTCACCACACCATCCCCTCAGTACCTAGCCCTTGTGGGCTTTACGGGAGGTCACTTTCAATATCTTGGCATTGACATCTTTCAGTCTAGCCTCAGCCAGGATATCACCGATGTGAATGCCACAAGTGAGATTCCCATTGGTGTACTACTATCATGGACTCATAAAAAAGACTGAATGAACTACACTGTAATGAAGGAACTGAACTTCCTACCCGAAATAGACAAAAGTGAGTTCAGCATACATCATGAAACATAAAACAACACTAACAAAACAAAATCAACAGCAAAACATAAATAATATATCATCACAACAAAACATAAACCGGGAAAACCCAAGCAGAACCCTAAACCCTCTCAACAATCCTTTCCTTTGCAAGGTAATTTATAAAATGGCCCATCTAACAGTGACCTGATGATAATGAACCGACAAATAGTCTCCGTGCACATCAGCTCATATTTCACTGATATAACACATGATAAATGTCATCTAGTTATCCACATTGCAGGGTCTACCAGGCCAAATTTTTAGTCTGTCCCAAAAAACACCATGGCCAGAAAGTAATTGCATCACATACTTATTAGGGTCTACCCCGCAAACCAATAACATTTGGGAAGAGATCATACATATAACACCCACCCGCTGCCTCATCTCACCTGGCCTGCCACAAGGCATCGCCAATAGTTCAATCTCTCAAATTTTCTCTGAAGTCAGCTCACCAAACTTCTTTACAACAACGCTGTTAGTTCTCTGACACAATTGAAATTGTACAGTAATCATCCATTAATGTTAATAATGTAAGGCGTTGAGCCCTCAATAAAATATCGCAATAGCTTTTATATTTTAACTTACCTACTAAAACAGGTGCCGCATATAGCATAACAGCCTTGCACATTCCCTTATATAGAATACTCATAGCCTTGAAATTAAAATGCCAATCAAGACTGACCACATGTCATACCAAAGAAGACATTACAGGCCTTCCCCACGACGTATTGAAGGTGCTTCTTAAACTGCAATTTCTTATAAAGAAACATCCTGAGGTATTTTTTGAACCTGAACAAACTTTATAACGCTGGCCTGTCATCAAAACATGGCCTCCCCGACTCACGGCCAAACAGCCTTGAACATCTTGGCTTTAGAAAAATTAGTGCTCGACAGGTTCCAAGGCTGTTGACCAATAATCAGACACAGACCACGCTGAAGATCTGAATCTATATCGGCAAGGGGATGAATTTTTTGAGGTGCATCATTACATGTGGTAAGACATGGATCCATCATTACACTGCAGAGTCAGAAATGGTGAGTAAGTTGTGGCGAAGGAAGGATGAGGGCTGCTCAGTGAAGGCCAAAAAACCTCTCTATCAGCTGGAGAAGTTCTTGAAATTATTTTTTTACTCCAGGGGAGTTTTACTCATTTCCACAATCAACAAATGGTGAATGTGGCTTACTATTGCTAGCTGCTACTATCAACAAAAGTCAACTACCAAAACAAAAGATGGAGTGTGCCCATCATTCTTCTCCATGACAACGCCAGGCCAAACACTGTGATTTTGACAAGGAATAAATTGAAATAAATGCACTGGGAAACCCGTGGACTCTACAGTCCAGATTTGTGCCCCTGTGACTATTTTTTGTATGCATCCTAGAAAGAATTGCTCAGATGGGAATGAATCGAAAATAATGACATTAAGAAGGATGTCCACAATTGGTTGACGACTCGTTCTGAAACTTTTTATGAACAAGGAATATTCAAGCTTCCAAATCATTGGCAAAAGTGAGTAGATCATGCAGGGGACTATATAGAGAAATGATGAAGGTATGAATTGTGTATATTATTAATAAAGAAATTGATTAAAAAAAAATTACTGTTCATATTTGATTCACCCTCGTATTTATTTTACTGTATTAATTTATTTATTTGAGCCACTACATAAATTATTTTGTATGAAATCATTTTATGTTTACAAAATATAACAAAGATTAAAGTTTTCATTATTTTTTTGTTTATTATAGTACAAACTTAAATATCTCTGTAGTAATCATACTTTTTTTAATAATAAATTTAATAATAATTTATATTACTTTTACTTATGTTTCTTTAACACTTTATGTATTTTTTTGCACAATTTAATGTTTTCATTTTGTGGTTTTGTAGATTTACAAAGCTCAAAAGAATATTAGTTAATGCATACATGCTACTTAGATAATTTTTGGTAAATAACTATCGATAAAAAAGAAAATCATAACATTATAGCCTACAGTAAATAAACAACTCATTTCATGAACTTTAGTATTGTCATTTTTTCTGTTTATTAATAGCAAAACCTTAGTTTAAAATACTTTAAAAAAGAAAAAGATATACTTTCAAGAAATAAATAAATTACTTCATATACATCTTGAACAAAACATTAGGCATAATTTTATTTGTACAAAGGTAAATCAAATATAAATGAAATTTTATTTCTAAAAAAAATTTAATTAAAAAACAAAAGGCAAATATTTCTACATAGTTTCCTGCTTTAGAAATACATTTTTCCCAGCGGGAAGGAAATTTTTTTATATTTGTAACAGCATCATAGAATGAAACTGGTTATATCAGGAGGAAATTGCGCACGAATCCCTCCATGCCCTCCTAGAGCGTCTTTAGGCGGCCCAAACAAATAAAAATCGCCAAGATGATAGGTCTGGGCTGTAGGTAGGATGATCAAGTTAGATTCCAGTGTATTTCTTCTAGTTTTGAGATCGTTAAGAGCTGCAGTATGGAACCAGGTGTTGTCGTGGAGGATAACCTCTCAAATTGGTTGGTCTCGTCTTTTGCAGTGATATGCAGCCCTCACCTCGTTGCAACAGCTTGCAGTAGTAAGTAGTATTGATTGTGCATCGCTCATACAAAAAAAAAACAACACACAGAATGACTCACCGGTCTAAAAAAATGGTTGAAAGAATCTTGTCAACTGACAGTCGAGTCTTGGCTTTCACTGGGGCTACCTCCCCTTTCCTCCGCCACTCCATACTGGATTGTTTTGACTGGGGAGTGTAGTGGTGGATCCACATTTCATCACAGGTGACAGTCAGACTCAAAAATGCATCATCTTTCACAAACCTTGCTGTAACCTCTGACAGACCTCCAAACGTCTCAACTTCTGATCTGCAGTCAAAAGGTGGAAGGACCCATCTGGCACACACTTTACAGAACTGTAGGTCATTTGTGATGATCGTTTGACAGCTCCCATAACTTATTCCAACCTGTTCTGCAATTTTGGATACTCTCATGCGTCGACTGTCTTCAATAATGTCTCAAACCGCACAAGTGTTTTCATCTGTAATGCTGGTCTGGGGACGGCGATCATGTTCCTGATTTTTCATTCATTCTCGTCCTTCCTTGAACTCTTTATGTCAAGCAAACACACAAGTCCATGACAATGCTTGGTCCCTGAACTGTATACAGTCAATCTCCGGAAAATTTCTGTCACTTGAACTCCTTCACAATCAAGAAATTTTATAATTATGCGTTGCACAGTGGAAGGGTGGATCTATCGCTCCGACATCATCAGTGTTACTTATGAATTGGTTGGGAGTACGGAATGGTCGGCTCTCTCAAACTCCTAATGACCCCACCCAAGCATATTAAAAGCGCAGGTCCAGTCTTACCAACCATAGACACTCAGGAGCAAAAATCCTTTATATATTTTATTTACCCTCATAATAACCAATTGCCAGAACATATTTTGTTATTATAATATCATAATTGGATATTGTGCAAGTCAATGCAACTTAATGGATGTGACTTTTGGAATATACTACTTTGGTTGCTGTGTGTAGAGAATTAGCTGAGTAAGGGCTAAGAGCAGTGATGGGGATGCCACAGTGCACTACCAACCCGCCTTCTGATATTACAAACACTTCAGTTATCTTTTGCAAAGAGTTTTTTCTAAGTTTTGATGAATCAAAATCTCAACAATCCTGATTGTGTCTGGTGAAGCCTATCTTCATCTGAACGGTTTTTTAAATAAGTAGAACACTTGCTATTTTACGGAGAATAACCTCAGGAATTACACTGAAAGCCAGCAGAAAAGTGATTGTATGTTTTCACATAGGATTATTGAACATTTCTTTTTTGAAAGATGATTGTGTTCCTGTTCCTGTTGTCATTAGTGTACACT
This sequence comes from Lycorma delicatula, assembly GCF_047948215.1. Classification (NCBI taxonomy): domain Eukaryota; kingdom Metazoa; phylum Arthropoda; class Insecta; order Hemiptera; family Fulgoridae; genus Lycorma; species Lycorma delicatula. The sequence goes on from NC_134456.1 coordinate 36,798,362, forward strand.
ACTGTAAAATGCTGTAAGAATTTTTTATTCAACAAATTTCTGGTTAAATTTGATTGGATGGAAGACGTTTCAACAAGTTTACAGCTACTGATAAGCATATTCAAATTAAGAAGAATGTTTCATAGACGTCTTACTTCATGGTATAAGGTATTATCAACTGGCCAGCTTGATCAACAGACTTTTCAGCAGCTGATTTTTTTCCTTTGGGGATATTTGGAAGCCAAGGTATACAAGACATGACCAGCTAACAGTACTTCATATTCATGCATTCTCTTTGAGATTGATTAAAACAGTGTTTAGAAAGTGATTGAGATTTAATGGATATTGTTTTTGAAAATTAAATTATATAACTTAATTTATATCATAGAGTAAAAAAGTGTAAGTTTTCTGTAAACTCACTCTCATATTATTTTAAAACTGTCAGTTATTAATGCACTATCCTGTACATTTACATGTTTTAATTATCTAGCAACATTCACTTTTATAATATGAAACTGAGTATTTCTACAATAATTCTAATAAGCTTTATAAAAAAATTTATATGAAATTCATACTTACACACAAATATAAATTTCCAAGTGACAAAATATTGCTATTTTTCCTATCGACCTTCAACTGAAAGAAAAGAAAAACAGGATTAACAAATGAAACAGACTAAATATATTCAAGAAAAAGACACATAGAAATAATTTTGTTTACCAATAGTTATCACACTATCCCCCAAGTATAGACCAAACTCATGAAATCTTGATTATCAAAATAAGAAAAGATTAACTGTAGAAGAAGGTTAATTAGAGGGTCAATCAATAACAATTATGTAGTAGCACATTATCTGAAACGATTAAAAATCTGACTTGTAATTTCGTATCTTATTATTTGAAAAAATTTCACCTCCCATTGAATATTTTTTTTTATAAGAACAAAGTCAAATAAAATATTTAATATATAAAATTTAAATATTTCCTAATTAAATTAAATATCTATTCATTGAAATACTTAAAACCAAATAAATCATAATTATTTGAAATTCAATTTTAAAAGTTCAAAGCTACACATTTACAACACAATAGTACGTACGTCTTTGCTGCAATGTAGTAACAGTTTAATGAGTCTAATAAAAAGTATAATGCTGTAATTACATAAATAATTGATAAGGCTTCATAGATATTTTACCTGTAAGTTATTAACCCTTTGAATGCATAGATTTATTGGTAGTTTAGTCTCGTTCAATTTATTTAAATTGCAGCCAGATTGTGCTGGAGTGTTGCATATTGGTTCCATATGTTTCATTCTATATGTATATGGATAGTATTTGGTTTTAGAAAGCCATTTCAACAAATTATCAATATAGAAAGTAACATTACCGTTAGTTTCCAAAAATCACCTTCTACACTGCACATAACCTAATACTTGTTTGCGCTCACTTATTTTGTAATATATAACCTTAGTTATGTTTACTAATTGTTTTTATATTCTTTTTATTTAATTTTAGGGTTTGATTTTATTTATTATTTATTTTTGTGTATTTTCCTGAAATTGAGCCAACAATGAGCCCAAGCGAAAGACTTATTGACGATGATATTTGCGAATATTTTGACAAGTACAGTGTCAGTGATGTTCTAGGTAAAATTTTAAATGAAAGTGAAGATGAAACGGAAGATACACTATACAGTAAAGTGATATCAATATAGAAAACCAGGACAAAAATTGTCATGTATTCTCAAATTTCTACTTATCATAAAGTTGTAAATAATAATTCAAATTTCATACTTCTTGTATGATTTTATTTAGTAATTTAATTAATTACAGACAGAGGTGAGTTTGGAGTTTAGACCCGGCCGGTGTGGCTGGTTTTGGGGGTGCACGCTCTCCTTGTGCTCGTCACACCGGTTTGAGGCAAATGGCATAAAGACCGAGACCCGGTTTCTGTCAGCAGGGGTGGGGAACGGCATAGCCGGGCTTTGCCCTCGTCGGCGGCAATTAAGAGGCAAGCAAGAAAAGATCTAGTACCGGGTCAGTTGACCTGCCGTGCCGGGTGTAAAACCAGTGGGCGGGAAGACCGCCTTAAGAGTCAAAAGATATGTCCCTGGGCCGAGTATACTTAATTGGATGTCCGGCCAAGGGATGTAGGGGGGGGGGGGAAGTATAGTGTTAGGAATAGGGAACCCAAAATAAACTTTTAATATTTTTTCTAGTTAAAAAATTTAATTTTTGTAATATGAACCTTTTAAAGTGTTAAATATGACATTTCCTAAACATCATCATTTTCAAGTGGTATTTTTTTCAAATTTTTAAATTGAAACAGCTTGATATACAATGGTTACAATAACACCTCTGCATAACAAACGCTTGACAGTTTTAGCACAGCCCAATCGAAAATGGCTGACAGTGAAAGGGTTAATGAAATACTAATAACAAATATAAATTTTTACTACTTTTTAAGTTACTAAAAAGTAAAATGTTCAACTTGGGACAAATAGTAAACTGTATGTAATCAATTAAGTGCAACATTACAGAACAAGGATCAGTCCAATGATGTTAAATGTCTATCAAACCACACACAGAAATAATTCAAAAACAATATGACACTAAAATAAACAGCATGCAAAAATGATTAATGGAAAATAGATTACTATGCTTTCTAATACATATTACTTGTACTTTCAAAGAAAATAATGAACACAGCATTTTCAAAATGCTGTGTTGCTAACCATTTGGGAGCTAAATCAAGGGAAGGATGGTTAAACAACTCTCATATGGATATATATGAAGGATGGTTAAACATACCTGCAAACAAGTTTTTGAATACCCTTGTAAACCTCTGCCGCTATATACTAATTACACTGATACTAATAACTGTTACTACCTAACTTGATTCACAGTTTTATGATGCTGGTATTCAAAAACTTGATTACAGATATGACAAGTGCTTTAATTTGGAAGGCAAGTGTAAAAAAAAAAAAAAAAATAGCTTTACGTCGTTTAAATAAAAAAATAGCTTTACAGTCAAAAGTAACTGTGTAATGTTTTCCTAATGAAATTTTATAGTAAACTCACCACAAACATAAAAAAAATGTCAGATCACACACTTATGAGACTTTGCTATTCATTCATGTAATATAGTTATCACGCTGAATGAAGAGATTATATAGTATTAAAAGGAGTAGATTAACAAAGCCAACGAACTTTGTGTTGTTTAAAATTGCACAGACATGATGAATCTTGTTTATAACATTTTAAAAGAGATATGATGACATAATACGAATGTTTGTGTTATGTTTAATAGGTATCAGGTTAATAACTGATTAACAGAATTAAAAATATATAGCACATAAAGTAATCATATAAAATAAAAAATGCCTTTCGGCATGCTGGAAGGCAGAGGTAGATTTCACCGGTGCTAAGTACGGGATAAAAAAGAATTCCACCTTACAGTTAAGAAAAACTTCAAATTTGCTCAATAAGACAATGGTCGCATGTAAAAAAAAAAGTTTCACCTGTTTAGCATACGACAAGCCCCATCTTCTAACAATTTGGGTCATTCTTTGCCATAAGGATTGGTCATATCAAAAATTGTTTCAGACAACAACTTTAGATAATGTTTAGAGAACTAACAACCACTTTAAACAGATTCGATACTGTGCCTATTAAGGGAGGAATGAATTTTTTTATCTTCAAAACCCCATTTTTTCCATTTCCTGGGCCAATGGTTGGTGATATCAAAAAGCTTTTTTAGAAGAGTTTTAGGCCCTTATCCAAAGAATAATAGGAACTTTAAACAAATTCGATACTTTACCTAATAAGAAAGTTATAGCGATATTTTGTTTTTCGAAAAAGCCCCCCCACCATGCCCATTAATAAACTCTACCAAGGTTTTAGATCGTTATATTTTATGTATCAATTTGAAAGTGATTGGTACAAAATTACAGCAATTATCATGTCCACAAGAAAGTGAAATGTAATAACTTTTGAACTGATGGTGGTTTTGATATCTGGGGGATGTGAAATATGAAGATATGTTGAAATTTTCTGGAAGTCAAATCATGATACCCATTAAAATAGGTAGCTTTCTTATGAAATCTACCTAAAATGTACCTATATAATTTAACAAATATAATAATTTTCAGAATTTAAATTTTGGAATTTCTCAAAAATTTAGGGCAAAGGTAAAATACTGACTTCACAATTGTTTTCAGCATTAAAAAACAGATTATGTATAAAATGTTGAGAGGACAGAAATTGTGTTTATCATTGTTACTCAAAAAACTAATTCTTGCTAAAAAAAAATACAGTAGTAAAATTTTATTCTTAAATAAGACTACTTTTAAGAAAAAATTTGAAAAATAATACCTATAGCTAATGAATTCAAATATTACTTACTGTATGAAGAGAGATCAATTTCATCTGGCAATTCAGTAATATTAACATCAAATCTGTCTTGAACATCATTTAAAATTTTTGCATCACTTTCATCACTTACAAATGTTATAGCTAACCCCTGGAAAAAATATTGTTTTACGATTACCAATAGAATATAAGATGCATCACAAAAATTTTGGTTATTAAAATTATAAAAACAGCTAAATTTATTTTAATCATTAATATTAATTAAAATGTGTATTATTTAAGTACTGAAATTATGAAATACTAATTAAATATAAGAATTACCTTAGTTCCAAATCGTCCAGCACGGGCAACTCTGTGTAAGTAAGTATCAGAATCCTCTGGCATATCATAATTAAATACAATGTTCACTCTTTCAATATCCATACCACGACCAAACAGATTTGTAGCTACTAAAATCCGCTGAAAATAGACGATAAATTAAGATATTAAACAAAATCACAATGAAAGAAATTAAAATTTACCTCAAATCAAAAGAAATAATCTATATAAGGAAAGTTTGGAAATCTGTTCCATAAGCATAACTCTTGTTTTAAAACAAATTAACCCTGCATTAAAACTGACATTTTTCAAATTTCCGTACCAGCCTCATCTTTCCTAAGTATAAGAATCTTATCTAACCATGTCCTAAGGACTTGAGAAACAGTAGTACTAAAAAATAATCCCGCAGCTTTTTTTATTTACTACAATTTATTTATATAAGAAAAATTTACTATGAATTTTAGAAGGTAATTTATTGAACAGTTTAAAAAAACCATAAATTCAAATTAATATTTATACAATAAAACAAAATATATTTTATTTTAGAGCACAAATATATATGGAATCATAAAAAAACTTTGTAATTTTAATCACTGCTAGAGTAATGGTAATCCTTCAGGAGAATATATATCACAATTAGAATCATTTTCTATAGTTAATCCAAAAAAATTTAAAATCATAGGGCAGAGTAACAATAACTGGTAACAAGTTCAGAGAGAGAGTATTCAAGAGTAAATTGAAGTAACATATAGTTAATATTCAAATCATAACTTTTCATCATAACTTGTTACACTAATTAATATGAAAAAACTAACAAACATCCTTCTTCTAAATATAAGACTCAGTTTATACATTTTCAGTTGTGCAACTACAATGATTGTTTTTGTTATGCTTTTAAACAATCAATATTAAGCTACAATTTAAAAAAAAAAAAAAAAAATATATATATATATATGATCTTCCCTAAGTATAAGAATCTTATCTCACCGTGTCCTAAGGACTTGAGAAACAGTATAGTATTATATATATATATATATATATATATAAAATATCTTCATCTAATGTAATGTGACAAAATAAATTATTTACGTGGCATTATTGTCTCCTTAATAAATAAATATTTATTACCTGTGGATTTTTTTTGTACATTTTAGTACTATCTCATTTCAATTCTGTCTCATCAAGAATATTCAGAATCCTAAGTCAATTCAAGTGTCTTTTTCTCATTTGCAAATACTAAAAAAATATCTTTTTTTTTCGTTTTACCCTCTGGAAACACCTTAAGGTACTACTTCAGTGGATGATATGTATGAAGGTAATAAATAAAGTGTAGTGTTGTATAGTCTCAGGTTGACTATTCCTGAGAAGTGTGGTTAATTGAAACCCAACTACCAAAGAACACCAGTATCCTCGATCTAGTATTCAAATTTGTATAAGTCTTTACTAAGATTTAAAACTTAGAACTCTTGAGTTGGATATCAGCTGATTTGCGATGAGGATTTACCACTAAACCAACCCGGTATGCTACTGAAAATGTATATCAGCAAGATTTAATGTCAGAATGGCAAATTTTGATGTTAACACAATCCTTTCTCAATATCAGATGTTATATTGGAACAAATAAGACATTTATTTCAGAAAACTTACAGACTGTAGTTTATTTTGCACTTCACCACAAAAAGAAATCCTTAACGATTGTTTTACGTAATTAACAGGTCATCTGTATTTATTTGATTCAAAATTTAACTACAATTTTAAGAAATTTAAAAAGAACAAAGATAAAAAGTAAATAAATTACGCACAAGTCAGCCACTTGAATTGTAATGTGTAATAAAATAATACAATAAACACTCTGCATACATACAATACTTCTTATAAAATCATTTATCTATCCTGGTTTAGTGTTATAGTTCAGTCTTAAATCCACCCTGTTCAGTTCTGACCTTATAGTTAATTTTTCTTGATATTTTATACAAACTTTTTATCTTTAATTTTACTTTTAATCTGATCATTTAGCTTTTCTTGTAGTTTGGATTTATTTTTTTATGCAACTTCACACTATTCATTATTTTACTTCCAACAATTTTAATTTATTGGAGCAGTAGAAAATTTCATCTTTCAGGCTTGCACAATAAGAGACTGGTAAATTTACACCACAGTTTGCTGTCATTATCACCAATAGTTCTACAATGTTACTACCTGATATTACCAGAGCCATATTACATTTTCAAAGATACCTGTTAAATATAATTAAAATCAGCCATGAGACATTTAAAAATATAATTATTTAATATTTTTAGTTATCTTCTATGCCTAATGAAATATTTAATACTAAACTTAATATTACAAACTTTAAAAGCAAATAAAAGTTTATAGTTGATACTGTAACTGAGAGGGAAAGAATTGCACGTGTAATAATGAGAATGGCAATATCTTATAAACAATTCAGAAGATATCACATACAATATGATTCTCTTTTCCTCTTTGGCTAAGATTAAATTCCTTGCTTCTAAAATATTCTTATGAAAATGAATATAATCTACAGTTATAATGTAATTATAACTATACAAGCTGAATTATACAATGTATAATTTCAAGCTCAGATTGTTACTACTTTAATAAAACTGGTTTTTTAACTTCAATTGTTCAGATATTAATGGGCAAAACAAAATCATTAAAAAGAAATAGTTTAATATTACAACTAAAAACAACATGAAAAAGAAATCTTTACAAGTTCAGAGAGAGAGTATTCAAGAGTAAACTAATATGTTATCATCATTATTCAATAAATGCAATTTCATCACAACTTGTAAAGAGACAAATCTACTAAAATTTATTAACAAATATTATAATTTATTAATGCGCAATTAAGCTAACCTTTTGGAAATCTTTGAATTCCTGGTACTTCTTCAATCTTTCTTCCTGTGTCATTCCTCGATGAATTGCAACAGCTGGGAAATTCTGTTCAGTCAAAAGTTGAGACAATGCCATACACCGTTGAACAGACTTTACAAATATAACGACCTACAGATACATTAACATACCATTAATACCACATGAAGAATTGAGATAGCAGGAAAAATGTTTGGTTTCGAATGATCTCTCAAATAACAGGTGTAACGATTGAAAGAAAGCATTATAATTGTAAAATATTATGTCATAAATATTTCTCCATATCACTTCCACAACAGGACAAATAATTTGGATGCGACCAAAATCTAGGACGTAAATAAAATTACCACAAATACAGCTAACCTGTCAAGTAAGGCAGTAAAATGAATAATTTAGTTTAATTTATACCTTTAAACTGTAATGCAAAAAATGCTTAATATAAGAAAAAAACTAGTGCTCAACTAATCTGATCACTGTGGGAAATGAACTCTAAATAAATTGTTTTCATGTTTTTACTGTTAACGGAAATAAAATTTTTGGATCTTTAAGAATAATATAGCTCCTAATTATTATTACATTAATTTGAAAGTGACACAACAAAATTTTATATGCTCATTTATAACTCAGATATTAAGTTTTTTCTGTAACTCAGGGATCCATTTTACAAATACTTCACGTATGAAAACAAAATAATTTCAAATCTAAAAAAAAAAAATTAACTATATAAATAGCCTGAACATAATTGGAAAAAAGTATGTGAACATTAAAGATGTTTAATAGAATATATGTTAATCTTTGAGAATGGGAAAGCAATTATAATAAAAAATAGGAGAATTACACAATTGCTCAAACACAATGAAAAGTGAGAATATTGAATATTTATACAACAAAATATCCTGCAATAAGTTATAATAGAAAACACCTATATAATTAAGCAATCTTTTAAAAAATATATACACACGTATCAATAAAAACATGTATAAAAAAATATCAGGGCTCAAATTTTTAAGTCCATACAGAAGAGGAAAGTATACCAAAATAATGTTACTTAGTTTTTAAATTAAATTTATAAAATTATAAAAATTGCCTTTGTTACGAATAATCCATGATAAAAAAATTTCATTAATGATCAAATTTAGCCCACATACCTGATTGAATTCTAGTATATCAAGCAACTCAAATAATTTCTTGTTCTTCTCGTTTTCTTTAAGCTTGACATAATGCTGTTGAAGACCATGTAGCGTCAATTTGGCCTCATCGTCCACGTAAACCTCCATCGGCTGAACATAACTTATTACTCAGTTAAAATTATAAATAACAATATTCATCAAAAAATAAAATAAACATTTTTCACAATATCCAAAAATGAAAATATAATTAAATAGCTTGAAGCAGTAAACAATTGTTTTTAAAAAAAAACTATTTTTTTTTTAACTATTTTTTTGCTTAAAAAAAACTATTTTTTTTTAAAGCAAAAACTGATATTTAAAAAAAATCAAATATATCAATATCAATTAGTAATTTCAGGATACCAATGCCACTTCAAAAACAAAATTCAGTTTGAATCTATTGAAAATAATTTAACATACTTTTCTGTGGAGAAATTTTTTTAACCTAAAAATATATCAAAAAATCTCCACCAAAATCAGATGCTACTAAGGAACAAAAAAAATTAATAATTAAATTTAATCATGTGATATATTTTTGGATATTATAAGCAAAATATTAGATAGAGCTATTTCACAGCACTCACACTAGCTAGCATCTGCATCATTTGCAGAGATGAAGTCCATATACACACAGACAAAATAACCCAATTCTATAAATAACATACAAGGATCTAGAATGCATAAATAATACCCTTAGAAGTGAATAAAAAAAAACTTTCTAAAAATCTACAACACTGTCAAGTAAAATACAAGCAGAAAGAATATTGTAGAAAAAAAATCTCGCCTTGGAACTGCGCAACTAGTAAATGAAACATCATGTAAAAATAATTTTTACTTTTCTCATTAAAGAGATACACCATACTAAATCAGTACAAAATAAAACAAAAAATATCAACAAGAACATGAACCAAACTCTATCAGAACTGTAAAAATAGTAAAGGACAATTCCTGACGGCAAATAATTACGTCATAAACAGTTTTAATGAATCCATAATTAGTACAGCTGCGAAAATAATGGCAATCATAGACATGCTGAGTATGAATGTATAATTATTAAAAAAAATTAACCAACTTTTCCAGTAATCATAACATCGCTTGCAGTATGAACAACTAGCACTGCAATTGCATTACAAAAAAAACAAAGTTTGGTAATGTATTAAAAAAAAAAAAAAAATCGCAAACATAGGACATATCACTGAACTGTACAATTATAAACTGGTAATTTACAACAGTAAAATTGTTACATTAAAATTAATATCCAGCAAAACAATCAGAGACGAATATTTGAAAATATATAAATAAAAACAAGACTAACATTTTCTTAGGAATATACATCATTAATAATTATTACCAAACATTAATGGTAATGACAAATCACAACTAGAAGAAATAAAGATTAAAATTACAACTAGCAAACATAAAAATAACTGAGAACTTAATTTAAAAATAGATTCATATTAAATGTTATAAACAAGAAACCATTTAATCATAATACAGCGCAATCATTTTATCGCACACTATGTGCATACTTGAACAACCTCCAAGAAAAAGTTTGCATAATTTACCTTTACAGACAGGAATATCGTACAGGAACTGAAACCCTCAGATACCGTGAAAAGAACAAGTACTGCCAGTGGTTTATCAACCAGGTGGAAAGTAATGAGATGGGCATATTGGACGTATTTTTAAGTGATGAGGCAAATTTTCACCTTAGGGGTTACATCAACTGTCAGAACAGATAATAGTCAACACAAAATCCACAGATCTTACACAAATTGCTACTGCATTCATAGATGGTGGGGGTTTGATGTGTGATTTCTTGACGACAAATAGCAGGCCCGATTTTTTTTCAACGAAACCCGTAACAGTTTGTTATACCAGGATGTAATTATGCAATTTGCAGCTATTGTCCAGCCTGATGAACACTAGTGTTACTGGCAACAAGATACGGTAATATGCCTTACATACAAAAACACCATGGAATTTTTGGAAGAAATGTTTGGTGATTGCATGATCTCAAATGGTCTCCCCCTCGTTCCCCTAAAATATCACCAGACTTCTTTCTCTGGGATTTTTAAAAGGGTGTTATATTGATCAAACCCGCGTATTCTACAAGACCTGAAACAAGTCACTACTGCAGAGATGAATTTCATTAGTCCTGATGTCCTACGATGGGTGTCAAAAAATATGTTGTGAAGGATTTGGACCTGCCTTCAGTTAAATGGTAGACACATTTTCAACTCTTGCTGTAAGGCATTACCATATGTATAGCTACATTCCATGAATCAATTCAAATGTTAGTATCTCTGTATATATCCATAGTGAAGATATAATGTATAGTGTATATTATAAGGATAGATGTGCACAATAAAATAATTGCACTGTAGAATGTATCAGACAAAACAATGGACTGCCTACTAAAAAATGAGGTTTAAGATCAAACAATAATGATGCAGAAAACATTCAATTTAACACTGTACATCAAACCTTGCCTAAATTTGAAACAAAATGCTATTTTGAAGACAGTTTAAAATTTAGGAAAAACATAGGTACTGGCTTCATTTCCACATCACAGTATCATCTTTTGTAATCAAGGTTAACAATAATCACACACCATATCATTCATGACAAAAAAGACACAATTTTTTTTTATTTTAAAGTTGTCTAAGTAACAAGTTAACTATGAAAGAACAATTAAAACACCAACTTTTTTGGGCAGGAAAATGGGAAAATGACCAGAATAGCACAAGATTTCTTAAGTATTTTTCTGAATAGTTATTTACTTCTCGCTAAAAAAATTATGCTCAACATTGTACTTTCATTATTAAAATATTTATATTAAAACAAACTTAACATAAGTTTGGTTTTGCAAATGCTTCTTTTAAGACCAATTATTGACCTACTTAAAATTTCTTTTTTTTAACTTTAAAGATCCAAGAAAGGAAATACTAAAAGGTATTAAGACTTAAAAAGCAATTTCTTTCAAAATCTCACACCAAAATGGGAAAAATATAAAATAAAAGCAAATAATAAAAAACTGGAAAGAATAAAAAAATTCTGTTAGTAAGAAAAAAAACTGGTTCATACAGTACATACGGTTACTGCAGACCGTCACATCCCAGTTACATACGTAAAGGAGTCCCAAGTTGTGAGCATCATGAGATGAAAGAAGACTTGATGATGATGAAGAGCCAGCAAAACATCAGACGTGGATATCTTGAGCTGCCATGGCATTGCTCTCAATTCATTCACATCGATACAGATTAATTGAAGCCAAACCAATCGAAAGGTATAGTAATTTAATAATGCACCCCAAGTAACCCTTCCCTTTTCTTAAAAAATCTTCTCTCTTCTCTTGAACATCTTCATTCTTCTTCTGACGAATTGTCTTCTTATAACCCCACCCCAATAAAACGAATAAAAACCCAAGTATGTAGGAAATGCAATTTTTTTCATTTTGTTACTTATTCGCGCAGTGATTCCTAACCCAATTGGTGGTGTTTTTCTTGGCAAATACAGACAAACAAAGGTGTAATAAACAGGAGATGAAGGCAAATAAGATGAGGAAATCTCAACAGACTATCAGACGGGATGATAAGAAGTGAGCAGCCACAGGTATGGAATAGAGTAACAGTGACAATGGACTGGATTAGGCTGGATGAAAATTCCCATTTAGTCGATTTGGCTCGGCCAAACGGTAAATCTAACCAGCAGAAGTAGAAGTAAGATAACCAAAAAATGGAGCAGAAATTACATCTTGCATGAATTTCTTGCAGACAGGACGAATATCTTTGCTGAGTGTTGCACTGAACATCATAACTTGCTTGCTATGTGGTGTATTACGGAATATCTCTTGCACATCTCTTCTCATATCTGCAAAAAACAAAATTATTCACTCTAATATATATACATATTAAAAAAAAACCCCTAATTTTTACATTAACTAAAGGAAAATTCAACAATTTATGAAATTGTTTTCTCATAGATATTTAATAAATTATTTATTTTTTGCAAGTAAAATAATTAAACTTTAAACTACAATAGTTCACATAAACCATGAACAAGTTGATACCATTTGTTTAAAAACTGCAGTGATATAATAGTCGCTACTAATAATTTGAAGACTTAGGTATCCCAAATCTGCTTTTTGTCAAACCCATAATCACAATGATTACAAGCCACCTAACAAAGACAGTTTCACATCTGAGGATGGCAAAGCTATACTTAAGAATAAACGTGTAGCACATTAACTGAATGCATTAGTACACATACATTCACAGTAAGGATTTTAAAAACCCACCCAGCTTAATGATGCACATCAAAAACAGTAACCATATAGGATAGTACAAATTTCTTATATAATCTTATTACAGAAAATATAGTATATCAGCAAAAAATGATACTGGAGAAAATATTTAAGTAATGTACATGTAATTATAATATGTAATATTAAAAAAAAGCACCCATATATTATTTGATTTCCTTAAATGTTTTTGACTATTCTGCCATCTTCAGGAGGAATTTATAATATTTTAGAATTAAAATATATAAAATTTATATGATAAAATTAAAAATATAACAACTGATCGTCATAAGAAAAATTTTGTAAATGTTAAACTCATAACTTAAATTAAAATAATCACATGCGTTGTTTACGGTTAGAAGGGACAGTTGTTTTTAGCAGTTTTGTTGGCTTCATTACCCCTTTGAGTAACAAAATAAATTTTATATGGTTTTTTAAAGTATATAAAAAGTACTTACTGCTATAAACATTTAAGAATTTTGCCACCTGTCCTACATGTGGTTTTTGGGCCCCAAAAATGAGTCATTTTCAAAATCTTATGATTTGGGGGCTTTTTTTTTAATGAAGGATACTCTGTAACAGTCCCAATTTTTTTTTAATAAGCACTACTAGCACCCAAGAGTTAAAAGGTAAAAAACAGGCCTGTTACCCTCCTTTCATTATTTATTTTGGGCCCAAAATTTGAAAAAAAAAAACAATTTGTAAATGTAACTTCAGTAAACATCACAAGATATAAAAATACTTTTTGGCCACTACAAGGTGGGTAGTTATCGTATAACAAATATCACAAAAATCAAACATAGTGATGCACTTATTTTCATTTGTTGAATTGAATTGGAATACCCCATGAGGTGAAATGCTATGCCTAAGAATTACAAAACTACAAAATTTGATACTACTTAAATACTAAATAAACAGTTTTTTTACCTAAAAGTTCAAGCATTTTATCACACTCATCCAGCACAAAATGTTTCAGATGTTTCAAATTTAGCTTCTTGTTGCGTACAAGGGCCATAATTCGTCCAGGAGTACCAACTACAATGTGTGGGCAATTGTTTTTCAGAACTTCTTCATCTTTTTGAATTGGGAGCCCTCCAAAGAAAACACCTACCTGTTGACATGGAAAAACAATGACAAATTATATTACCTCATATAAAATTAACTTTTTGACTTAAAACCAATAAATACATTAAATTTTTAAATATCTTTAATCATTCTAAACAATGGTCCAGTAAACAATTTTTTTCTTCAATTGATCATAAACCTTTTTACTTTTTTGTCCTGTTTAGCCTCCAGTAATTACCGTTCAGATAATACTTCAGAGGTGAATGAGGATGATATGTATGAGTGTAGTCTTGTACAGTCTCAGTTCGACCATTCCTGTGATGTGTGGTTAATTGAAACCCAATCACCAAAGAACACCAGTATTCACGATCTATTATTCAAATCCGTGTAAAAATAACTGACTTAATTAGGACTTGAACGCTGGAACTCTTGACTTCCAAATCAGCTGATTTGAGAACACGTGTTCACCACTAGACCAGGTTATACACCTTTTTACTAGCATGTTTTTTTTAATATTAGTTTTAAGCATTAATAATAAAAAAATTACAGATTAAGTCTTCATTAAAGGACAATTTTTAATTGTATTTAATATACATTATAGTAGTTAAAGCACAACTGAATATTTAAAAAAAACAACAAAAAACTTAAGGTGTCTCTCTTGAGTCTTATTTACTCTATTTGGATGATTCATGCACACATACGAAGAATCCCATGAGGAAACAAGACATACTTCACACAGTACTCCTCTCATTAAAATAATGAAAAAACTTTACATAAACATAAATGTTAGCAAGTTATGGCTAGCAAAAGATTTCACCTGGAATTCAGCTCTCCCAGTGAAATTGAGGTGATACTGAAATTTTCTGGATATTAACTGAGACAAAATTAATAGTTTCCTACGATTTTTGACCTGAAAAATTTAATAAAATAAGTTCCAGAATTGTATCGCTAGTAGGTTTTAATGATATATGAAGTAAAACTGAAAAATTTGTTGTCAGAAAAAAGTTTTTTTAGGTTTGCAATACAACTTCAACTAATAAAAGCTTAAAATCTGTTGACAAAATTTGTGGAGAATTAACTCTAAAAATGGTATAGTAAATAAGTCCACATTTTCCTTAGTTTTCAATAACTTACAAATTAATGAGATTTCCAACTGTTGCTTGTTCCACTGAACATCCTGTACTTGAACCAAGAAAATATCATTAAAATGATACAGCGCAGTTCTCAACTCAGCATTTGCTGAATATCAAATTGAACAGGTATATTTTGTAGTAATATCTGGAAAACACTAAAGAAAGAGAATTTTTACCCTTATCGTTTGCTAACTGTTCAAAAGATTAAGATTAAATTTTTGTTGATGGGTTCAAGAAAATCAAAATATTGCTCCTTATATTTTATTTACTGATGAATCTATTTTTACAAGAAACTGAATACAAAATTTGAAGAACATTCACAGGTGGTCAACTGAAAATCCAAATTCAATTATTGAACTGAATTATTGAAGAATTATTGAACTGAATTTTAAACACTTTTGAGCATCTTAAGAGTGACCATGATACTATTAAAAAAACTTCCTTTAATGTTATACATCACAGCAGATTTTGCATAAACTATCAAAGATCATTTTGAACAGTATCTATAAGGTATGAAAATTAAATTTAAAAAATAATAAAACAAATTACACTTATGTAACTTATTTTTTGTTCAGTCTCTTCTTCAGTAAAATATTATTCTTTTAAATGTTTCTTGATTTTTATTGGATTTACTACACTATTTTTAGAATTAAATTCTCTACAAGTTTTATAGATTTTAACCATTCATTAGTCATTTAACCAAAAGTTATTGTATAGAGTATGAGGAGTAAAACCATTAAAAAAAAAATTAGTGCGTTAATTACAAATCAAATGGATGCCAACTGAATATTGGTCATGGTTCAGTGCAAGATATTGTCCACGATTTCAGTTCAATATCTGGCAAGATTGGTACCATGCTTATTAACTGCAGAATAGAAAAGATGAATTGATACTTGTGAAGAATTGGTACAACAAAAGTGCCTTAAAACAATGTCACGGTTTCCCAGTAAGAACTGTCACTGTATGAAACCTACACCACGACAAACAAGCAGAAGCCAAGAAATGACAGAAGAACCCTGTTTCTCTTTAGCACATATTCCAAGTGGACCCCCTTTCACTACTGACTGCTGAACTACCATGTTTTGTTTTGGCATCATACAATCACCTGTCAGCATCTCTTCACAAAGAGTGTCATTGTTAAAAATTTACAAAAACAGGCATATTTGAATTTTTAGTAGGCTTTTAAGGTTTCAAGTAATTGCTTGGACTGACCAAAACTGACATTAAATAATCCTTATGATCTATCCTGTGATCCAAAATTACTTTAGAACCATCCGCTCACTTCAGATAAGTCAACAATATCAGGATGGATTACCCTAACTGTAATGAAAATATTATCAGCACCATTCCTTATGACATGCGAGAAAATGTTTGGAGGTACAGTTAATAAGAATTTTTGTTTACTTAAATGTTAAGACTTCAGTACAACTAGATTTGATTATCAATAACCCACACATCACTAACCTTTATTTGGGGCATATACTTGGAGAAGCGTTCATACTCTTTACTAATCTGGAATGCAAGTTCTCTTGTATGACACATCACAAGTACATAAACTAGATTTTCAGTTGCTTCCAACTGCTGCAGCGTTGCCAAAACAAATACTGCAGTCTTACCCATACCAGATTTTGCTTGACATAGAATATCCATGCCTAATACTGCTTGAGGAATGCATTCATGCTGTACTGCAATAAAAAAATGTATCATTTAATTAGAAAAGTTTTAAATGCTGTTTTCATAAAATAAATTGCAGACAAGCAAATAACTAACTAACCCTTGCCACAAAAATCCAAAATTTTATTATCTAAAAGGATATTAGGAAGTAATACTTTGACTTATAACATGTTTGTGCTACGGGTATATTTTTCTCTATACCGGTTCTGACCAGAACTATTTATACTTACAATTATTTTTTTTTAGAAGATGCCACCACCTGTGAATCAACTGAGATATTTTTTAAGTAAAAAAAAAAGGTACTCTGACAAACCAGAAAAAAATGTGATAAAAACATTTGGTCCTGCAAGTAAAATGTCTCATGAAAACACTCTAACAACTTAAATATATTACAAAGTAGCAAATGAACGTACTGCTTGCAAAGTGGGTTATTATTTATGATTTCAATTACTTTCCTGGCGAATGTAGCTAAATTTGGGAATTGGATCATATATCTTTTCATTGAGAAACTGTGGATATCAAGAAAACACCTGTATTTTCTTCATTCAGAGAGGGGGATATATATATATGTGTGTGTGTATGTGTGTGTGTGTGAGAGAGAGAGAGAGAGAGAGAGAGAGAGAGAGAGAGAGAGAGAGAGAGAGAGAGAGAGAGAGAGATTAATATACACGGTGTCCCATATAAAACACAACCCATCAATCACTCATCCATGAAATTTCAAAAGCCAAGCTTACTCCCCTACTCGTTACTGAAATGGACTCGTCATTGAAACATCTGAACATTGCATTCTTACTAGAATACTCAATAAGTTTAGGTTTTGATTTTATCCAATCCAACACTGTTGAGATCCCAACATCATAATTTGCAGCTACGTTTCTCAGCAGCAGAAAGTTTTCAATTTGTCTTACTTCAAGTTTTTCTTTTATTGTCACTACTGTATGTTTTCGCTTAGTTGACATAGAAAAAATAGAAATTTAATGAACAACTGTATTTTCAATACTCTTCATGAATTGTAATCTCAAAACGAATTGACACGACAGAACAATATGTATTGTACTGTATAACAAGACTGCATTGTATCATACGCACACGCACACACACACACACATTGTTCACACAAAACATGATAAAGGAAGAGCATTGGACAGGGAGGATTGGGTGACTAATTTCCTGTGCTACTGTACTATGTAGTAGTTGTTTCAAGTTTTATCTTTAAGTTTTAACGCTGATTTTTTTTAACAGTATATTTTCAATCATAAAGTATTCATTTGATTGTTGATTAATTTATTCTGAAACTTTTATTTTTTTATAAGTATTCTTTAAGGTGTTTCAGTTAACCCAGGTTTCAGATAAGCAGAGTTTGGTTAAAAAGGGTTCTACTGTACTTTATTTTTTCAATATTTTTAAACAATTCCCTTTTAAATTTTATTTATGCTAGGGATCACTTCTTTATAAATAAATTTGGGAACTTTTATGCTTACATCAAAATAAATTGCTAAGAGCACTGGTCTGAGAGTCTATGAGTGCACGCATGCAAATTCGTGTGTAAGTGCATGCATTCATGCATCCGTGTATGCGCACGGGCGCACACACACATTCTCAATCCCTCACACTCTATCCCTCTCTATCCACAGTCTTCAATACACTGCATATAACATTAAAAGCAGGATATGTTTTAATAAACAAACTGTATTTAAATAATAAATATGAGAGTGAATCAAATACAAACTAGAATTTTTGTTTCATAATTTACTGAAGGATAAAAAAATACATACAATATTATTTTTCTATATAATTTCCTCTTTTGGAAACACATTTTTCCCAGCAGATAGGTAGTTTTTTAATCCCACTATCACAAAGTGAATATGAGCATGGTATTAACAAATTGTGCACAAACATTTCCAGCATCATCTTCAAATTTCTATGCTATAAGTGCTTCTTTTAGTGGCCCAAAAAAATGATTATCACAAGATAAGTTCGGACTGTATAGACGGCGCTCCAGTATAGTCCACAATAAGGCTGCAATTTTTTCTTGAGTTTGAGCTATGGTATGGGGCCAAATGTTGTGAAGCAGAATGACATCTCCAATTGGAAACTGACATCTTTTTTGACAGTATACAAATTTTGCTTCACCTAAACGTAGGTAGTACGCAGAATTCACTGTTTGCAGTTCATGGAGAAAATCAACATGCAAAACTCCTTTGAAATCAAAACATTCTGTGGCCAAAACCTTTCCAGATGACGTAGACTTTTGGATTTAATGGGTGAAGTTTCTTCCTTTTTTCGCCACTCCAAACTTGCCTGTTTTGATTCTGGGGTTATAGTGTACCCAAGTTTCATCACAGATGATTCAATGCAAAAAAAATTCTCCTTCAGCATTCAACAACTGCTGACATAGCTCTAGCCAATAGAGCTTCTGACATTCAGTGAGTTGAGGAACCCATCGTGCTGCTCTTTTTAAATCCAAGATCACCAGTAATGATTGGCTGCGTACTGCCACAGTTTATTCCAATGAGGCAATTTCTGCAATTGTTAATCTACGGTTGTCCTCAATAAGGCGATGGATCACGAGTACATTTTCGCAGTAGCACTTGTCCTTGGGCGACTCATTTTTAATTAGTTCTCACCTTCCAAAAACTGCTTATGTCAATCATACACTTGAGTTTTTTTAAGTGTGTTGTCCCCAAACTGTGCCTGAATTCTTCTTAATATTTCAGATGATTTCATACCCTCTGCCGTGAGAAATTTAATAATACGTTATGGAACATGCGATGATACCTCCTGCTCTGACATTCTGATAAACTAGAAAAAAGTAGTAAATTGGCATTCTAAGAGTGGGATCCCTTCCATGCTTCTTTATGTACAGAGCTGAGAAGCCACGTCCCTTTCCATTAGCCATGCATCAAGGACAACAAAAATTCCAGTTTATATTTGATTCACACTCACATCATAATTAAGTAAAATATAAAAATTATATATATAGTGTCATAAATTAATCAGCACATTTTATATGTTAAGTAAATAAAAAGGAACAAAACATTGTATTTACACGTACATTTTATTGTTAAACAGAGCATTTCAAAGTTTTGTTTACAACACTTCAAACAAGTTCCACATGAGCACCTTTTGTGGCATGTAAAATGTTTAGATAATATTCAGTTTTACGCCACACATTACAAAGAATATCTCGAGTTATTCCTTTAATTACACTATCATTTTTTTCTTTTTAGTTCATTGATGTTGACAAAAACCATCATTGCATATACCTGGTCTCTTAATAAACCTTGGGGGTTTGAGGAGATTGAGGTCAGGGAATTGGTTCATTATGGTTAATTCAAATTGGAGAAAATTGTTCATATAGGTAGTCCCTAACATGTAAACCCCAGTGTGGTGGTATCCAATCTTGTTGGAAGTAAATGCCGATTGCCAATATTCAGTTTGTGGTACTGCACACATCTGTAACATGTGTAAATAACTAGGAGAATTATCTGTTTGCTCGGCAAAGAAGAACGGTCGAATAATTTCATAAGCGGTCAACTTAAACCAAATATTAATTTTCAGGCTATCACTTGTGTTTGTTAAATGGCATGAGGGTTCTTGCTACCCTAAATCCGGTATTATGGCTAATGTGACCAGAAACGTGGAAAATAGCTTCAACAGAGATTTTCTCAAAAAGTACACTATCTTCATTCACTTTATCAAGAATGTCCGAAGTAAAACTGAAACATTCAACTTCAATTACATATACTACTGAATGAATTTTAGGCGCTTATGTAGAACCTTCACAATTGTTGACTGCAGTATTCCCATTTCTAAATTCATATGAACAGTTATTTACCCAAGCTTCTCTGAAGTTTCCCTTACTCGATTTACAACTTCCTCTGAGATAGGAGGTCTGCCAGCACCTTTTCTGTGTAATACACTTCCTGTATCCTTAAAACTGCTGAAACCAACATTTAATAGTCTTAATTAGGAGGATCACGGCCTAATCTAAACAAAAAGATTTGCTTTCATGAAACCACATTGTGGCTGAACAATTCAGCCGGGCCATCAAGACTAGCTGCGATAAGGTCCTACAGCAACCTCGGCCAACGGACAGACCCTTAGATAGTGGCCAGTCCACTGATCGGAGAGTGCCTGGAACCATCAAATCCATCTAACGCCCAAAGCCATTGGATCTATATGCTATCCAGTGTTCAATGCGGGTTTGGTGGTCATGAACACATTTTAACATCTGTGGCGACTTACCAGGCGTTCCTGGATACTCTGTTTCCAGATGCTCCGAAGTAGAAGTCAGCATTAAGGCGGGTGAGACACCATTTCTTGGCATACGGATGGTGGAATCATTAGATATAGACGGAGTGGTCTCTCGAATGGCACTGAGAAAGGTACCAGTGATTGACCAATTTGACCCGGATATTTTCTATCATCTGCTGCCTATCATAAGAGAGCCGCAGACTGTTCTCAGGGTGCCTAAGCTGAGGTGGCTTTCCGACTTGTTGAAAGGAGGTTTTGGTGAGGGTGTTCTTAAAATCAGGAAAGGATCCGAGTAAGGTCAGCAGTTATCGACCCATCAGCCTCTTGCTGGAAATCGGCAAGTTGCTTGAAAGGCTGGTTGTGGAATGGTTCTGGGAAAGTATCGATATGAACTCACTTCTAAATCAAGGCCAGTATGCCTTCACGAAAGGGGTTGACACCGAGGATTGCATCTTAAATGTTCTTGCCGACGTGGAAGGCACCAACTATAAATATGTTTTGGCAATTTTTATTGACATAGAGGCAGCATTTCCTTCCTAGTGTTGGAATTTCTCTCCTCTGAGTTGGAATGCTGCAATGTTCCCTTAGCCCTACAGGTCAATAGTGCCTTGCTATTTGTCTAATCGTATGGCTCTGATTAGAGATGTGCACAAGTTCATCACCAGGGGAAGCCTACAGGGGCTTCCTCTGGTGACGGACCATTCTTGATCCCCTGCTGTAGAACCTGGTATTTCTGGGACTGACATTCCCAGAAGGGGGTCACGGCCCAGGCTTTCGCCAATGACTGTCTCCTGTTAGTTAGTGGTAATTCACAACCGCATCTAGAAAACCAGGCGCTGGCGGCTTTGTTGACCGCGTAGGGCTGAATGCATATTCAAAATTTAAAGATTTCTGTGCCTAAGATTAATTTTATGCTTCTCAAGGGTGCAGACAAATTATCATAGTCGTAACTCCCACATTAAGTATAAAGTCTGTGTGATCAGCCGAGCTAAAGTTCATAAGTACCTAGGTGTTTTATTTGATGAGAAGTTGCTGTTTAGCAACCACATTAGGCAAGTAACAGTAGATGCTGTCTCTGTGATGCACAAGCTTAGGAGGATTGCTCGGAAGGATTACGGGCTGTCAGGCCGTCATTTGTACATGGTGTACAGAGGTGTCTTCGAAAGTATTGTCTCTTATGCTGCGTCTGTTTGGGCGCATAGGTTGGACAGAAATAGAACACTTATTCAGAATTTAAGGTGTGCCCAGTACACAGCATTAATAGTATGCACTGGTATTTTTAAAACAACTTCCTGCAAGAGTAACACCATATTGGGAAAGGGTCTCCCAATCAATTTAGTGGTGAAAGTTCAGGCGGCCATGTGGAAGTTGTAAAGAGGCAGGGAGGCTGAGGTATTTAGGATCCAGTTTCAAGCCGAGCCTGTACTGGAGTGGAACAATTATCACAGTGCACCAGTTCTAAATTTTGTTCAGTCGCCCATCTCCCGCCTGAGGGGGACGCTTTACAGCCTCGCAATGGATGCATGGCAGCAAGAATGGCACACGACTAAGGGAAGATTCTTGTATAGATTTATACAGGATTTCAGGGGATGATATGCCTCTCCTTTGTTTTTAAGGGCAACAGGTGCCCAAGTGCTCTCCAACCATGCCAACTTGAACCAATATTTGTTTCGGTTCCACCTGGCAGCTGATGAGCTGTGCGTCTGCAGGGAGGTCCAGTCGAACGAACATATGATGTTAGGCTGCCCAGCTCTTGGGGGGGCCAGAACTCAGGCCACCCTGGAACTTAGAGGTCAAGGGGAGAATTGGCCACTCATAAGCGACGAATCAATGTGACGTGAGCCGCTTTGTCGGACTGTGTCGGTGTTCCTTGATGCTGTTGCTTTGTTCAACCAGCATCAGTAGTTTATTAAAGGGAAAGACTCCTACCTCGCTGCTGTGGGAATCTACCCACGAGTTATGATTGGCCATTAGCCAATTAAAGCTCCAAGCACTTTTAATATTGGTGGACAGGTACTTGCTGGTATTCAACGACCTAGGCGTGGCAGCAAATTGCTGTCTTGATGAAATTTATTGAATGTCATATATATTTTAGTAGTTGATGGGGTGCACCTACCCATTTTGGAATATATGACAAGTGAACGGTGGGACACAAAGCAGTGATCTGTGGTAACACACATCATGCTTAGTTCGCTCACGCAATTAGGTTAGCTCTAGGAGCTAGTTAGGACACTGGTCACTAAACTGTTTCGAGGCTCAGTAGCCATTTGTGGCACAGACATTTGTTCTTTTGCTTTAGGGTGACCGAATGGAATAGTGACAGGAGAAATGCCATGCAAATCAATCAATCAAATCGTGAAACCACAGTATGCACATTTTGCTTTCTCCTGCACGACAGCCATTGCTCAACTGATGACACCACGTGTTGTATCGTGCTGGCATATTCATTGAAGGTCATCAGTAATTCTAGTACCTACATTACTGTTGGTACTAGAACACTAATATATTAATATAGGTAACGTGCGCAATATTACTTTGTTCATTTTTTTATTAACCCTTAAAAAATAATTTAGGTTTAGGCTGAATAATTTAGGTTGATATATATATATATAAAACAATTCTTTTGTATATTATTACTGACTGCTTAAAAATAGTGAGAGTAAAAAATATCAAGACATACACATAAGCACACAGTTTAGACTATATTTTGGCAAATCCAGCCCTTTCCTCCTTTTTCCCAACATTCAAATCCAAAATTACAAGAATAAGTATCCTATTTGCCATTTAAAGCAACATCTCCTTTAGATTGTTTGTTGTCACTTACAGACTGTAAGTAACCACTTACCTTCAGAAGGATGTTCAAATCCGCAGTCTATGATAGCTCTTAAAATCTCTGGCTTCAAAAGAAAATCTCTGAAACCAGAGCTGTGAATGGAAACATAATTTCCTTTAACTTCCTTCTTAGGAGGTGCAATATCACCTGACCCATCTACAACAGCCTGTTCTGGCTGCTCCTCATCTTCATAATCCAAAAGATCATCATTATCTGCCATCTGAAATTACAAAAGAAAAAAATTCTAAATTAATGCAGTACAACTTTGAAAGACAAACAAAATTTAACTATTCAGTGATGACATTAACACTTTGCAGGCCAGTCATCATATCCCTCATAACTGTAGGTTCTGCATATAAAACAGTAATACTAGATATAAAAAAAGTAAATATAACCTCTTTAACAATGATCACACATAACAGATAAAACAGTCTTTTTATTCTTTCTTTAGATAAGAACCAAGTGGTAGGTTATCTCGCCTGTAACAACAGTCATAAAAAACAAAATTCCACACACAACAGATGAACTGCTGACAACTTAATTTTTACATAGATTTCTAATAAAAAGTGTAATGATGAAAAAATTTGAAAACTTTTCAAAAAATATAATCAACAAGATCTCATAGGCTGAAAATTTCTCCTTTGAAGTATAATAACTTAAGAAAACAGAGTATTTTATTTTTAGTTTTTCTTTTGAATTTTATTTTCAATATAAAATTTTATTAAAATACCTAATATCAGAACGAAAATATTAATTTGAAAACCATGAAAAGTTTAAGCTGAAGCTTATAAATAAGTTGCTAACTTCAAACCTACCTTATGCTTGAGAAATATTGCTATTTGGAAATACTACTGAACATGTAAGTTTTTACTACTTTTTTTCGCAATTATAAAGTAAGTATTGTGAGCATGAAAAATGTTGGTTTTCAGATTTCAACGGTGATAGCAATTTTGATCATACTGAATCCATTTTGACTAGTTTCAGCATGACACCTGTATGTACGTATGTGCACATATATCTTCATAACTCACAACGATTACCCGTAGGATATTGAATTTTGGATTTAGGGCTGTTGTAACATCTAGTTATGCACCTCCCTTTCTGATTGCAATAGACAATCAAAAGTGTCCAAAATAACCCCCAAAACCCAAACAAATTTGAATTTTTTTTCTTAACTGCAGTAATAAGTCCTCAATGAGAGTTTTTCAATGATATATCATGGTACTTATTTTCATCAGTTCCAGAGTAATAGCCAAATAAGATTTTAATTAATTAAATAGTTGGATCTTACAAGGGGAAGGCATATCACTTCAGATCAGACTTCATCTTTCTTCTTTTTTTTTAATTTAAATATATTGATTTATTAATCTCCAATAATAAAAAAAAACTATTACAATACATAATTCTATAATAACAATAAAAAAGTTAAAAAAAATATGAAAAAGTATCAGAAGTTATTAATGAAATAAACTTCTATGTACTTATCATTTTTTTAAAAATGTATATATGTAATTTAATGGGTGGTCAAGGCAGTCATGTGGTGTCCAAATCAGATCTTTTTTTAACTGAAAACACTCATACTTACTATTGTTCCCAAAAGATTTTAAAACCTACAATTTCTTAATTTTTGACTGAATACAATGAATTAAAAAGATAAGATGTTAACTGTATACAATTACTGCCTCACCTGTAATTCTGAAATTATCTTACTTAGGATCTAAATTATTCTTTACAAGGGAAATTATTTATCTGAAACACCTTTTGCCAGTTGTCCCTAAAAAATTACAAAGTACCAGTACCCAAAATTTTGTTATTTTGCATTGTGCACCTGTAATACACATTATTAGCAGATTAAATAATTAATTTGTGAAATTATGTTAAATATACAAGTTAGATTTGCTTAAGGTTAGGTTAGATTAAGAGGAGGACATATTATTATCAATCTTACTCTTCCTCATATGAACGACTAGATTTTAAGTTTTTGTAAAATTTGTATCTAATTTACAAATTATTTGTACTCTAACCCAACCTTCACCTTAACCCAACTTAATCTCAATTTATTCCACTTAAACAAACTTTATTTAGTCCATAAATAATGCATCATACTGCACATTTACCAATACCCATTCCTTAAACTTAACATTAACCAAACCTAATGTTATTCTTAAATTAATTGTATTTAAGCAACAATAATGCATACAACAAATGTACAGTGCAAATAACAAAAGTTTGGGTTGAGGTACTATGTAACTTACTTAGGACGCAACTTGGATAAAAGGTACTTTTGGTGAATAACTTCTTATGTAAAGATAAGTAACTTACATACTAAACATATATTCCAAATTTCATTTGAAGTGAAGCAGTAATGTATGCATTTATCTACAAGATAAAACTAACTAATCTATATTAACATAGCAAATATTTTTAACAAATTTCAGCAAAAATTAATTGAAGCATTTGATTCCAATATTAATCAAACAAAGGTTATTATTACTTCTTAAAAAATGAATTATATTAACTTGACAATCATTATAATTTATAAATAATTCAAATTTTATTACAATTCAGAAATCTGGTAACAGATTAAAACAAATTCTTTTTTTTCACTTAGTTAATAATCCTTCTCTTCCAAAACTTAGTAAGTAGGGTTATGAACCCAATACTACTAAATCCCCCCCTTCTAAATACACTGATGAATTATTTAAATATCATTGCTGTCCTAACCAATGTCATGTGGAAAGAACCTTAATTGGTACAAGTAAAACCATACCCAATTTCTTCCAGATCTATCAAACAAACATCAGTCATTGCGGAATTAAACTTTGAGTTACCTATGTTTCTATTTAAAATTACTAATTAAGATTTTTGTGTCAAAAAAAAGAGCAAATAAAATTATAGAAAGGAATATATTAAAAAATATGATCTTTGTATTAAAACAGAAATCTCTTTGGATCTTTACATTTGGCAGCATTTGCGTTTTTGGTGGAAATACTGTACAAGCCTTGGTATTGGGTGGAATCACATCATTGTTACATACTGCCAGAAACATCACAGCGACTGGCCCACTTGCCGCAATGGCAGATTGTCAGTAAAGAATCAACATTCACGTGATTACAATGTTATTGGTTTCTTTAATTTCTTTATTTACAAATAGGTATTTTTAACTTGTTTAATATACATACACAATACAATAATCAACTTACACTATACAAAAATAAACATGTGAATAAAGGATTCAGCTCACATAAATGATTTCTGAAGAACAGAATACTATAAAGAAATTAATTACAGCACGATGGCAGCATCGTGATGCACCATGCAGCTACGTTGTCATTCAATCCCATTCAAGGCGCATCTATGCTATTCCCAACAAAATGCAAATGCTGCCACTTGGAAAAGATTCATCTCTTCACATGAACAGTAGAGAAGGAATACAAGGATTTTGGCGGAAGTAAAGAAACAATTGAAAATCCGTAAGAAAACTTATTTCTTTTCAAAAAAATTAACTCCAGTTTTTCTTCTAACCACATAACAGTTAAAGAAAAATAAAGAGAAAAAGTGATACTTTTTCAGGCAGAAATTGTACTTTAGGGTAAATCCATTTGAAGTGTCCCCAAAAAAATAAACTGGTTGCTTAACCAATTCAAAAAAAATTGAAACTTACCCACTTTTTTCCTACATGTTTGAGGACTATTTTTTTAACTTTTTAATTTAAGTAGTTTACCTGTGGCAACCATTTTTGTTACAGTGTGCATACCTATTTTTGCAATTGTAAGGATTTATGGAAAAATCATAATTTAAACTATTAGTCCCGGAAGGATGAAATAAAAAACAAAGATTTATTTACGTGTCTCTCTTCTTTCTTCGAGAAAATTACCAATAAAGTTAATCACGAAAAACTGTGAAATTTTTTTTAAGAGGCAGGGATGGCATACACAGTTTGTATTATTTTATCGTATGTAGGTATATGTTAGTAGTTTTATTATAAGTATCTTTGGACATCTATTAAAGACTGTGTAGTTAAGGAGATTTATATAAATGCAGTTAAAAATTTTATCAGGATTAAGGTTGATGTAAATTTGTTGGATGACTTTGTTGTCACTAAGGGTTTATGGCGAAGGTGTTGTATTTCCCCAATGTTATTTAAAATTTATTTACAGAAGGTGCTGAAATACTGGACTCGTAAATGTGGTCAAACAGGAGTTTTGATGGATTTTGCTGATTGTCAAGTCATTTTGACAGAGGATATGGATGATTATTTTGCATATGTAGGAGAGCATAATACACAGTACAAGAAACAGGGACTGAAAATTAATGCTGAAAATATACAGTACATGATGGTTATAGATAAACGAAAGGATTTAGAAACGTCAGGAATTGAGAATTGGCAAGCATTATGGGGAATTTAAATAGCTTGATATAACATTACTATGGATACAATGAGTAATTTTAAAAAGGGGAAGAGAATTGTAAGACAGATGCATTCGGTTTTGTGGAATAACCGTATCTCAACGAAAAATAAATGTAACATTTTTAAAACTTCAGTTGAAAGTTCTACATGAAATAATTAAACGGAGACTGACAACTGTAGAGATGATATACTGGAGGAGGTGTTGTCAAGTTACACTGATGGGCTGTCAGAAGTGATGCAAGAGAAATTATGAAGGTTGAATCATCTTTGATAGAGAATGTACCAGTTAGACAGCTACTTATGGCCTGGCCATATGCAGAGGATGGGTTAACAGACTATCTCAAGTTTGGGAATGGCAGCCATCTAATTGAAGAAAGACCATAGAGGATGTGAAGTCATGTTGCAGTGAAAAGTATGGAGGAGAGTGATTTGCTGGACAAAACTACCCAGGATAAGAAGGCTTGGAGAGTAGAATGCAGAAAACGGCTGTAATAATAACATAATTTGTATTTTTAATGTTAATTAGACAAGGTTAGTGAGCGAAGCAAGGTTACACTTGGTCAGGGAAGCGAGCATTCCTTATTAATTATTTATAAGGTTATTTTGTGGTAGATCGCATACTAAAGTAGCAGTTTACTTTTAGAAAATACAGAAGGAAACTAGACTAGCCAATCAAGAATAGTTTCAGATGAGCTGTCATAATGGTATAAACATTCTTTACATAATGTTTTAACTCGTATCTTGAAAAGTTGTAAACAATCAAGTGTTGGAAGAAAGCAGTTTGACATTGTTTTTTTTTTTAATAATTCTTTCAACCTTTATAAGGAGAGATAACTAATTGTGATAACAGACACAAATTTGTTTTAAATTAAAACTCTTTTTAAACTCTCTCAAACTGGCTGAAAATTGGCAACACTTGTAGTAAACATTTCTGAATCAAAAACTACGGTTATTCTGACTATACTATGTAATCAACTAATTTTATTCATACTTTAATATGCCATAATAGATATTCTTAGAATCTGAAAAACACAACATGTAAATGTCGAACAGAAGGTTTGGACAGTGAGGGACCTGTGCAAGGTCAAAGTCCGCACGGTGTTAACAGTACTCCAGTCAATTTTGATGAAATTTGGAATATATCTTACTTAAGTTATTCATTTGCAATTATTTGTCACAAATGCCTTTCACCAAAGTTATCCCTCACAAGTTACAGAGTACTGTCACAAAAAATTTGGTACTTACTTATTAACGCTACCGCAGCTACAGCTGCTGTTTAGGTTATGTTGACTTTGTACGTATATAAAAATAACCTAACTAAACATAACCTACGCTCACTAACCTCTTATAATTAACATTAAATATGCATAATATATACAACTTAATAATATAACCTTAATGTTATAGCACCGAAATCGGTGCTTAATGTTAATCCACTGAAATCCAATTGACTACTTTGTTTTTAAATAAAGCTGTAGTTGTAGTGGCGTTAATACATAAGAGGTTAGCGAGTGAAGCGATCATAGGTTATATTTAGTTAGGTTATTTTGATATACGTACGATTTGTCAGTACACGAAGTCAACATAACCTAAACAACAGCTGTAGCTGCGGTGGCATTAATACGTAAGTACCAAAAATTTTGTAATTCAGCATGCATAATATACACTATTTTCAGACTAAATAATATGGTTAAATTTATAATTAATTTAAGAATAAGATTAGATTTACTTAAGACTAGATTAAGTTAGGATAAGCTTAGGTACACTTTATATTAGGTTAAGTACAATGTATATTATTTATGCAACAAATAACATGGTTTAAGTGAAATTCAATTGAAGTTATTTAGATTTAAGTCAAGGTTAAGATTATGTTAGGTAACCAACGGATTCCCTGTACTGAACTTCAACAATATTAACATAACCTAATACTTGCTTCGCTTGCTAACCTCAAACTAAACTGGCAGATTGTTAGGCCAGGTCTATAACTACACACAATAACCAATTATTTAGTACAAAAATAATATATATTACACTTGTACTGTGCTGAATTATAAAATTTTTGTTAACTGTGGAATTTACAAGGGATGTAACTCTGGTGAAAGGCAATAATTTCAATTCTAACAAATAACAAAGGTCCTAAATAAGACAATTCCACATTTCATCAAAATCTGTGGCAAATTCCTTAATTGTTTATAATTATCGCTATAAATTTTGTGTTATTGAGACCTTTTGTGGAAAGAAGTTGGATTAAATTACCTAGATATGGCAATAAACACTGTCTCATAAGGACACTTGGCAAAATTATGTTTAAATGAAAATATAATCACTACAGAGCAAGATGATAACACCACATGCTATTAGTCATCCATATGACAGATAATCATCACCTTACAAAGGGTGCAGTCAGTCTTCAATGACTGAGGTCTGATAAACATTTAGGTGGATTAGATAATAATGGTGTTTATTCCTCTCTCCACAAAACTATAACTGTAATTTAACTTTAATTCTTAATCTTAACCTGAATGGATTAGCATAACTCACAAAAGTGATTACTTATTGACTAATGTACTAATACTGCAATGCAGACTTTGACCTTGCATGCGTCACCCGCTATCCAAACCTGCTTTCTTACACTTACATTCTTGTGTTTTCCTGATCCTAACCAACTGTGGTACATTAAAGTAAAATTTAAATTCATCAACTGCTCAAAATTACCAAAACTGTTAATGTAATACAGTTAAATTTGTTCCAATTTTTAAATCTATACCATTAAAATATAATTGATTTTCTTAAATTAAAAGTTTACATTTGTTTTAAATGTAACAACTATATCTTGTATTCAGTGTTAAATAATTGCTTAACACCATAGGTGTCAAGGTATATACATTTTTCTGGTACTTGTTTATCGCATCGCCACTTTTTTTGATGCAACTCCTTTATTAAAAAAACAACATAGATTACATTATAATAATAGATTAAATAATCTATTATTATAATGTATTAAAACAGAAAATATGTTTGTAAGTGAGCGAAGCAAGCTTGGGTTGTTTGTTTGGATTATGCTGATCCCGTGTACTGACGAATCTAATGTTTATAAACATAAGATAACCTAACCTACACTCACTAACCTTGTCTAATTAATGTTAAATATACATATTATACACAACTTATTAATAACATGACATTGTCATTACACTGCCACTTTTCTTCAGTTTTTTTGTTGACAGATGTTGTAATATGTTGTTTGTGTTTTGTAATTTTTATTTTTCATAAAAAATTACTTTTTCCAAATTAAATAAACGTTATTTATATTCTCATGAATATCTGAAGAAGTTGCATAAAAATAAGTGGTGGTGTTAACAAAAAAGTACCACTTTTACTTATTAAAAAGAACAATATAAATAAAAAAATTAAACTTAGTGTAATTAAGAAAAAAGTCAAAACATTTGATATTGTTAAGCCTTTAATTTAAAAGAAACTTAACTGAAATTTCATTTGGTTAATGCAATATCAAGAATAATCATTTAGTAGTGCATAGCTCTATATTTTCATATTAAAAAAAAAACCACTTCACTACTTTTAAATTCACCACGGTAGTTTTTAAAACGAGCGGAAAGTTGTGCAAAAAATAATTTCTGGTTCAAGTTGAAAATTAATAAAAACATTTTAAAATCAAACGTGGTAGGCTGATAGTTAAATTGATCCCTTCCAATCTGTAAATAAATGTTACTTGGTTTGAGATGAAAATAAATGACCACAAACTTATTTCAATGTAAACTGTAGCAATCTTTTTTTAAAAAGTACTTCAGTAATATAAGTGTCTTAAAAGATATTTACAAATAAAGCAATGATTAAAAAATATAAACACAAACACTGGATTGAATGGATTAACACATTTATAAAATAAAAAATCCAACCAATAATAAGCGATCGCTCTTAATTCACACAAATATTGAAAAGCTGTAAATAATGTAAGATTTACCAGCAGCACGTTAAATGTGCATCCAACATTACGAAAAACAAACGTTATGAATTTGGGAACTTATCAAAGATACTTTCATTACAAAAAAAAATCACCTGCAGTTGGGGAAAACAAGACTAACTGCGAACTACAGCAATAATACCTACTCTGCTGGGAAATATACAACTGATTAGTTTATACAGTACGTAATTTTAAACTAACTGCATCCCCTGGCCACAACTTCAAGAATTAAAACTTCCAGATATTATAGTCCAAGCACGCTACCACACAACACAAATGGCGATATCCCACAAACCACTGTCCAAAAAGTACAGAAGAAATCTTTTACACACTTAAAAGAAAACCTAACGTCATAAAGACGACACCCCACTTGAAACAAAAACAAGTTAAATTAAATATCCTACCTTAAGCAAAAAATTAACTGATTACAAGAAGCAGAAATCAGATATTCGGCAACACAGAAGCTACAACCACAACAGGAAACGGTAAGTAGACAATGTCCATAGAGAACACAAATAACGAGAAAAAGCACAACCAAAACAAGTTCAATTAAAATAACTCCGACATGAATATAAGTTATACGTGTATAGCTTTACAATATTTTTGAATGGAAATATAAATATGAAATAATAGTTATTAGAGAAAATAATATATTAATAAAATAAATTCATATTTAATTCATTAATATATTCGATTTTCCTCCCAAACATTTCTGGTCGCAGTATGCATAATAAAATTCAAAAATTAATTTCATTTTATAATACAAGCTTTTTTTCTAAATTAATATTATCAACATTTTCGCTATTAAACGACATTATACAGTAATGGACAACGTTGGTGAGTCTGACTTTGTAAATAGTTTTCTCCAATACTTGTAAAACGCGGATGTGGTTAGATTATTTCTACTTTCGAGTCCATAATACTTCGTCTTTTTGAAGTCTGCTTCGAAGTAAAAACAAACAATTTCTAACCCTGAGTGCCGACTTAAAAAAAGGATTAGAAAATTATGAATTTTTAATTCCGACTTTTTGGGTTTATTTTATATGTAATTTTATTTTTAATTAAAAAAATGTATAAACTACTAACATACCCATGTGGAAAAATGGCATTTACAAGAATTACTAGGAGTAAAATCTAAGAAAAGGAAAGTAATCTTTAAAACGTTTTATTTATATCTGAAACTGATGTTAAAATATTACATTCCAAGATTGTGTTTGTAAAATAATTACCAATTTATTAATATTACATGTATAATTTAACAATATTGAGATATTCTCCACTTAGTATTTTCAATGAGCTGAAGCATACAACCGACCAATGATTGATTAAAGCATTTCTTATGTTAAGAGCATTATATTTTACAAAAAGTATATTTTCAGGATAATCTGATGGACAAGAAAGTGGTATTCTCCAGCACACAAATAGCAAACTGCATTACCACTTCTTGATATCAGATCTTATCTTTTATATGGAGGTAATTATAAATTAAAATTACAATGAATATTTTACAGAAAAATTGTTTTAAATCGTATGTTTTAATTCTTTTCCCCATGTAGTCTTTCACTAACATTCATCCACAGAGAGTAAATTGCACAATTTACTCAATTGTCTCTGACAATTTACACTTGTCTCTGCACAATAAGAGAAGGAACTACAGCTTAGCCCTTCGCAGGTAGCAATGTTTTATGGCTGTGGGCAGAAGACATTTTCAAAAAAAATGTTCATGCAAAAACTGTTTAAAGTAATTTAAAACATGCTTTCATGTTTTAAACAAAAAGAAGCAAAAACATATACATTGTGTTTTTGCCGAATTCTGCCACCACTTTGGTTAAGAAGCACTGCATAATTATCTCACGAGAAAAAGCTTACGCAAAAATGGAACAAGTCTCACTGAGCACACTAGAATTTGCAAACTATCGCTGATGATTTTGATTATGTTTTACATCGAGTTCTTTTCTTGTAAAAGACCTTGAAACAGTAACTAGTAACATCGATGATAATATAAAAACAAACTTTTAGAAGTTTAGAATAGAAAATAAACTTTTGGAAGGAACAGTTTGTAAACAAATTACTTAAAAATTAGCAAAAAACACAAAAAAAGTAATGCATGCATCTTGTTACATACACACAGTCATTGAACTCATCTGATAACTGAAGCAAAATGGTTCCCAATCACGTTGTATCAGGAATTCCTGTCTCAAAATGACTGAAAGAACATTTCCTGCCATCTCTTTGAATTTATATGTAACTACGTGAACACAAATAGCCGGTCACATTCAGAGACCGGGTTTCTGCCCTCCAGCATAAGTACAGATAGCCCATATATGGGTTCTGCCTGCAAAGGGTTAAAACTTCAAAAGAGTTTCTGTGAAAGTTGTTGCAATTATTTAGCTTTAATTATCATCGTTTGCTAAAATTCATTCGTATTTGGTAAACCATAAAAATCATTTATGTTAAAATACATTGTGAGGGTGGGACTGCCATTCTTTGTTCAAAATTTATAATTTATAATTTATTTGTTCAATTTTATAATCGTCTATTGCAATCTTTTGTTAAAATTCAAACAGAGCATGTAAATTAAAAAATATTTTACTAAAAAGTAAGCAGCTGGTTTAATTTTTTTTATGCATCATGTAAGTAAAGGACAAAAATATTTTTTGATTAATCTGTGAGTAACTCACTGGTAATATTTTATATACAGAAATGACATAGTAAGGTAAGATTTTAATCATGAGATATGCTGTGACAATTTAAAGTAGTTCTGTAAATTTCTCTAAATGTTGTTTAAACAGATTTATACTATTCATGCATAATCAATCAAATAGAAAAGTTTATTTGAATAATCTTGTTCAAGACAAAAGGAACAAATTTATAAATTAAAAAAGCTTTTAATGTAAAAGCTCATTTTCATTTGCATCATTTTTGCATTAAATTAAATGATAACATGAAAATAAAATGCACCTAAACAACTTACAAAAGTTTAATTAGACTTATTTCATTGTGATTGGACTTAAAACTGGAGAACAGTTAAAGCAGTTTAAAAATTAAAAAATAAAATTCATTCAGTTTTTTAAATTTGATTTTATACTTTTCATTGAGAATGCCACTTTAAACAAGTATACCAAATTTTATTTAAATATCAGTTTCTACTAGCAGACTCACTGCACTTCACCCATGCTATATGGTTACTTGCATTTCCCGTCGCGATCAGGACATGTTTAGCAGTCATAGTTTGCTTCACTCACCTTTCCCATTTAGCCAGAGGGCTCTGTACCTTGGACCCCACTGTATTTATGCTTGTGTGAATAATAAATGCCTGTCCAATTTAAAAAACTATCAGTGTATTGTAATTTCTTCAGAGCAACAGTTTGGACAGTACAGAACCCAAAACTTTGAGTGATCTAAGAATATTATGGGCTTTAGAACAGTCTCCATCTTAAAAATATCAGTTGTAACTGGTTACCCATACTTTGTGTGGGTAAAAATGTATTTTGTTTGGTTCTTAATTACCTGATAAACTTCACTAGGAGGTAACTGTACTTTGTTAATCTTATTATTTTTTTTTTAATCTTTAATTACTTTTATTTTATGTTTTTTGTCAATTAAACGAGAGCAGTTGCAACCAGTCTCATTGCAGTAACAGTGACCGTCACTGTTACTGTATGTGCAACGTACATACAGTAACAGTGACGGTACAGCCCAACCAACACTGTGTTGGTTGGGCTGCTGTGCTGTAACGCATTTTTAAAAAAATCAAAATTCGAAAATGGTTTTTAGGTATTTATCAAAAGTATTTGTAAGTCTCAATCTTGTTTGTTATAGTTGGAAATGGGGGAAATTTGCAATCATTGTTCAAATTTTGCTACCTTCATCCCTTTCAAGGTTGAATTTTGAAAAAATTGTCAGGTCGAACATCAAAAATCAAGTTGATATCTTTATTTATTAGAAAAAAAAAAGTAAATTTCATTGTAATTCCATTTTAACCATTTAAACTTGGAATTTCAAAAAAATGTTTCTTAGTATGTTTCTTACACCAATAGGTGTTTTCAGTCAAATGGTTTTTAGAATTTTCTTTTTACACTTTTG
This sequence comes from Lycorma delicatula, assembly GCF_047948215.1. Lineage (NCBI taxonomy): Eukaryota > Metazoa > Arthropoda > Insecta > Hemiptera > Fulgoridae > Lycorma > Lycorma delicatula. Next base: position 36,834,832 of record NC_134456.1, read on the forward strand.
ATACAAAAAAATCTACTCCCAAAGTTTCTCTGGGTATTTGAAGAATATTCCCTGTGTGTTATTGCTGAAAAATGTTTGTCTGTTATGAAACATGTCCCATTTTCTAATAATGGCAAAAACATTGCTTTTGTGAGAAAGGAACTATTTTTAAAAAAAATGCATTATAAAAAAATATCTGCTCAACAGTCTGGAGTAGAAAACATTTCTAAGATTACCTTTGTGGAAAAAATGAAAGTAAATTTTTAATTGCAAAAAATATTTTATATACTTCATAGTTGAAATAAAAACATGAAGCCTATTCTTTATGACTTCAAAAACTTTCTGGTTTCACATTACTGTTGCATTGAAAGTAAAGTATAATTGTGGGAATTTTGAATCCATAAAAAAATAGAAAAAACCTCATAGAAAGTAACAAAATCTTAAAGAAAGGTTAAAAATCTGAAACCTTTTTATGATTTTCTTTAAAGGTATATTAAGCAGTTATAAACATTAGCGTTCTCTCTGAAACAACTCCCTTCTTAAATTTTTTACATATCTCCCATGACAGTACTCCAATTACCTCTAATAACATTAACATACTTACCCTAAAAATACAATAAATGTTAATATTATTAATAAACATATCAGCAGAAATATTAATATTATTCTTCTTAACATATCAAACTAATCTAATTTCCCAAAAAACTTTCAACTGCACATCAAGATATTTTTTCACATTAAGATTTTCTATAGACTTGTAAACATTCAAAGACTTAGAAATAAAACCAAAGAAACTGAAATATTTCTTTCCAGTAAGTAACTAGTATTTGGATATTTTTCAAAACACTGGCTGATCAACACAAAAGTTATTCTTGCCCGTAGGAAATTTCAAGCATGTTGAAGCTTTTTATAGAACAGTATATAAAAATGGAGGTGTCTTACTTAATATGTATTAAAAAAATTAATGTTGATTGCTGTGCAATTAAATTCCCTTCTCTGCAATTAAAATTGATTTTATTTGGTTCCTCCTGTTTTTGGTTCTTTTGAAATTTTTCTACATAAGCTGCTGAAAATTCGTTTTATAATTCCTAATGCATTTCTAATTGTTAATGTTTTAGGCAATTTTTGTCTTCTGATGAATTAGGTATAAACTCAGTTTTTGTTTTTGGGACTATATTGTCATGTGTTCATGGTTCAACAAGAATATTGAGAAATTATTATTCACTAGTAAACTTAAGTATTCAATTTTTTATGAATCAAAAATGTATAAACATTAATGTAAAAAAAAAAAAAAAAAACTGTAAAGGTACTGTGATTATGCTAGAGTGGTAATGGTAGGTTCATTGGCAATTTCATGAATCAAAAATATCGCTAACATTTCTGAAAAAAAAAGGGTAGAGGTACTGTGATTCCGCTGGAATAGTAATGATAGTTTCAATGTGGCACTATCTATAAATGTTTGTAATAAATTATTTTTTTCTCATAAAATAATTTCATTATTGTCTTCATGTAAAGTTGTAGGCTAATTTCGTGAACTCCGTTTCATATCACTGTGGTCCCCAGGATGAGAAACGCTGCTCTAAACAAAGTAAAGAATAAAAATAATTTTTTTTGGGAAGTGAGCTAGAATGTATTTACACATGAAGTGCCAGGCTCCTACTGGTGGTCTTGTAAAATCACCATCAGCAGACTACTGGCTAAAAACCACCCTACCAGGACCCAGCCCAGAAACGTTTTACACAACTTCAGGCTGAGTCCTTCTATCCTAGCCTGAGAAGGCTGCGATCTAGTTTGTACTCTCCGAATCATCCTTCTTGACCCTGAGAAAGCCCCCAATGAATCAGGACACACTCTCCCAGCTGCTCAGATCTCAGATCATAATTGCAACTAAATTCTGAGGGCTCAGTGCTCCAACATCCGCCTATAGTGTCCCTCGATCTGCTGCTTACTGAGCACACTCGAAGAAGGTGTGCTCCCGTACTCCAGGGCAATAGAGACAGTCGGGGGACGGCGCTTTCTATACGCTATTCAGATAAGCGTGGAAATATGCGTGACCTGTTAAAAACCGTATCACATAGTACTCCACCTCTCCATAGCTTATTCCTCTCCATTCTGGAGAGGAATAAGCCGTGCGATCCATCGTCCCAGGTCCTCTTACCACGCGATGAACGTTCGAGTTTGTTTATGGCTATGGTCTTCCGGACTTCGTTTACCCACCGCCTCCTGTAGGCCACCTGACGTTCCCCTGCTAAAAGAGCAGTGGATATTACGCCGACGACTACTAGAACGATAGGCTCAGAAACCCTCCGATACGCTGAAGCCAACGTGCGTTGCACCTGCGCAAGCCGCTTCCGGTTTTTCTTAAATCTTAAAGCCTGGGACCGCACTTCCTCTCCGTATAACATGACGCAATGCACCGTGGACATCAACAATCGCCGTCTGCTGGCCTTCGGTTTGCCAACCTTTGCCATAAGCCGGCTGAGAGCGGTTATGGCCCTTCTGGCTTTGTCGGCGGCTCTCCGTAGCTGCTCAGCAAAGCTGAGTTTCCGGTCAGTCATCATACGGAAGTACTTCGCTAGATTTCTTTATTAGAACACGATCTCCGTCTTGCTGAGGGCTAGAGACAACCTATGGTCGTCCATCCAAACGCCAACCCTGTGCATCGCTCGACTGAGCCTCAATTGGGTGAGCTCCACGACAAGTAGCGCAAAGTTGTCAGTGTACCCGACCATGGTCAACTCTTTCGACATCTCAAGCCTCAGCAAGTAGTCGAAAACGATGATCCAAACATTAGGGCGATGATCCTACGCCAGCCCCCCATGGTTCCTCAGGTATGCTTCCGCCATTCTTAGTAGCTATAGAGACACGAGGAACGAATCCTCCAGGTCCATAAGCATATCACTCCACCGTGCTCAATTTAACACGTTTTTCACGTCCAACGTAACAAGAAGGACCACATGGCGCAAAAAAATGGTTGTGGTCCTCCGCTCGTTACACTGCCTCAACAACCTCAGACTGCATTCAGGGTTCACCTACTCCGTCAGAAACCGTACTGGTTGGGCGACAGGCCACTTGCCTGATTCATCGCCACAACCAAGCATATGGAATGGGTGGTAGGAAAACGGCGACTCAGGGTCTCATTTACCCTTTGGGATCAGCACAAGACGCACGGTCTTCCATCTGGCACTGAAGGCCCCCAGCCTCCAGACATGTCTAGAAGCAGACGGGACCTGCAGCACCCCACCAGCTTGAGAAAGGACCAGAGGATTTTCTGACCTTCAGCGACCGTAAAACTTCCTCCCAACTCCTTCATTGAAAAAAGCGGGAAGTCGTCCGTGTCGCCGAAGTTCCGTTGGCCACGAACTGAGTGGACCGGGAACAACTTCTTACAACGTCCACCTTAGCCTCGTCTAGTAAAGCTGGTAACCGCGAGACCCCCAGTCCCCGGACCACTATCTTGTGACCCAACCCCCAAGGATCTGCATCAGTTCTTGAAAGCAGCGTTCCTTGCTCACGTTGATGATGGCTTGACGGAGCCGCTTTTGCTCAGCAGAACTAGCTGTCGCGTCCTTGCGATAACTTGCACGTTACGCTGCTCGTTTCAGCTGAAGACACTCTCGACACAACCCCGCAATCGCCGGTGTCCATTAGTATTCGGATCGCTTCTGGTGCCTCGGCCTCTCGTGGGGCGTTGTATGCAGAAATGAATAACCGCATGATCGAAGCAATCACGGCTTCAGCGCCAGCGGCCTTGTACCGAGGGGCTACTGCTCCTAAGACAATCTTTTCTGTGAATCTCTATCCGTCAATTTTATTGATATTGTATTTTTCACCATCCCTGGGAGCCCCAGGCGCTGTCGTGCTCCGATAAGAACTTTAAACGAAATGTATTAGTGGTCGCTGCCGGTGTCAATCTTCAAGGACCCTTCAGTCCTGGATGAGTAGTACCAGCTACTTCGGCACGAGGGAAATATTGGGTGGGAATGGTTTCCGAATATTCTGGACGGCGGATCGTCATCGTGTTTCCTATACTGAGGATCACGAGTCCAGTACGTGCCACCATGTCCAGGACGTATTTTCCTTTGGAATCTATATGCAACACACCTTACCAGATAACTACCATCCCACCGGCGGCAGCAAGGACAACATCTTCCACCGTCGGGTCAATCGAAATGAGATTACAACTAAACATTTTCATTCGACCGCAGCAGGCCCAAACGAATGTTTCGCCTGCGCCGTGCCTCCGAACTTGGCCTCTGCTACTTTACGGGTTCCAAATAGCAGCAGATCTGAGCGATCCTTGGAACCATTGAGAATCTTCATGTACCCGGTACTGCTCGCTGATCAGCACTAAGTCGGCCTCCCTGTCCCTGGCTAGCTACAGCAGCAGGTCATTGGCTAGCCGACTCCTGTTGAGGTTGGTCTGTAGATCGTTGAACATCTCTTTGCCTGTTCCAGGGGTTTCAGGAAGACCTGATACTCCCTATAGTACCGGGTGTGTGGCCAGCTGCGGGATATTCACGCCTTTTGCTGGGTAGAGCAGGCAATGAGGGGAGTGCAACACTTCTTAGACTTGTGCTTTCCTGCCCCGCACTTAAGGCATATCCGGCTCCTGTCAGGACCCTTACATCCACAAGCCAGATGCCCATACCCATGGCAACTGAAACACCAAGGGCCTGTATCCTAGGCCTAATCTGACAGTGCATCCAGCTCAATCTTTATCTTGGATTGATTGAATAATCTGGCAGCTGTCTTCTCGATACCTTCTGTCTGCTGGTGGCTGTCTGCTACTGCTACCCTCTGCCATTAGCATTGGTAAAGATAACTCTGCAGTCTGCTATATCTCCGAGATCTCTTCTTAGTGCTACTTCCATATCCTCCTTCTCTATGATGCAGTCCAGATCTCGGATCTTCAGGGTTTCCCGTGTTTTCAGATTGCGATGATTGTTTCACAGAGTACTGCCTTCAGGGAAGTATTGAAGGTCTATTTGTCTTGGCGTCGCTCCCGAGCTCAATCAGAGCATCTCTCACTCTGGTCTTCCTTATTGCCGCTACTTCTGCCTGTCTCCTCGCATTTTACCCCCTTCTTGATTTGAATGAGGGTTTTGGTAAAAGTTCTTTCCTCGTACTTTTTATGAGGATCACTTCTTTACAATTCTTCCTTTTTTTCTTGTTGCTACTGCTCGAGTGCTGCCTCTGAGAGGTTTTTTTGCTCCTTTGCAGCCACTATCTTTAGAGCTTTGCCCTTTTTTTCCCTTCATACTTTCCACGAGCATCCACAGTTTAGATGGGTACCCGGTTGAGTCCTGCTCGTGGATGATAGAGGTTCCTTCTTGCCACCATAATCTCCTTTCTTCTCTGTCTTAGTCTCTTCCAGTCTAGTAGAAGTCACCCTTTCCTCATCCGGCTCTGTCTGCTATTGTGAAAGCATCCACAGTAGCTCTTGTGCATTTAATCCTTCTTTCCAGCTCGAAGAGTGTAGTACACCCAAAAACTCAGCGAACCCATTCTTTATCTCCAAATAATAATATAGTATAATAATAATAATAATTATTATTATATAATGCCCAACAGTCTCTCCACCCGCAAGGGCCGGCTCTAGGCGGTAGGCAAGGTAGGCCACTGCCTACGACGGCAAAAAAATCTGAACTAGTGCACAAAAAAAATTAACACCGACCCATAAAAGTATATTTCGATTACTTGAATCTAGAAAAAATTATTTACAATTTATTAGTACAACAATATTATTATAGTACTAGTTTTGTTTATTGTTTTAAAAGTATATTAAATTATCTCTGAAGTTTGCACATTCATTAAAAATGTAAATTTTGTTTTTCAATAAAACAATTTTCCTTAAATCTAGATGAGTATTACTGTCATAATTTCAACAACAGTCTTTGGAGGTGCAGTTGTCTGTATTAGAAAGAACAGAATGTTAAACAGATCCGTTACAATAAGTAAAGGATCCCTTTTAGTTCCTGCTTCTTCTTTTCATTATTTTCTCTTTATTGCTTCTTAATTGAAAGAAATCCATTACCCTGGTTTGTTACAATATACTCTCTTTCCCAGCCAATTAGAATTACAAATACCTAAGCCTGATAATATTTCTATAAATTTACCAAAAAATTTAATTTTGTGTCGACAATTATTTTTTGAAATTATAATATTATAAAGAATTTTTTCCTAATAGACTTATATTTGCTACTAGCAGTAGCAATCTTCTGTTTGCGAGTGCTCTTTTTGTTTATGTCATCCAGGTTTTGTTAGATGTTTGCTTTGTCCATTCTCTAATAGTAAGAAATACTGGTTTAATCAAACTCTTAATTCTTCATTTTCCTCCTCTTTGTCACATTTCATTACTTTTATCTTTTTGTAAAATGAATTTCTTCCTCACATTAGATCAGATGCATTCCATTCAGTATTTCTTGTCATACAGTTTTTATTTATGCTAAAAGAACAATATTTTCCATGTATTAATAATATCTGTAATTTCTTTCTTGGACAGTTACTTTATTCTTTCAACAAACAAAAAAGAAGAGAAGCTTTTCTATACTTTTTAATAAATTTAAAGTTTATTATTTTTTCTCATTATAAGAAATTATATTTTTATGAGAATTATTTGGAAAATAAAGATACAAAGATTAGAAAATTTTTTTCAAGCATTTTATTTTCTGATAAATTGATACTTATATCATAAAAATATTAGAAACTCTTTCTTACACAATTTTAACCACTTACATCAATGTCTAAAATCTAAAAATTGAAATTCTTGAAAGAAATTTGGAAATTTGTTCCATTTGTTTTATATATTCAATAGAAGTATTATTATTTTGGTAAAGCTTGATTTAATTTCATTGTTTGCACTACCCACTGAAATCAATAATAAAAAAACTTGTTTGCAATAATAATCATTCAGATTAATAAAGTATATTGATTATTACTTGACACAACCTAAAGGAGTTTTCTCATTATGCACTTACCTATACAGCATTAATAATGCACACCTGCTCATAGCTAAATCCATCTATTAATATGTTTAATAAATTATCGCACCTAAGGAGTTTTCAATAATAAATATTTGCTATTATTGATTTAGTAATACAATTTCTCAAAATATTTATATGTTCAGGTTCATTTTCAGCATTAACCCAAATACTAAAATTTGGGAAAGCATTTAAGCTTTCAAAATTTTGAGTACCCAGGTTGTTATATTTTGAGATCACAGAGTACAAAATAAAACTGAAGGTTTCAATTATGTAAATATGGTAGTGTATCACTGCTTAACATTTTTGGAGGAGGTGAAATTTCTGGGATCTATTTTTTTATTTTTCAGGTGAGAAATCACTAATTCTACCCCTTAATTAACATCCTAAAAAATTTCAGTATGACCTCATTTCACAGAGATAGCTGAAATTTCAGCAAAATCTTTTATTAGCCATATCCACAAAAGAAGCATTTTAGGATATACAAGATCTGTTCATAAAAACTTTTTATTTACAATCCATTCATTATACATGGGCTCTTATCACCTTCGAAATAGTTCCCCTGTGAAGCCATGCAATGCTTCAAACAGTTTTCCCACTCTTCATAGCAGTGTTGGAACTCAAAATCTGGAATATTCTTCAAATTGTCAGTTATGTTTTCTACTGTTCAAAAAAGATGTCCAGTTTTTTTTTTTAAATCAATAACAGGAAAAAGTCACAGGGACTCAAGTCAGGTGAATAAGGTGGTTGAGGAACTACAGGAATGCTTTTCTTTGCCAAAAACTCATTGAGAGTGCAATGTGACAAGGTGCATTGTCATGATGCAGCATCCAGTTGGCTTTGATGGTTGGTCTCACCAACCATGAGCAACTGAGCAACATGACCAACATGAGCAACTCTTTTCTGCAGTCTTTCAAGAATTTCAACATATCGATTTACAGTCTTAAAAATCTGTTATGGACAATGCCATTACCATCAAAGAAACAAATTAGCATGGTTTTTTTTTTATTCAGGATGCTGCATCATGACAATGCACCTTGTCATACTGCACTCTCAATTAATGAGTTTTTGGCAAAGAAATACATTCCTCAACCTCCTTATTCACCTGACTTGAGTCCCTGCGACTTTTTCCTGTTACCAACTTTAAAAAAACACCTCAAAGGACACCATTTTGGAACAGTAAAAAACATTTTAAAAAATTTAACCGACCATCTGAAGGATATTCCAGTTTCTGAGTTCCAACACTGCTATGAAGAATGGGAAAACCATTTAAGAATGGGAAGTCCAAGAATAATTGGATTGTAAATAAAAGGTTTTTGTGCACCAGTCTCATTACTTTATTTACAGACCTTGCATGTTTATAGAACTTTTTCCATTATTTTCACGAGCAAAATAGGTTATGATAGTCCTGGGAGAACTTTGTGATACATTCTGTACACATTGTAATAAATTCATTTTGTGAACAATAAGCAAGCTCACGATAGCCCATTGAGATGAGGATGAAATAATAAGGTCTACATTCTCAGGCCGACCATTCCTGAGATATGTGGTTAATTGAACTCAACCCACAAAACATCAGTATTCACCATTCAAAATCCATGTAAAAGTAATTTACCTAGTGTCTGAACCTCAGGAACCTTCGACTTTGAAAATAATGTGTTAAACAACTAATTTGTGGCAAGAAATTTACTGTTAGACCACAACCTGTTGGTTTATTAATAAATAGTCCTAAATATATATATATATATATATATATATATATATATATATATATATATAATTCATTTTGTATGTTACATACTGTGATAGATGTTTTGAGCTTTTTCAATATTATTTACTGCATTTTGTTGTACTTATCATTACTGTATATATCATCCCACAGGGAAAGGCCATTCTCACAAAGTAGATAAAGAAGGAAAAATAGAATACAATATCCTTTTTGTCCTTATCCTTTTGGTTATTAAATAGAACATAATAACAAATTCATTATGTGTGATACTGAGCTGAAGTTGGAATCTAGCATAAACTTCCAAATCTCTGTTTTTTGTGAATAGTTTCACTAATTAAATAATTTTTTTAATAGAATATTATGAGAATTACAAAATTAAAAATAAGCAGATCATTATCTCAGAACTCACTTCCAATAACTTGTTCCATCCAAAATTTAAAAAAAATCCATTCAAAAAAAAATGCTCAAAATTAATAATATCTAAAAAAAATCTGAAATAATTATAAATTTTGAAGGAAAAAAGTAGATAACTTATAAATCTTATAAGATTTATGATAAGATTTATATTAATCAAAATCAGATGAAAGGAAAATTTTAAAATATCTGTTTCTAAATGATTATTGGGTAATACTGAGTGCCATTATTATTATTTAAAAATTATGAATTACTGAGTGTATCAAACAATGAAGCTTAAGAATAACAAAATTTTTTATTTGTAAATTATCTAGCATAATAGTATTAATATTGGTACTAATTTTTGATAATTTATTCATAAATGTGCTACAATGGAAACTTGAATGAGTAAAAGAGCAAAATGATGGAAAAATATTTTTGGTTATAGCACTGCTTACAAAATATCTTATGTTCACCTTATGATGAATTTTAAAATAACATGAACTTTAAATTTGAATATTTTGTACTTGAAATTTTTTTTAACAGAATTACTTTGATTCAAACAAACATATTACAAAGTTATACTTGCGGTAATTTAGTTATTTCATAACCACAAGAACCTTTCTGCTGATCTTGTATTGGTATTCTAGATGATGCAGATTTTGAATCACTGGGAGTCCAGTTAAGTGCAGCTAATGTTTGGCGTCTAATAAGTGCAAGTAGCTTATCATATTGTTCAGTAGTAGTAGTTCCACTTGAATTATTTAATGAATTTTTTGCAGTTAAACGTGGAAGATCAACATATAAGTTTATTTCTTCCACATGGAATACACGCCATATCGGAGAAGGCTGCCTTAAAACTAAACGCATGACAAGTAAATCTTTCCATGGTACTGAACTTTCAGTTGCTACAATAGAGATAAATCCATGGCTACCTTTTTATTATCCATGGCTACCTTTTTATTATCCATGGCTAAACTTTTTATTTACAATCCATTCATTATACATGGGCTCTTATCACCTTCGAAATAGTTCCCCTGTGAAGCCATGCAATGCTTCAAACAGTTTTCCCACTCTTCATAGCAGTGTTGGAACTCAAAATCTGGAATATTCTTCAAATTGTCAGTTATGTTTTCTACTGTTCAAAAAAGATGTCCAGTTTTTTTTTTTTTAAATCAATAACAGGAAAAAGTCACAGGGACTCAAGTCAGGTGAATAAGGTGGTTGAGGAACTACAGGAATGCTTTTCTTTGCCAAAAACTCATTGAGAGTGCAATGTGACAAGGTGCATTGTCATGATGCAGCATCCAGTTGGCTTTGATGGTTGGTCTCACCAACCATGAGCAACTGAGCAACATGACCAACATGAGCAACTCTTTTCTGCAGTCTTTCAAGAATTTCAACATATCGATTTACAGTCTTAAAAATCTGTTATGGACAATGCCATTACCATCAAAGAAACAAATTAGCATGGTTTTTTTTTTTATTCAGGATGCTGCATCATGACAATGCACCTTGTCATACTGCACTCTCAATTAATGAGTTTTTGGCAAAGAAATACATTCCTCAACCTCCTTATTCACCTGACTTGAGTCCCTGCGACTTTTTCCTGTTACCAACTTTAAAAAAACACCTCAAAGGACACCATTTTGGAACAGTAAAAAACATTTTAAAAAATTTAACCGACCATCTGAAGGATATTCCAGTTTCTGAGTTCCAACACTGCTATGAAGAATGGGAAAACCATTTAAGAATGGGAAGTCCAAGAATAATTGGATTGTAAATAAAAGGTTTTTGTGCACCAGTCTCATTACTTTATTTACAGACCTTGCATGTTTATAGAACTTTTTCCATTATTTTCACGAGCAAAATAGGTTATGATAGTCCTGGGAGAACTTTGTGATACATTCTGTACACATTGTAATAAATTCATTTTGTGAACAATAAGCAAGCTCACGATAGCCCATTGAGATGAGGATGAAATAATAAGGTCTACATTCTCAGGCCGACCATTCCTGAGATATGTGGTTAATTGAACTCAACCCACAAAACATCAGTATTCACCATTCAAAATCCATGTAAAAGTAATTTACCTAGTGTCTGAACCTCAGGAACCTTCGACTTTGAAAATAATGTGTTAAACAACTAATTTGTGGCAAGAAATTTACTGTTAGACCACAACCTGTTGGTTTATTAATAAATAGTCCTAAATATATATATATATATATATATAATTCATTTTGTATGTTACATACTGTGATAGATGTTTTGAGCTTTTTCAATATTATTTACTGCATTTTGTTGTACTTATCATTACTGTATATATCATCCCACAGGGAAAGGCCATTCTCACAAAGTAGATAAAGAAGGAAAAATAGAATACAATATCCTTTTTGTCCTTATCCTTTTGGTTATTAAATAGAACATAATAACAAATTCATTATGTGTGATACTGAGCTGAAGTTGGAATCTAGCATAAACTTCCAAATCTCTGTTTTTTGTGAATAGTTTCACTAATTAAATAATTTTTTTAATAGAATATTATGAGAATTACAAAATTAAAAATAAGCAGATCATTATCTCAGAACTCACTTCCAATAACTTGTTCCATCCAAAATTTAAAAAAAATCCATTCAAAAAAAAATGCTCAAAATTAATAATATCTAAAAAAAATCTGAAATAATTATAAATTTTGAAGGAAAAAAGTAGATAACTTATAAATCTTATAAGATTTATGATAAGATTTATATTAATCAAAATCAGATGAAAGGAAAATTTTAAAATATCTGTTTCTAAATGATTATTGGGTAATACTGAGTGCCATTATTATTATTTAAAAATTATGAATTACTGAATGTATCAAACAATGAAGCTTAAGAATAACAAAATTTTTTATTTGTAAATTATCTAGCATAATAGTATTAATATTGGTACTAATTTTTGATAATTTATTCATAAATGTGCTACAATGGAAACTTGAATGAGTAAAAGAGCAAAATGATGGAAAAATATTTTTGGTTATAGCACTGCTTACAAAATATCTTATGTTCACCTTATGATGAATTTTAAAATAACATGAACTTTAAATTTGAATATTTTGTACTTGAAATTTTTTTTAACAGAATTACTTTGATTCAAACAAACATATTACAAAGTTATACTTGCGGTAATTTAGTTATTTCATAACCACAAGAACCTTTCTGCTGATCTTGTATTGGTATTCTAGATGATGCAGATTTTGAATCACTGGGAGTCCAGTTAAGTGCAGCTAATGTTTGGCGTCTAATAAGTGCAAGTAGCTTATCATATTGTTCAGTAGTAGTAGTTCCACTTGAATTATTTAATGAATTTTTTGCAGTTAAACGTGGAAGATCAACATATAAGTTTATTTCTTCCACATGGAATACACGCCATATCGGAGAAGGCTGCCTTAAAACTAAACGCATGACAAGTAAATCTTTCCATGGTACTGAACTTTCAGTTGCTACAATAGAGATAAATCCATGGCTACCTGTTTCTTCATGAGGTGATGGCATTAGATTTTTATGAACAACTGATAGCGACCATACTTCTGTTTGTTCAGTTTTGATTAAAACACTAAGCCAAGCTGTGTAATAATTTCGAAACACAAGTTCTCCAACAGTAGAAGGAACAGTAAAAGTGATGTCTAAAATTGAACACCCTGGTAAGGAGACTGTCTCATCTTCCAGACATATTGGAACTGGACCCTTAACACTGAATTCAACAGTCTCTCTACCTGTTGTCCTCGGTCGACCAGCTGTAGACCCTGATAAACAAGACGATGATTTTCCTTTCCATTCACCAATTTCCATCCCTTTAAACATGAAATATTTAAATAACTGTAGGATAAAATAAAAATAATACAATCATTTAAACATTTCTCATGCAATTATCTGTTGGTGGTACAGCAGAATTTTATTTAAACTATCAATGAAATCAATTATTTGTTATGGTTACTTCAGAAAATATGATATTCAGTTCCTCATTGAGTGAGGTTACAGTTTGAAATAATTATTATCAACCATAAATATCTGAGGCAAACCAATATCTAATAATAAAATATATATGTAACCATTAAAATAAAATACTTACTACTACTTTGCAAATATTTAATTGGGCCAGCTTAACTAATGACAATTTTCCAACTGTCTAAATGGCAAAAATACATAAAACATGAATTTTAAAGAAATGACAGATTTATCAATAATGAACCACAAAATTAAAAAAAAAATTGAGCAAAACTTATTGATTACTTCTTAGATCATACTCTGTTCTAGATATAATGGTTCTGTTTGTATTAGGTGATACATTCATTACTACTGATATTCAGTTAAATACATTGGGTACTATGTTTAAAACATCTGATGTGTACAGCACACATGACTTTCTTTTACACCTATTAAAGTACATATACACATTTTTTAAAATGAAAAGTACATATAATTTTATTTCATTAATAATTTGATATTTTTTCACATTTTATTTTTTCACTTTTTTTTAATCAATATTGAATTATTATTTATTGTAGTTTTTTTATAATTGGAAGTTAATAATTATTAATAAATAAATATATTTAAATTAAAAAAAATAAAGTTAAAAAAGGGATGAAGTCTGATTTGAATCAATGTGCCTTCCCCTTGCAAGATCCAAATATTTCATTAATTAAAATTCTATTTGGCTATAACTCTGGAATGAATGAAAATAAATACCACTTATATCATTGAAAAGCTCTCTCAATGAGGACTTACTGCAGTAAAGAAAAAATCCAAAATCCAAATTGTTTGGTTTTTGGGCTTTTTTGGTATACTCATTGTAATCAAAAGCGGAGGTGTACAACTAGATGTTACAACAATCCTAAATCTACAATTTCAACATCCTACGGCTGATCATTTTTTATACATACATGCATATGTGCATATGTAAATCAGATGTCACAAACTAGTCAAAATGAATTCAGGGATGGTCAAAATGGATATTTCCATCGAAAACCAAAATTTTTCTCTATCTATAATACTATCTTATCTATCTTTTATCTATCTATAGTACTTCGTACAAGTAAGTAATATTTTTTTTAATTTATTCATTTTGTATAATTTAATATTTTATTTTTAAATTACTTTTACTTTTTTTATTGATTACCGATTCAATAATAATTAATGTACTTTACTCCAGTTAAACAGTAATACAAATTTTATTATGTATGCTAAAAATTATGAAGTATAGCAATCATAGCAAACACTACTGATGAGATTGTTTGATTGCTACTGTATTGATAATGACAGGTTTATTTCTTCTTCTGAAAACAAATCATGAGTAGTTATAATGAAATATTTCAATAAATAAGGTGTTGAAAATAATTTGTATTTTATTAACAGTGAACATAATATTTATAATAAAAATATGTTCAACTCCAGAGCTGCAGTAAATATTAACTGCATTTTATTGATAAAAATCATTTTTTTATTAATCATAAACCTTTTTCCATTATTTTTCTGAAATTAATCTTTTTAAGATTCATAATATTCCTATGTACTGTTAAATAAACCACCAATTACAGAATATTGAGATAAAACATATCTTACCTTAATGCTTCATTCTTATCTCGATATTCTATACTGTATTAAATGGTTTATTTAGTAGAATTAAAATACAAACCTTTTTTTAAATATCAAATCTAAATTAAAAAGTCATTAGGCTCTATTTGTTCATCAACAGACATAGTTCATCTGTCTTCTTAAGTTCTTTCTCATGAATTATATTCATTTAGAATGTTTCTGATATGTATTTATAGTCATGAAAGTTTAAAAAAATAGTCTTCAAATTAGGTTTGTATACCTACTAAAAAATAAAAGGATAATTTTATCAGTCTTTACCTATTGCTGATATTTGTAACGAAGTGCCTTTTATCTGAAAGTTCAAATATTGGTTAAGCTTAACATTTTTCCTCTGCAAAATTCATTTTTCATTACAATTATCATAAAAAGTTGACTATAACTGGAAGTAAACCAGAACTTTACAAGAGAATAAATTAATTAACCAGTCTCAGAACATGAGTATTTCCTAAAGCCCTGAAAGTAAGAAAGAATAATGATAATAAAATTTCTTCATTTCTCAGTTTTTGAAAAAGCAGTCATGATTCATTTATGAAAAAGATAAATTATTTTAGTTTCTCTGTTTGATTTCAGAGGACAGTATTAGTATGAAAATGATCATAAAAAATTTTTTGAGATAATTACCATTGCTTAAAATGTGTTAAAAAATGATGTCCAAACTTTTCAATATTTTTGATATCATTTTTTATGACCTGTTTTTTTAAATTTAACTATATAAATTAATTATTACAAATTCCAAAGATGTAAACAATTTATTTTCTGTGAAGGACATTAGACATCACTGTACTAAAATTCACTTTTAGAAAATGTTGAATACATTTAATAGATCAGCAAGTCAATAATAACATAATGGAACAGCACTTGTAAAAGTTTTTATAACTTAGGATTTTAATTTGAATAACTTTATATAAATAACAGTTTATTTAGCAGGACACCTTAATTGTCGATAAAGATTAATAATCTATCCACAAAGACTGAATGTAAAACTCATTCACTGTGTAAAAAAAAATTATTATAATTTGTCAATAAAACTCATTATTATTTAATAAAGCTCATTATTAAAAAGTTGTCTATTGATGAGAAAGTTATCTATCTCACAAAATTAAATCTGAATCCTTGTCACAGCAAAGACTAATTGAATGCAAAGTACACCACTTTTTCTCCTAGTTGAAGTGGTATGTGTAACTCATTGTTTCAAAACAGACATGGTACAAAGTTACTTATGCAATCTGCCTTCCTTATGGCTGTGACATATGCAGAGAACCTTAGGTACAAAAACCACCAATCATTAGTTGCTTTCTCTGATTCATTACGTTTATTATATAAATTAGAACCTGTGATAAACTAAGGTAATGTGTCACTTGTAGAGCTACATATCACCTGCACTTTAAAAAAATAAACATAAGTACAATTGGAAAACTGGTATGCAATAGTTGTATTCAGTTCAGGGAAGAAAGTAATGGGAAACCCACTTTACTCTTCAACTTAGTAAGCCTTTACATGTTACTCTTAATAATATCTATTGTTTTGGAATGTCTTTTGACTATCGGATTACCAACAACTGTTATGGTTGTGGCACTTAAATATAAACAACCAACTGTTATAGGCCAATGATCTACTATTTGCTTATCACACTTTTAAATTATTTCTTTTTACAAGTTTTTTCAGTAGACTTTAAAATTAATTGAAAAAGCATATTGAATGCTTGTATTTGCACAGTCAGCTTATGACTGACTTTGCAAATGTTTAAAAAAAATTACAGATAAAGATTTTTGCTTTGAAATATAGTATTTAGAAAAAAAAAATTTTTGGATGTTGTTTTTTATATTGTCTTTTTTTACTTTTATTCACTGTTGGAGTTCTTTCAATCTTTTCTATAAATGCATATTTAATAGATTTATTGAAAAAAGCAAGCAAATTTAAACAAATACAATGAATTAGAAATGCAGAATTGAACATTTGATATGCAGAATTGTAATATCTCTATTATTATTCTGATATTAACATAAACCATGACTGACATTTAATGAGATGTACTAAATCTTCTATTACTAATATAACTTTAAACTTCCATAATACTAGTAATCCTTTGTTTTCATTTTTTATCAATTTTTCATTTTTATTATATAAAACAAAAATATATAATCATGCAAACTCCTCAATTCAAAGTTTTAATTAGATATTGGGTAATTTATATACTCACAAATCCTAATTTATAAACAGTTTCAGAAAAAAATATTTAACACCAACAAATCAAAGGAATTTTACAGAAAAATAATTAAAATAAAATCCGTAGTTAAGCTTCCATTGTTTTTAAGTAGCAAGTGATATAAACAGAATGGTTACCTTAGGAACCAACAGTGGCTCCCATAGCAACTGAAAATATTATGTGAGGGGTTTTCTTGCAGAGAATAGGTAGATGAAGAATTACGGCCATACAGTTTTTAAAAAAAAATTAAATAATAGACAAATCATTTCTTTTATATCAAATAAATCAAACCCAAATTTGAATAAAAAAGATTATTATCTGTTCAGTTTACCACAATCTTTTAGCTATTTTTTGAGCATAAAGGAACAACACAGAGAAAGGTAGATGAAGTAAAAAGAAAATGAAAATAAAAATATAAAAAATGAAAACGAAGTAAAAAGAAAATCAATTGTGGAAAATATCTTGTTGAATGCTTACCTAAATACATACAACCGGTACAAATGATATCTGGAGATGAACTTGAAAAATATTAATAGCTCAAGCAGGAATCATACCTATCTTGTCATTCATAAATAAACTATCAAGATGCTTAGTTTACAAGAACTAGCATTACTGTAATAGATGTACCCAATAGAGCCTACACTTTGAGATCATGTGTAACCTGATCTCTTTGAGATGCAATGCTCAGATACATTTTAAAACAAATACCGATTAATTATCACAAATTGATTCAAGTTGTGAAGTGTTTGAGTTGAATGGTTTGAAAGAAAAGTATGGAACCTATTCAGTCTACAGTCAACATCAAGGGAGATCAGCAAATTCTCATTAACACAAAAGCTAAAGTATGTTTGGTAACTCTTGATAAGTTAAGCTGACCGTGTATTGAAATTATTGGTTTACTCAAAGATATGGTACGGTGTACCATTCTACATTAAAAAAAATATATATTTTTTTAATCACTGGCCATGCTATTTCACACCTTAGGTAGCAACAGTGCATCTAACTACACATGTGGTTCAGTCATGAATTGTTGAAGGGGATAGCCAACCAGGAGCTAAGGTTTTGTTTCAATTTTTTTTCATATGTACTGCTATAAAAAGATTACATTTAAACAAAACCATACTATTTGTAAAATAAAAGGTACTTTTATTTTTAAGTAAAATGAATAAATGATGAAGAGGGAAAACCAAACCCTGCAGATCTTCATTTTTAATAATTTAATTAGTTATTATTTTCCTTATATCTACTAAATAAAATTCTTTTGGTGTAACAATTAAACTTTTATTACATTTACTTGTTTGATTGCCCTGTCCTATGAATTAAGACCCTAGCTGCAGGCAACAGGGCATAGTCAAGGTTTTAGATCAAGGAAAGACCATTAGTATGATGGTTAGAAATTAATAATAATTTATTCACATTAGTAGTTGTGGGCAGGCAGTATCTTAGGTATGATGAGGTACTGTCCAAGGGAGGGTGGTAGTATTCCTAAAAAAATGTTACAATGCGCATAAGGATACTGTGCCATTTATCGTCAGTAAACCAACATATACACGATTACAAATTAGAGAGTTATACCATAGATGATACCATAACAAGAAGATGTATGAATCTACACAAGATGAAGAAATAATTGTTGTAAAGTAGTAAGTGATATGGCCTGTAATGGCTTTTTTTATCTAAATAATTGCTGATTATGACCTTAACATCAACCTTATCTAGCTAATGTATTTCAGGCTGAAAACAACAAAAAACTACAATGGTATTTCCAAGAAACTTTTTCTCATTACTTCTTTTTTTTAAGTAAATGCTTATGATTGCTTCCTCTTGGACAAAATACATGACATAAACTAGTCTCTAGGTCAAATCTCAAGAGATTATAGAGAATGTAAGAAGAATCATGACATTCTTCAAGTTAGAATGTGGAATGTTAGAGGTTTTATAGTTGTAGGTAGGTAATTTTGAATAAGAAAGAGTTACTCTTACATGGATTTGATTACTAGATCATGGATACCGATGTTTTTTGGTGGTTGGGTTTCAATTAACCACACACCTTGGGAACGGTTGACATGAGACTGTACTACACTGCGTTTGCAGTCATACATATCATCCTCAGAAGTAATACCTTATAGTGGTTCTGGAGGTTAAACAGAAAAAAAAAACAAAAGAGTTAGATTAAAACCAGGTGTAGTTGGAATTAGTGAGGTAAAATGGAAATATGGACAAGATTTTTGGTCAGGAGTTTAGAATTAACACGAATTAAATAATAAGATTTTGGAGGAGGAGTAAATATTGAGTAAGAAAAGAAGGCAAAGAGTGATTTTACAAGTAGATACAGTCAAAGAATTATTTTAATTTGGATAGATTCATACTCAAGCTTTGTACCACAGTGCAAATTTAAAAAAAAATAAAGAGATAAAACGTTATATGAAAAAAGAAGTCATATAAAATATGTAAAAGGAGATGATAATTTACTTAGGACTGGAGTGCCATAGTGCAGAGATAAGATGAGGAATTAGTTGAAGATTAGCAATTAGGAATCACACTTAGAATCGTGCACTAAGTATAAATGAATGTCACAACCAACCTATAAAAAGCATAAAAAAATAAGATAATTTGATTATGTTTAAGAAAAACAGTTAGGTAATAAGTTAAACTACCAAATAATCTATTTAATATTAGTACCAGTACTAAAACTGATGAATAAATGCTGAATAAAAATGTAAAATATACTGAAGGCTAAAAATTGAATACAACATATAAATGTAACTAACTAGAAGGGTGAAGGGACAAAGGAAGTTGAAATATAGATTAAGGTAGAGAAAAATACGATTGTAAAGACAAATGTAGCATTCACAAAAATAAGAGAAAAAATTTGGAGAAATAAAGCCATAATGTCTAAACCATGTTAAAAGTTTGTAGGAATATATAGAAATACGAATAGTAGTACAGAGAAACATTATTTGATAAAGCACTAAAGAAGAGAAAGAAATTGTTGAAAATTCCAATATGATCTCAATTTGACAGAACTCTGAAAGATTTAAACAAAACTAAGTAGCCTAAGTAGATCTAACTAGGTATCTGAGGAACATACATAAGATCCTTTACTTTTCTCCAATGGAAAAAATCATAGTCTGATCAGGTGACCTTGGAGGTCACTGCAAACAAGCTCTGTCATTGGGCTCATACCAACCAATCCAGCAGTTAGGAAAAATATCATTTAACCATTCCCAAACATGGTTACGCCAGTGAGAGGGACACCATTTTGTTGCCAAATAAAATTCCCAAGTCTATCTTGCAGTTGAGAAAAGAGCCATGTATGCAGCATATAATACATGCAAATCCTGTTACAATTGCTGCAGAAAAAAATAATGACTTGTAAACTTACTATTGGGATAAATATTTAATTTTGGGTAGTCCCTTTCACTTTATAAGAGTTCATGGAAATTCTCTGATGCCCAGATTCAGAAATTATGTGTGTTAACTTTTCCAGATAAAATGTTGATTCATCACTAAATAAAATACAATCAAGAAAGTCATCTTCATGGTGCAACTTTTTGAATGCAAAGTTGGGGCACACAACAGTCCCTTGGCTTCTGAGCCTTTAACAGCTGTAAACAATGCAGATATATGAGGTGCGACAATAAAGTAATGAGACTGATTTTTCTTTGCAAGATGTGGCAACCCTGCAGCTTGCGTAGGCACACCATCTTTGACTTTGGTCTATAAGCTACTTCTAGTCCAAGCGGCACATTGATGCAACTGTTCAGTCGTGAGTTGTGCTGTAATAAGTGAACACGTGTTTGTGTCTCTCATCACAGAAATGAAACCGCAAAATATTGCGCAACGGTATGCCATTTCTTTTTGCGTTAAATTGGGTGAAAATGCGACGACAACTTACGGTAAGCTTCAGAAGGCTTTTGAAGAGGAGGTCAAGTTTTTCGGTGGCATAAAATTTTTAGTGAAGGCAGAACGAATGTTGAAGATGAAGACCACAGTGGACGACCATCAACCTCACGGACAGATGTCAACTTGACCAGGGTGCATGAAATCGTACGATCTGATCGAAGATTATCCATGAAAATGATTGCAGAAGAACTCAACATCAATCGAGAAACAGTTTGTCTAATATTAACTGAAGATCTTGGTATGAGAAAGATTTGTGCAAAAATCTCACACAACAACAGCGAGAAACACAGAAAAATGTGGCAGCCGATCTGTTAGAGCAAATGGAAATCAATCCAGATTTGTTGAGCCGTGTTATCACTGGTGATGAAGGTTGGTTTTTTCAATACGATCCAGAGACAAACGCCAAAGTTCGCAATGGTGCTCAAAGGGATCACCCAGACCAAAAAAAGCTTGTATGTCAAAGTCAAAAGTGAAATGCATGCTTGTGTGCTTCTTCGATTCCAAGGGAATTGTTCATAAAGAGTGGGTGCCTCCTGGACAAACAGTTAACCAATATTTCTACAAAGAAATTTTAGAAAGACTTCGTAAACGAGTTCTTCATGTCCGTGCCAACATTGCTGATAATTGGATTCTGCATCACGATAATGCGCCATCCCATACTGTTCTGTCAGTACAGCAATTTTTAACCTCAAAACAAATTTCAGAACTACCACATCCACCTTATTCACCGGATATCGCTCCGTGCGACTTTTTTCTATTTCCAAGAGTCAAAATGGCGGTCAAGTGACTCCATTTTCAAACAACACAAGATGTCCAAAAAGCTGTGACGAGGGACACAAACACGTGTTCACTTATTACAGCACAACTCACGACTGAGCAGTTGCATCAATGTTCCGCTTGGACTAGAATTAGCTTATAGACCAAGGTCAAAGATGGTGTGCCTACGCAAGCTGCAGGGTTGCCACATCTTGCAAAGAAAAATCAGTCTCATTACTTTATTGTCGCACCTCGTATATGTTAGCGTTTCCTTCAACCATTCCACAATCATCACCACCATTAGTAGTTTGCAGCCACCCTTCTGCAGGAAAGATTCCCTAACACATTCTACATTTTCTTCAGATACACTTGGTCGTCCTGTATTTTACACAGAGATTCAGTAATTTCCAATCAATTACGCCATTAAAATTGGCACTTGGAGGACACAATTAACTTTCTACAGAACACACGTTAAACTGTAACTACAGATTCACATTTAGAAAACTGCAAAACAGAGAAGGCTTTCAATTCAGGAGTCGCCATCTTTACTAAAGGTGCTGTCAAGTAGAAGGGCAGTAATTAAGATGACCATTCACATAACTAAAACTGTCCTTTATCCTCTTTTAATTCTAGCCTTAAATCAACATTGTACACCTCTTCCAAGTTGAACCGCCGTAGTCTACTGCGCAAGCAGAGACTGGTCGGGAAGGAATTACTCTGAAAGGTGGTAGTGTACGTAAAGACCTATCAGTCTTGATTGTATGGGCACAGGAATTAAAGGTACATTTCTTTTAGCAGGAATTCAAAATGTAACATTAATAATGATTATACCACTATGACAATGCTTTATAAGTAAAACATTATAGAAAAACCTCTCCACATTAGAATTCAATGGGAAATGAATTTTTCTCAGCACAGGAGCTTATTTATAGTGAAAGATCTAATTGTAAAATCCTTGCAGTACACTAGATTTTATTGCTGATAAATGAATTTGACTTTTACTGTCAGTTTTATTTGAAATCTGAACAGCATTTTCTAAGTTAATGGAATTATTTAATTCATCAATAAAATTAAGTGTACATTCACAATCTCCATTAATTTTACATTCTATAGTTTGAGTATATTTAAAGGACTATTAAGATTTAAGACTATTATTATTTTTTTTTTTAATTATTTGTTTCACAATGATGTATATGTTTAATGAACTGATCTTTAGAAGCAAATGCTGCAGGACATAATTGACACTGATTAAAGAATGGTTGACCTAAGTTCGTGCTATCAATTCCATTTTCAGAAATAATTTTTGAAACAATGACCTGTATATCATCTTTTGCCATACACCATTTGATGAATAGGAAATTGTCTATTTTGCAATAGACCTTTTGAATAGGTTTGAAACAGCTTCTTATGATTTAATAATTTATTAGAATATTTTTTCATGTGTGAATAAATTGCATTTTTATTTTTGAAAATACAGTACCATATTTGGAATTCATATATACTGCTGTTAGCAGCAGTCCACCTTACCTTTTGAGGTGGCTCATTAATTTGAACGTTAGAAGAATCTTTTATTACTCTGTCAACCAGATTGTTTGTGAATAAAGAATGCCAACTTCATCCACAATTATGAGATATGAATCATTATGCATGTTAGTAATCATAGTTTCATATTCTTATCTTCTCTGAGATTCATTTTTTCTGTCTTGATCAAAATGTTTACATTCTAAACTATTCTCTTTATTTAAACCATGTTTGAATTGTGTTTCAATTCTGAAATAGGTATAGGATTATAATATGAAATATTTGAAGGAAGTGAACTTGTATGAAGAAAACCTTGTTACAAATAATATCAGAGGACATTGTATATTAGGTCCATTCTCAATACACCTGGTTTCATTTTGATGTGAGCTCTTTTGTTTCATGCAAGAAAACCTCTCTTAATAAATTACTATTAGTTTGTATTGAGTCACTGTTTACTGTGCTTATAACATTGTTCCTGAAGAAATAGTTGTTTCTATTTTTACAATGTGTGAAATGACAATAATTACGATAGCATAATTACTACTGTAGAAAGGACAGCTCATTTAGAACATCCCTTTGTTCCTGTATTGTTAAAAAATAAATAAATAAATATTATTTTTACAATATCTGAAAAACGCTTGGATAAAACAGTTGAAATAATGTTAAGTTTTACAGTATAATTCTTCATTTATTTCACAATTAAATTAAAGTTAATGAAAAGTACCTCTTTGTTTAGCAATTGCTCTTAGGTCATAATAATACTAGTAACTTGAACTGATAATGTAAATTATTGGCTGCTTGTCTTCTTGTTAGGGTTTAGTTAGTTTTATCTAGTGTTTGTGTTGTGTTGTTTATTATTTCGTGTCTAGTTGTGTTATTGTTGTCTTTGAATACTTTGATTGTTCTTGTTTTCTCATTAGGGTCTTCTAATTGTAGATTTTGTCTTTTGATTTATTACTTTATTGTTTTGATTAGTATTTTATTATTGTGGTTTCATCTAGTTATTATCGTTATTGTGTGTATCTAGTTCTCGTTGGTGTTATGCGTTGATCTCATTCTCCTCTCGAGTAGGTTGTGCAGCTCAATCAGTGTAGTCTCATTTGAGACTGATAAATGGTATCAGTTTAGGGTTAGTGTCCATGTTAGGCGGCATACACCAATGTGAATGTCACTTGTGGCATTCGCATCTGGCATCTTGACAGCAGTCAAGACTGAAATATGTCTTGAGGCTATTTGAAGATGACCTAAAAAACAGCCTCTAAGGCCTACATAGAGAGGGAGTGGCGTGGCGGTTGGTCCCATCACATGGTGGGTGTCTTCCCCTCGGGGTCAAGATGTCCTTTTTCCTCTTTTAATTCTAGCCTTAAATCAACACTGTACACCTTTAACAAGAGATATACCAAAACCTTGATATTCTTTATTGTACACCAGTATTTTAAATCTATTCTCTATTCCATTAAGGATTAAAAACAGTTGAAACCTCTCTTAATGGCAGTTTTTTTCCATGTAGATGTATGATGAACTTTTTCCTTCAGATTGATGAACTTAAGTTCATCAATAGAAGGATTTTTTGAAATTCATTGCAATATAAAGCAACATTTCTATTGATTGATAGTTCAAAATAATCAATAGAATTACATAACAGTATCATAAGAATTCAGTATCACTTGAAAATAAATCAAAATTGGGTAAGAAAACTATACTGAAGTAGAATAGAATCTAAAAATAATCAGATATAAAACATTGATGTTTTATTTCATTTAATATCAGTAATAATGTAAGTAGGAATGTAAAGAATATTATTAAAGAAAATTAATCATAAATCTATGTTTTAAGAAGTTTCAAAAATACAAAACAAAATGATTATGTTTATTTTAAAAAGTACATTGCACATATCTCTGCAAAATATAAATACAATTATAAAGTAAAAGTATATACTTTTTAAACTAAAAAGAATAACATAACTATTTCTAGTAAGTCTTTTTGATTTTATTTAAAATACAATCATAATTAATCATGAATTACTAAGAATTAAAAAAAAAATGTAGCATGTAAGAAATGCCATTACAGGCGGTTTCTTATCATATATATATATATATATATATAATTATTAAAAATTTGTACAATTCACTGTTTCACAGTATTACTGTAAAATGTCAAACTGAAATATTTAAGTTAAAAATAAGCTGCAACAGCATCCACGGAAACCATGCTCATTGTATAATTGAAGCAGAACTGAATTTAACATAATTTTTTTTCTGAGAGGATGCCAAGTAATTCAACTGTGATAGTCCCAATCTGGATACAATTGTGATGGTGACTATCCACTGAAAGAGGTAATGTTTTAAAATTACAAAATGATGATGCATCCATTATCCCAGCCACCACATCAATCATTGACAAACTAACCACAAAATAATTAAAATTACCCACTACCCATTAAAAAAAACTGGATAATTATTTTAAAAAAATGGTTGACTATTATTTCTACTGCTCCACTGTTATATTTTTTTTGGCATTTTATAACATAATTACCAAAAATATTCATTGCTACAGTATGATTCATTAATGTACATGTAATATATAAAATTTGTTCTATTCTATAAGTAGCAGACTATGATATTGTGAATAAAAATGTAACAAAATAACTATTTTTTTATTTTTTATTATTATTATAATATTAACCATCAAGCAATAAATGACTTATACTTGAATTTTTAAACATATTATGCAGAAATATTATCATGTATGATAGACAAATACTACCTGTATTATGTTTTTAAAATAATAATAGTGATTATTATAATGATTACTAAAATTAAAGAATCTCAGTTCTCAAAACTTTTAATGTAAAGTAATAGAAGTTTTAATATATAAAAAGAAATTAAATACAGTTTGTTTTTTTTTTTACTCTCAAACAATTATAGTTAACAATTATATAACAATTTCTGTACTAATAGAAAATAATTTATAAAACCTCATTTAATAACTTACTTTTTTATATGTTTAGTTAACATGATTAATTTCATATTATTTATCATGAAGATATAATTTTATCTTAAAAAAAATTATATTAACTCAATTATAATAATGTTCATTAACAGCAAATGTAGTGTTTCATAAAAATATATTGCAAAAATTATTAGAAAGAAATAATAAAGTATTTAAAAAAAATTGAAATGAAACTAAAACAAATTTGATTTCAACCTAATTAAAAAATATAATAACTTTGATTACCCATCTTTTATTTTATCAATAATTATATTACAACTATAGTAATCTTTCAATTTCAATTTTGCTGTCCCAGTTAATAAATAATTTGCAGTGAAGAAAACAATATAAAAACAGTGATAAAAAATTAACAGAATTCTCTCAATCAGTGAATAAATCACAAGAGCATCAGACAGATCAAGTTAGTAAAGAAATATTAAAGTCAATTATTATGTACAAAATTTTCAAAGAATAATATAAGGGTATAAAAAATATCAGTTTTGCAAATTCTGGGAATAATCTAAGCTGTAACTAATAAATAAAAGCATTCCAGCTGATAATCATACTCAAAAGATAATGAAAAATATCTAACAGAAATTTGATAAGTTGATTATGATAAAAAGAGAAAAAAGAAAGACATCTGCTACTGAAACAGAATAAACAACTGAACGTTTTAAATGATTCAAACAAAAATGAAAACATGATTACTAAAATAATTGAAAAAATGGAAGAGACTATTTCCAAACACAATGATTATTTAAATTTTATATTCTAATATTATACAAAATTAGAGGATCTGAGATTTAAGAAGCAAACACATTATTTATACAGCTAACATATATAATATTAAAGATTTTCCAAAGAGTACACTTAGGAAATATAATTATTTCTCAATATATCATCGATTATTTAATCATTTTTTATGTTATTAAAATAATATACTATGAGTGTGTACAGGCATGAATTAATTACTTTCTCTTATTCATAATACTTTTAAGTACCTGTTCATGTCTTATCTGCTTATTCTACTTACCATCATGGTCTCAGACTCAGTCCATGATGGGTAATCAAAGTTTTACTTATTATACTGGATAAAGATATAACTATCACAATTCCATTTTGAACTGTCCATTACAACAAAGCAAAAGGCTTCTAGAACCTAATGGCCAAATAAATATTAATTGCAATTTTCATTAAAACTTTTTAAGAAAAATAAACTCTATAAGTATTAAAAAAAAACTGTTATTTTCAAATATCACAATATTAACAAGTACAAAAATATATATAATTATTAACTTTCAAAGATATATTCATACATCATTTAATATCACTAATAGTTTAATTTATTTACAGTAAATAATCTTAAGTTAATTTATTAATTTAACAAATTTAAAATAAATATAGGACACAATTTATGGCATTTATTTTTAATAATTAATAACCTAGTAACTAAAAATAACTGTGATGTACCAAGATTTATTATAAAAAAATAACATTTTTGGATCAAAAGTCACTCTTTATATCAATGTGCTATTGCGTAATGCGTATTTCATGCTTCTATCTCTTATTTTACAAGCGAGGCTTGATAATTGCAAGGCATTCACAACCATGTTATTATAATGTTAACAAACACAAAACAAAATGAAACTATAAATATAACAACGTTCATTATCATTTCAAATTTTTAGATGAAAAAATTAGTGTTGGCTGATATTTATTTAACATTGCTTAATTAATTAAATTTCAACTGAATAATAAATTAATTACAGAAAATTATTACATAAAAATAACGAAAACTGATGATAAATTATTTAATTTAAGCTAGAAAATAAAACTACATTAATGACAAAGGTGTAATACTTCAACTCTTTATTTTATTATATTAATACAGTAAGATGTATTTACAGCAAACATACATTACTAAACGTAATAAATGATTATAATAAACATCAAATTTTATTTTTATTTTGCTAATAAATATGGTTGTTTAGTTCAAATCACATATAAAATATTTCAATAACAATACCATGATAACATAATATTCATAAATTTTATATTATTCAGTCGATATATAAATATTAGTAAATTTTTAAGTAAAATTAATAACAGTAATGAGTTATTGTAATAATAATAACATGGACTGAATTGGTAAGAATTATATATTATATTACTCCAGTAATTTTTTTTTAACTTAAAACTTACATGACTAACACATAATTGATCATACTACTACTGATGAAATAAATTGTAATATAATTCTTTTTCATTAGATAATAATTGCAATTTTAATTGCCGAGTAATAATTATAACAACTAAATCTACTGTACAATAAAACAAAGAATATTTTTTCATACTTTTTATTTACATTACATATAAAATATTCATCTATTTACACAATATTATACATCAATATGAACAATGTAAAAGTATTACAATCATTTTACAGATTATGTTTAATGATTAATTCGCTGTATTTGTAAAAATGATAACTTTGCAATATTTATTCGGTTCAAGCATTTGTTTTATTTATCTTATTATAAACAAATGAAATCATTTATAAATAATA
This sequence comes from Lycorma delicatula, assembly GCF_047948215.1. Classification (NCBI taxonomy): domain Eukaryota; kingdom Metazoa; phylum Arthropoda; class Insecta; order Hemiptera; family Fulgoridae; genus Lycorma; species Lycorma delicatula. The sequence goes on from NC_134456.1 coordinate 36,863,498, forward strand.
ATATAATTTATAAACATATATATATTAGATATTCCAAGTCTTCACAAATATTCGTTAAAAAAAAAAAAACTAAAACCTAATAAAAACAAAACATTATATTACAGTTTTATATAAATCATTTACAAACCACACACGGTATCAACGAAACTAGATGAATAATCGTTAAGGGTAATGTTAAACTGATCACTATTATCGTTTCGTTAATAATACTAACGAAAAGTGTGATGCTTGGGACTAGCCCATGCCACTCATCATGAAGCATACATTCTATTGATCTCATGCTGGTACCTTTCTTGAATATCTTTTCGCTTAAGTTTGAAAGCTGCAGTAACTAACCCCATATCCGGTGACCAAACTTCAGTACAGAGTTTTACAGCCGCTGGTATTTCAAATTTTTCTAACTTGCCTGTAAAATTTATTACAATTTTAAATATGAATATTAAAAATAATTTAAAAAAAATAACAAACTAAAGAATTGATTAGAAAAATAGATTAAGTAAGACATCAGATACCATCTAATTATAAACAACAGAAAAACAAAAAATTTCCTTCCTGAGGTAATATATGGAAAATAGACTAGCATCTAAATCTCACAGCATGTCAAATCAGGCAAGAGGTGGCATTCTAGAAACACCCTACACCTTAAATTATTCTAAATTTGTTGTACAAATTCCTTGTTAATTGGGATGGGAACTTAACTGTCATGAAGTTGAACTCTTTTCAACTTCAATCCAGATTTGTTTTGAATGACTAAGAACTTTGTGATAAAAACTGAATTACTGCACTTTTACATATTAAATAAGTCATGACGGGTGATTGATTTTAAATTATAAGCAGGAGTAGGCTTAACTCTTTGTGTTTGTGGTACAAAATTTCAAACAATGGATCACATTGTAAACGACTACTCCATATATATATATATATAAAACAAGAAAAGTGATGAGAGGTTTGGAAGTAGACTCAGATCATTACTTAATCAAAATGACACCACGGAGAAAATCTGCAAGGGACAAAAGATTTAAAAAGCAATATGACCACAACAAAAAACAGGAAATGTCACATACACAGAAAAAAACAGACCAACTAGGGACTGAAAACAAACTAGAAGCCCTGGTGGAAAAACTAAAAGAAATAGCATCAGAAATTGCACCGCCAGATAAAAAAAGGAAACACCAGTGCTGGAACATTACTTGTGATCAAGCACTGGCAAACAGACACAAGGCTTGGTTGATCTTCCAATCAAGAAAGACGGAACAGAACGAACAAAAATGCAAAGAAAACTCGCACAAAAAATAATCCAAAATCAAAAGAGAGAGTATCACAAGAAATTACTAGAACAGATTGAGGAAGACTTCCATAAAATTAATACAAGACAATATTACAAAAACTTTAAACTAAAGAACACTACATTTAATGCCCCAACACTAATGTTAAGAAATTCAGAAGGAAATCTGGCACACACTAATAAAGAAAATGCCAACATCATGAGAGAAAGCTTTAGAAAACTTCTGAATTGTGAAGAACCAAAAGAACTTCTGGAAATAAACACAAATACCCTGATTAAAACAAGAGAAAACATCCTTCCACCAACATTAGCAGAAGTAAAGATAGGTCTGAAGCAAATGAAAAACAACAAAGCAAGTGGAGAAAATTTCCTGACTGCAGAAATATGGAAGAACGCGTCAGAAAAAATACACAGAAATCTCCACAAAGAAATGATAAAAATATGGCACAAAGAGGAATTTCTGGAAGAATGGAAAACCGCAATAATCCACCCTTTAAATAAAAATTGTGATAAAACCAACCCTGACAAATATAGGGGAATTTCCTTACTAGATTGCACTTAAAAAATTCTATCAAGAATAATTTACAACAAAATCAAAAACCAACTGGATCAAGAACTAGGGGAATACAAAGGGGGATTTAGACCATGGCGAGGCTGCCCAGAACAAATTCTAAATTTAAAATTAATTAAGGGTATCATAAACTAAGGAATAAATAACTGGTAGGGACTTTTATTGATTTCAAGAAAGCATATGATTGTGTACATCGAGAATCCCTGCTAAAAATCCTGAGAAATGGCTTCACCCAAAACTAGTCAAAATCATCAGACTAACACTAACGGATACCAAATCCAAGATTAAATTCAGGGGATAAATATCTGATCCATTCAACATCAAAACAGGACTGAGACAAGGAGATGGACTGTCACCCCTTTTATTCAACTGTGCCCTTGAATTTATAATACGGGATTGGAAAAAAAAAAATAAAGACAACATTAAAATAGGAAAGGTGTCTCAGTAAATTCCCTAGGTTTTGCAGACAATTTAGCCCTACTATCCCAAAATATAGAAGAGGCCAGATACCAACTGTCAACACTGGAAGAGATTGCAGGAAAAATTGGTCTAAAAATTTCATACAAAAAAACCAAAATTATGGTGAGAGACCCACTATGCATAAGCAAAGTAAAAATAAACAATAATGACATAGAACTAGTAGAAAACTTTAAATATTTGTGTGAAAACATCACACACAACCTCCAAGAAAATCCAAACTGGAATGAAAGAATAAATAAACTCATCAAAGCCACAATAAAAACACAAAACATCTATAACAAAAAATTCATGTCCATAAACACAAAAATAAGACATTATAACTTAGTTATCAAACCAAAAATACTTTACGGATGCGAAACCATATTTGGACTGTACCAGACAAGGTTTACCGACAATCTGGAAAAGATTGAACGACGATGATGATTGACTGACAGATTCTACGACGATGCATCGGGAAAAACATTAAAAAAGACGGGATTTGGAGAATTATTAACGATCATCCCGATAACTAATAAATTTAGAAAGAAGATAATTTCCTTTCTAGGACATATTTTCAGAATGGAAGAGACCAGACTTAGATGTATAATCGAACTTTTCTGGAACAAGAAAAGCAGACCAAACTGGTTATACGAAGTACAGAAAGACATGGAGGAATTAGACATAACCCATGAAAACCTAAAAATGAAAACTGGAAACTATGAGAAATTAAAAAATAAAGAAACAAGATTCCTATCAAAACCCAAGAAAACAATAAGCCGGGTGTACTCTGAACAACAAAGGGCAAGAAGATCTGAAACCCTTAGAAATTACTGGCAAAAAAGAAGAGCTGAAAAATAACAAATCAGCAAGAAAAGAAAGAACTTGCCAAAAAAATGAACTAAAGTGATCCATTATGGTCTTAAAAGTAAAAAAAAAAAAAAAAAAAAAAAAAAAACCAAAAATTACAAGAAATATAACAAATAATGTTAATATTACAAATATTAACATGAGGCAATGTTTTCCTTTACTTATTTAATATTAATTCTTTCATTTATAAATAAAAGTAACAATACTACGTACTAAATAAATAACCAACATTGTTATAACAATGAAATTTTTGTAATATGTTAACCACATGTTTGTTATAAAAATCTAATACTATTGGTCTGACAATAAAAATATTTGCTGTACAACTTTTTAATGAATTAACTGTACATAGTCTGTTATTTTTTCCCAATGAACTGGAATATGGACAACCATTTTCTAATTTTTGACAAGCTGATTTTAATTTCTACTTCCATAATGAGATTCTAGCATGTAAAATACTAGAAATATTATTATTATAAATATTAATGCTAGTTGTAGTGAGGATTTGCTGGTTGAAGCACAAACTTTAATGAATTGAATTAATGAACTGTGAGCCTCTTATCACTGTGTGAGCTGGGTTTGAACTGAATGATTTGAATCAATCGAATGTGTAATATTAAAAAAATAATAATTAACCGTTATATTAAAAGTATTTTGAATTCAGGATTTTAGTCTAGGACAATGTAATTATTACAACAATTATTATTGTTATATCTCCTTAATAACAAATGGGATGCCTTTGGGGCGCTGTTTTTAGAGATGCAGTCGGGTGCTCTTATAATATCTTCGCAACCAATCTTCCGATTTTCAAAATTTAAACGGGCTGTTTGCTAATATATTACAAAAACCATGCTGGAATCGAACCAAAACAAATAGAGCCATGTGTGTCAGCAGGTTTTTTTTTCAGCAGTCGTGTTTTTTTTTAATGTTTACCACTTGTTATTTATGCAAATCTAAAAAATAAGGCATTGTTAAAAATTGAAAAAAATTCCAAAAAGCTTAAAATTTTTCTATATTACTATCCTAATTATTGATATTGTTATGATATGATATGTTATATATATATATTTCTCCACAAGTGCTATTTATACATTTACAGAGTATGCTTGTAACAATATATACCCTGTCATAAAATTCTGAGTATAACCCCAGTTAACAACAAACTTAAGGTGATTAAATAGTATTTAAATCTAATGAAGCATACTAGATAACGTAATCTACTTTAACTTCAAAATTTAACCTTTCAGTTTGATTTGACATAATAAATGGTATGTAACGGGAGGAGGGACCACTTGTCATTATAGTTCTGCATGGTACATTTTTTGTCATTTGGTAAAAACTTTAGTTTTTCTAACAGAACAAGCAGTTCTTTGTCGTTATATCCTGTAGAGAATAAATCTACTTATTAGTGTTTAAAACTTTTTTTTTTTTTTAAATAGTATTTTCTAACTTTGAAAAAATTGATTTAAACAAGAAAAGACATTGTTTGTAGTGCCTTGGGTAAGCATAATAAGTTAACTAATTCTAAATAATAACACAGTACATATGTTAGTTTTAAAATCCTTAAAACTACAAAAATTTACTTAAATATTTCATACGTAATTAGCAATTTTTGAAAGATTCATAACATCATTAAAAAACCCTGAAGCAACTCATGGCAGAATGAGCAGAACAAACTATAGCTCCAAAATTCTGTAAAACAACTCTTATTACACACTGCCTGTTGAGAATTAAAATAGCCAAGCTATAATTCAACATTATTTTTCAACTAATCAATTAATACAGCAGAAATATTTACTATATAACATGCATAAAGTTTTCTAATACAAAAATAGATTTAACTTACATTTTTTCCCATGATCTGCTAATTCAGCCAACACTGCTTTTTCAATAGAAGGATCAGCGCATAATTTCTCGAATGACATTTCAGGATTATGTCCAAGACGAGCAGCAGTAGCCTTCAAATGTGAAGGGTTTGGAACAACTAATGCAACAGTGTAATCTTTACTAGCATCTCCGTAAACACAAATATTTTCAACAACCGGGCATGTTTTTAGTTCAGCTTCAACTTTGCCTAATGATACATATTCACCTGCTTGAAGTTTTACAAGATCCTTTTTACGATCTGAAAATTAAAACTATACTTGAGAAATATTTTAGAAAATAACATGAGACTTATTATAGAAAATAAAATCATTGTTTTAACTGATTTTCAAAGTATTATCAATATTAATCTATGTAGATGTCTTACCTGGTAAAACAAACAATTTAATCTAATAAACAAACTCAAATGGCAAGATAGTTTTAATACTGAGGATCTTTCTACATTTACAACAGATTCTCCACAGTAAATTCTTGACTTCATAAAGAGAACGATGTTTGTTATGCAACTGTCCTGGTTGACTTTGATATAGATACTTACATATAGATTTTATATATAGTATTCAAACAAAAATATTCTGTATATCTTATTATTTTTTTAGTTATTTCATGTTTCTGATATCTTGATAAACAACACCTTCCTTTTCTACTTTTAATCCTTCTACCACAATCAGCAAAGGTAAAATATGCTTAGTGATTAAAATTTTATTTTGTATGCTTTTCCTGATATTAGGTTCCATGTAAGAGGAGTAGATACCTTTTTTCTAGTGATACAGTGAGAAGAGATCACCACCTCTAGTAGTGTGGGTAAAACTGTAATGTTTTTCTCTGAATATTAAGGTTGTAAGGGACTGAGAAGAAAATAGCTCAGCTCTCTAAGCTACCCCTGTTGTAGCCAATCCCTTATACAAAAAGCTAACCGATTCAAAGCAGGAATAACCCCAAATGGCAAGCTGGTAAGACGCAAAGAATGAATATGTAATTATTTTGAATTTTTTTACAACTATTATAAAATATACAATACAGTAACTTCACTTGAATGGCAGTTTTACTACATAATTTATGTATACTGTGTGTGCTTCACTGTTGCTTGCTTTGTCAGAAAAAATTCTATGAATTTTTTTTATTAATTTCAAGAATTTTCATGAACAATACATTAAAGGATTCAATGGAAAATTATTTTGAAAATTTGAAAATTACCACAGAAAATTCTATTTTTTTTTATATAGGGTCAAGGTATAATATTAATAGAAAAAAAACAGCATTAATTTTTAAAATCATTATGTATAACCAAGAAAACGACATCCCGACAAGGTCAAACCCTGCTGTTAAGAGGGTTAACCTGTTCAGGGATATGCAGTTATTTTTAGTAAATATTCTAATGAACAGGGCATTAACAGAAGAAAGTCTATATAACAATAAAAGTATATTATGAAAATAAGAAATGATCAGCAAAATGTAGTTCTTGAAAAATAACCATGTCAAATGTAACAATTATATCCAAATGCATGGTAAAAACAAATGAGGTAATATATATTAAGTTATGAAGCATGTATTTTAGCCATCATCCTATCAGGCTGTTCTTTAATTCCCATTCAATAAGTGTTTTAAAACAAATCATTGATAAAATGAGAATCACCTTAAGAAAAGGTTCAGTGTAAAATTTTTGAATCTTGTCAATTTTAATACAAATAATAATAAATTATGAAGGATAAAGTTTAGTCAAAATTAGAAAAAGAAACTTTACCGATAATTTTAAAGACACCATCAGGATGAATTTCACCAATATCTCCTGTCTTGAACCATCTTCTACCATCTTCAACAAAGAAATCTTCCTTTGTCTTCTCTGGATTTTTATAATAGCCAGGTGAAATATTATCTCCACCTTCATAAAATTAATCAAAACATTGTTATAAAATAAGTATGTTTAATGATCACAAATAAATTAAACAAAATAACACTTACATATCAACAAGTTAAAACTGATGATTTAACTACATTTAGAATTTCTAAATACGAGGGCTGTTTTATTTTCAACCTACAAGCGTGCATCTAAGTAAACAAGAGATAGGCAGGAGCCAGGTCTGCACATCATGCAATTGCACTGCCCCCTCCACCACAACCTCTGCCACTGCCAGTTCTATTGCATCAGTCTGAGCTGAGCTACAGGCAATTGAACATAGCCGCTATGATTTATGCTCTCACAAAGTGCGATACGTTTTCTACAAGCAAAATGATGTAGCGCTGTTGAAATCAATCGCAGAATGAGCCGAGTGTATGATGAAAACTTTATGAATGATGGTAGTGTGGGGGAATGGTGCAGGAAATTTAAAGAAGGGTGAACAGATGTCTATGACGAAGGTGGGTAAGAACGCCAGTCTGTCTCTACTGTATGCCTGGTTGATGATAAGTGAACTTTCTGCAGAAATCCCAGAAATTTCAAGGTTTTCTCTGTACACAATTGTGACTAAAGACCTAGGATACCGGAAACTGTACGCACCTTGGGCCCAAAAAATGTTGAGTGACATTCACAAAATGTAGCATATGGAATCAGTCTTAATATTTCTTAGGCATTACAAAAATGAGGGGGAAGAGATTTTAAAGCCTATTGTTACTGGCGATGAGACTTGGGATCCGGTATGACAATCCAGAAACCAAAGGACAGTCTTAGCAGTGCATGCACACTTCTTCCCTAAACAAGCCGAAAAAGTTCAAACAGACACTGAACAAAAACAAAACAATGACTACAATTTTTGGGACCATAAAGGTGTCTTGTTGGTGGACTTTATGGAGCAGAGGACAAAAATAAGAAAGGAATTTTATTGTGAATCTTTACATCCCCTCCGCAGAGTGATCAAGAACAAATGAAGAGGCATACTCTCATTCGGTGTGGTTTTGATCCACAACCGCACTGTGCCAACGTGTCACAAGACCTTCTCAAACAATTCAAGTGGTAAGTTTTCCATTATCCACCATATAGTCCAGATCTAGCACCTAGCGATTTTCATTTTTTTCAAGAATTGAAGGGATGGTTGGGCGGACAACACATTGCCACAAGTGAAGAACTTCAGGAGGTTGTCAAAATGTACGTTACCTCACTGGGGCAAATCTCTTTGAAGAGAGCAGGTGTCAGAATACAACAAATACTTCAATCGTTTTGGTAATTATGTAGAAAAATAAATTAAGATACTACACAACTTTTAGTAATAAAGTCTTTTTATGTCAATGTGTTATTTTTTATAGCCCCTCAAGGTTGAAAAAAAAGCCTTCGTATTTACTTACAGAAAGGCTTTGTATAAAAATACTCAGCTAGTCACTCAAAGGTTAATAAAAACTAACACAAACTTTATAACAATTAATTTTAAATAAATGGTAGTAACATTACAACCAGTTTCAAAAAATTTAATCTAACCAAAATTCTAAACTGGCATGCATTTAAGAAAAAGGGTAAAAAGCTGTTTCTGGGATTTTTGCAAAAAAAATTTCATTTCTAAAAATGAAATAAATATGTTAAAACTGAGATCATAAAGCCAATGAAAAACAAAGTGAATCTCCCTTTTTTTTGTAAAAAAGATTTTATTTATTTTTTGAAAGTGAAATAATTTTTGAGTAAAGATAAGACATAAATAATTGTTAATTAGTGGGAAACTAGAAAGTTTACTTTTTATGGATATTTCTGCAGTTTAATACAGTATAAATCTTTGAAGATTGGTCCACAGAAATAAAAAAGGGTACTGTGCTTCAATCCTGCATAGCATATTTACTTTTGGTTTTTTTTTTTACTTCAAGAAAAAATATTTGCTCCCTTCTGGTTTTAAATAATTAAATCTGAATGAAATGTAATAAATGAAAAATTCTTCAACCACACTGATCTCTCTGTTACTACTCTAGTTAATAATAACACATTATATTTTGATTTATAAAAAATATTTTTTCAAAAATATAAATTTCTGCTATATTTGTATATAATAAATTTTTAATTCTGATGGCATATAAGAACATTAGTAATTTTTAGAGGAATTAAAAAAAAAAAGAATATACATAAATGTTATGTATACTTTATGAACTGTCAACTTTACTATTATTCAACAGTTACCTTTTCTTATGCATTAACACAAAATTAAAAAAACTGGTGTACCTTTTATAAAAGACAGCTTTTTTATTATAGCGACATTTATATTAAAAAAAAAAAAAAAAAAAAAAAAAAAAAAAAAAAAAAAAAAAGCTTAGAATTAAACATGAATTTCCATAGTTTAATGTAACAGAATTCCACCTGGGTAAGGTATTTAAAAAGCAGGAACTGAATTTTTTATAAAAAAAAACGAAGTACTGATAGAGTGGTGTCAAAAGTACAACTACACTTTTTTTTAATGTGTTTATTTTTTCTTTTACTTCCTATTTATATATTTTATAGATCAAGAATGCTAGTAACTGTCAGGCTGAGTATGATGATTCTCCATCGAGTTGACTAGCACAGAATCCTGTTAGTCTTTTTTTTTTCTGTTTAGCCTCCAGAAGCACCATCAGGTATTACTTCAGAGGATATGTATGAGTGTAAGTGAAGTGTAGTCTTGCACAGTCTCAGGCAATTTCTTGGTTTCAATTAACCACACATTTCCGAAATGTGTGGTTAATTGAAACCAACCACCAAAGTACACCGGCAGTATCCATGATCTAGTATTCAAACCCGTATAACAGTAACTAACTGCCTTTACTGGATTTGAACCTTAAAAATCTCGACTTCAAAATCAGCTGATCTGCGAAGATGTGTTCACCACCAGACCAACCCAGTGGGTTCCTGTTAACCTAGATCAGGGGTCTCCAAACTACAGCCTGCAGGCCAACACCAGCCCACCATAGTTTATTTTGATTACAATGTAAGTAAATCATACAAAATAATAATCAGATGTTTCTATTTAACGACCAATTAAGAAACAAAATAACTGACATACATAATGAAATTGAGCATTTTAATTGTAATTAATGATATGAGATTTATCCTAAAAACTTACAATAAGTAGATAAATCACAAAATGAAATTAAATACTATAATTATGATTAATGAGATTTATGAAGCTGTAACTTTCCACTGACAATTGTTTGCAGTTGTGGATCAAGTTTATTTGTGGAAATTATCAGCAGTGACTTCAAATGCTCACCAGTTAATCTAGATCTGTAAATATTTTCTGTATATTTCATTTTGGAGAATGTTTTTTCATACAGATAAATAGTGCCGAAAGCAGAATAAAGCCACAAGAAAATTTATGCAACTGATCAAACTGTGAGTGGATAAAATTCCAGCAATGATGACTAAATATTTTTCTTTAAAAATGAAACTGCAAATCAAAAATTTCCATTTGAAGTTCTGGGGCAAGGGTTTCTGTATCGGTGTTAAAAGGATTTTGAAAAAATCTTGATATCGTTTGCAATTGCATCAAAATCTGAAAAACAAGACTCAAAATTTATTTTTAAAGCACCCAAAGCTTCAACTGAAAAATCTACTGGAAATGGAGTATCAGTTTGCTGACTGAATGTTTGGCATGTATATTAAATAGCGTGAAAACATTTTTTATTCAATTGAGATTGAAACAAAACAATTTTTTGTCTAAAGGGCTTATAATATGAGTGTATAAATCAGGCAGAAGCTGGTTTTCTCCTTGTAATTTTAAATTAAGGTCATTCATATGTATAGTTAAATCTGTATAAAACTGTAACTTTAGTAACCACTCATTGTTTTATAACTCAGCTAGAGGACAATTCCTTTCATTTAAGAAACTTTTGATTATTGCTTGGAGCTCAAAAAATCGTGTTAGAACATTTCTGCATCTAAGCCAGCGTACTGCAGTGTAGTATGGTAGGTCATTTTCTCCAATCTCTTAAGTAAACTCGCAGAAATGATGATGATTGAGCACATGTGATCTGATATAATTAACAGTTGACATTACTGGCTTCAAAAATTCTGACAAATCCAAATGTTTTCTGCACAAAGACTGTTGATGGATGATGCACTGTATGATTAATGATTTTGAACAAATGTAATTTTCTACGTCCTTTGATACGAGAGCACTTTTATTTTTTCCACACATGTTTTTGCCATCATCAGTAGTGATACACTTCAAGTTTTTCCACTGAAGATTGTTTTTTGTCAACAGCGTTCCCTTAAAAATATCTTCTCCAGTGGTCGTGCCGTGAGTGCTATGAATGTCAAGAAGCTCTACATACACTTCACAATTTTGATCTATTCCTCGAATAAAAAGTAACACCTGAGCAGTATCTGAAACATCTGTTGACTCATCCAGAGCCAGAGAGAACCACTCTAAAGTGTTGATTTTTGTCAGACAATTGACTTAAATATATTTTCTACAATATTATCTATTCTCTGAGCCACGGTGTTTACTGATAAATTGATGTTTCTAAATAAATTAGCCTTTTCTAGACACATTTCTTCTGCTGCTGCAATCCTTAATTAATTCACCATCAGTAAATGGTTTCCCATGTTTTGCTATTGAATGAGCCACATGAAAACTAGCATGAGTTGCTCCTTCTTGTTCAGCATTTAATTTTCTTAAACAAGAATTGCTGAGATTTCAACTTCCATTTCAAAGATTCATATTTTTTAACCCATAGGCTTCCTTTAAATTTGTTAGTAATTCTGAGAATGTTTGGTCTCATAATGTTGTTTTATATTTTATTCTTTGAGGACTGATATTGTTTCATTAAAAATTATACACATCGCAGTTTTACTTGACTCAATCACAAAATATTGATATCCCCATTGTTCTTTAAATGTTCTACACTCACTATCTATCTTTCATTTCTTTTCCATACTTATCCACACAAAAGGGGTGTAACTTAAATCAATAATGCCAATTAATACTATTAACAGCAGGGTTCTGAGTACACAAAATACAGTGGATTTATGTTTAAGACACCTTTAATTAAATTAAACTCACAATTAAACACGCTGTATTTTCACTAAGAAGTTATAGTAACAAAATATACTAGTCACACTATATTTCATTTTTCACATCGCTGTACTACTGTAGCTTTGTCACGTCCTCACTTAACTTCCCTACTCTCCACAAGATGTCACTATTATACATTTAGTGTGGTCATAAGTAGTCGTAACAATAAATAATGCACAGCATGCGCATTGGCTATCTCTGCCGCAATGAAATGTCCTTGACACTTGCCTGTAAGTACTAACTGAAATTGCAAATTGATCGAAGTTCATCCCCATGCCATAGATATCTCACTCGTCAACTACTCCTGAAATGAAAATTTGCGTGTAATTCAAAACTACAATATATTTGGACCCCTGATATATGCGCTAATTAGGAGCTTATGGATCCAAATTCTCTTTATCTGGTTGCATTGGGAGAATAAGACATCTTTGTTTTGGATAAGTTCATCCAGGCAAGTTCATCCTAGTTTAAGATCTAGGTAAAGTGGAGTTTGGCAAATGAATCTGATTGCTGAGCATTAAAGATGTGATGGTCCTGCATATACTCTTAAATTACCTATTGATGTACTCCCTCATTTCCTCAACACTAATAATTGGTGTCTTATTTTCTTAAGGTGATTATATAATGATTCATTTTAGACAGTTTCAATAGTTCTTATATTTGCCAGAGTTCTTTAATTTGGCATTAGTTATCTTGTACAGTATTAAAGGTGGTTTTACATGTTAATTACTTTAGCCACAGCAGTCCTGTAACTGGATATCAGAATTTTATAATGATGCTTCACAGAAGTTACATAAAAACAAGGATGTAGCACAAAATCAAAATTTTCATTGAGAATCACATGATTTTTTATTCTTTTCATAAGCACTGGTCTACTCTGAATTGCTGGAAGAAATGCAGTGAGTAGTATTTGACATTACATTGACAAACATTAACATTATTAACAAACACCCTTGTATAGTGATACGAAGGTGTTTGTTAATAATGTTTAAATTGTTAGCCAGTTAAACTTCCTCTAATAGGCAAATGACTGAAATGATTAACTTCAGATAAAATTTTACAGTCAAAAGTTTTTAATTTCAACAATGCAAAACACAATTATGATTCTTAAACATAAGTTGTATACTGTTAAAAATGGGAGGCACTAATTCTCATTTAGGGGAGAATGGGGAATAACACACATTTTAAGTGGGAAGTATAACTTAATTCCAATAAGAAATTGAATTATTATCATTATTATATAAATTAATACATATTACGGTTAAAAAAAAAGAAGAGAAAAACTGCTCTATATATTCTTCAATATGACAGTTCAGCTTAAAAAAAAATCATCATGCTTAATCCATCAAATGTAAGTATAAAAAGAAGGAATGAAACCAAGTAGAATGAACAAACAAGACTGAGTGGAAAACAAACCTTATTGGAAATTTAAGCCAACAAAATCTTATTGGAAATTTAAGGAATACCATAAATTCAAAATTATCTCTAATGGGTAAATTAAAAACAGCTATTTTAAAGAATTATCTTAAAGCTTTAATAAGGATTAACAAAAGCTATTTCAAGTTCTCTAATTCACACTTGCCTTTTTTTATTAAAACATAAATGTTTAATGTTTTTATATTACAACGTAATGAAATTTGAAGATGTCAGTAAACAATAGCATCCAATTTTAGGTGAAGTTATAGATTATTTATTTTTGTTATCTTAACAAATGGTCACTTTCCCATACATTTTTGTAAATTAAAGTTAGTAAACAATTAATGTCTTACTTTATCAAAATATTATAATTTCATCACTTTTTTCATGCATTTAATTAATTTAAACAAATATAAATTCAGATTTATAATTTTTTAAATGAAATTTAGAAATATATATGCATTGTACACAAACTATATACAAGCTAAATTGATTGTATGGACTCTGATGGCTTAAATTACACTCTACTGTAAGTACAAAATACTTTAAATAAATTGTATAATGCAAAAATACACAAACCAATGACAATTTCTCCACGTGGGAATGGTTTATCTGTAACTCTGTAGTTTCCTTCATCCCAATCAACTAATCTAATATCACAAACTGTAGCCGGATTACCTGCTCTTCCAGTTGTTCTGTCATAACCTAAAAAAAAAACAACAAATATTAAGTAATAGAAATAAATCAAGCCACATAAAAAACCATCAACAGGGTACTAAAAAAAAACAAATAATATAATAGTTCAGTAAACAAAGGTACTCCTTATTTTTTATTGAATTTAATAAATTGAGCTCCACAGTCCACCTACAATGAACTGTGTTACCAAAATCAAATTAAATTTAATAAAAAAAAATTTCATAAAATTTCACAGTAACAGTAATTTTAAAACAATATTTATACAGTCTAGTTCAACACAAACATCTGTTCCTTCAAAGTCTCATTTTAAGCTTTGGAAAGGACGAAAAAAATCACAATTTTTTGCTGAATTCTAAACAAGTTGTTTTACAATCATTTCCCATTTCATTTTCCTGAGAGTTAAATGAAATATATCAATCTGTATTACAATTTCTTTATTAGATATATAGGATATATAGGGATTAGATATATAGAGATGAACTTTTTTTTTTATTTACTTTTTTTAGCAATTTTGAGAGAAGCAGTATTTTATTGAAGATTTTTTTTCTAAAAGCAATTTATACACATACATACAAAAGTATCATTTTGTTCTTTCCTTTTGTTGGGCCAACTCAACAAAAATTGTTAATTTTAATGACAACACTAATGTCACTGAAATTGACCTTAGGAGTAAATTAACTTGCATCATGATATAAATTAAGAAAAAAGTAATTAAAAATAATTTTTCACCAACGATTATCTTGGACAATTATTACAGTATTGTATATTAAAACTGCATAATTCATTGTAAGAAAAATTAATCATGAAAAATAATCCAATAATGTTCTGATAATATTTTGAGGAAATTTTACACTTAAAATTACTACTACTATGGTAAAGATTACTAGCTTTACCATCTGTATACAATGGATGTTAAGAGAGGTAACTAATGAAAAAAAATTAGCAACTTTATAATTAAACAGTACATTAGTGCAGCCATTACCTTATCAGAAGAAAACTGAAAAATAATCTCCATTCACAATACAGACCACATTAAAGATTTTTAGGGTGATGTACAAATACTATATGTAAATTCACTATACAGGTGCCCTATTGTAAAATCTCTAAAATTAACCCTGATTAAATCCTAATTTAAAAAATAAAAATCTGATGTGGACATCACATGACTTCCTTGTACGCCTATTAAATTACATATATACATTTTTTAAAATGAAAAGTACATATTTTATTTCATTAATGTCTTCTGATATTGTTTCATTTTTTTAATTTATTGTTATTATTGAATTATTAATTATTGTAAGCAAATTTTTATAATCAGGGGTTAATTATTAATAAATCAATATATAAAAATAAGACAAAGTCAATATATAGATAAAGTCTGATTTGAACCGATATGCCTTCCGCTTGTAAGTTCCAAATATTTCATTAATTAAAATTTTATTTGGCTATAACTCTAGAACCAATGAAAATAAATACCACTTATGGTATATCATTGAAAAGCTCTCAATGAGGACTTACTGCAGTAAAGAAAAAGTTCAAAATCCAAGATTTTGAGCTTGATTGCAATCGACTGGACAACTTTTGGTCCAGTCGATTGCAATCAAAAGAGGAGGTGTACAAAGTTACAACAGTCCTAAATCCAAAATTGCAACATCCTACAGCTAATAGTTTTTGAGTTATGCGAGATACATATGCACATACTCATGTACAGATATCATGCCAAAACTGGTGAAAATGGATTTAGGGATGGTGAAAATGGATATTTCTATTGAAATCTGAAATTTTTCACCATCACAATATTTCCTTTACTTCATATAAGGAAGTAAAAATATGAAGGGGCAGCACAAAAAAATTAATTTGGATGAGAATTTTCCACTCTAATTCCATAATTTAATCGATAATGGTTAAACTATAATTCTCTAAATGATAAGGTTAATATAAAATGCTATTAATTAATTAATACCACTGCCTAGATATGTTAAAAGATAATTAGTGAGATAAAATTATAATTCCTTTTAACTTACAATCCATAACAGTAGCACATGAACATGTTTCAGTTAGACCATATCCTTGAATGACAAGATCACATAAGCAAACTTTGATTAGTTCATGTGTGTCAGGAGACAACGGAGCACCACCTGTCAATATTAATCTCAATTTTCCCCCCATTAATTGGCGTGTCTGTTGAAATACCAATCTAAACATATAAAAAGTTTTCTTTTAAATCAGTAATAATAATAAATTATAACAAGCAATAGAAATACAATACAAGACAGTTATATTTATCCTAAAATAAATTATGCATAGTGTAATACTGAAAAGTGTAAAAATGTACACAAATATCTATTAAACAATAACAGTTCTGTTCATTCATATCAAGTTATAAGGATGAATTGGAAATCTTACAACTTTTTTGACATTAGATAATTCAATCTAATCATCTCAGTGCAAAAATGCATGAAGTCTATTATCAAATCTTTGCAAATGTGTAGCATTTTTCATATTAAATTAGACATGAAACTTTGAACTCATTGACAAATGTCTTAAAAAATTCATGTGTGTTAAGTATGTATGTATTCATTCATATAGTAATATTACTTTCTATTACCACACAAAAATAGTACATAAAAAAATTAATTGTTAAATGTGTTTACCATCCTTAAACTAACATTCTGTTTTTGACTAAATTTTTACAATAACAAGGAGAATATACATTGCTCAACATCCTTTTAAAATCAAATTGCTTTGGAAATATTGCACTGAACATATCCAAGGAGGATATGTGGTTTTGTTAAGATAATGATGTCGTATGTTATAAATATTGTTAAGAGAATGTGTTGTCTACTTTTCATTGGCAAAAATTAATTGCAAGGAATATTTGGAATTGTTTCATGAAAAATTATTTTCATCATTGCTTGAATAAAGTCTTCTTTTCTAATTTTTTAACATGTTAGAACTCTTATCTACATTATGGGAACATTATTTGACAGATACTTGATGCTGGATTTCCTGCTACCAGTAAAAACAAGGTGGTACTTTTTCAATGTCTCAATATTTTTTCCTTTGGATTTGATTTGTTTAAAACATTAGAATATTAAATTAGGAATACTGAATATTAAATTAAGTTTTAAAAGACTGCTGTGTAACTTAACTCATTTGAAAATTTAATTATTTTCAATTAATATTATTCATCTTCAAATAAACAAGTTCCAAGCTTACAAAAACAAACTATGTTTAAGCTGAAGTTATATCTATTATACATAATAAAAATTCAGAGAAACTTAACTAAAAATATTTAAATTTTTCAAGAAAATTATATAATAAACCAATACAAAAAAAGAAATTGGTATTCCTCTCACCCTTACTCAGAAACAGTTTCATCATAAAAAAAGAAGAAATTATAAATTACAAGATCTCCATCATATGTACTCATTGTAAGTGGCAATTTAAGCTTAAAAATACAAAATGTTCATTTTACGATGGCATTTTATCTAAACTAAAAATATACAGATTTATATTTTCCTTTATCAATCCAAATCAACATTTCACACTACAATCCTGAATAATTTAATATTAAAGCATTTAAAATCTTTCAAGATATTTTTAATATTTCTAAATATAATGTGGCATATGTAAAAGAAACGTGTATCAAATTTCTGGATAAACATTAACCAAAAGTTATGTGTTCTATTTTCTCCATACTCTCAAACAGTACAATTATTACACACTAGTTTTAAATGTATGTAATAGTAAACTATGTAATAGTAAACTATGTAAATATACACACAACAGCAGAAAGAATTGTTTTAAACAAAAAGAGATTAAAGATAATACAGTGAAACTTCCCTTAACAGACACTTCCCAATAATATTTTCCCCTTAATACTGGACACTTTTTATTCCCTGGCAGTTTTGTAGTGGTATTAATGGATAAAATACTTTTCAATAATGAACGCCGACAATGAATTTACCTATAAAATCTGTTCATTCAGTTGTGAAAAACAGACAGCAGAAATAAAAATTATAATTCACCTTGTTTTATTTTATACTCAGAATGACATAATTTGTTTATCTGTTGTGAACTGCATCACTTCCGTAAAGTGATATTAAAATTCCTGATGTCTAAACACTGATGTTACAATTTCAATCAATTCATCATTCACAGTGATTTTTCATCAGTTGCTGTGCAAGTGTATACTGTATATGTACACATGTAATATTGTTTTTCAGTATAGTACTGTATTTTTTCTTGTACATTTTCTATGTTTAAATTTACTGTACATTCAATTTTTTTTGTATTTTATAAAAATCATTACAATCACTGTTACAGCAAATTAAAATATCTCAAAATGTTTTGATGGCAGGAAAACTCAGAGAAGCGATATCTTAAAAAGCAAACTTGATATCCTTAAGTCATGAACCAAAAATAACAATCAGTAAAGCAAATGTGCATCTCCTAAAATGCCAGGCCTACCGGTTGACAATTTGTCTTATGAGTGGTTTTGCAGGGCTTGTGCTAATAACATTCTATTTTCTGGAACTTTGATATGTGAGAAACTTCTAGAAATTGCTAAAGAACTCTGTTTCAATGAGTTTAAAGCATCACGGGGTTGGCTAGATAAATTCTAAATTAGACTTAACATTTCATATAAAACTGTGTTAATGCTGGTGCTGTAGATGAGAATTTGGTATCTGAATGGAAGGAAAAGTTAAATGAAATATACGTGAATTATACTGAAAGAAACATTTTTAATTATGATGAGACTGGTCTTTTTTTCTGGGCTTTGCTCAATGAAACGTGTTTGAAAGAGGAAAACTGTACAGGAGGAAAATATCAAAAGAAAGACTGACTGTTACACTGGCTGTGAATATGTGAGGTGAATCTGAAAAGCCACTAATAATCAACAAAGCTGCTAAGTCACAATGTTTAAATGGCATTAACATAAATTCATTAGAAATTGAATGGTATGCAAATAAAAAATCTTGGGTGACAAAAGACATAATTATGGACTGACTGTTGTTAAGTTTTGGTCACAGAATGGGAAGGCAAAATAGGAAAGTCATACTATTCTTGGACACTGCAAAATCCCACCTTAACATTAACTTAGAAAATATAAAACTGATATTTTCTCCCCCAAATGCTACTGCAGTATGTCAACCATTTGATCAGAGGATCATTCAGAACTTTAAAATTCAGTAGAGAATAAAGGTGTTATGGTACTTACAGTCAACAATGAAAGCTACAGATGCTGTTGAGCTTTTTCTAAAAGCATTAATGTGTTGATGGACTTTTATGGATTCATATAACTAAAGCAATTTACTACTACGACAATGAGAAATTATTTTGTAAAAACAGGTATTATAATACCTCTACAAATTAACTTCAGTTCTGACAATGAAAATCTTACTGAACTGAATGAAAACTGTGTGGAACAGAGTGGATTACAAGAAATTATTGAACAATTTGGAAACTACAAAAAATACCTGAACACTGACAACACACTCAACATAGAGGATGTACCAACTGACATCCTTGAGCTTGTTGTTGCCTCAGACTGGACTACTTCCAAAACTAACGACAATGATCTGAATTTACAATCTAGGAAGGAAACAAGAGAAGAGGTTAGAAAATTAAAGCAATATTTCTTATAAAAAGGATTATCAGAAGAGCCGTTGCTGATTACAAAAAATATGTACCAGGACTTGGTTCAAACTAAAATAGACAGCTATTTTAAACCATCTACATAAATGAATTGTACATATAACTGTATTTGATTTTTACATTATTTTTTATAAATGTGTTTTGATTAATATTCTTATACACTGTAGCTTATTTGTTTAATATTTTTGTAGCTTACATTGTTTTTATTCCAATTTAGTATAGTATGGTAAATTTATTCTCGTATTTTATTGGTCAATTACAGTAGCACAATATTATTTTATCTTCAGAAAAACAATAAAAAAAACTTGAATTTTACAAAGCCATACTAATTAGAAACTTTTTTTTAAATTTTAGTTTAGATGAAATAAATACACAATACTTTTTTTTTCGAAGTATTTTTTCCATACAATAACTGAACATAATACAATATTCACATTTTTCTGAACAGCAGATGCCTTTGAATAATGGACAGATTGTTGTTCCCGAGCTGTGTCTATTAATGGGAAATTTTACTGTATTACATTAAATAATAAAAGATAAACAGTGGAATAGTTGCAAAATAATATTTTGTAATTACAATAATAAAGCTGGATAAGCTTTATTATTGTAAAATAGGCATTCTTACCTATCAATAAATGGTGTTGTGAATCCCCGTTTCATCCACTGCCTTTTGTAATTAAAAGCAAATTCAAATAAAGCTTTCTTAAATGGAGATGCTTTAGATATTTTATCATATACTCCTTTATAAATTCTATCTAGAATTAACTGTAACAGAAAACCAAAGCAGATTAATACAACAATTATAATAAGGAAAATATAGATAATCATTTCCATGATTAGGAACCGCCTGATGATTTTTAATTAGATTATGAATTTTATACGACACATATTGGAATAGTCAATGGAATCCTTAAGAAGTCTCCTGTTCTCAGATGGCTCAGAAGGAAGTCATTTTTTTCTTTTTTACATATATTACGTGTCCCAAAATTCAGGCAAAATTTGAATTTTGCACCATTTGTGCAGTAAAGTGTTGCCAACAAAAAAAAAAGACAGCATGGCAGCTGACAGTTCAGGGTTATTAAAAATGAAGTGCTACATGAAGAACAATGCGTTTTCATTGTTAAGCAAAAAAAAAACCTTCATTATTTTTTTAAAAAATAATGAAGGTTTGGCAGCTACGGTTCACAATTTTCATTTAAAATCCCCGTTGGAATATTGATTTAACTCCATCAACTGTGAAGAGATTAAAAAATTTGGGATTCAGAACATCCATAAGTGATTAAATTTTTATCCGTTTTTATTTATTTATTTTTATCAATTTTTTCAGAAACAAATGCATCCATGAGTCACTGTTTGGTACGGACTTTGGGCTGGAGACATAATCAGATCACTCTTCTTCAAAAATGTGGCTGGTCAGGCAATAACAGTTAATGGTGCTCACTATCGCAATATGATAATCCAGTTTTGTGCCTAAATTGCAAGATATGGATATGGTCAACGTGTGGTTTTAACAAGATAGTGCCACATGCCATACAGTCCAAGAAACAATTCAGTTACTGCATGAGTCATTTCTTGGTAGTGTTATTTCCCGCTTTGGTGATCACAACTGGCTGTCCAGATCATGTGACTTAACGCCATTGGACTTTTTTCTTTGGGGTTTTTTGAAGTCTAAGGTTTATGCCAACAAGCCCACGGCCACCAACGCCTTGAAGGAGGAAATTGAGCGCTGTATCAACAAAATTCAGCCACTTTATGCAACAGTCATGGAAAATTTTGACAAGAGTGCATATGTGCCAACAAAGCCATGGAGGCCATCTACCTGATATGCTCCTCCACACATATTTTAATCTTAAAATATATTCCACACATATTTAAATCAATAAAAAAATTACAATTTTTAATAAAAAACCTGTGTTTTCTATCAAAATTACTTCTTGCGTGAATTTTGGGACACCTTTATTTGAGCAGTTCAGCACAGAATCATTTATTATCAACATACTGTTCACATCCTGGATAAGATTACCTGATCTCTTAACTTGGTATGACCGATTTAATGAGTGGGAGGAGTAGCCTTTTGGTTGTTTACCTTGCTTTATGGTCCCTCTAGTGGGTACGTCATCTCTTTCTCACTATCCATCCCTTTTTTCCTTATCACCGATTCCTTCCTCATGAGTAGTTTTCTAACGGTTTACTTTAAATGCTTAACTGGAGGTTATGCTTTCAATTTGGAGGCTGTACAAAAAGCCCAGTTTAGGGTTTAACTATTTAGCAAGTAAATATAAACTATGTAAATTACATAAATCTGAATTATTATAGAAAAGTTTTAGAGGCCTCCAAAATCTTAGTACAATTCAACATAAAATAATCTCAAAATATTAAAATACACTAGAAGCATTTTAATAAAATAAACCCTAGTTACTATCCTCTTAAATGTATTTTTGAGCCTCTGAAAAAGGGCAGAATGAATTTATATTTCACTTAAATGAAAATAGTATCTTTGAATGATTAACTATTCAGGAAGAATTAAATCTGATACCACCTCTTTTACTTTACTAATTTCACGTATTACTAAGTGAGTAACTTTGATTATAAATTATAACTAAAAATATAAATATATATATTTATATATACATAATAACTTACGGGAACAGCAGTGAGACAGGTTGGATGTAAAACAGATGCATCACCTTTAGTGCCACGCTTTATTTTACTGGATGAATCAATCATTGTTAAAGGTGTAGAATAGCCAATAGAAACACCACAAAGCAGGCATACAGATTCAGCAAGAAGTTCAAATACATGAGCAAGAGGAAGAAAACCAAGAAAAACATCATCATCAAGAATTGAAACACTATCAGAAAATGCACCCATTGTGCTCATCATGTTCTGATGAGTTAAAAGTACTCCTTTTGGTACCCCTGTTGATCCACTTGTATACATAATGATAGCAATATCTTCTTCAGTAGGTGGAACATTTTCTGTACAACAAAGATTAAAAATAAATAAATAGAAAGTGACTAATAAAAAGAGTATGTAAATTAACTTGCAATATAAGAATTAGGGAAGTGGTAAATGTTGGAAGTTTAACACATGAGATTTTATTATATTGTGAGTAAGGGCTCCAGCTGTGTTTCTAAAGAAACAAATGTGAAATTTTTTGAGGAAAACAAAGATTGAACTCAATTTGAAAGATCTTACCAAAATATTTTTCTAATTTTAAATTATTAAAAGATGATAAATTTATCATTTAGCAAGACATTTCAAAAAAATTAAAAACAAAAATGAGACTATGTTTTCTACAGAATTAAAAAAAAAAAAATTAACTAAAGAATGGAGTTCTACCTTTCTTGGGATTTTTTTTTATTGAATTCAAAGTTCAGTTCAGAATAGTTCTCTAAATTACTTGCAGGGAAAGCATTTTAGTTAATGATTTTACAAAACCAAAAATCAAGACTAATAAATTAAAAAAAAACTTTCATAACTTATTTTTCATAATTCTCATTGACTATTTTTTGTTGGCCTAGTAGTTGAGAACTGGATTTTATCCCATAAAATAAGGTCTATTAATCTATTAAAAAAAATCTATTTTTTAACGGATAAGACCTAGTACCTGGATCAAAGGTGGGCATAACTTAGCTTGTTACTAATGTAAGAAGTATGAAACATTTTGTTCTTATTTGCTGAATATTCCATGATCATCAATTACTTTTAACAATAATGTCTCCTAATGAAAATATATTTAATGACCAAATATTCACTGATCAATTAAAAAAAGAATATTGAAGACTATTTTTTAAAATTTTCATTAATTAATTTAATTAATAAGTGCACTTTCCAGGTTTTCTGACAAGGATAAGTTGATTCACAAATGTTGCTACGCTTAGGTCTTGTTAGACTTATTAATAATATACTTTAAATCAAAATATAGTGAACTAGTCAATTGAATGCAGAAGTGGAATTGTGATCGGCTATTTATAAAAGTGGAGCTAACCTAACATAATAATAATAATAGAAGGCATGGACTCATATAAAAAAATTAGGTTTACATATATATTTCAGTGAAATTAATCTTTTTTAAGATTTATATTATTCCTCTGTATTCTTAAATTATATTAAATAAATCACCTAGTACAGAATATTGAGATGACATATCTTACCTTAATGCATCATGAAAGTACTTTTACAGGATCCTGCATCCTCAATCGTGAAATAATTTAATCATGACTGGGAATAAAATATAATATATATATATATTTGTGCACACATGTGTGTGTATATACACATAAACACACAACAACACAGACACACACAAAAATTAAGTCCAGTCTTTCTAAACCAACTTTAGGAAATTTGTATTAAATTCTCAATAGGGGCTCCAGCAATGTTTTCAAAGAAACAAATCTAAAATTATTAGAGGAGAATAAAAATTGGAACTCAATTTGAAAGATTTCTCTGGAAAGGTACTTTTCCAACTTTAAATGAGGGCATATAAGATGAATTTAAAACAATGTCACTGATTCTCTTTTCCAGTCTTTGTGCCATTAATAAATGAAGAAAGCAAATTATTTAAATTAAGTTTCAGATGAGGGATGAGCAGCTACTTTGAGTAAGATTTTGACCCAATCCTTGTTTCATAAAGTGCTTTGGTTATGGCATGTATGTGCATACCCCTCCATACACCTTTTTTTATAATTATTAAAATTAAAAGTATTAATTTAATACTACACAATGTAAGCATTAATTTAACACTGTCTGGAATTTCATGCTAAGTTTTCATAACTTCAATTAATAATTCAAAATAAAAGAAAAAATTGCATATTATAATTTAATTACTTTTGTCCTTAAAATGTGTTTAAATATACTACATATTATAATTTTATAAGTTTAACTTAAATTATTAAAATAAATGAACAATATTTAACGGGAGAACAAAATGACAAGTCACAGCAGTATGTGCTGCTTTCTTATGGATATATTTTCCTCAAAAATCTTGCTGAATTTTGTTTATTCTTTCTCAGTATTTCTGTCCACTAAAATCCAAGAAATTCATAACACAATCCTCTGCAAGAAACATTCTTGCAACTTTCTTAAAAATATTCTAGAGCTCAAAGATATGTACAGAATTGGTGTACCTGGAAGCTGGGACAACCATGAATTCATGGCATGTAGGCACATTAAAATATTTGAGAAGACATGTGTACTACGTTTGAAAATCCACCATAATTTTCACTTCTTTGTGAACTATTAGAAGGACCTTAAGAGCGTTCATTTCACTAAGGATGATAAAGTGAAGGAAACAGTAAGAACGTGGATCAAGGCAAGACTACAAGAGTTCATTGATGGGAGGGGGTAAACAGATTCACTGACAGAAGAAATATACAGTTGTAAATTGTTACTACATTGAAAAATAAAGGTAAGCTTTAGTAGTTAATGAAAGTTAGTTTCATGCTTTCTTTTGCTTCATCTAAATACCTTTTTTCATTTGCAAGTTATTATCAAGAGATATTACTAACACATGTTTTATTGCATTATTGTTGGTTAATTAAACTCTTACATACAAACAGATGTACCATTACTACGGTAAGTAAGGTAATTACTCTGAAATAAAAAAATATGATTCTAGGTATGTAGAAGAATAGTTGTATTAAACACAAAAAAAACAGAGGTTTGAAATAACATCAAAAAATAATATTATAATTATTAATATTCTTAGTTAGAAATTTATGTAACTGAAGTAGACTCATAACTTCAATAATTTAATTAAAAATTAGTAACAT
The DNA here is from genome assembly GCF_047948215.1 of Lycorma delicatula. Taxonomy (NCBI): domain Eukaryota; kingdom Metazoa; phylum Arthropoda; class Insecta; order Hemiptera; family Fulgoridae; genus Lycorma; species Lycorma delicatula. The sequence goes on from NC_134456.1 coordinate 36,889,076, forward strand.
TTAATCAATTAATAGAGTAATGAGAAGTGTAAACATTCATAACATTTTAAAGAAATAATAATAATAACAACATAAATTTTTAAATAATTAATTATGAAGAGAGAAAATATTTTCTAAAAGTAATTAATTTAGATTATCATTACCGATCTGTGATGTTGCACCTTTCTGAATTACAGTCTGGAATGGTATTATTTCAACATCATCTTTAAAACCACTAGTATCTGCTTTCTTTAATTGATCTTCCATATAAATCAATGTCTGAACATTTCGAGTTTTGTGAAGGATATTCTTGAATTTAGGTAAGAGATCATGAGTTGTTATTACTACTGTAACTTCTGTTTCATTAATTCCATGCGCTATAGCATCTTCACCCAAAGTTGCATAGATTGTAACAACTACAAACAGAAAAAAATCATAATGACATCACTCCTTTTTTTATTTTAAATTTATAAAGAATGTTTTATACATATATCAAAACGACAATTAAATTTAATTATTTCTATTCAAGATACATTCAGCAAAATACAAAAATGCAATATTATATGTATAAAATTGATATACAAGAAAAAAAATTGTCTTTGAAAGGTTGGCAAGAGGAAATTTTTGATAATGCACAGAATATTATGTAAATTTCAGTTTTTATTTTACATATTTTTTTTAAATTTTGGATAACCTAATTTCTGTTAAAAATTATTTAAGTCTTCTCCATTACATATCACATTATGTTAATGTTTTGTTGTACAAAACACAGGATAACAATAAGTAAGATTCATCAACACAATTTTTATTTACTAGATATTTTTACTATGATCAATATATTTTTTCAAATATTTTAACTAGTCAGATGAAATAAATGAAAAGATAGACAAGAAAGTGCCAAACATCTAATCTGAATGCTGTAACATTTATAAAATGTTAAAAAAAACATTTTCTTAGTTGATTTTCTTAGCATTCTCTAAAACACCCAAACCTAAATAAAATTCAATAGGTTTTCAGGTATAAAACATTTAGAATTATCTCTGAAAATAAATTCTCGTTTTGTTGTTTTCAAACTTAAATATAAAAAAGTAACTACAAGAAAAATGTCCTATGATCTACCCAAAATGCAAGACTATTCAAATTCACCATATTCAGACACAATCCTTATTCAGGCCCTTATTGTACAATAACAATAGATTTGCACACACTACCTTTTGGTACTTCTTTGAACTGCCAAATAAAAATTAATTAATTAATTAAATTTAAATTAATTCCTTCATAAGCTCCTTCTTGGTTTCAAGGTGTGGAATAGCTGCTAGAGATTATCTTGATAAAGAGATCTGTCAGGACCAAGTCCAAATTGGAGGATGATGATTGAAAATCTGTTAATTGAAAGATCAACAACATTTTTTTTTATAATCTATACAATCGGTTCATATATTGTTGTGCAGAGCAATACCTTTTTGATACTATTTGCTTTTGACTAATCTCTAAAGCTTCTTTCAGTGCTTCTTCAAATGTCATACTGCTGATGTCTCAACAAAATTGTATTACACACCCAACTATTGTATTTGTCAGTTTGAATTTTTTCTGTTATTTGGTTAACAACTGTGCATACAATGTTAGAAACGCTTCTAGAACAGTATGGGCCGTGTCAATTATCTTTACAATTTTGTCAAGATATTGTTATTCTCCACTTTACTGCAGTGCTTGAGAAATCAATGTTAATGCTGTGTGTTTTAGGCAAATTAGATGATTTGGTTTTTACTAAGTTGCAAAGGGCATCACAATATCTTCTAAGAGGAATGTTTAAGTAAGCTAAATATCTTTGAGAGAAAGAACAATGGTGAGCTCTTCAAAATTTATATCTGTAGGTCCACCTCTGAATTTGTAGCATTTATATTTCAAAGTAAAGCCAATTACATTATCATAAACATGATGTATAAGTTAATGTATCTAAGCAGAGCTGTGTCCTACTTAGAAAAATGAATTGCACCATGTACCTCACAAGTGGTGGGAACAATAACAATCAGGTTTATTCCAAATTTCATAGATCTTCCTTTATTACTACTGAACAAAATGGACAACAGATAGATGTGGGTAACAAAATCATAGATTGCTGGTTAACTGTGGATGTGCCAGATGACAACCAGTTTAATTTTAACATCCAATGGGAATTCAATTTTGGAATATTCAGACATCATTAATTGTATACTTTTAGACATTTTTATAACAGTCTAGTAGTCTTGCTGAGTAATGAAAATTGTATCAATCTGAGACATGTATGACTTCTATCAAATTTTCATTTTTAATGTATAAAGTATCAATAAACATTAAAACATAATAGAATTTATTTTTAGAGAATTCATGGTACCTGTGACATTAGAAGTATGGCATCTGAAGCAATGAAAGAAACTAACTTCAGAGATCAGTCCAAAGCAAACAGTATCAAACAGATATTGCTCTTCTGTACAACAATCAAAGAATCGATTCCATAGATTACAGAAAGACTTCAGTTGCGCTGTTAGTTAGCAAATTTTCAGATATCAATAAGTGTGCAAGCAATTCTAATGCTAAATAATATTTTAGTATAAATGGAATAACTATAATAGTATAAAATTACAGAACAGAAGTGGAATCACTCACAGTTACTCGTCAACAAATTAGTGAATGATATGAATGAAATTAATTGGTGCTGAGGAAAAATGCCTTGCTTTAAAATAGATATAGAATACAAATGACACACTTTCATTAAACTTCTTGTTATCAAAACGCAAGTGATAAAATTATTTAAACTTATCAAACAACATTATATTTTAAAGCATATATTAATTACCAGGAATATTTTGTTTAAAACAACCATGTGCAGCTATCATCCATTCAGCTCGTGTTTCAGCAAATATAACAATATTCTGTTTAGGTTTATGTCCCAGTTCTCTCAGTCCTCGACCAAAATTTGTAGCCAACATGTTAACTTCCGAATAAGTTCTCCACTTGTATTCACCCATCACATACTGAAAATTAGAATTTACAATGTAGCAATATTGTAATGGTGGTAGAATTTATAATTCTATCAAAAATGTATCATTTACTATATGTTCTACTTAGGGAAACCCTTAAATGATGCTGAAACAGATCTTAAAACTTCATTTGTAACCGCTACTGATAAATCAAAGACAAATTACCTTTGTAAGGAAATTAAATAATTTCACAACTTTCATAGAGTTTTCTGCCATTAAAATACCTTAAAATGTTTCCTTTGTGGCTGAATAACAAAACAGTTGTATTTAACTGTACATGAGATGTACAATGAAGCATTCTCAAGAATATCCTATACCAGGTTAAAAAAAGAATGAAGTGGTATCTAGTTTCCTTCCCCACTAAACCAAATTTACTAAATCATATTAACATGCCAAGCCCATTGAAATGCACGAGATACTTGACTCAACAAGTGATATTTTCACTAGTTTCACACAGGGACTGTTATTATTTTTATAGCAAGCATCTAGACTAGTCATCTGCACTCTTTTCCAATAATTTAATTTTAAATTCAGAAACAGTAGTCAATAATGTTTTACTAGTTCACCTTTACTGGTAGATATTCAAATTCCAGCATGACCCAGCATACAATAACTTATGTAAGTTACAAGATGCGGCAACTAAAACCATATCATTGTATTTTCATTTATACTCATGTATTTTCTATAATAAATCTAGTAATAATCTAAACTGGTAACAGTATTAGCATAACATACCACTTTGTAATAATACTTGCATGTAACAATGTGTTAACAGAATAAAAATAAGCTGTAAGTTATACTGGAAATTAATATAGGTTGCTGCTTGCCATTGTGCATGCAACATCTGGTAAATAATGGGATGGATACAATAAAGGAATATGAATTTGCATCGAAGTTAGAATAAATTTTGAGAAAAGTATGTAGACAGAAACTTTAGTAAAACATTCAAAAAATGTTACTGAGGTATCTCCTGTCACACAAGATGTTTCAGTGGTATGTGGAGTCCAAAGCTAGTTGATCATATGCTGATGATCAACTGATGGCCAAAAATACATGCTCTTAACCGTTATAAGGGAATAGGATTTCATGTCAACTAAACCAACAACCTTTCGGTCAACCAAAAGAAACATATTCTAAAGTTAATAATTAAAAATCATATATATACCTTCTTGAATATTCTTCCATTAGGTTGAACTTCATCTTCTTCAGCAATTATTTCTCTAGTTCCTAGACAATGCTTCTGTGGAAATTGTTTCACTACATACAGAAACATTTTTTCCATAGTGTTAATTCCATTTGCCAACATGTGTCTGTGTACTTCTTTAGGTCCATCTAAACTGCGGTATGTGATTGATTTTTCATCCTTATTTACTGCCTGTGCCTAAAAAAAATAAAATAAAATATCTAATTAAAAAGTACATGTAGATACACTAATATATAAAATCAAATTAGGAAATTTTACATAAATCATAAACAACTGGTTAATAATATGATTACTGAAACAACAAACTATTTCAAGAACATATAACAAACAAAATATATAGTTAATTATTTAAAGTTGTATGAAAACACTGAGTTTCACCAAAACCCAATCTGTATACTTCTGCAATTTTGCTTGATATAGATATCACACAAAAATGTACATTTATGCTCAAATATACAAAAAGATTAACAAATATCTAAAAAATTATTATCATCTTTTACAAGGCTTCAGAAAGTTAAGTTCACTTGCATTACTTTTGTGCTACTTATCTGAACATTAAACATTCATGTATGTATTGTTCTGAGCAAATATCTAAGTCGATCAGTACGAGATAAATGGAAAACAACTGACTTTAGTCATGTTTGTCTGGTAATATGTATTGTGTGATTACAAATAACTGATAGATCTATTATTGGAAAACTCTAGTTTGAAATATTGTTGGTAACTTTAGTTGAAATAGGGATCTTCTTAATATTACACAAGAGGAAAAAACAACACCGAATAATTAAAGATTAAATTTCACAAACTAAAGACAGGCATAAATTTCAGTTTTTACAACATCATTAGGAAATATACAGAGGAGTCCAAAACAATGTACTCACTGTTTGCTAGCCCATATCTCGTGACAAATTTGACTTGATGTGACAATTTTTGGCGCTGGGAGAGGATTATGGTATGTGTTTGAAATGACCACCAGCAGGGTTTATACAACGCCCATGGTGCCGAACTGTACACCGAACTACGACTGTTAATGTATCAAGTGTAATGGCAGAACATGACGTATGATTTTTTTCACTCTGACTGTTCCTGGTTTTTGTCGATGCACATCATTCTTGATGATCCCCAGAGGTGTCAAATCAGGGGACCGAGGTAGGTACTCAACAGCACCTCTTCGACCTACCCACTGTCCAGGTAGAGTTTTACCGAGGTACAATCTGAAATCTCAATGGGAGTGAGGTGGGACCCCATCATGTTGCATATAAAAAAGTTTGTCACCATACAGGTCTTGGATGACAGGAAAAATCCTTGTCTGAAGCATATCAAGATATGCCTTACCAGTTACAGTACCCTCAAGAAGGACCAATCAAACCACACCACACAGCAACCCTTGGTAGATTCACTGCCCTGTCCACACGAGTGTTAGGATTTTCAGGAACCCAGTAGACACAATTGTGGTGGTTCACAGTACAGTTAAGATTGAATTGTACCTTGTCAGTCCACACAAACTTCCCTTCAAATTCCTCATCCTTGCCAACCATGTGCTGAAACCATTCACAGTACTCCTCCATCCTTCGATCTGGGTTTCCTCGTTAATCACTAATCACGTGTAGCAGTCTTGCAATGTACACTTTCCACTCTTCAGAATGTGTCTTACACTTGACTGACTCACCCCAATTTAATGCGCTCCCTGGTTCACGGTTTTTGTTAATGATTGGGTGAAATGTTGCAATACTGCAATACGGGGTGCTGCACTTGTAGCTGTTCATGGTTGGCCTTTCTTTCCTTGTTCCAAACTCTTTCTGCCACTGCTGTTGTACCTCACGAATGTTCTTGCACTTCCAGTACCACTTCAGTACAGCCTTGTGTTTAACAAACGATAAGTGAACCTCAACCATTATTGCTACTACCTGTCTTCTACTGCACTGGCTAATATGACTGGCTTGTTCTACCACCAACCGCCCGTGCATGCACTGCATAAATTTCCAGTTCCGCCTACCATGACAAATTTAATACTTTACACTACACTACACATTAGATTAGTGAGTGTAAGTCTTTTTGTTTAGATATTATTTAATTACAAACAGTGAGTATAATTTTTTTGACCTCTTCTGTAACGATTAATTAAAAAATGAACTTGTCTCTGTCAAATGCTTCAGTCCATCTTGGTCAGTATAAGATGTTAATACTGTATAGCATCTTGGGCAATAACAAAAATTAGTTTTTAATTTAATTTTATAAGCATCTCCTGATGATAGAGTAAAAACCAAAACTGCTGAAGAGTTTGAGTTTACTGATATTTTTTTAACATATATAGTAAATATAATAAGAAAAGCATATAAAGGTGACATCTTTAATTTTTCTGCAGTTAAGATGTGACAACATGTAATTGAGATAAAGCCACTTTTACAATTATTAATTAAACAATAATATGTATGCACAACTGTACAATTAATAATCAACATAACAAAAGTAGTATAAATCAATTAATAATCTTTATAACTTATTTGATAAGTCCTCAGAATATGTGCATTATATCAGTGAATAATAATCAGCATTCGATAAAACAAATACCAACAGAATAAAATAATACAAATTACAAACATTGTAATATAATTACAAATGCTTTTCAAAATGAAAATCAAACTTCACACATATTTTAAACTACAGGCTAGTCTATGATTAAACAAAGTAAATTATTTTAAATTAAATATTATATTAATTGGGCCTAAAAAAAAACAAATGAAGAAGACGACAAAAATACAAAAAATGTAAACAAATGTGAATCTTTAATTTTTTTATCAATATTTGTTTCTAACTAACAATAACCATACTGATTAAAAATTATTTTTTAGTGATAAGATATATCAGTAGCATTTTTTTTTAATACCTAATTAAATGATAAATTTAAAGACCATATTAAAAAATTATAGATGATAACAGTGTAACATATTGGAAGAGGGGAATATATATGTATTTATATAATGAGGGAGGAAGCGATATTGAGATGGTACACAGGATATGATTGTGACCTCTGGACAGAGAGGGCAGGGACCTATTAACCACTCAGAGATAATATACAAGTAAGCTCACCTTCAATCTCCTTGACAATCTCTTCCTTTCCCAAGGTCGTTGCAACAGCAGGTATACCGGGTATGTCAAGATGTCACAAACAAATGCAAATGCTTTAATTGCACCAATCGCACCTTCGATCCAAACATTACTACTATTACTATCACCCATGTTTCCTGAAATCATAAATAAATCATTCATTATTCCTCACAAATTAAAAATATTATATATATAAGTCTTTAAGGAAATTAATTCAATAATTAATGGATATATAAATTTATAACTAATGCAGTGCAAGTTGACCTTTGGGATGTGAGTGCTAATGTCTTGGCCTTTCACCCAGCAGACCCAGGTTCAAATCCCTGTCAGGCATGGCATTTTCACACACTACAAAATTGTAATTTCATCTCATCCTCTTAAGTAATACCTAACGGTGGTCCTGAGGGCTAAAAAAAATTAATGCAGCAGGAAATCTTTCACTTAAATACAAATGATTTCATATGCATTGATGAGAAATGGAAATATTTTTGTTTTTAATAAAGAGAAAGAAAAAGGTTTACTTGTACTTTTTGACATTAAAAGAATATTGGTCCAAGAATCCATTCCCTTGGCTGATTTTTTTTGCTCCACTTGTTAACCTAACAAACTTATCTCCTTTTAAAATCCAGGAATTGCAAGAAAATTGTTCTGAAATTCATTTACCTGTTTGAAAGTTACAATCAGATTTTTATGAAGGCTATTGTATAATTCAAATTAGTGTACATATTTATTTTACTACATGCTTTTTCACACTGAGGTGGGTACTCCATTTAATAATACTATTAAGGACAGTTTCAAGGTTGTCTTTATTTACATGATTTCAATTCATACCTTTCGTTGATTCAGCTTATAACTGAATGCAAATATAATTTTCTTTGTTTATACATATATTAACAATAAAAGTAAGCGAGCATTTATACACATAAGTATATGCATGTAAGTAAATAAACTACAATCTAATCAAAATTAAACCTGAAACAAATTCTTTAACCAAAATATCTAATTGGAGGTGTGTGTGTGTGTGTGTGTGTGTGTGTGTGTGTATGTGTGAGAGAGAGAGAGAGAGAGTGAGTGGGGGGAGGGGGGAGATTTGTCACCATATAAATTATAATAATAACAGTTATTTAATGTTAATGCAAAAAGTACCTCAACACCACAAAAAAGTTAAATATTAACTACATAAGATAGGAAAGTAGGAAATCATATTATTTCGACTGATGGAATTTTTCTGATAATTTTGAGTTTTAAATTTCAACACAACTTCTGGTCTAATATTTTTATTGTTTTTCACATCAGCATGTACAAAGTAATACGTTTAGAATGAAATGAGTCTTTTTTTTATCTTCAGTCATTTGGCTGGTTTGATGCAGCTCTCTAAGATTCCCTATCTAGTACTAGTCGTTTCATTTCGGGAAATGAGTCTAAATACCACATTCATGAAAATAGATTGTGCAGCCATTAAAATGTTAATAGTTTGAAATAGCTAAATTAGTGTGATAAATGAAACTATAAATTGTTAAAATTGCTGCCTATAAACTGAAACTAATTTGTGGGAAATCAATTAATAATTATAATCAAATTTTATCCTTGTGTGAAAATGAGCAACCAGATAAACAGAAAAAACAAAAATAAAATGTAGCGAAGAATTTAATTTAATTACAAATAAATTTCAATTGAAAAAAAAAATTATAAGAGAAAAAAATAAACCCATATTTAATTAGATATCACATAAATTTAAAAGTAAGTGCACACAACGAAAAAAAAAAAATATATAAACACCTACTTAATTTCAGTATTTGAATTGTTTGAAAGAATATGTAATTAAAAATACATCAAATACAGATTTTAATATTAGCAAACATCATCTTTTATTCTTTTGTGATAAGGAGCTAAGCAATTTATCAGTTAGAAAAATCAATATTTAAAATGTGTTATTATATATATGATAACACATAAGATTACTTGGCTAATATTTTTGTTTAAAAATTAAGCAATTTCAAAAGTATCACATCACAGGAAAACTGGCAAATCTTACAAAACACAGTTTGTTGGAAATGATTCTAATTAAAGAAAATAGTTTGTTCTGTCTTACTAGCCAACTGAGGCTCTGGACCACCCCATTTGTTTCCCAGTCACATGAAGAGCTCTAGTGAAGTAATGTTTAATTTTTTCTGTTAAAAAATCACAAAATTATTATGACAAAAAATATACTTCTAAACACAATTACAATTAAATATTAATAGTCTATGAACAGATCTCATTCATTTCGTTCTGATTCTAACAAAATTAAATTGAATGATTGAAATGTTCCATCATATGAAATACCAATTTTAGATTCTGAAGAGCATTCTATAAAACCATTAGTCCTGTCCAATAATTAGAAAGTTAAGTGGCAAAAATTAAAATGCTCTTAAAAGTTTATTTCAATCAGGGTTAAATTTGGTAATAATCAATAATTTGGCTGTTTTGCATTACATTCACAGACAAAATCTAACTGAAAAAAATTTCCATTAATTTAAGTTTTGTTCCAAACTCAAACATATGATGGAAAACCATTCTGAAATATTTACTATTGTATACAAAAAAATATTTGACAAACATTTTTTTTGAAAAAGGGTACACTGATTCATTTTATAATACGTTTCAAATTCATTTCTATTATTTTAAAATGTGAATTCATATTTTATTGCCTAAATACAAATGCTTAAAGAATACGATACATATTTTACAAAAAGTTAAATTTATAATAATAAGGATTATTCTGTAATCCAGTTAAAATATTTGGCAGATTACAAAAATACTTACTTTAAAATAGACGAGTGACCAAAGTTATATACTAAATTATGGCAAGAAAAAGTTTGTAAAAGTTATAAGAAATAAAGACTAGGAAAAATAAGAATAACTGAGAAAATAAAAAAATAATGGCATCTTGATGAACTTTGCCGTCATTTTCAGGAGCTTAAAATTAAATAAACTCTTCCCTAACAATTAAAATTCAGAATTACTGTGATCCTTATAACTTTACATTTCAATCTCTTAACTAAAGAAAGATAAATTTAGTAATTGAGAATGCTCAAAAAATGTAAAAAAAAAAAATCTAAATCTAGGTGGCCATTTCAATTGTTAAGAAATCATCTCAATATATGTAAGTATTTATTTATTAATCATTTTATTGGCTTTTTTAAATATGTTAAAACAAATAAAATGTGCTTATATTGGGGAATTATTTTTTTAACCTCCACTGTTAGGTATTGCTTCAGAGGATAAGATGAATGATTTTTAGCGTGTGTGAAAATGCCATGCCTGTGGGATTTGAACCCAGGATCTCCAAATGAAAGGCCAAGACGCTACCACTAGTGCCATGGAGGCTGGCGTGATATTGAGGAATTAAGAACAAAAAACCTAACACTACAAATTAATAAATGAAAAAAATGACAATGATAAAACAATTATAGTTAATAACTAAACAACTATTCTTAAAAAAGTATTTCTACTTTTGTTTATAAAATAAAAATGAATGTAGATTAAAAACTATGTAACATAATTTAACGCTATCCTAGTCAAAAAAGGATAAAGTTAACAGTTTACAAGTTTCAAACGCCTAACATGGATTGTTCACCACACTCTTACCAGTAGAACCCATGATCTATTATTGGTGCATTACAGGAACCTTACACTCAAGGTTCCCAAAAAGATGTTTAGTAAATTTTGAATTGCTGTTAAATATTAATCCTCCATTTGTTATTTTAACTGTGATGTTTTTATTCATTATTGTTAATAAGATTCTCAGATATCTAATTCCTGTTAATTAAGGATATTTCTTAAACAACTGTTTTCTAATAAACTGATTTTGTAATTAACCGTAGGCAATATTAAACTACGACCTTTCTCTCTGGTCTTCTAAGTCTGCAATGAGCCAAAATTTATAATGGTTCTTTTCCTAGTTTCACATTCAGGAGAACTGGCAGTGTTGAAAAGAGAAGAACAAGGGAACGGTCTGTGAGACCACCCAAAAACATCAAGGTGGTAAGGGAGTCTTTTTTGCGATCTCCATGATGCTCGGCACGCAAGGATGCAGTTGCCTTTTTTTCTTTTGCCAAGGCTTGACAAAATGGATGTTAGGGATGTGGGATTTGAAGGATTTCAAATACTTCAAATCAACAAATTATGCTGCCACACATTTGTAGTGCAAGTGGCCCAAAAAAAAGAAAACTTAGGGGCAATATTGGGGGTACGAGAGTTGATCAAAGTTTAAAAATAACGATTTTTTTCATCTTTCAAAACTTTTTTTTTGGAAAAAAAACTTTTAAAATCTTTTTTAGTTTATTTAAACAAATAATGATAATTTGACATCAAAACTTCATCATAAATTACACCCCAGCCCCCCAAAAAAGAAATCTTTGGTAACTTTTACGTTTCTGTCTAGATAGCGCTATAGCACAGAGCTACAGCTCTAGAAGGAAAAGTATTGCAATCAGTCCAATTGAACAAGCACATGCAGTTTTCACTGGATCTTGATATTTATACACTTTGTTTTCCTGTTTAGCCTTTGGGAATCACCATTCAGATAATACTTCACAGGATGAATGAGGATGATATGTATGAGCGTAAATGAAGTGTATTCTTGTACTGTCTCAGGTCGACCATTACTGAGATGTGTAGTTAGTGTAGTTAGAAACCCAACCATCAAAGAACCCCGGTATCCACGATCTAGTATTCAAATCCGTAAAAAAGTAACTGCCTTTACTACGATTTGAACGTTGGAACTTTCGTCTTCGAAATCAGCTGATTTGCGAAGACGCGTTCACCGCTAGACTAACCCGGTGGGTTAATATTTTGTTACTGGATGGAAAAAGTATCGGTATTTTAAAAACCGGATGGAAATTTTCCGGATGTTAATGTTCGTGTGTTCAATTTTGGCCTCTAAATCACCTTATATCTCAAAAACTACTGGGCCGATTTTGACCAAACTTCAGATTATTTCTGTATGTGGGGCATTGATGCCATTACATTTTCAACTTAAAAGGACAAGGCGTGAGGCTATAGAGAAAAGTCACCCTCAGTATCTCGAGATTTCGCCTAATTAAGGTCATATTTTTCTTAGGCATGTTTGTTAATTAAAAAAATTAAAAATTGCAATTTTTTTTTGCAAAATCGAACTCCCATCCCAAAAATTGCTCTAACTACTGCTACGTTGGGACGTCACAGGTGAGCGGTAAAATTAAATAATATTTTAAGTGTAAAAAGTAACTAGATCTAGCTGAGTCTCGAACTCGACTGCCCAGTTGACTTGGACCTGTCTCGCGGCTACACCAGTCAGCCGACCGTACAAGCGAAATTTGTTCTAAGTTGTGAAATTACATTAATTTAGTTAGTGCCGACCGTCGCCGCTAGTACCGCCACACCCGTGCGAATTAAATACGGTATGCGCGTGCACTTTAGTTAGAATCATTGAATTAAATAAACAAAAAAAATTATTTAAATGAAATGATAAATATTTTTAATCAAGTTACTGTATTCTTTGCTTTCCTTCGTGTATAATTATTTTTCCTCAATAAAAGAAAAAATAACGAATGCCAGGAAAGGATTACAACTTTGTTGTCATTTTTTTTATACTGGGAAATAATAAAACGATTATAAAAGTATTTTTATTTAGTTTTTATAATTACATATCTACAGAATCTGTTCCCTTAAAGCAATGAATAAATTAGTCAATTCTCTTTATTGTCTTGAAGGACAGAAAACCCAAGGTAACTCCTATGCATTCCATTTATTTCGGTTGGTATTATGTAACAACTGCCGATGGATGACAATGACTATTTTGTCGGGTATGAAACATTCCAAGCCTGTCTGGAACTCGAAGCCAGAACCTCTGGATGAAAGGGGGAGATGCTACCTCTGTCGAAGAAATCAGTTTGATTTAGATTAAGAAACATTTTTAAAAAGTTTCTTAAGCACTCTTGTTTTAAGTTTTGTTTTTCAATAAATATTTAGCATAGCTTTCTTTGTACTTGAATAAATTTTTATCTCTGCGATAAACTGCAAACTATACATTTTCAACCTGATAATGGCTAATTTATTAAAAAAAATTCAATTGCACTTAATAGTAAAAAGTACAAAACTTTTATAAAATTCCAACTTTTAAAAGTGAGGGTCTTTTATGAAAGTTTAAAATTTTCAATAGTATTAATCCCATTAATATTACTAATAATATTTTTATACTAAAGTAAAAAAAAAAAAAAAATTAAAGGGAAAAATTTACATTAATGCTAACACTACTCGAGACATAGCATTCTATATCTTCCCATACCTCATCAGATTTTTTTAAAAGTTAAATAAAGTCAAAAAAAAAATTCAGATTTTCAGTTAACCGTTCCCGAAAACCAAATAGAATGGATACACTACAGATTTTTGCAAATAATTTTAGTTATTTTTGGACTCCGAAGTCTCAACACATCCTGTAACACAAAACTATTCGTGACAATAAGTAATTTTTTCTTCTCTGTTACATATCATAACAGTCGTAGGGGTAAATAAACATTTATATATATATTTTTTTTCGAATAATGTAAGTGACAGCAACAATAAATTATTTTGTAAAAAAAAATATCAATTTAAAAAGAAAATTAATCGGTAATAAAATAACTTTTTCCAACAATCAAGCAAGAACAAGAAAGAGTACAATGATAACGAAATGATAATATCTTTATAAAAGTTGAACAAACACACGTAAACATGTTATGATACGTGTTTACCCATGAACTAACTGGTAACGAATTTTAACATTAAATATTTACCAGAAAAATATAAAAATTTCATTTTTTACTAATATTTTACTTAAAATAATACTTTAACAATGCTGGTTTTTTAAGTAAAGGAAAATATAATAAAAAATATAAAAAGGAATAATATTCAAGTAGTATTTATTGAAAGAAAAAGAAAGCAATTAAAGATCTATTAAAATTTCTTTTACTAAACCAAAAAGCTAATATTACAATTAAAAATTCCTCCCCCCACCAAAAAAATATATATAAATACAATTTCTTTTTTAATTCTTTAATGAATAAAAAATATTAAAATACTTAATAACAAGTGTAGGTGACAAAAAAGTACTGATAAAATTTAATTATAATATTCCAAAAAATGTTTTTTAATTATTCAAACAACAAAAAATCTAAATAATTTCGTAAGCTATATTACCTCAAATTACGGGGAGGTCCCCTGGTTGTCGACGGGTATTAAAATGTATATGTAGATGGCTTTCCTCAACAGAAACTCGTCCGGCTGTACGACGTTTATTTCATTACACAACTGCACAGATAGGCAGGCTGCCACGCAAAATACAATGATTTGCCTTTCCCCTACTTCTACTAGTTATCTCTCCCACTATGTTCACTATCTTCCGAGAGCAAACCCACCTGTTCCGATCTGCATAACACAAGACAAAATAATAGGTACATAATAGCTTTAAACAATATTAATAACAATGAAATAATCGATCTACAATATTTCTTTCATTAAAATCAAATATTATTTCTGATTATTTGATTATAAACAAATTTTATTCTTAAAAAAAGAAAGAAAAGTAGATAAATAAAAAAAAAAACAATCGAATTTCCTTGAATTTAATGAACGACTCTTAGAGGAAAAAATACGTCAATGGAGTTTTTTTTTATCGAATCATAAATAACTAATATTTCGCTAACTTTGCTTCCAGTACGTATTAAATAAACATTTCATTTCATCATTAAAAGAAACACTAATATTAAGTAACATACGAAATAGTAATAAACTCTGAATATGAAGGAATGCATTAAGCATTTTCCATGATAATCAAAGTATTTGCGCTTTTAATAAAAAAGACAGAAAAAAATAAAATACTGTGGTAATTTACACAACTCTAACCGTTCCGGCTGTCCTACACTTATTGTTGAATGTTCATGAAAAAAAAATACAAAACGTTTAAAACCTAAAAAGAAAACGTTACAGGTTTCTAAGAAAAAAAATCAACCGGCAAGATGTGTAAAATGTTTCTAGGAAACAAATTCCTAGTTCCAAAAACTACTTAAAAGGCTGTGACACTTCTGTGTAGGGCACAACAATAGACTAATTGTTAATAATACTATCTGAATTCTAGTTTTACTCTCGATGAGTGTTAGACATTCTTTAACTTAAGTTCCTTGTACCTGTATTATATTTAAAAAATCTTCCTCTACACAACAGAACTGAAGATAATTTCTGGTTATTAGACAGCAGTATCGACTTAAAAATACTACATGATGAGATCGCCGTGACGAAATTTAAGTGCCATGTAAAAGTATTTTAAACCTCTTATTATTACTCTTTAATTAGATTAAAGTATTTAAATTATTAAAATAAATGGAAGTAATAAAAACTCAATGACTGAAACCGGAAGGTACCGTGAGACGTCAATCATAATATGTTTGCAACACGGAAAGACTTGTTCAATGCTTAGTAACAGTCGGCTCAGACAGAATTTCAAGTTAAGATAATAGAACATGTTTCTTAAAAATGTAATTTTTGGTAAACTCAATTTAATTTTTGTGAAAAGACGTGCTACCAGATTGTAAATACACAAGCGCAACAGTAAATATTACGAATATAACGTATAGAGACCATCTTAATTAATTTTAAAGAAAGTCGTTAAATAAAGATGATCTACGCGGAGGAAATTTTTTCCTTCGCGACAACAAAAAAGAAAAAAGATTAATGTGGTCAAACCATCTAAATGACCCACGAAGAAGTATAATTAGAATCTTGTTAAGTAAAATTTAATCGTGCCAATTCAGAATGGATCTAAAATATTATAAAAAAAATCAATTATTCCACCTAAACAATCTAAACTGAAAACCATTCAAGGTGATTTCAAAATTAAAAAAAAGAAATGCTGATCGATAGTAAATAAAACTAACGTTCGACTAATCCAAAAAAAGGCAATGATAAGTTATAACGATATAGACGTAATATTTTTCCTCTAATTATTAATAATAATTATTTAAAATTGCAAGATTAAGTTTTATCTTTTAAAATTTTACGATCGACATTTATTTCTTGTTATTTATTTTACTTTTAACTTAATTAATTAAATTTTTAGGTAGAGCTCAATTTATTAAATTCAATACAAAACATGCTAATTTTACTGTTCACACAACTACAAACGATATTAAGAACAATAATACACTCATAGGATATTGTGTGAATCAAAATTCTCTTCATTTTTCCGCGTACTTTTAATTTATAAATTTAAACGAAACTGTACTTAGGTAAGAAAGACTGATTATTTAAATCTTTCTCTAACCGTTCAGGTCGTTCTGTAAACAGTAAACATAATTTAAAACAAATAATAGTAAAAACTGAAAGAAACTAATTCGAACATTCAGTTAAAATAGTGTACTCAGAGGTCAGGTAGCCCAAGAATAATCATTACGGTAGAGGCAAATATAAGAAGTATCAGTGTGTGTGTGTGTGTGTATATATATATATATAATATTCAGAGTACAATAATAATGAGACAAGGACTTATATAACAACATTTACTCGTACATAAAGTATCCCCACATTTAACAGTACAAAAAATTCTGGCTTTTTATTTTGAAAATTTTGTTTTAATGGATAGAAACAAATATTTAGAATGGAAATTTTATATCAACAAATTAAATGAAAAGATAGGGATTTGAAAATATGAAGGCAACAATCATTCTGTAAGGGATTTGGACAAATGACCTTCAATAAAAATAAATTAAAAAACCCAGCACTTATCTTTCATGTTTAGCCTTTATTATACCACACAATTTTAATACGAATATTTATTGTATAATTACAAACGTAATGGAGGATAATTTATAAAGTTTTTTTTTTGAAATGAAGTTTTTAAAACAAATGTATTCGGCGATTAAGTCTTATCGGTCGATGAAAAAATATGTATAATAAATTACAATCGATTAAAGAATTAATACATTAGATATTCAGTTATGAAAAACGAACAAGAAATAAATTTATATCTTTGTTACTCTAGTCATCTATTCTTCCATTTACAAATTTACAACGCCTCTTCATTCGTCACTACCTACCCATCTGATTTTTAACAATCTACTACAGCACCGCATTTCAAAAGCTTCTAATCTTTTGTTCTCAGGTACTCCGATCGTCAGTTTCACTTCCATATAAAGCTACGCTCCAAACATATACCTTCAAAAATCTTTTCCTAACGTTTAAATTAATTTTTGATGTAAACAAATTATATTTCTGATTGAAGGCTCGTTTCGCCTGTGCTATTCGGTATTTTATACCGCTCCTGCTTCGTCCATCTTTAATAATTCTACTTCCTAAATAACAAAACGTTTTTACTTCCATAATCTTTTCTCTTCCTATTTTTATATTCAGCGGTCCATCTTCGTTATTTCTAGTACATTTTATTACTTCTTCAATATTATCTAATACTTTGATTAAACTATTTTTTATATTAACGTATAACTACGAATGAAATATCATTGATAAAAAAAAGGAACGCTGCGTCGAATAATTACGAAATTAATAATGACTTGATCATTATTAATTTTTACGTTTTAATTAATTTAACTTTTTACGTAAATAAAAAAAAAGCTGCTCTTAAACGTTGACGAATCCCCAGTAACCGCAAAAATCATCACCGAGCTAATAGGTTCAATAAAAATATTACAGCAAAGAATGACGGGAGTAAAAAACATTTTACCGCTTCCACATCCCTCGCTTTCTTATTGATTGAGTAGGTGTACCTCACTGTCTATGACAGTTAATATAGTTATTATGGCATCTCGTTACATAACTGTAATCGCAAGTATCTCCAGGAAAATAGTACATTAAACGTAGTTTAATTACAACAAATTATAACAATTTTTGTATTTTACATTAATAAATATCCGTTATCGGACTATAACCTCTTGAGGGCTTTCTATTGCATTATGTTCTATAGCGAGGACTTTAAAAAGTAACAAAAAGCGTTGAATAAATTACTAAAAAAAAGGAGTAATTTTAAACAATGTTTTATTTCCGTTTTACAAAAATGCGCAGATTAATTCTAAATAAGCCAATCACTTGACATCATTTCAATAAACGCAGTTTAAATTATTTTATCGAAACTTTATAAAAAAGAATTTGATAAGCTTAAAATCCATAAAAGATTAGCACATACTTAGAAACGCTTGTTAAAATAATAAACCTACATAACCTATTAACTTGTAAAAGGTAAATTTAATTAACTGATAACAGTGATAGTACTTTAAGTATTCATGTTAAGAGATAAAGATTAAACTGAAAATAAATATGAAGTTGAAAAAAAAAATCATGACAATGTATAAATACTGCGATATAGACTGACTAAAACTTCAATACAAAAACCATGTTAAGATTACATATTTATACACATAAATTATTTAAAATGTTAGTATGGATAGTTGCGCTTTACAACAGCGAGTCATGGATAATCAGAAAACCACAAAAGAGGATAACATAACGAAAAGAAGATAATGTCGCAAAATAGAGGATTTAAATGTGGTGTTACAGAAGAATGATGATTAGTAAAAAGAAATGAAAATTTCGAAATGGCAATTTTTACCATTTTTTTAAAGAAAAAAGTACAACAGAAAAATTAGTTTGGTGCGTCTTATATTCAAGCGCCCTGTCAATTAATTTAGTAATGAAAGGAAACGTACACGAAAATAA
Source organism: Lycorma delicatula (assembly GCF_047948215.1). Taxonomy (NCBI): domain Eukaryota; kingdom Metazoa; phylum Arthropoda; class Insecta; order Hemiptera; family Fulgoridae; genus Lycorma; species Lycorma delicatula. The sequence continues at coordinate 36,908,108 of NC_134456.1, forward strand.
TGTGAGAGAAGAAAAAGATTAGAATACATAAAACAACTAATTGGAGGTAATTAATTAATTATAATATATATAGTATTAATTATTAATTATTAGTATTATAATATATAGTATTAATATAATAAATATATCGAAATAAAGAGATCAGCGCACAATAAATGAGACTGGAGAATTGCACTCAACCAATTAGATACGATTCATGAGAAAAACTTAGATCTCAATAAAACTTATATACACTAATATAGAAAATAAAACTTTATAAAAACACCTTATATGGAACGGTAAAGCTTTGTAGCATTTGATATTGTTTGTAACGTATGAAGAACGGATGATCGTAAGCCGGAAGGTCAATTAAACAAACCTAAATGCTCTCTAACCGGATGATTTGCAAAGTAGAGCCTACGATTATTTGAGTCCATTCGTTATCACCTCCTCCATAAATAAACTTAATTTCTTCCAAATCTCCTGTGGATTTGATGCAGTACAAATTTTAATGTGTAGATTCTTTTCAGTACTCTACTACAAACCTGAAACTTTTATACGATTAAAATCAGGTTTCAAATGTATACAGCAGCTGAGGAAGCCGTAAATGTATCCACTTCCGATATGGAATTAGTACTTTTAACAGAGAAAGTTCAAATAAAAAATGGGTAGATTTTTTGGGTAAAAAATGGGTAGACTCCCCCCCACACCCACTGGTTGGGGAATTAACCTCTAATATGTTTCTGTCCGAGATGAGATTATTCTATTCCTGACATAGTGTGATTGTCCTAAAAAGTTTTGCGAAGAAACCCATCAACGGTTCTGAATTAATCACGAAGTATTGATATTTAAACTAATTTTTAAAAATCTAATCTTCGGGTGAGGTGAATAACTGTTATAAGGAAATACATTAAATTCAACGTACCGAACCTCTTATAAATAAAAAAATAATCTCTCACAAAATGATAAAAAGAACAATTCTAATACTATCACGGCCTTGATGATGACATATGTTATGTATCTATCTGTTAACTGAAAATGTCTCTCAAATTACACCGTATTATACTCGTATGTATCGCAAAAGTATGTTTATACAGCCTATATCAACACAAACAGCTATTTGCCATAATGCTTTTTCAATTGCGTTTTTATAAAACTTGGTCTATGTACGGATTCAAATCTTCTGATATAACCTTTTTGTAGTTTAACCTGTAATAGTTAATGCGTGTAAAAGAAATAAATCACGAATATTACAAATTTGATCATCTTTTCTTTTATTGCAATATCTATGTAGTCTTTATCACGGGCTTTCGTTAAATATGTTTCTAAATAATTAATAACTTGATTTTTTATTTTAATTAAAGGGATAATCAGAAAACCAGTATACCTAAAATCACTCTTATACCTAAAAAAGATCGAAATATTTTCATAAAATTGATTTTGTTATTTTTTTTAACACTTTTTAATGATGTCTTTTAATATTTATCGCTTACTATAACCTGCCAGCATTGTGATGTGCGTGTATAAATAAATTTTGTACTGATAAATTATTGTTAAACTAACCGGCCCGTCTAGCCAGAACCTGGACCCTCAGGGCCCAGGTGAACTCCGAAACCAATTCAGGGGTTCCTCGATGCCTCCCGGTCTACTCAAGGGCCGCAGAGCTCGCCTCAGTCGCCATTCCCGTCTACTCAGAGGGCTCCGCTTCTGGATCTCCGCACTGTTCGTTATCCTCATGACTGTGAGAAATACTCATAAATAACAATTAAAGTATTCAGGGTTTATAGAAACCTGAAAAAGAAACTAAATTACATAAGACAGAATTACAGTTTCTACTGCGGTTAACTGAAGTAGACACCTTTGACGACGAAAATTTCATAACTTATCTCTTTGCCATGGAAGCAAGAATATACCAAGGAAGTAAAATGATTATCTTTTTTCCTTAATTTTCTTTAATTTACAACTTCGCCCGCCTTGGGGATGAATAAATAGTGAATATTTTTAATATTATAACCTTCAAGGGAGCTCGGACTTCGGTCTGTGATTTAAAACCTTCTATGGTATAATGCAAATGTATCCTGAAAATTTATCCTGCAAAATTATGAAGAATGAGGGCGGTCCTCAGACGGGGAAGAAGAAACTGTTGGCCAGTATGCACTCTTCGGTAGTGTTATATGGCTGGGAGCGTTGTCGAGGGCCAGGAATGTGAGGTGTTTGGTTAAGCAACAACGTAGGCTAAATATACGTATCATCGCGGGGTATCGTACGATCAGCGCCGAGGCGGCATCGGTTATAGCTGGCGTGCCGCCGATAGACTTGCAAGCACAAATGAGAGCTTCAATAGCGGCAGGACGGGACATAAAAGAAGCAACTGACGGTCTCTACGTGGCTTGGCGTGACAGATTCGGACAAAGGAAGGTGGACCTACGGGCTCATAAACGATGTCAGAAACTGGGTGGAGCGAAAGCATGGTAACATCGGCTAGGAATTCATGCAGTTCCTGTCTGGACATGGATGTTTCCGGGAATATCTGTACAGAATGGGCAGATACAAGTCGCTGTCATGATTGCAGCGGGTTGGATACAGCAGAACATGTGGTGTTCTTTTGGCGCGACTTGAGAGTACAGCTCGAGGATCAGGGTGTGGAGGGGCCAACAATATAATCGAGGTGATGCTCAGCAATAGCGACAAATCGATCGCAACAATGATAGTAGAGAAGGCCAATGAGGAGAGGCGAAAACAGGCTGAGGAGATGCGGATCGACATGGAGTTCGATGACAGGTTATCAAGGGGGCCAGCTTCTGGGGTGGGCGGCGGGGGCTCCTCGTAGTCGTCGATCGCCCCTGGGGACACCTTCCGGTCATCTAGATTCGAATAGTAGAGTGCTCGGGTGATCATGCAGGGGCTGTGTATATACCATATGGTTTAGATCCGGCCCCTGCGTGATAAGAGGGGGGAGTTTTTTAGCGGGTGAGAACTCCGCACTGTCATCAGTGCGGGCCTGACGGCGGCTGGTACAGCTTTTTCCTCCCCCTAGGGAAAACATAAAAACAGAGAAACTACAATTATCTTGCTCTAAATACACACACAAAACCGTACACAAGTCTAATCCAGGACACACCGTAAAGAATGCAAAATAAAAATAGCGGTATAAGGTCCAAGAACACAAACAGTAGAACACCGATACATCCTTCCATAAAATAAACATCCAAGTCCAACAGATGCTTTTGGATAAAGAACGACACGAATTGAATGAAGTAAAAGAATTCGCGTAAATATATATATATATATATATATATATATATATATATATATATATATATATATCAAGATTATTATTAACATTGATACTATTAAATCAAAATATCTGAATGTGTGTATCATTTTGCGCTTAATACTTGAGAACCGTTGGGCCAAGTTTTTTTAGCAATATTTTATTGAAATATTTGAAAATGGTTTTAGACGTAAATTTAAGCGGACATTACTGGTTAAACAGTAAACCTTTAACAGAGAACATGTACTTAGCAACGTCATATTTCACTTCATATTATGCGGAGTCATTGACACGTTTGATAAAAATAACTATATGGTTGCCACTATGGAAAAAAAATTATTGTTTCACTTATCAAAATTGATTATTGTTCTAGAGATACCAGCTGTTAATAAATAGAACATTTTATTGTATCATAATTTTCTTAGCTAAGCGATCGATGTAATTTCTCAATCGAGTTAGCTGTATTAATGGACAGTACATTTAATTAAAGTTAAATCCGTAAATAAAATTACTAAGAACAGTTTTATTTTCACGTTATCTCTTTGTTGCGTATTCGTACAAAACTAAAAGGGTAAAAGGTTTATTTGAAGTTGTATTCATTCCTGACTAACGTCTACTGTTTACTGTTTGTATGGGATTACGAAATTAACTTGACATAACAGTTACTTACACTTACTTACTTGAAATCATAACAGTGTCTGATACTTTTTAATTTTAAATATTTACTAATATGCCGCTAACTTTTGACGAAAAATAGTTTTGGTTAATTCGCTTATGATACATAAAAAAAAATACTAATAACTATAAAACAAAAAAAAATAAAATCCATTCCCCTATTAGTAAAACTTTTTTCGGTATACACACCAGGATTTATTTTATTAAGAATTTTCAAGCGGTGAAAATTAAAGCAAATAGAACTGTGTACCAGAAATGTTTTTGGAATTACTAAGAAGGGCTTCTCTCATCTAGTTGGGACAAGCTTTTTTGTGATTTTATCCTACGAATGAAATTTAATAAAATAATTTTGGAAGACAAGAATTAAATAAAATAAAAACTGAAATAATTTTCATAGGAAATATTTTTTTGAAATACTGTCTGTTCGTCTCGGCAGTAAATAAGATACGCGAAGAGGAACAACTTGTAGTTTACAAACAGTCCTTTTTATGTAATACTGAAGATAGAATTTTATACTAAAAAGGAATAATTTTCGGTTTTTTTATAGTGCTGAATAAACTACCTCGAACAGAAAACCAATGTTAGATCGAGATAAAATGTGAAAAACAGTACGAGCAATTTATTTATTAACCAGTCTTAGTTAAAATGCGTATTACTTTATTCGACTGAAATATTTTTTTTTTTTTTTTTTTAAGAAGATAAATTACATCATTAAGAATGTTGAACCCTACCGAAAACAAAACATTAGTATGAATGAGTTACATGAATGAAAAGACAACAGAACAATATTTAATATCGTCAAATTCATCACTTAACATGAGGTCAAGTGAACGCGATTGTTCCTTCTCCCTACTTCTTCAATCACCACAATCTAACAGAACAAATAAATAACAAACAAACGGATATTAACTTAAAGTGAAATAATGCAGCGATGAGAAATTAATCTGAAATAGGACGTTTACTTTTTTATTTACAAACCGCCTTAAAGTAATTTTTTTTTTTCTTTGGAACTGATAAATTTTTATTCAAATCATTTAAGAGTAAAGTATACAAACACTAAATTTAATTTCAAGTTCAGCAGATTTAATACTCAACGGCGCAGTTGCTAAAGCAACACTCGAGATAAAACATTTTTATTTATAGCAAATAAGAAGTCTGTAATTTTCAATATATAAAAATATTGAGGAAAAACCGTTTTTGTCTGAAATAATGCCAATATATAAACTCTAGTAGTTTATTTCTATGTAGAAATGACATTTAGAACTAAATACACAGATCAATACGCATTCTACGTTTCAATCAAACACAGAATATTACTTGTTAATTGAACTCGCCTTATACAATGGAAATAAATTATACAAGAGAATCGGCCGATACTTTTTATACATCGCAACGATTAAACCAGTTTTTAGCTACAACCTATTTAATTCATAGTTATTTATTTTAATTAAAAAAAAAAATCAAAGAGATCACTTTTAAAGTTTACAATTTTTGTTAGTGGAAGAGAAAAATTAACTTCATTATCGTAGTCATACTATGATAAATAATACAAAACCTAACCCGGTTTAAATGCAATGAAATAACAAGGGGTCTTTCAAAACCAATAATTTCTAAAAAGAATTCTTTTAAGACAAAATATAAAACATTAATCGGCAAATATAAACCGCAGCGTAAACATCAACTTATTGCATATAATAACAGTACACTTCGACGTAATAAATGTGCTGAAAACAATTGCTGTGTATTTATACAGCCGAAGCAATAGCAAGAACAAACTCGATCGGTGTTAATAGCAGAATAACTCGACTGGCTTATAAACTGGTCGGAATGCAAGACTTAATAATTAGCAAAGCGGTTGGTTAATCGGTTGCAAAATTTAATAGAGCATTCGAATCATTTAATTTGAAAATGTCGCCTTGTTGCATAATAAAAAAAATAAAATAATGATTTTTATCGTAAAATAAGTACACTGTTCTAAGTAGGATATAAAATATGTTAGTATAATTTTTACCAATGTGCTATTGGCATAGCGCAGATTTGTAAAAAAATATAACGAAATGTCGCATATTTTTTCTTCCTGGTATCATATCTCTAGAGCTGCGTTGGAAGAAGGAAAGTATGTAATCAGTAAAAAAATTGAGGTACGGGGGTTTTTGCATTTCTTGACGTTTCATGACCAAGGGGACCACCAAACAATAAAAAGTGGGGGATACGTACGTATGTGTGTTGGCATGTTTGAAGCTTAATAACTTCTGAATGAATACACCGATTTTGATGAAATTTGGTATAAATGCTCGTGTATATGGGGTAATTTGTTGGTAAAAGTTTGGGGGCAATATCTCCAAGAGATGGAGTGAATAGTTTCTTCGGAGTCAATTTTCTCACAATTTTGCAAACGTAACTCCATTTTATGCTCAGTTCATACGAACATGCCTATTTTACCATTTAAATAAAATTGCCCTCCCACAAAAATCGGAAAAATGTTATCTTTTTATTTATTGCATATTTTTTAACCGATTTTTTTGTCTTCCTCGTCATTATAATAGTGCAAACGACCCGAAAAAACTTTAAGGGCAATATTGGGGGTAGGGGAACCGATCAAAGTTAAAAAATAATGATTTTTTGAATTTTTCGAGGCTTATTTTAGTTAATTCACTCTCACCTCAAAAAACAATCTTAGATGACTTTATATTGGTTGTTAATTTTTCAATGGATTTTTTTTAGTTTCTAAAAACATAATAGCTCAATCAAACAACCTTCTTGGAAGCTGATTCTGGGGGTGGTGAAGCAGAAAAAAAAATTATCTTTTTAAACTTTTCTTAATATATTATTTTTTCCACTATATAAGAATAAATAACCAATACCAGGAGAGTAAAACAAATTTGTTGCCAGCTTTTTTATTTATTTTAATTACTGCAAACATATTTTTATTCATTTACGGTAAAAAAAACAAATAAATTCTTTTAAAAATATTTTGATTTTTAGTAAAATCCATTTTTTATTAAAATACCGATCTATTTGATATTTAAAACGAGAAGTGAAATAAAAAAATATACTAAGCAATTAATATGGTTATGAATTTTTATATTTTTTTAGGGTCTTACACAAGGCGGTTGCTGTTAAAAAAAAAAATAATAATAAGTCAGTATTCAGCATATTTAGGAAGCGTTTTACCTATTGCATAAATGTTATTTAACAATTTTTCTATGGTAGAATCTAATGCGGCGTCCATAAAAAGCCTATTTCAGTTTTTAGTAAAGTAGAATATTGACTAAATGCAATGGCAATGATAATATTTCAAGTTGATAAGTTGAAACCAGCGGGTTGGTCTAGTGGTGAACTCGACATCGCAAATCAGATGATTTCGAAGACGAGAGTTCTAAGGTTCAAATCCTACTAAAAGCAGTTACTTTTATACGGATTTGAATACTAGATCGTGGATACCGCTGTTATTTGGTGGTTGGGTTTCAATTAACCACACATCTCAGGGACGATCGACCTGAGGAATGTACAAGACTAGATTTCATTTAAATTCATCGTTATCATCATCTGAAGCAATACCTTATGGTGGTTCCGGAGGCTTAACAGAAAAAGAGGTTGAAACGGTAGAAAAAGATTTTAAGTTCAGAACTTAAGGTGTTTTAAAATTAAAAAAAGTTCTGTTTTTTCGATAAGCTGGGGCTGAATAATCTGACGTTTTCTAAAATTTTATAAAATTAGACTCCGTAATAAAAAAAGTAATTCTACCTAATTCTTGTTTACAGATAATAAATTTCTTATACAAAATTTAATTACATATAAATATTTTGTAAAAATATCGTGCAAAACTTCAAAAAATACCGAATCAATTTCAGCCACTACGTTATTCCGTAAAACATAAGGAAAATAACAGTGGATACATGGTAAACATGTACTAGCATAAAGTAAACTAAGTATTCAAAATAGAAAATTAAAAAAAACGTTAACAAGTTAAGATTAAACCGCTACGATATATTTAAAGCAATTTACCTTGACATATATCAAGGCAACGAATACTGAATCTCACGGTCTTAATTAGATAAACCGTAACTATTAATGTACAACATAGGATTACGATTACCTTGTTTCACACAGTATTAGCAAGTCTACGTAAAAAAAAAAAATAATAATAAATTTAAAAGACGCTAGACATACTTCCCAGGCATTATAAACAAAAAACAATAATAATAATAATAATAAAAATAAAATAATGTAAATAAATAAAACGAAGAGAGAATAATATAAACAAGATAACTTTAAACATTTATTTCAAATAATAAACTAAGCCAAAAAAGTTTTTATTATTAAAAAATTCGGTATGCACGTTTAATCTCTACGAAATTTCATAAATATAGACATTCAAAAATCAACAATTTTTTAAAATTCCCCTATAAAACTATATTCTCCAATTTTTTAGTTTTCCAACTATTCATGTTACAATATAATTGCTAATATAGGAAAATATATTTACTTAATAACAAGATACAGTATATTCGACTTTTGCTGAAAAAATATGCAATAATTAAAACCTATTCTTGAGAAAAAATAACTGCTAAAATCTACATGAAGCTTCAGATTGCATAAAAATAGTGGGTAGTAAAAATTTTAAATTAAGAAACCTTTAAAAATTCGTTTAAGGAAAATGTTACTTCTAAAATTTAAAATTAGATGGCCATTTCGAATGTGAAACATAAAGAATCAGTAGATATTGAGAAAATAGTGAAAAATAAAAATAAATATTGTATAATAAAATGAATTACAAAAATAAGTGAAGCAATAAAAAAAGTAATATTAATTAAAAACTCGGTACTTACAAAATCTATAAAAATAAACAAATATTTCCAATGATATTTATAGAATAAAAATTGAAAAAAAATTGTCATTTGCAACCCCAATCAAAAGTGTAAAATTAGTTTTAAAATATCTGAACAATACTGACACCATGATCCAATGCACCGCCCCTTGTACTATAGGATTTGGATGAGATATATATATATTTATCTCAAAAAAATTAGAAAATAGACAGAATGAATCCTTAAACTAGTCAAACCTCTAACCACGGAGATACTCCCCTTCAACGAATAAAATTTAAAGCAGGGAATATGACGCCAGATCATATTAATAATATAACAAAACTTTCACAAAAATATTATAAAATTAATTTCAGAAACTGGTCCTCCATCTTTATTCAAAATAGAATTTCCTAACATCTAATAATACAAAATGTTCAACTTAAATGAGACCCTATCACTCAGTAGTTTATATTAAATGCATATCTTTTGATAAAATGCATATAATGGTGTGTGATGGTTAAAATAAGGTGGGAGATGTTGGTTATACTGGAGCAGGAGTAGGGAGAACTGTTTATTGCCTGATCGAGTGTTGTTTCTTAAAATGCGGTTAACTGTCGAAGGACGTGTATTCGTGATGGAAACTTACTCGCATTTAGAAACGAAATCCCATGTTGTGTATCGGCGAAAGTTCAGCGAAAAATTTCAAAGAATTTATCCCTGGAAATTCTGGGTTTACCGCGGATAAGAATTAGAAAACTGACTGAATTTTATTTTCTATTTCATTTATTAAAATCTGGTAAATTGATCTCGAGATAAAAAAAAATAAAAAAAAAAAAAAAATTTTTTTTTTTTAACAAAATTATAAAACGCTATGCTCCGAAAGTTGGAGTGGCGTAAATTTTTCGAAGCGAACTTTTACAATAAAGTTTTTTTTCTGTAAATTGCTAATATCGGGTTTTAGTTTTCTTTTATCACTGCGTTCTGTACTAACTCAAAATTCAATCGACTACGACGGACTTAGGTAAAGCATTAAGAACGGGAAAACACAAAGTTTAACAAATTCTTGCAGAACGAACTAATAATCGATGTCTGTTATGCAGGTATTCAATTTAAAAGAAGCCCAATCATTCAGTAAATTATACTAAATACATATTTTTGTTAAAGTGCATGTATTAGTGTAAGATGAATAAAATAATTAAAAAGATGTTATGACTAGGGTGGGAGTGGGAAGACTGTTTGTTTATTGCCTGCACATTTGAGTATTCCCGGTCTGTGTTGAGCATCGGATTTTGACAAGGTTGCGTAATCCTATGTTGTTTGTTACAATGCGCGGTTGACTGTTAAAAGTATATTTAACAGTATGCTCGTATATGTATATGTATATTCGTGATGGAAACTTATTTATAGACAAAATCTGATGTTGCGTGTCGGCGAAAGTTCAGGGAGAGATTTGAAAAGGAAGCGCCAATGAAAAGTTTTATTCAGAAGTTAGTTAAGACATTTCGTGAAACAGGTTTGTTATTAGATCAGAAACGTGCCCGACACAGGTCGGTTTTAACGACGCAGGCCGTACAAGACATTAAAGCGGCAGTTACAAGATCTCAAAATCTTTTCAGAGACTAAGCCGGAGAAAGAACATTTCACTAGATTCAGCCCGCACTGCAGTAAGGAGAATGCTGAAATGTTATCCGTATCGAATGCAGGTTTTCAATGAGCTGACTAATGCTAATTATGCTAAAAGGTTCACTAGCGTCAATGGTTCAAGAACTTCATTAGAGGCAGCAAGACAACGTTGGTATTTTAGATCAAGTGTTTTACACATGAAATGTGGTTTCACCTTGGTGGGTATGTTAAAAGTCAGAATTATTGGAGTGGGGTACTGAAAACTCGCACAATTTCTTTGAATCCTCCCTTCATCTACAAAAAAATAGGCGTATGGCGTCAGGTTTCAAGGCGACGAACAGTAAGTAGGGCCCTTGTTTTTTTGAAAAAACTGTAGTTGCTGCCGTCTACCACTAATTTAACCAACTGTTCATAGCTACTGCAAGAGGATGAGCGTGACTGCTGGTTGCAACAGGATAACGCCATTTGCCATACAGCTCGTTCTACTATGGAGATGTCGCATGATTTTTTAGGTGGAAAAATTATTTCTAAAGGATTATGGCCACCAACATTTTTTAACTCGTACTTTTAATTCCAAGCAAAAATTTTAGTAAACAGTTATTTTTTTGGCGTTTTATGGCTTCAAAAATCTATTTCAAATACCGTTTAGCATAACTCTTTTTTGTAATCTACAAATGATAACTGAATTTCGTATATTACTCATTACAATAAGTTAAAAAAAACAAAAAAAAAAACAGATAAAGTTGAGAACGATCTGTAATAAAACCTAATTGCTTGAAAAAAATATGAAATCATTGGATTGAAATATAATTTTATAAGATATACTTATTAAAATTTGATTAATACTTACGTAAAATATGTCAATATTACTTATACGATTTAACGCTACAAAAACTTCATATATTTATTTTGACAATAATTTACTTCATTAGAACTCACAATTAAGTATATACTTATTTAAACATTTACGAAACGAAACAAAATGTGAACTACTCGTAGTAAGGGAAAAACAACCGGTTACGTTAAAAAAATTAGAAGCCTCTATATACAATATATAAAAAGAAGAAATCCTTACGCAGTTAAAAACAACACTAAGAATATTCTAGAAAAAATCAATCGGAGCAATTTATCAATAATGTAACAACGAATAGTTAATTTAATATAGTAAATACAAGTTTTATTTTTATTTTGAAGGCCTGATGCCTGATGTTAAAAATAGATAAATAATAATTATCTTTAAAAAATAAAAAAATCAACTCAATTTGAAAGAAAGACATAAAAAAAAAGACTGAAACCGAAATATAAAATCTAGAACGTTACTTTCTAATCAGGATTTTTAACTGCTCTCTTCTTTATAATCTTATTCCTGTTACGAATACGCTAAACAATAATACACCATCACAATGTATTTTAACCTAGTTAAAACCTGAAAAATCACTTCTTTTGTTACACGAAATTTAGCCCTGAATTTTTTGTAAGAGCCACAAACAATATATAAAATAACAGACAGTGTGGACAATCCGGAATTTTTTAATCTATAACATTAAAAATTTAAATAAATAAAAAAGAAGAGATACCCCATTTCTAAAATTAATATGAAAAAAAATGTTACAATTAAAAAGATTTATATAAAGATTTTTAAAGCGACCTCACGAAAAGGAAACGTGAACAAAAGAAGAACAAATAAAAACTAAATTGTTCACATGCAATGAAATTAATGATATACAATCAACTCCCGATTATCCGCGGTAATAACTTGGAAAAGAATCGAGGATAGTCCAAAATGAAAGAAAAATTGCGTTGATCCAAAAATAATATTTAACTGAGTAATAAGTGTTAAATAACAACACTATACTGCAGATCAGTATTTACATGCACTATTATACAATGTTCAAAAGATGGCGTAATCTTATGGAAAAATGTATCCTACTTTTGTTGCTGGTTTAATTGAGGAAAACTGAGTTACACAATGCAGCAGAGAATATTCATTGTCTCCCAATACATTAGATGTGCCAGTTACACCCAGAGCTAGAATGCCTTCACAGAAAGGTATGGTGTGGATGCATCAAACAAGTCCTCCATCAAGCGTTTGTACGACAAATTCCAAGAGACAGGGAATGCAAGTGTGGCATTCTAGCCTATCTAGACAGTCTGGTTAGATAGGTTGAAAAATATAAAAAAGTCAACTCAAGTTGAAAGACATAAAAAAGATTGAAACCAAAATATAAAACATTAAAAATGAGCCAAACGCTACTTCAAACTATTTTTTATCTTTTTTCACTTTGCTCTATATATAAAAAATTGGAACTACTGTTTTTACACATCAATTTATATAAATTTTCACTCTTTCAAAGGGTTTAGAGTTCTGAGAGGAAGGCCAATTTCCTAGACGAAATCATAGTATAACAAGTTGTGGTTTTTAAAAATATTTTTTACCTTGCTGCTGCTATACGGAGAACAGATTGCAATCGTTCATCTTTTTCTAATCATTCTCTGCTATCTTGAAGTCAGATTTTTTGATACATTTGCTAATACTTATCGATTCTTCTCAATATCTTTTTTTGCCGTGTAGGCAATACCATGGTAGTGCCCAACGGCATTGGCAAGTATTTAAAGATGCATCCGTACAGAATTCGTGCTGTTCACGAGTTGTTAACTGCAGACACTGTAAAACGTGTAGCTTTCTGTTAGCGGTTCATGTCATCTGTCAAGCCAGACGGAGAACTCGATGACTGGTTTTGGTCTGACGAGGCTCGACTCCATTCGTGAATGCACAGATTTCAAATATTTGGTGTACGGAAAATCCACATCACCTGCCACAAGTCTCCTCTGCACGGAAAAAGTGGGTGTTTGGTGTGCAATGTCACGTTTGCGAATCTTTTTTTCATGATTCTTTCAAGACGCAGTGAACAATGAGCGCTACCAACAATTAGTAAACACTACACCTGCAGACCGGCTATAGTACACGTGGTTTCAGCAGAAGAGTACTACAGTTCATACAGCTAGCAACACTACGACTTTCTTGAATCAGTGTTTTCTTAGACAAGTGATTTCGAAGGGGTTATGTCCCATCGGTCTCCTGATTTATTCCCTTCTGGTTTTTTCTTGTGGGGATACCTTAAGGATGCTGCTTACGAAACTTACCTTCACACCATTCCCGAATTTCAGAGCAAAATTGAACGATTTGTCGCTGCAATTCCTCAATAACGTTACAACATGTGTTTAACAGCATGAAACGTCGTATTCGATTACGTGAATCGCATAGTAGAGGCTACTTTGAACAACTATTGTAACTTACTGATTTTTCCATAAGGTTGCGCAATTATTTGAACACTCCGTATTAAGTAATAATGGTAAATAATAAAAAAACAGTACACTACACCAAATTATTAAGTACCTGGTAAAAGTAATATCCAGAAGTTTATTCAAAATACGTATTAACATATTAGAAATGATCACTATCACAAATACATTACTAGATAGATTGTACATACAGCAGTGTATGTACTATGTAATGCATTAACGAACATTTATTAAAACTACAATAACTAACGAGAAAAAAAAACATAGCCACTAAAAAAAATTAATAAACTGTGCATTTTATTCTTACAGACATTTTTTTTTAGTAAGATGCAATCGATTGTTATTTTAGTTGACTGAAAATACTTTCTTTTGATTCGGCTTCGTAGTCTGAGTAGCAAAATAATATCGCACAATGAACTATAGCACAGCATTATCCTATTAAAAACAAGCACACATTCAAGCAGCAAATGAATGAAGAAATAAATCCTATCACAGAACTAAACCTTTAAATTTTTAACTTGTTTATAAGTTTTTAAAAATTTACTTTTTACCGAGGGGTACTGCGGTTAAACCGCTCAGAAAATCGGGAGTTGACTGAACAATAAAAATGAACGAACTTAATTTTAGAAAATAAATTGACAGTTCAATTCAGTAAAATCTAATACGTTTTTTATTTGGATTTTTTTTTGTTTTTCTTTTTTTATTTGGTTACTTTAAATTTATTTAATTCTACTGTAATGGATATTAAATCTTAACTAGAATTTTATACAGAAGGATTGAGAGGAGAGTGGAAGAAGTGTTAGGAGAAGACCAATTTGGTTTCAGGAAAAGTATAGGGACAAGGGAAGCAATTTTAGGCCTCAGATTAATAGTAGAAGGAAGATTAAAGAAAAACAAACCAACATACTTGGCGTTTATAGACCTAGAAAAGGCTTTCGATAACGTAGACTGGAATAAAATGTTCAGCATTTTAAAAAAATTAGGGTTCAAATACAGAGATAGAAGAACAATTGCTAACATGTACAGGAACCAAACAGCAACAATAACAATTGAAGAACATAAGAAAGAAGCCCTAATAAGAAAGGGAGTCCGACAAGGATGTTCCCTATCTCCGTTACTTTTTAATCTTTACATGGAACTAGCAGTTAATGATGTTAAAGTACAATTTAGATTCGGAGTAACAGTACAAGGTGAAAAGATAAAGATGCTACGATTTGCTGATGATATAGTAATTCTAGCCGAGAGTAAAAAGGACGTAGAAGAAACAATGAACGGCATAGATGAAGTCCTACGCAAGAACTATCGCATGAAAATAAACAAGAACAAAACAAAAGTAATGAAATGTAGTAGAAATAACAAAGATGGACCGCTGAATGTGAAAATAGGAGGAGAAAAGATTATGGAGGTAGAAGAATTTTGTTATTTGGGAAGTAAAATTACTAAAGATGGACGAAGCAGGAGCGATATAAAATGCCGAATAGCACAAGCTAAACTAGCCTTCAGTAAGAAATATAATTTGTTTACATCAAAAATTAATTTAAATGTCAGGAAAAGATTTTTGAAAGTGTATGTTTGGAGTGTCGCTTTATATGGAAGTGAAACTTGGACAGTCGGAGTATCTGAGAAGAAAAGATTAGAAGCTTTTGAAATGTGGTGCTATAGGAGAATGTTAAAAATCAGATGGGTGGATAAAGTGACAAATGAAGAGGTATTGCGGCAAATAGATGAAGAAAGAAGCATTTGGAAAAATATAGTTAAAAGAAGAGACAGACTTATAGGCCACATACTAAGGCATCCTGGAATAGTCGCTTTAATATTGGAAGGACAGGTAGAAGGGAAAAATTGTGTAGGCAGGCCACGTTTGGAGTATGTAAAACAAATTGTTGGGGATGTAGGATGTAGAGGGTATACTGAAATGAAACGACTAGCACTAGATAGGGAATCTTGGAGAGCTGCATCAAACCAGTCAAATGACTGAAGACAAAAAAAAAGTAATGGATAAGTAAAAATAAATTTTCTTTCGGAATAATAATTTTACGGGCGAAAAACCAGAGAAAATATAAAAACAAAGTCACATATAAATGGCAGTTTAAACTTAAAATAATTATTTATTTTTAAATAAACTCGAAAAATAAATCGGTAAAAGTGCCCAAAAAATATTTCAAAATTACTGACAAAAAGAGGCAAAAAAGAGATAGCACTGAAGAAACCCTATCAAAACGGAAAATAGCCACCCATCCATTCAACTGAAAAAATAAAACCTTTTTCTGAACAATCATCGACACACATGTACACGAAAGTCTCTTTTGAAACATTTTCTCCAAATCGTTAAATTTGTTACAATAAAAATATTATTGTATTTGTTAAACCGTTTTGTAAATATTCCCGATCGCGAAAACAAAATAAATCGTGTGATAATTACTTGAAGAAAATCTGCGCAGCCCTTATGGAGATATAGGAACGTAAGTGAACGAATACATCGCCTAATCTTCTGGAACAGTCAGAAAAGAGTGGATATATCCATGTACCTCTTTTGAAATTGCTTTTATTTTCAAAATGTTGATTCTATTTACATAATTCGTTCACATAAATAATACTCTGACATTAAAATAAAATAAAATCAAACTAATTTTTAATAGTGACAATGACATTAAAACTGTAAGCAAGTTAAATACCACGATCTTAATTTTCGCAGGCACCTGGCATGAATCACAAGATAGACAAGCATCCCATGGAAGAGTTACTTAATATGAGGAGTGAGGTGGTTTTCAGTTAATTTTCGATGATCAGATATACAGCTACATATTAGTACGCAAAGTTGCTTTAAATTCAGGTAATATTCCGCTCTACCAATGACTTTTTTACTTTGTTTACCGAAGGGATTGTGATCATTACTCTCACAGAAGTAGCTCTCCCTATAAAAATTCTTGTATTTCAGGGGAAATACACGCACTACAGCTACAAGAAAAACTGAAATAGACATCAAAAAGCAACAAAATTAATTACTACTTTCTATTGTAACATAAAATTACACGTCATTAATGAAATTCTTAAGTTACATTGTAATTATATACATTTTATTAAATACAAATTACATAGAATTATTAATTCATTTTGCTTTCATTACAAATCTACTGATTAGAGAATTTAAGGAACAGTGCAAGGAATCAATGTCTCATAAAAGTGTTAATAGATGTTTCTTACAATTTTTTTTTTTTTTACTGTAAGGAGTTTTTTAACTGTTAGGAATTGAAGATCAATTTTTAAATCAACCCTACAAAAACGGTTGGAAACATCACCATGTATTTAAAAAGAAGACACAGTTTAGTTCATATATAAAAACAACTGAAAAATTATAGATAAGAATGATAAAATTTTATGATTTCTAAAAATAAGGCTTACATTAAATTATAAACTTTATAAACAAATTAAAGTTTTGCTAAGATAATTTGTCTTTTACTTTCCTTAAAACTAGCGCGATTGGCAAGGCATGATTGAATATAACCAACATATACAGTCCCCAATTATTGATTATTAATAATAATAGATTGCACTTAATGAGTGCTAATAAAGTTAGGATCTATACACTACTAATACAGTGGAATAGATAGACCTTTATTTTAGAGGTATTATAAAGAAGAGCGTTATTATTAAAGCTCACGCTGTATAGCCCTTACGAAGAAAATTGTCGTCGTTAGGCGCCGCCTACCGTAATTAAAGAACCATAGAATTACAAATTGTAATAATTACTTCTCATCGAACAAAAAATCAATCGCATCGAACCGGATATTTCTTCGAAAGAAAATTATTAATTAACGACAATCACGCCGATTAATATGGCACAAAAAACACTTCACAAAGGGAGAAAAAAATATTTACAAAAATTTTAAAACCGTTTGAAAATAATTGTAATTTATAAAAAAGGGGAAAGTTAAAAATAAAGATCGTAAATTTAATAAAATACTACATGATTCTGGGATATTTCTGCTAAAAAATTATCAGCTGATAACGTATACAGTGAGTAAATGAATGAAAAATCGTTTCATAGGGGGGAAAGCACCCTATAAATATTTTACGTTTAAACATAACTAAAAGTTCTTCCCCTAAAGAGTTGTATATAATATATCGTTTCACAACACAAAAACAAACTGTTTACCGCTAACTATTATAATACTGAATCTGTACTACTCCGAATTTTTGTATTTAATAAAAATACATACACAAACATGTGTACACAAGGGTTAATAAAGTAATGTAACTTAAATGATTTTTTAACAGTTACGTATAGACAAATTAAATCTAAACAAGCTATTTTTTCGCTAAGAGACCATTCACATCACAAGCAATCGGATGGGAAGGGCAACACGAAAATTTTAAAGGGAAAGTATAGGCAGTTTCAAATACCTCTTATATAAAAGAGAATTCCTGACTGATTCACCGACTCATAATCAACGAACAACTAAAACTATTATAAATAATCTTGAAATTTTCAGAGTACCTTCGTATCTTTAAGTAGGCGTGCCTAAGAAAGGATTTTGCGACAGCATGTGGCGAAGCCAAGTTGGGGATGCTAAATTTTGTATTATAATAAATTTTTTGTTTATCTTAAATTTTTTGCATTAAAAAAGCGAGTGAAGCTACATCTATATTGCACACACCTATTTTCAAAACTGGTCTACAGTACACTCACCAAGGTGTAGTTTCTTACCGATAAAAAAGATTTCAAGATAGAGTTGCTCAATTTTATTTATTTTTTAATGTTTCACAATCGAACAGTTATTTAGAAGATAGTAGTAAGCTGCTTTTGAATCTAACTGTGAAAGATATTAAATGGTTAGGGTTTTCCGCCATTTTGGTTAGGTTTGTAGAAGTCCGAAATTTTTTACGTAACAACGTTTTTTTTCAACGCCCATTAAAATTATGAGTAACAACCCTACCGTTTCTATTAAAAAAATATGTTTGCCCCTTATGATTGCTTGGGATGTCGTCTCGTAACTCATTTCGAGGCAGAAAAATTTGCTAAATTTCATTTTTTCTACGTTTAACTCTTGAAAAGTTATTTAAGAGCTGCTGTATTTTGTTAATATAATGTGTATATTATTACGACCTTGAAGAAATATTATTACCACGCTGAAGAAATTACGTACGTATATTAACGAGATGAAAAAAAACTAGACTCTTACAGGTAATCATCGAACTCGAGGCCAACTGATGATCATTACACCAACATACCGGCCGTATACTTATCAACAATAAAATATACTTTCAAAAAAAACTAATTTTTATTTTTTTAGGTTACTAATAACTTAACAACTAAAAAACGTAATGATAGGCGGTTATATAAATAAAAATACTCAATTACCTTTAAAAAAAATACCAACATTACAAACAATTAATTCTTTTCAGACAAGATTAGATGTGGTTAAAAACTAGAATTAATTGTACATATCAAGCATTAATCATCTTATTTGTACACTTCTTTACTGTTATTAATAATCAGTAAGGTCAGAAATCAATGGAAATTGGGCGATTGAAAAAAAAAACAAAACATAAGTTTTATAAATAGTAACAACATACGATTAGATCTGTTAGAATACATTAATAATTATGAAAATTATACATACAAGTGATTTATAATACTGATTTGCATCTACTTCAATGCACTTGAACTTTGTATTGCAAAACAATATTCGTTAAAAATAAATCGTCTAACAGGTTAAAACTGCAGAAAAATAAACAAAATATTTACAACAGAAAAGTTTGACTTTATTTGACCAAAATAAACACCGTTTGTTAGTGTAAGTTAATAAGATGAAATTATAATCTATCTTTCATTTTATTAATAGTTAAGAAGAAAATTATACGTACGAAAAAATATATTTTGCTTTAGAGTATAGTATTGCATTAAAACACGATGAAAATATAAATTTACACAAAAAATTATTATAACATAAAGAATTATTAAAAAAAATCAATTTGTCGGATTTGAAGCACCGTAAATTGAATTTATATAAATTTTTACAACACTATGATTCAAAATTACCACATATCTAATAATTTACAATAAATCAAATTTACAATCTGAAACCCTCTTTTTTATACTAAGAAAAACAGGACAGCGACTATGGCCTATGAAAAAAAAAATCTGAGTAGACACCACAAGATTTCCTTGTACGCCTATTAAATATTAGATATACACTTTTTTTTTAATGAAAGTACATACGAGGGTAAGTCAATTATTATCCGCAATTTAGTTAGATTTTTGTTTATGTTAGTAGTACTGTCGTGTTGCATAGAAGATACATGCGTGGTTTAATTGTTGCTGTGTCTGTGCAGGTTTGATGCTGCTAGGTTAGTTCCATTATCGTTTCCCTGCCATTAACCATGGCTGCTCCGCTTTCTGTTTGCATCACAGAAAAGCAACGTACAGTGATCGGTTTTTTGTGGTCGGAAGGTGTTTCAGGAGCCGAAATTCATCGAAGACTTTCGGTACAGTACGGGAACAGTGTGTTGCCGCAACGGAGTGTTTACGAACGGATTGAAAAATTCAAAAATGGTCGCACAAGTGTTACGCACGACGAAGGAGCCGGACGACCGTTTACCGCCACAAATGAAGAAAACATTAAGCGTGCACGTGACACGGTTTTCTTAGGCAGACGAGTAACTATTGATGAAGTGGCACATCGTCTGCAAATTAGTCACGGTTCTGCCTACGAAATCATCCACAGCAGACTTGGGTTTCATAAAGTCTATTCAAGATGGGTTCCAACAACTCACACAGTTGCATAAAAAAACGCGCTTGGGCATCTACCAATAATATTTGTATCGCTATGGTAACGAACGGGAGATCTTCTTAGACAGAATCATCACTGGTGACGAAATATGGATCCACCGTTACAAGCCGGAGAGTAAACGGCAGAGTATGGAATGGAAACATCCAAATTCGCCCTGCAAAAAAAAGTTCAAGACCCAACCGTCCGCAGGAAAACTGACGCTTACGGTTTTTTAGGGCTCACAAGGCCCAGTACTGGAACATTATGAGGAAAGGAGCACGACAATAAACAGTGCGTGTTACAGTCAAGAGATGCTTACCGTCAAGCTGAAGCCTGCAATTCGAAGCAAACGCCGAGGACTGCTGTCGAAAGGTGTTGTGTTGTTGCACGGCAATGCCCGTCCACATACTGGTACCCACACTGCTGAAATGCTCCAGAAACTCGACTTTGAAGTACTGGCTCATCCTCCGTACAGTACTGATCTTGCCCCTTCTGACTACCGCTTATTTGGTCCACTCAAAGAGGCATTAAGGGGCCGTCGATTTACCTCGGACGAAACACTGAAAGAAGCGGTGCATTCCTTGCTCGCAGCTCAACCGAAAACCTTCTTTTATGAGGGCACCAGGAAGCTTGTGCAACGCTGGACCAAGTGTGTTGAAATGCAAGGAGAATATGTTGAAAAATGATGTACATGTAAGTTTCCTATTTGTATTGCAATAAAATTTATAACATTGCGGATAATAATTGATTTACCCTCGTAAAATTTTATTTCGTTAATAACTTCTGATATTTTTTCATATCTTTTTTTATTGTTATTATTGAATTATTATTTATTATAATGTTTTTACAATCAGAGGTTAATAATTATTAATAAATCAATATATTTAAATTAAAACAGGAGATAAAATCGAATTTGAACCAATGTGCCTTCCCCTTGTAAGATTCAAATATTTCATTAATTAAAGTTTTATTTGCCAATGAAAATAAGTACCACTTATGATATCGCTGAAAAGTTCTCAATGAGGGCTTATTACTGCAGTTAAGGGGAGGTGCACAACTAGATGTTACAACATTCCTAAATTCAAAATTTCAACATCCTACGGCTAATGGCTTTTGAGTTATACGAGATACATACGTATTGATGTCAAGCCGAAACTAGTCAAAATGGATTCAGGGATGGTCAAATTTCCATTGAAATTTGAAAACCGAAATTTTTCGCGCGTTCTACTACCTTTACTTAGTACAAGGAAGTAAAAATGCAGCTGTTAACGTACGGTAACATTTAAAATAATAATCTTTTAGAAACGGAACTTTTTCTCATAAATCGATACAAATTTATTTTAATTCGAAATCCTTCCTTTTATAATGAAAACACACCTAACTATTTGTACGCCCCGTACATAAGCCTAATATGAAATACCAACAGCCAATTAGTAATAAACAACTTAAACTTAGCTTCATCTTCTGTATAATTCTTTATCGAAATGAGTAAAATTTTCATTTTATTATTACTAAACACACTTCAAAAAATAAGGGATTTCAAAATTCGTTTACCTGTATATACATTTTTTTATGTACGTTCACTCATTCTTCAATAAATGGACCGATTTTCAATTATTCATTTATTTTATAAAGGATTTTGCAGAATACAAAAAGGCCTCAGCTTGTTCGGTTTTGAGTTTTTTCCAGATAGCACAGTTGGGAGATTTTATAAACTAAAGATTACACATTATCTACAAATCTTTTCTTTACCTGTTATCGTAGCTTTACTAACGGATAAATAAAATAACAGTTCAGACTATTGCCTCTCTGACAACCAAAGTAATTCATATAAAACTTAAAGGAAATCTTAGGGTAAACAAATAAAAATTATTCTCACATTTCAGAGGACTTAAGCACATGCGCGGATGAAATCTATTTAGATGCGCTTCTGCATTCCTTTTCTTTTTACGACAGTTTATCACTTTTACTTCTTGTGAATAGTTTTTTTTTTTTTAATAAGAGCAGCATTGTTTGTAGACATATACATGTTTAAGAAATACATCAAAAAATTAAAATTGTTCAATTCATCATTAAATTTCGATCACTGAAGTCAATGAAAATTGAAAGAGTAGTAGTAGCTTTTAGTTTGGAACAGACTACTAGAAGTCAAGGCTTTAAAGAATTAAGAGAAATGTTTACTTTTTAAACATTTTTTAGGTCGGTAAAATTACTTTTTATCAGTGCTAACGATTGTTAATCTGAACACAGTATTTATCAACATTTTTTTTTTACTTCAAAATATTCATTTTAATTAATTTATTGTGTTTTAATCCCGTTGATCTTTTTTTTACAATAATTAACCTCTGTTACTAATTCATTAAGAAACTGTAGGGAACTTTTTCAAAATTACGAAAGATTAGTACACCGCTGAGAAAACAAAAGAAATAAACTCCATTGAAGATTACACCCGGCTAGGCGAATTCTCTAATTGAAACCCCAAGAACCACTTTTATGATTATTATGTCAGTTTTAATGAAATTCCTGTATTTTTATTTAAAACTAGTTACATTAACGTGTTTAGAACTAGTGTTTCTAACAAAAAATAAGCCCAATAGTTAAACTGTAACTGTTACATAGATTAATCTTTCCGTACTTCGCTTAGATGGCGAAATTCGTACAATATATATTTTCTCTTTCTAGAAGAAACTACCTTACTTAGTACTGATAGAAATAAAAACAAGCTGAGAGTGCTGCCAGGATCCTTTACTAACCCGATCTTTTATTTTATTGTTACTCTTGAGATATTTTGATGCTTGTTCAAACCAGACGTATTAGTTTAACTGAACAATATAAATTAAAAAGCAATCAAATTCTACGAGATCAAGATTAAAAAACGTATTAAGCAAACTGCATAATTGTTTTATAGTCCTAAAATACATGAAAATCGTGAAAAAAAACCGTAACAATTCCCCAAAACATCAGCCAATTCGTATCAGGAATGGTATGCAAGATATAAACAATTATAATACGTATGTAACTAGGAATTTGCAAAATACTAGTTTTCCCTTCGAAGTTGGAGATTTTTCAGATGATGTTGTTCATCCTTTGCTATTAAAATTTATAATTGCTTGCCAAATTATCTTAAAAATGCGAAAATTTGGTGAAAGGTTAACCATTTACCAAATTCCCAACTGATAAACAAATTTACCAACTGATAAACAGTTTATCTTGATTGATTGCAGATTAAAAAAAGTAACAATCCCAATTATTAGAAGGTTCTTTTTTATTTCTTGCTATTATTTTCTTATGGATAACATCGGTTAATCCAAGCCAAAACATCCGTGATAATTTCAAATGTTTAAATAATAAGAAAGTTTAAAAGGATGGTAATCCCTTTACTCTGTACTCTATATGCGTAGTGTGAAATAAATCGTTATCTACGAAATGGGAATGAAAGATAGTGGAATACAGCCTAATATATACGTTACACCCTGTAAAAGATCTTTATATTATTTTTAATTAACGGTAGAGCATTTTTTTTAGAATTGTCATAAAAAATGCTTCCTCTATATGATATACTACTTACTATTCCTTATTCATTATGACCATGAGCCGGATAAAAGTAAACAACTAGTTATTATTTCTTCGCTACAATAATTCTACGGTAAAACATATTTAAAAAAAAAAATCTAAAAAAAGGATTGAAGGATAATCGTATGTAGGTCAAAATCTAGCGAGCCGAATAAAATTTACCCTTAACTCGGCTGATGTTAACAGAATTTTTACCTTGACCTCTCACGAATTCAAGGTTTAAGGCACACATTTATTTTATAAAAAATAAAAATAAATAAATAAATAATGGAAAGGTGAACATCTATTTAATAACCTTTTAAAATAAACGTGAAATTAATAGTGTAATAAAAAACAGTGCTGGTTTCGTGAGAAGTGATTCCACGCGGAGAAAAAAAAATTAAAATAGCAGCATAATACTTTGAACGCAGAAAATTATTCTTGAAACTTAATTTTACATACAAAGATGGGAAGAGCCTGAAAACTTCCTTTGCGACTAAACAATTATTTATAAACCCTTAACAAAGTGACAGGAATAGTGTTAATGTATGAAATATTACTGCAGATTTTATTCATTATCTTGTTCTAATACTTTTTATTAAATACATATTTTATGATACGTAAAATGCATTTTAAAAAAATGATGTTTTAATGAATTCGTTTGAACGAGAGATCTTTTACAATAGTTAAATTTTGAACTTTGATTGATTTTCAACAAAAAAAAATTGTTTAAGACAAAATAATTTTTTATATTTTTTGTTGATCTAACGGTAAAACTTTTGCAGCCTAGTGCTAATGAAAATGAATAAATAAACATTTAAAAAAAAATTAAGAACAGTAAATATTATAGTTAATTCAAAAAAATTACTAAGGAAATCTAAATATACATCACATTAATAAAATAAAAATTTTTATCAATACCCCCGATTATAGAAACTATTACGATTAAGTGATTACAATAAGTTTCATAAAATAGTATCGAATCAAATTATCAATATCTCAGACTTACATAAAGTTAAATACGAATTTAATAATAAAACTGCTTTTAATTAATGACATTTTTCCTTTCCTTTTGAAATTGAATTAATCGATAATTCAACGTGATTAAAAATAAGACTCCTAGAAACTATTTTCATGAAATATCTTGTTCTGCCTTACAGTAAATAATTTTTAATAGGAAAAACAAAAATTCAATCCTTTACAACCAATATGCACAAATTAATAATGGAGCCAAAATTTCATCATTAAAACACCGAACAAATTTTATACTAACCGCGTTATGATCTTACCAATACGTTTATAAAACACAATAGTCCTAATTCGTTTCATAACAAAAATATTACAAAAAATTAATTTTTAATTTATTTTTAAAAGTATAAATTCGTAACGGAAATACGTATTTCAAAAAGAAAAAAAATAGCCGAACTAGAAAAACCGTCTGCCAAAACACATGTAGATCTGGCAAAGATAGCCCGCCGGGCTGATCTACTGGTTAACTCGACATCGCAAATCAGCTGATTTCGAAGTCGAGAGTTCTAAGGTTCAAATCCTAGTAAATGCAGTTACTTTTACACCGATTTGCATACTAGATCGTGGATACCGGTATTTTTTGGTGGTTGGATTTCAATTAGCCACACATCTCAGGAATGGTTGATCTGAAACTGCAAAACTACACTTCAATTACTTACACACATATCATCCTCTGAAGTAATACGGTGGTTCCGGAGGCTAAATAGAAAAAGAGAGATCTGGCAAAGAAAAGAGAAACTGTTTTACTACGATCCGTTTTTTTATTTTTCTTGCTTTTTCTCAAATGAAGTAAATTACAGTTAGATTAAAAAGGATACTTTTCTTTAATGTTGCATAAAAGTTTGAAAAAAATTTCAAAAAAGTATTGAAAAATTCGTCGGTTCGATAAATAATAAAATAAGTTCACCCTCCATGATTTTATGTTATGAAGATTCAAAATCTTCGGGAACGATATAAGATACTTATAATCAACGCAAAAAGTAGTTTCCTTAAATTTTATTAAAAAAAAAAAATCTAAGTTGGATACATGACTTCCTTCTACGCCTATAAATTACATAGGCGCATGTAATGTACATTTTATTTTAAATGAGAAATACGTAAAATTTTATTTTTTTAATAACTTCTGGTATTTTTCCATTTTTTATTCTTATTTTTTTGTTATTATTGAATGATTATTTATCATACAATTTTTTTTATAATTAGAGGTTAATAAATCAATAATTAGAGGTTAATGTGTTAATAAATCAATATATTTAAAAAAAAAAATTAAAAATAAAGGAGATAAAATCTGATTCAAACCGATGTGCTCCCTCCCTTGTAAGATCCAAATATTTCACTAATTAAAATTTTAATTGACTATAACTCTGAAACCAGTTAAAATAAGTACAACTTATAATACATCGCTGAAAAGCTCTCAATGAGGGCTTATTGCTGCAGTTAAGAAAATGTCCAAAATCCAAATGTTTTGGAGTTTGGGCTTTTTTGGACACTTTTGGTCCAATCGATTGCAATCAAAAGGGGAGGTGCACAACTAAATGTTACGACAGTCCTAAATGCAAAATTTCAACATCCTACGGCTACTTGTTTTTGAGTTATGCGAGATATATACATACGTAAGTACAGACGTCACACCGAAACTAGTCAAAATGGATTCAGGGATGGTCAAAATGGATATTTCCGTTGAAATTTGAAAACCGAAATTTTTCGCGATGACAATAATTCCTTGTATGAGTACAAGGAAGTAAAAATATAAACATACATTTCCCTATAAAATAAATTGTTTTTTAACCGCATACTTTGACTTATGACTATTTTTGACTAAAATCTTGTTACAGGTCAAGAATTTTAAATCAATCTTATTATAAATCAATTTAAGAATATATATAATTTCCCTTTTTTCATAAAAAAAGGAATTTTAATGAATAAATATTGTTTCTTTTTTATTTAATTTAGTTTCCTTCATAATTTCATATATAATTTGACGTACTTCATAAAATATGTATCTCAGTAAAAATATATTTTCAAATCTCTTAAAATGTTTAATATTCAATCATTCTTATCTAGAAAAACAGGAATTCAAATCAATTGCTGAATAACAAGTTAATGATGGTGATATGAAAATAACAAAATCTAACTGCGTAGAACGGGTACAAAAATGTACAAGTTCTCGACAAGTGAAAGAATGATATCAGTTAACATTACATGTTATCGATTACCTATTAGGATGTTTCTAGCTGGTATAAATACCGATGGTAGGTTAATAAAATTCGGAAAAAAAGAGAAATGTGTGGCAAAATCTTGAGAGTCGAAAATGGTTGGTTGGACCATATACTAAGACATCAAAATTTAGTTTATTTGAAGATAGACGGATCTGCATACAATTAAATCAGAAAAGGAAGATAAGATTTTAATGTACAAAATAGATAATTTAATGATGTAGGATTTAGTAAACATGTTGAGGTAATAACAAATTACCACACAAAAATTAGTTCACCCGGTGAGCAAGAGAGCATCTGAATTTGAGTACAATCATGATGAACTGTTCCATCTACATTAATTATAAATCAAGAAATCAAACAGATATCAAAAAATATTATTTTTAACGAGAACTGTTATAAAACGTTTTGAACGAAAATATCAGAATCAAAACGCATCCGGAACATTGTTTGTACTGTAAAGTAAAAAATTTATTTTTTTTCTCTAGATATATTACAGTTAGATAGATGTGATCCAATTGTAACATTCTTTAAGGAAATTTTACAAAATTTCTTATGTAACAATTACGATTCATACCGGGCTAGAAATCCATTGTAGTCCAATGTTCTGACCTCTTACGATCGAAGAAAGCCGGGGAAATACATCCAGAAATCGCAGTAAAATAGAAGGAAATTAAATGAAAAACAAAATTGGGAATGTAAAAGAATTATATCCACTGGAACCCTCATCATATGATACGGGACTCTATTGATAAAGCAAGAACTTAAGTAAATATATAATAAATTGTTTAAAAATTAAAATAGTTTTTTCGGAAAATCTCTTATTACTTTTAACAAATTTCCCTCCAAGAAATACAGAAAAATAAGACTTCAAATTTTTATCAAATCTTCTTAAAATGATAATAATCTAATTTAGAAATAAATTTGACGTATCTTTATAAAAGAAAACTGTTTGAAATCTGTACTATCATTTTCTTCTTGAACCAATTTAAAATTTAGCTAAAACAGGTCCAATTAGCACCTGGCATAAATTTATAATGCGTTGTAACAGTTTTAAACAAAAATCGTATAATTTAATAAAGGTAAATAAACTCTTCCGAGTTCACTTAATTTAAACAGAAAGTACCTTTATTTAAGACTGTAATAACCGTTAATTCAAATTTTATTGAAACTTTACTTTTTATTTTTGAAGCTATTTAGGGTATAGATGTTACTACCCTTTATTGTTAAGACTGACTGTAGGTAATCTTATAGGATATATTTTTTACGATACGATTCACCGTTAAAGCAACTCTTAAAAATTAAATTCAAAACATTATATATTTCGTAATAAAGATATTAACTAAAATGAAAAAATAATGATAGTTTACCTTATTATGGAAGTCCGGTAGAGATAAACGATATAATTGAACCGATTATAAACGCGACAATGAATGAAGTGCGGTCCTTAGTGTGTGTATATATATATATATATATATATATATATATATATATATATATATATATATATAAAATACATACAATCACAATCTAATATACCCGCATCCGGATCACGTGCTTGGTACAAAACGTATATATAGGCTACAAATTCTGGAGTCCAAAGAACTCAAAGATGACCGATTCATAATGATATTATTCTTTTGAACGGATTAAAATATTTTAAAGGGATAAAAAAAATCAGTCAACCTATATATATTAGTAGAATACATATATAACAACGGAAGTGCATCCAATAGTACAGATCAAACGCCCTTCGTTCACAAACAAGTGAACAAGGGTCGACAGTTAATTGACAAGAAATTTCTCATTTCTATATGTCAGAAATAGAAAAAGGTTATCAAAATAACAAATGAACCGATCAGTCTGGTCTGTAAATTGTGTTTTTATTATGATTCATTCAAATAACAATAAATAATAGAGAGATAACAAATATCTATGAAATAATGATTCATTGAATACTGGACTCTAATTACACGTTGCTGTTAATTACGAGTAATTTGCCGTACTCGACAATAAAATTTGAAAAAAGCGACTAACAAGATTTCCCCAATCATTTGAATTTAATACTAAGTATCCTAATTCGGTTCGTAGTTTCCAAGAAAATATTAATCAATATTTTCATGAATACTTTAACAAATAAATGTCAGATTAATGCAACAGCCGATCTAATTTAAGAAAAAAGATTTCATACTGAACTGCTTTATTATAAAAAATCCGAAAAATACATTTTTATAGTATACGATTATATAGAAATTTGTAACCGATCTGCGTCTACTGTCACGAAGATGGGATTGTACGCAATAAAGGTCACACACATTGCAAAGTACATAATGCATCACCGCTGTTTATCGTTATTACTTACTTTCAGAAGTTCATAATTCATTTATTACTGCTTTTTAAAGTTGAAATTAATTGGATCCTACTGATCCATCCAGTTTGTTTATCGACAACAAATTTATTTCATTCTGGGGTAATTTTTCAGGCAAATATAATAATTATAATTTTTGTTATTTATACACATACACACACTCTCAGTACCTTGTAGAGGTTCCCAGGATTTAGTTTCATGTTTAATTAAACATTTGAAATTAAATGCTCGCTTAAAGAAAAGAGTAGCAATCCACAGTGACACGTATACGGAGTAAAACCATAACATAAATACAACCCTAGCATTAATGATATTTCTTCAAAGTGAAGAAACAAACATTGAATTAATTGAGCAAAATGTAAAGAGAAAGCATAGTGATTTACTAAGTGACAAACTGTTCTTTTTGTAAACATCTGACAGTTACTAACATTATCGTTTTAATAGCAGTTCATGTATTGAACTTCAGACATAGAAAACCAAGAGGTAATCCAGCCAGCACCATCTTCATCTTCTGCTATTCCACATGTTTCTGTTGTAAAAGAAGTAAATTTACGTCAGGTTTTGGCTGGAGGTTATACACAATTTAGACCTGATGTTGTGGGAAATGATCCTTCACCACATAAGACCTCTCCAGTTACTGGTGCTTCAGCTTCCCTGCCTGTGGTCCAAATTAGCCTATTATCCAAATTTACCACAGAAGTTGTTGTACCCAAATGTTACACCAGTGTCCGTATAAAAGAAAGCTGATATGATGGATCTGTTACCAGTTTCTTGTGCCGGGACCTTCAATTCTTCCCACTGATTCAGAATTTGGGTGCGTGGAAATAGCTGCGAAAAACAAAAGTGTGCACGTACCTGAACATTGTATGGTATTATGAAGTCATGACGTCGCACGAAGAAGTTCATTGTCTGCCAAATCAATCGTGAAGAAATTTTTTTTACAAGTAATTTAGAGAGGAATATTGGGGGAAAAAAATACAAACAACATGGACGTAAACTGGCTTAAAATGCAGTGGATAAGAATTGAAAAAAACACGATATTTACAGCGTTCGATACAAAGAAACTCTTCAAAATTTCATAGACTTTGAAAAATTTGATCTTAGTCCTACAGGCAGGAAAGGGAGATCAGTGTATTTAAAAAAATTTACCACAGATGTTGTGCCCAAATGTTAGACCTTACAGAACGCTAAAGGATCGACACTGCGTTTTTAAAGTAGCCGTATCCAGAATTGGACGTACAATTTCTAACCCAATGACGTAAATTAATCCCTTTAAAGTACCTTAGAACGTAAATCTGCCAAAAATAAAATATAAGTTAAAGATGACCATCATTTTCCACAAAGAAAAAAAAAATTTAATTTATGCGATTTAACCGAAATTAGGCCAATTTACCATTAAATGCGAACAAAAATACACAATTGTAATAAATAAAATGAATTTCAAAGTAATCCAAAGTAGAAAAAAAACGTTTCCACTTATTCTTTAAGTTTCGAATTTTGGGAGCAGCCATTTACAGAAAAACTGACTTTTATTTTTAGTGCAGCTATTTTAATGTTCATTTTATTCTAAACAAAATTTTACAATTCTTAATTTGCCTGAATTCTATTTCTTAAAATAACTTTCATTATTTCAAAAATAATGTTATTGAAAGAATAGAATGAAATAGTACTGAGTCGTAGGAAGTTTGTTTTATAACAGATTTCAAAAAAGGAGGAGGTTTCAATTAAGACTCAGATTTCCTTACACAGTTTAACGGTAAGAAATACTTATATAAATACAAATAATAAAGATATTACTACTGTGCATGAATTAAGGCAGAAATACGTACCATAAGGTTTTTTAAAACTAATCTTGAATTTTGTGCGAAGATACTTTGAATATCAAAATAACATTACGTTATTTTACGATATACAAATTAAAAATTAATCGCTGAGGAAAACCGTATTTTTAAATTACCTTCAAAATCCGACACTTAGAACAATAACCAGCTCTATGTCCCAATGATGAGGGCTGATATGTATCCAATGTAAATGAGCTGGTCTTATACAGACTCAGGCCGACCATTCCTGAAATATGAAGTTAATTGAATCACAGACACCAAAGTACACCGGTATCCACTGCCTAGTATTCAAATCCGTATAAATAGTAACTTACTACTTAAGTTGTAGAAAAACGCTTTTGTTCTTTGATATAAGTAAATAGAGATTACCAGAGACAATTTTTCTACAAAAATAAATTAAAAAAGCACTGAAATCAGCCCGTTTGGAGAATAGAATGATTTGAGTATACATAAAAAAAATCAAATGGGTTGCACAAACCTTCTTCTTAAATCAGTAAAACCAGACATCCTACTACTAAATAAAACTATTATATTAAGAATTCAATCTAATTAATTACCTATAGTATAAGATAAAAATTACAGACCATAAAACCAATATAAGAAATATTCGGTTATATACCCGATACTTAAAACTTGACAAATATTATTCCTGTCAGTATGTATTCTAATTATAAGTAAGTATTATTAAATACTTTAATCTGAAATTTGAATTTACAAGACTATAAATAAGTTCATAAAATAATATAAAATGAAATGAGACGTAAGGAACACGAGACTCAATAATCTATAATAAACAAAAAAAAAAGTAACATATGAACAATAAACTCCTGTCGCAGTGAATATAATGAAAAAAAATAAAATAATAAAAACAATAACATGTTATATTTTCTCGTAACACCACGTTATAATATTGTTGTATTCATACGATGAGAATATATTATAAAAAAGAAACATCAGAAACCGTACATAAATAAAATAAACAATACGGCTAACTATTTTACTTTCCCAGTACGTTGAACGTCTACTCAAGTAAAAAACAAGACATTCAACACAGAAAGAAAAGAAAAACGGTTCGATAATACTTTCTAATATCGAAACGTAGCAATGTAAAAACGTAACTGCTAAATTTGTTAACAACAAACTCCCTTCTTATTGCAGTCTTCTGAACGAAGCAAACAATACTAAAAAAAAACTTAAAATTATACTTTTTTTTAGAATTACGTTCCGTAACAATGTTTCGTTAAAACATGCAATTAAATAAAAATTAACGATTTTCGCTTAGAAGGACTGAAGACACGCAAATTTTATTGAAGATACCATTTATTATTGAACATTTCAAAACTTATAATTGTTCGTACGTTAATCAAAATCTTACGAGGTTTTTCGTAAGAAAACAATCTTCTGACAGCGTGTACAAAACAAAACTTTAATACAATCAATCGGTCTAACGGTTCAGTGGTCATTCGGTGTATAAATAATCATATAGATTTTTACAAAACTATCCTTTTAGATTCAGGAACTCCCCAATGTCAAGATCCATGAAAATCTTCCGCATTTTATTTTTACTTTTTAGCACGGCACTTTTTTTATGTGATTATATTAGTATAGAATTTTGTACTGCTGATGATTTATAAACATTTTTCTTGATGTTTTGGATTATAAAAGTCATTTAGACCGACAACCGGTGTACTTTGTTGGGTGTGATTTAAATCTCAGGAATGGTAGGCCTGAGTCTGTACAAGATCAGAGCCCATTTACATGTCATAAATATCATCTTCATCTCATTTTGGGCCATACCACAAGTTAAATAGATTGCAAAAGTACACATTAGGAATAGAAAATAAAACATAAAAAAATTTAAGTGGAAGATTTTTTTAAAATTAAAACATTTTTTACGTACACCTATTATAAACCAAGAAGTACTTGCGGATGAATGGTAAATCAAATTTTATATTGCTTTTAACCTTCTTTTTGAAGAATAAAGAAAAATTATATATACAGCTTCTTTTTTTTTAAGAGTAATACGTTAATTTTCAAGTTTAATATAAGAATTAATTCAATAATACATATAAAAATATAGAAAAAATATTCAATTTCTTAAACAAAAAAAAATTGTCAAAAATGTGTGCTCGGGACACTGTGGTGTTCAAGGTCAAGGAAAGCTTGGTCTATTGGGCCGTCACTTTTGATATTATGAGTGTAGTACATGATTCTAAGGTTGTGTTTTACAGGTTTCAGTTTTTATCATACATTGCAAAATAAATACATTTTTTGTTGTTAATTTTTACTTTAGGGGAAACAAATTAAAACTGACTTTTTTTCTATACTTAAGCATAAACAAAAAATTAAGATAAATAAAAATTTTAATCAAGAATCTTTATTTTTTTTATTTCAGTTAAGATTAATAATAATCGTTAGTTTACAAATACCAATCATAGCAGATCTGGAAATATCGACATTTGGTCACATCTGAGAAAAGTTGAAAATTCATGAAACCCTTTTTTTGTATTAAGCATTAGGTACGATTTTATCGTCATATCCTTTGTTGTCTGCTGAGTTCTTTTTGCTGGACTTGATTTGTACGACAGACCCTGCCTCGAAGAACTAAATCACCTGACAGCTAGATAACCAAACAAAATGTGAGCACGAATCAAGTTTTTGTTCAATCTGATCACCGTTCTTCAGATTTATTTCTACAACATATCTCAAACAAGCAAGCAAGTAGCGTGTCACGGCAAAGTATAGAAAAATCTCTACATAAATTACAAAATCAACATTAATAATAAAAGGCGTATTTACATTAGAATGCAGTTTAAGGAAAACAAGGTTAATATTATTTAAGTATCTACTAGTCTCGTGGTATCAGAAGTAGTGGGTTTCCCAACAGGCAAAGCTTGTCGTCGTGGCCTTGAGATAAAACATTATATAAAAAGCAAATTTAAAAAAGGTTTTTTATTTAAGAAATTGAATATTTTTTTTTACATCCTTATTTGCATTATTGAATTAATTGCTATAGTAAACTTGAAAAATTACGAATTTTTCTTATACAAAAAGATCTCTAAATATTTTTTTTTCTTTATTCTGCAAAAAGAAAGTTCAAAGTAATATTAAATCCGATTAAACATTCGTGCTCAAGTGCATCTTAGGTTTTGTAATAGGTGTATCTCACGACTGTCGGTCGAGATAACTTATAATCTTAAAACAACACGAAACTGAATTTTTAATAATACTTTAATACCGAGTATTATCGTAATTTTATTGTACAAAAAGATAAAGATATTATACCGTAATTTTTCACAAAGCTTTAATTTTTTTATATCAACTTTATTATACTGTAACAGGACCAATATTACGGACCAGTGTAACGGATTTCTTCCAATTAAGAAGAAAGAAAGGAAGAGAAAATAATAATGAAAAGAAAGAACTAAAAGGAATTCTTTTCTCCAATTAACAGGTCCGTTTAACAGTCTGTTCTTTGTAATACCGAAAATGGCACCTCCGAAAGCTTTTTTCGACCAGAAGGGTTACCGGATCGGAATACGAATTTATTAGAAAACATAAGGGCGCGGACGATGAAAATTATTACCCATCAACAATTAAAGGGATGAGGCGAGTACAGGTTCTGCATGCCGGGTGATATAAATACTGCCATTGGACTAGTGGAGAAACCCACCGGTTGGTCTAGTGGTGAACGCGTCTTCCCAAATCAATCTGAATTGGACGCCGAGAGTTCCAGTGTTCAAATCCTAGTAGTCAGTTATTTTTACACGGATTTGAATACTAGATCATGGACACCGGTGTTTTTTGATGGTTGGGTTTAAATTAACAACACTTCTCACGAATGGTCGAACTGAGATTGTACAAGACTACACTTCATTTACACTCGTACATATCATCCTCATTTATCCTCTGAAGTATTATCTGAACGGTAATTACCGGAGGCTAAACAGGAAAAAGAAAGGGAATAGTGGAGAGGATCAGTAGTTTTGCGAGGCCGTGTTCGACGCAGTCGCGATAACAGTGAATAGTTCCGAAATCCCGAGTTCGACGCGGTTGCGGTGACGGCGATATCCGTAAGCGTGTGGTACTAAAAAGTGAAGATATATCACGAATATTCCAGTGCGGACAGTGGGTGAATGCAGGAAGTTGTTCGCCGAGTTACTGGTAAACAATAGTGAAAATGACAGTATTATATTCATTCATAAAATATAAGGTAGTCCTTTTATAAACAGTAAAAGTAATAATATTTGCAAAAATTGAATTTTACGAACTTTTTTCTTTTTCTACTTAGCCTCCGGAACCACCTTACGGTGGTTCAGACGATGAATGAGGATGGTATGAATGTAAATTAAGTGTAGTCTTGTACAGTCTCACGTCGACCATTCCTGAGATGTGAGATTAATCGAAACCAAACAACCAAAAAAACACCGGTATCCTCGATCTAGTATTCAAATCTATAAACAAATAACTGCCTTTAATAGGATTTGAACCTTAGAGCTCTCGATTTCGAAATCAGCTGATATGCGATGACGAGTTCACCACCAAGACTAACCCACCGGGTTTGAACTTTGAACTTTTCTTGTGTTATCTTGTTGTTAATGTAATGATAGTTTCTAACGGTCATTATAACCTTTTTAGTAAATAGGACTGTACTTTGATTTTATAATTTAACCATTAAACAAATCTTGTCTTTTTTATTTGAATTTATTTTGTATGTTATATATACGTATTATCATTATCAATGTTATAACTATTGTTATTTTTATTACTTATTTTGTTTATTTTTTTTAGGGTAATTTTATTTGTAAGAAGTTTTTACGTTTGTCAGTCTTTCAATATCCTTCACGAATCGCGAACACGAA
Organism: Lycorma delicatula; assembly: GCF_047948215.1. NCBI lineage: Eukaryota > Metazoa > Arthropoda > Insecta > Hemiptera > Fulgoridae > Lycorma > Lycorma delicatula. The sequence continues at coordinate 36,944,414 of NC_134456.1, forward strand.
ACAATACCTTCCCCACCAAAATCTATTCTTATATAGCCCTTTTCGTGTATACAATGAACAGAATCTTTTACGTGATCGGTTTACGAAGGTAAACTGCATAATTAAGTTTACTTAACTCTACAATGTAGTTTTTCCTCAACATTTTTATTATAGCGATTACGTCAATTATATATATGAATTCTTTTATTCAAAAATATATAAGATCTATGCAACATCATAAAAGGAAATTAAAAAAAAAAAACATGGCTTAACAAAACCGTATAAAATTTAAAAAAGTACATTAAAAACATTAGTCGTACGTGAACAATCCGGAATTTTGAAGCCTAAAGGCGTACAAAACGTAGATCTCTAGGTTGTGTATTATTCCGGCCTCCGTGTCGCGAGTTGTAGCGTCTCGGCCTTTCATCAGGAGGTCCCGGGTTCGAATCCCGGTCAGGCATTGCATTTTCACACAGGCTACAAATCATTCATCTCTGAAGCAAATACGTAACGGTGATCCCGGAGGTAAAAAAATAGAAGAAAAAAGGTAAAAGCTTGTGTATCATAAGCTAATACTGCATTAATACGGCTATCATACACAATCGGTTATTTTAAATCTAGTACGGATCTAATATATGCACCTTAACTTAAACTGTGAAGTTTAGAAATAGGAGTTTTGAGAAGTGTTAACATTTCTCAGTTACGCCGTTTTCATAATAATGTGTTAAATGAGAGTAAAAAATAGAGATGAGTTAAGAAGATAATGCAGAAAAGGTAACGTTAGGTAGATGGAAAAACGGAAAGTCGTATCGGATGTTTGCTAAAATAAGAAAGAAATGAAGGAAACTTTCAAAGGCGTGAATGCATGTAAAATAAGGAAACCCCTTATAGTCGTGATGTGAAGACGAAGTTATTAGCATGGAATTATGGCGAGTTGATGCACAGCCAATTTCTTGTAAGCAGTAAATAATACGCAAAAAATATTCTATAATTTTATTATTATTTCAAACAGAATAAAATTACCTAAAACGACGATTTAGTGAGGAGCACGTTGAATAGTCAAATTTATAATTTGAAGTTAGGTTAACACAAAAAAAAAAATTTTAAAACCACTCTGACGTTAAAAAGTTAATAAAAGGTATAAAATAAAAAAATACGTAAAAAACGTTTTTTAAACACCACTTAAATTAAATGCACTAAAAAGTAAAAAATAATTTTAGGACGGTATCTTTAGGATGGATTTGACAACAAGCTTTGATGGTGATGTGTAAGATTACGAGAAAGTAATATCTTCAAATAAAAATTTGATGTTTTTGCCAATTATTTCATATGCGTGATGAATGGACTAAAGAGTGGGGAGCTCATGTCAAAGCACAAATCTTTGTTCCCCACTCTTTAGGCCATGCATGTAAAAAAATAGGTAAAAACATAGAATTCTTAATTATAAGAGTGGTTTTAATTTTTTTTCACATATTTTTTTTGTACTTTTTAGTGTTCATAAGTTTATACTTTACCGTGCGCTACCGCACAGGTTTGAGCGATCTTTCGAAGTTTTCATGCCTATAATTTCCAATACTGCAGACAAGAGTATAGCTGTATCAAAAGTTCATTATATTAAAATATTACTGAATATACTCATATCTCTTCAAATATCACATCAGCATAAATCTTAGGTCTCTATTCTCACATATTAAAACATCTCATGCATCAATACCCTGAATCACTATCACTATCAGTAATATCACTCAATATACCAAAGGAAATTCCGGATTTCCAAACTCCAGCTATAATTTAACAAAGCTTGCGGCCAATTTTTTTTTCACCGTGTGTGCGGTCGCGTGTTCAAGTTCTGTCGGCAGTAAAATTACTTTTTTGAATCTTTTTTTTTTTTTTTTTTTTTTTTAAATTTTAATATGATTTTGATCTTGTAATCTACGCGGGGAAAATGCGACGCACTTCTCACTTATGATCGAAGAGGAATTTATTTACTAGCTCATAAGTATTATGAGTCATCAGACATAAATACTGAATGTAACGGTTATATGAAATATGAATGTTTGCCTCAGCCGTAGAAAAAATACTTTCGTTTAATTTAATCAACTGAAATCACCTTGGGCTAAAATCGCAGAAGTACCTTTCATCCCAACATTATTAGCTACAGAATAACAAATAACAAACCTGGCTGGTATTGCTTTATATTGATCGCCCAGCAGATTGATCATTTCAGTTAAAGAAAAACTTCGAGGAAACTCTACAGGGCTAAAGACGACAATATCAAAAACATCGATAATTCTTTAACTACGAAAATATGCATGTAAACGATGTTGCATAAGTTCATGAGGAATTTTTTCACTAATTAACGCATCTTAGCGACTTGAAAATGTTTCTAAACTGTGTAGTCATCAAGAGAAAACCTGTATGCAAAATTTCAGAGCGAATGTATAAGCGGAAGTGCTTCAAAATTTGACTGAAAGATTTCATACCATGAATCTCACATACGTAGTCCAAGAGCGAGTTAATATAAGAGTAGTAAAAATGCCTAACACTTGAGACTGTTTATTTAAGATTAGCCATATAAGAATTATTAAAATACCGAATAATAATGCAAATACCATACCACCAAACTAAGTAGTTAAATATCAATAAGGGTATTTTATTTTCATGAACGAAGTTAAACACCAAATTCTCCTCCGGACAACCTAAATAAATAACATTCTATCAGAAATTAGTAGTACTCTAGTATTTTAACAGAAACAGGAACCGGCCATTATTTACTCAGGACAATTTCATTAGCTGATCTGATAGGAACAAATATCGAATACGTATTAAGCACGGGTAAATATTTCATTGAAAATGGAATAAAAGATTTTATCGATCATAGCAACAAACGTATGAAAAAATGTAATTTCTTTCATTTATTAAAAGGACTACCCGCATAAACGAATAAACTCATGAAAACCCAAACGCACGCACGCGCACACCCACACATCTATCAACGAAGCACACTTGAAGAGTAATCATAAAAATATGTAGTAATTGAGATTTGAAGCTCTACGAATTATAATATGTGGTGAAATAATATAATGTAAAAATAAAACAGCCAAACAATAATAAAAAAAGAAGTTAATTTCGCTTAACAGACAAAACACTAAAAGTTTTTCCTATGGAGGAGGCATATCATATAATTTCACCACGATTTATATAGTTTTAGTGATGGAGAACTATAAAGATTACATACATGATAATATAATTTGACTTAAATCTGAAATCGGCAAATGGGTTCAGCCATCACGTCCTATGTAATTACGACTCAACATAAAGTTTAATTTATTCCAAGTTTTTTCCTACAGTAATGTCACTTTTTTTAGAATTATCCAACAAAGTACATATATAGTTAAAGTATGTTAAGTTGTTTAAAGAAAAATTCTCTTGAATATTATATGTATTTCTGTGTATTTATAATATAAAATGCATAAGCTACTTCGTTTTATAATGATTTTTCTGAGAGGAAAATATTTTCAAGCTTATACCAAATGAGAAAATTAAAAATTTTTACCTTTAATTATTCACTTCTCTCAGGAAGCGAAATTTTTCTCCTTAAAATAAAGGAGGTACATAACATATTACAGTATAGATTTATTCCCTTTAACCTCTTATATAAAGAAATTAAACTTGCTGAACTATAATCGATGAATGCTCTTTTATCAAAATCACATCTTTATATATAAAGGAAAATTAGCAACAAACAATTACCGTTTGTACGATAGGAGCAAGAAAGAGGCGTACGCTGCAGTAACAATTTCATACATGTTGTTAAGCGATAACACACGCGCGCGCGTACATGGGTAGTTTTTCTGTAAGATGTACCCGTTGATTATAAAAATTTAATCTTTAACAAATAACGGTGTTTGATGGATCACAGCGACGTTAAACTGCATTCACTTCGATTTGTAACTGAATCAGGGGTACCTGTGTTGTTTACGATATTTGAGTTGGATACGGACCGTATCATTAACTCGTAACATTTCAATTCATTTGTTAATAAATGATTCCGGCCGTAAAACTACTTGCAAAATACGGTACAGATATATACATGTGTTTCAGGACTTTCGTACTAAAAATTACATGCGTATCCTCTGATTCAACCGATGTAAATAATCATATAAACAAGCTTAGTTTTAGAGTTACAGCCAACCAAAAATTTGGTCCCATGTCGTGCATTCCATGGAAAATACAATGTTAAATACTAATTTTTTTCACAAATTATTCAGAATTATATAATTTACAAAATTTGAAGCAAAATTCTACAATTTTGCAATTTCTTTCACAAAGAAGTGAAAAAAAGATATTGTTTAGATTTTTTTTTTACAGTATTTCGCTAGGATTTCACAAACTACATTCATTACAAGATATTGGGACCAATTTATCTGATTATTTATGAAAATGTACATCTAAAATTTGGGGCCTTATATATTGCGTTAGTGCAATACTTGGAGCTGGTTGTAGGTCTCCAAATATGTAGGCGCTAATTTCTGAAGGGAACTTTAATAAAATTAACATACATAGTCGTTTTTTTTTGTCAGAATCTATTTTCAAACAACTTAAAGAACTTTAAATTAGCAGAATTTTTTTCTGAATTTTGAAAGGAAGTAAATCATTAACGAAGAACTTTTTCTACTATATAGGAACAAGCCGGCTTACCCGATTTCAGTTCTAATCTTTTAGACTAATAGTTAAAAAATTATTATTTATCCTATGTACAGAAACTAAAGGGGTTGTGCGTTCTTCAGCCGAGGACACACATCGAAATGTGTTTTCAAAACAGTGGTGGTTATGTAGAGCATATTAAAAGTGGTTTTCATTTAAAAAATGTCTATTTTTCTACGTACTGAAACTTATGGGACACCCTTTATTATTTCTCCTATTGAAATTGACGGACAAACAATATAGTGAGAAAGTCCACTGTTCATACAGTAGAATATTATGATAAATTTGATTTATCTGGTAACAGTTCAATGTATTACCTAATGTTAATTCATAGAGAATGGAGGGTGAATGTCAACATGTAGTTCACGTGATATGTGATGACACAAGACCGTCTACACTTTTTTACGTCTCTAAGATTATAAGAATATTAGTCTGTATATATATATATATATATATATATATATATACACACACACACTTTCATATATACACACTTTCTTATAAAACATAGCAAATTTATGGAAAATATACTCTATTACTCCCTCCACATTACCATGACACCGAATTTAGCTCTCGGCGAGTTACTAGCCATAGATATTCGTGAGTCAGGCAATCTGATTAGCACCTACCACATGTATATAAAATAAATTTGTTTACTTATATACTAATACTTTTTCCAATAATTAATAATTATTGGCCAAGAAGTAAACAGAAGGCAGTTAGTTGATTTGTGTTATATGCACATAAAAGTTGAATTACATAATTTTTTATATCTAACTAAGAGAAAATCATATAAAACTCCATTTATGCGATACACATTTTTTTTTTAGAATTTCATCGAAGAGTTTCTTTCCACATAATAGAAAATTAAAAATTGTTAACGAATACCAGGCGATTCAGCTAAACCAACAGCTTAAATAAACATTCCTTAATATAGAGAAGTCAATATAAGTATTTCACTAAAAAAAAATCTGTTTAGTAACGTACGAAGTGTGATCAAAAAATACGGTGAATAATTTTTTATTAAAAAAAGTAATAAGGTTACATATAGAATTCGATTTAATCTCCTTCATAGTACTGTCCTTGGCTAGCAATGCACTTATCCCAACGTTGACTCCATGACTGGAGGCATTTCTGGAAGGCGTCTTTCGGAAGGGCTTTCAGCAGCTCGGTCGTGGCCCTCTCAATGTCAGCAATGGTGTCAAAACGTTTTCCTTCAAGCACAGTCTTAATTTTTGGGAAGAGCCAAAACCCGTATGGTGCTAAATCCGGTGAGTATAGCGGATGTGGACAGACAGGAACACTTTTTTCGGCTAAAAACTCGCGAATGAGAAGCGAGGTGTGACACGGCGCGTTGTCGTGGTGAAGAAGGAAGCCATTGGTCCATTTTTCTGGTCGCTTACTTCGTACGTCGTTTCGCAAACGTTGCAGTACACCCTTATAAAATTCAGAATTTACAGTTGTTCCCCTTTATAAAATTTACGAACTCTGATCGCACTATGCCTTCACTATCGAAAAAAACAACGAGCATGACCTTGATGTTGGATTTTGACTGACGTGCCTTTTTAGGGCGAGGAGATGAACTGGTTTTCCATTGGGAACTCTGCATTTTGGTCTCAGGGTCATAGCCATAGACCCAACTTTCATCTCCAGTTACAATTTTGGCCATGAAGTCCGGATCTGCATGAAGACGACCCTGTAACTCCTTGCAAATCGTTAATGCGTTGTTCAAAATCCATGTTGCGCGACAGACACGATAAACACAACCTCACTATAGCGGCTCTGGCAGCTGACTGGCAAGCTCGAACGTGTTACAACTTGTCCCTGCCTGTCTCAATTGATCACCCAATTGGACAAATTACAGCATATGGATGTAGCGTCGGCAGTTGCCGCTATAAAAATTCATTCACCGTACTTTTTGATCACACCTCGTATACAATCTCATGAGTAAATATCCCATACGTTTAAGAGTTAATATTAATCAAAGAAATAATTCCTTGTAGTTTAAGAGAAAAATATAAAAAACAAACCTAATTAGATCTCGGTTCATCATACATTTCGACAGAAGATTTATTTATTGACTTGATGTTTCATAAAAATTTATTATTTAAAACTTTACTGGGCTAGAAATAAATGTAAAATTTCGCTAAAAAAAAGCGAATATAAATTATTCAAAATTGGAAATGAATAATTCTGATAGACAAAAACATTTACTAGATTGATTTTTTTTTTAATTAGATGTTATACATATTTAGTTGAAAAGTATTATAGTCATGATACCAAAGAAAGCAGGGGCAGATAAATGTGAAGAACACAGAACAATTAGTTTAACTAGTCATGCATCAAAAATCTTAACTAGAATTCTATACAGAAGAATTGAGAGGAGAGTGGAAGAAGTGTTAGGAGAAGACCAATTTGGTTTCAGGAAAAGTATAGGGACAAGGGAAGCAATTTTAGGCCTCAGATTAATAATGGAAGTAAGATTAAAGAAAAACAAACCAACATACTTGGCATTTATAGATTTAGAAAAGGCATTCGATAACGTAGACTGAAATAAAATGTTCAGCATTTAAAAAAAATTAGGGTTCAAATACAGAGATAGAAGAACAATTGCTAACATTTGGAGGAACCAAACAGCAACAATAATAATTGAAGAACATAAGAAAGAAGCCGTAATAAGAAAGGGAGTGCGACAAGGATGTTCCCTATCCCCGTTGCTTTTTTATCTTTACATAGATCTAGCAGTTAATGATGTTAAAGAACAATTTAGATTCGGAGTAACAGTACAAGGTGAAAAGATAAAGATGCTACGATTTGCTGATGATATAGTAATTCTAGCCGAGTGTAAAAAGGATTTAGAAGAAACAATGAATGGCATAGATGGAAGTCCTACGCAAGAACTATCGCATGAAAATAAACAAGAACAAAACAAAAGTAATGAAATGTAGTAGAAATAACAAAGATGGACCACTGAATGTGAAAATAGGAGAAGAAAAGGTAGAAGAATTTTGTTATTTGGGAAGTAGAATTACTAAAGATGGACGAAGCAGGAGCTATATAAAATGCCGAATAGCACAAGCGAAACGAGCCTTCAGCCAGAAATATAATTTGTTTACATCAAAAATTAATTTAAATATCAGGAAAAGATTTTTGAAAGTATATGTTTGGAGTGTTGCTTTATATGGAAGTGAAACTTGGTCAATCAGAGTATCTGAGAAGAAAAGATTAGAAGCTTTTGAAATGTGGTGCTACAGGAGAATGTTAAAAATCAGATGGGTGGATAAAGTGACAAATGAAGAGGTGTTGCGGCAAATAGATGAAGAAAGAAGCATTTGGAAAAATATAGCTAAAAGAAGATACAGACTTATGGGCCACATTCTAAGGCATCCTGGAATAGTCGCTTTAGAATTGGAAGGACAGGTAGTAAGAAAAAATTGTGTAGGCAGGCCACGTTTGGAATATGTAAAACAAATTTTTAGGGATGTAGGGGGTATACCGAAATGAAACGACTAGCACTAGATAGGGAATCTTGGAGAGTTGCATCAAACCAGTCAAATGACAAAAAAAATTAAAGTAACTTAACTATTTCAATTATTTTCAGTGTTAGTTAGTCGAATTTTATCAAAGGTAGACCTGTGAACAGATTTTAATTAAACATATATAATAAACTTTCCCGAAAAAAAATACGGAAAATTACTTCCTTTTTTATATGAAGAGTATAAAATCACGCCCTTCAACGTTTTCTAAACATTATTAAAATCAATTTTACTAATAATCTTAATGCTATTCCCTGAATCAACGCTTTACCCCTCACCACAACACCACTTCCCTATAAAAGGGAACTTCAATATATATATGAAATTATATATATGCACACAATAAGAGGGAAGTTGGAAGAGCCACCACATTATTAGCAAGTGGATCGCTGAAGTGTACCAACATTAATTTCCCTTTTCTGATAAAATTAGGCAACTTTCAGAAGTGGGATATGTTTTTAGTTATAAAGCACAAAAGGAAATAATGTAATAATTTAGTTATTGTTTTTTAATCAACCGATGACGAAACCTAATGAAAATGGTTTTCACGTCAGGTACGGCTCAGCTACATTTCTAAAAGTGTCATTAGTGAATTATACCATAAACGTTTACGAAAATTTTATTACGATTATTAAGAATGTTAACATAATTTTGTTATTTTACTTTAATTTTGAATATATTTTTGGCAAATTATGGTAATTTTGATGAAATTATTGAAGAATATTGTAATTATTCTTTCATATTTAAATTGCCTATATTTAATATTGCAAATGTTAAACTTCTAACAATGAATTACTGAAAACGTTTTGTGCGGAATACTCTACTACATATTTATTTAAACACGTATGAAATAAAACAACTGAGATTCTTAATTAAAAAAAGCATGGTACATTGATTTGCTGTTACGTGCTCAATTTTTATTTTGAATGAAGCGCTTCTACGTTAGATCGCAGCACAGACAGTTTTATTGAAAGAACGTTTTATCAAAGCTTTTTCTAAAATATGTTTTACTACTTTTTTTTATTTTAAATATTAAACTAATTATTTTGCGTTTTCTGTCTGTAATATTGTTGTATTACGTATTATAAATAGTACGTAGTTTACATTAGCATTAATTATACTTATTATTTTTTTACTTTTTGTTTAAAAAAAAAATAGCTGTACATAATTTTTTTTTTAATTTTATAAAAATAAGTATATAATATATATTAATGTAAACAACGTACTGTTTATAGTAACAATTCAATTATACAATTTTTCTAAATTTTGATATTTTTCGGTATTGTAATGTTTCTATTATTTAATAAAAACATTATTTACGAACGATGTAAAATGAAAGGAACTGCTCCAGCATTTGTCGGAATGCATCAGAAGAAACCATGATAAAACCTCGATAAGAACAGCACCGTAAAATAAGTGCTATTCATTACAATCCTCCCTGTATTACAAAATGGTAAGAAATATGCTGAAAACACGAAAACTGTAGTAATTTGAGACCTAACTGATCTGCTGGGGCGGGCGATGGCTAAAACCATTCGGATAATCAAATCACACATAATGAGGCTCACCCAAAATTTTTCCTCAACTCCGAGTCGAGATATAAACGAACATTGGTTCTCCCTATATTACGACATGGTGAGAAACACACTGAAATGCTGGCCGCTAGGCGGCCACGGGCCGTATCCCCCTAGTATTGAATAACACCCCTTTCTCATTTAAAGGACTTAAAATTATCTGCTAATATTTTAAAAATATTAGTTGGATCACTTCATACTGATATATATACTCGTGTGTGTGTGTGTGTGTATATACACACATAAAAAAACACCAATAAACTCCGCTTAACAGAAATGTTAAAGGAATGAATCACACATCCAACACGTAAAAATTTTTTAGAAACCCTATTAAAGATAACCTTTATGATAAAGACTACATTTAAAATATATTTATCACTAATTAACAAAGAAATTATCTTTTTACCTTTTATTCACACATAGAAAACAATTATAAAATATTTATACGCATTTATAAATTCTATAAAAACATGCATGCGTAAACACAAAACGAACAATATACGTTTCTCGCGCAAAACAATTGAATTAACCTCACACACAAATCCGTAATCAAACCGGATGTCGATTACTCATCATTTTTCCGAAAAGACGTCATCATTCGTGTACACTTTCTCAGTATGCCTAACTGTAATTTACTACGATACGATTTTAAATTTCATTCATTTATTTAGTCACATCAACACATTACTTTTAACATCAAATCATACAAACCGTGAGAACTCTATTACCTCGTTTTAAATTCTATTTCATCATTCATTCACAAGGGAAATTTTGAATTGGATAATAAATACTATTCAAATATCAAAAAATTTGTGCCATTTGATCGAGAACATAGAGAACGACTGGAAACTTCCGTTTTAAAACAAAATTTCAGCATATATTTATTCCTGGAATCGGTTAGGGCGCCCAATATAATTTTCGTATCACGTTTGATGTTACAATTTCAGGATTTCATCATAAAAAAAATACAGAGTGTTTATAAAAACACAGTTTCAAGAATTCAGGGACGGTCCCCCACATCAAAATAAAGAAAAAACTTTATTATATTAGCATACATTCGGAAACGCTTAGTTTACCGACAATCCGTTATTTATATTTTTAACATAAAAATTTATTTCTCAGGAATGGTTAATCGAATCGAGTTGAAATTTCGTGTACTACTAGGGTAGTTAAAAATTAATAATTTGAATAAAAATAATGAACCTGATCGCTCAATCCATTTCAAAATGGAGGCCACGTAAACATTTTAATCGTTAATATATTTGCAACCGTTGGTTTATTTAACGTTATGTTATACAAAACATGTTAAACGTTTATGGCAAAGAAAATGACACCTTATTTATTCAAATTTGTTCATAAATAAAAAGTTTTTGGCAAACTAAATAACTAAATATATCAAAAAACTATAAGGACTAATTAATTTTTAATAATAAATATTCATATAACAATGAAAGGGAAAAAGAGGCTGCTGTAAAATACGATACTTTAAATCTAAAAATACTAACATAGAACATCTTTCAAAGTTGCAAATTAATCTATATTTAATTTTAAGGAGAGATCAACAAAAAAAAATTGAGGAGGGATATAATTTTTTTCAATAAGATATTCCTGTGGTTCAAAAAACGAAATGGTTATACTGTTAATTAAAATCATATACACAAGACAGTTTACTTCAAAGATGACAAGACAGTTAAAAGAAGAAACTTGAAAAATTTCATTTGTATTCACAAACGCGCGCGCGCCAACACACACACACACACACAGAGAAAGAGAGAGAGAGAGAGAGAGAATGAGATTTTGTTGGTAGAAAAAAAGCCATTCTAATTCAACTTAAAGCTCGAACCCATTAAACCTGCACTTGACATGGACTATTCATTTTGTTTTCAACGCCGTCCAAATTCCCTATGATAATTAAGAGTAATGTACTCCGATGTTGATCCTGAACACCCCTGGAACAGGACTCCTGTTCCATACCTTTGGCTAATAGCATCCCTGTTATAGTTCCGTTCAGTTTTATACCATATTGAAACCGCACGATAATACGGTTTCTGTATCAGTTACTGTCGGTGTACGAGATTTAATAGAATGGAGTGATGAAATATTTGAAATTACACGAAGCCGGTCATCGGTGTTAATCCATCCCAACACGCGAATCAAAGAAGTTCGGCGTAACTCGAGTAATACAGCCCAAGACGACTTAATTGATAGAAGACAATAAAAAAAGTTAAATCTTACAAAGTCAGAGGTATTTTAAATTGATTCAATTTTTTGTGCAAAAGTTTTTTAACTCGATCGAAGAAATCAACGTTAAAAACCAACGCTGTAGCTAAGGGACGCATGTTGTTGTTGATGACCCCACAAGTTGTATTAGATAGCTTTTGCAGAATGATATTTCTGTTTTTTAGTCTCTCGGCTGTTTTTAGATTACGTTTATGATCAATCATAACGCCTAGACACTTTAAACATTTGTAGTACTGAAGCATTCTACCATATAGTTTTATCTTCAATTTTTTGTCGGCAAATTTGTTATAACAGGTTGACTGCCAAACTGGAAAATGCCGTATTTAAAAAAATGCAACTTTTTTTTTCAATTTCAATGAAGGTGTTGTTACCCTATTAATAACTTTTGGTACTCTAATACTTTTGGTAAGTTTAATATACTTTTGCAATTTCACTTTGCAACTTTACTTTTTGAAATATTCAAAAATAAAGTTGATATCCCAACCGTGGATGACGAGACACCAATTAATGTCTCAGAATGTTTAATACGAGTATATTTTAATTTAATTATATCTTTTACTTACTAACAACTGATGGTATTTATATTTAATTCTACAACTCCAGAATTGTTTAAATACTATTTTTATTAATTTCTATATTTTTTAAACATAAATTATTAAAAGTCACTCTCTTCTGTAATAAAATCACATCTTACTGATAATTATACTCTGAATTGAGATATTTAAAGTAAATTTTGAATTTAATATTTTTAAGAGTACTTTGTATTAAAATATAACTACGCTTTATCAGTGAACAACTAAACCTAATTCACATTTTATTACAACACTTTTCAATTATGTTTATTTTGCTTTTATTAGTTGATTTTCAATACAAAAAAGATTCGTTAATTTAAAATTTAAAGAAAAACGTCTGTCCTCATACATAAAATAATATACGTCTGTCCTCATTAAAATAATATTAATTTGGTACAAAAAAATTAAAAATAAACAATAATATTGCATCTCAAGTGTGACATTATATTGAGACATCATTTATGTCTCATAGGAGTATTGGATTGCGAAACTGAGACATCAGATTATGGTCTAATACCAATAACGGATAACTGGCTGAGACACCATTTAGTGTCTCATAGCAGTCAATCTGTTAAGTAAATTATGAACCTGTTTTTTTTTTTTTTTACATTAATATGTTAACTCCATTTTTAAATATTTACCTAGCATCTTTAAATCATTTAACAGCTTAATCTCGATTTAATTAAAAATGTAATGGTTTTAACTAGTAAAAAGTCACCCAAGTGATCTATGAATAAAAAAAAATACTTTGGAAATAAAATTTCCAAAAGGTAAGGTAAGCGCTAACAGGGTGTCGCACAACCCTGTGCTTTAATTGTGGCAAGCCGGGGCTTGCCACAGAAGGCAACAGCATGGGGAAAAAGCAAGTTGCGTGCGTGTGGCTCGGAGGACCACAAGTCGTGGAGTGTCTTAAGCGGAAATGAAAATTCTTCAACTTAACACCAACAGGTGCAGTCAGGCAGTCGACAATTGCTGGCAAGTGGCCCTGCAACATGTCGCTGACATGTTAGCTCTCTCCGAACCTAACAAGAATTCAATCGTGGGTGACAAGTGGCTTGCAGACATAGAGTGTGACGCCTATCTCAGTTTTCCCGTAGCTGGTATGCCACGGGTCAACTGTGGACGTGGTCTGGGATATGATACGGGAGATGTAGTAGTTTTCTCTTGCTACCACTCCCACAGTACCGATATAGAGAATGACCGTTGCGGATGACCTGCCTTTGTTTGAGATACATGACCTTCTCGCGGCCGCACGAGATATGAAGCCTCATAAGAGCCTGGGACCGGACGGGATCCCGGCGGAGGTGGTAAGGATCGTCACAGAGGTCGCACCGATTTCTGTCCTAAACGCCATGAATTATATGATCAAACACGATTTTATACCAGATGAGTGGAAGATCTCTAGGCTAGTATTCATCGAGAAGCCTAATGGTCCTGAGGAAACCACAACTTATCAACCGTTGTGCCTGACGAACGAACAGCTTTTGCATGCTGTTCAAAAAATTATTTGTGGTTAGGCTGCAACAGGAAGTCGAGGCTAGGGGCGGTCTGAGTGACACGCAGTACGGCTTCAGGCAAAGTCTTTCAACGATGGACGTCGAGAAGCATATCATGGATTTGGCCGCTAATGGAACTTGGCGTTCCAAGTTTGGACATCCAGGAGTATCACCGCTGGGATACTCCTGGATGTCCAAAATGCTTTTAATTCCGTTAGCTGGACGTCCATCTTCACAGCTCTGCAGAACAAGCGAATTCCCCCGTATCCCCCTACCTTCAGCGAATTATACAGAAATATCTGCAGCGCAGGAAGGTGGTGTATGAACTGGGAGACCATTGTCTGTTTTTCAATGTACAGTGCGAGATACCATAGTGCTCGGTTGTTGGCCCTGCATCGTGAAACCTCGTGTATGAAGGTGTGCAAGGTGTGCTCGCCACAAGGTGGGTGTCTTCCCCTACGGGATTGGGATGAGGTGAAGGGGCACACCATAGTTCTGGACAATGAGGCTAAATATCTAGATTTCTGGTTCAACCGTAGGCGCTCCTTCACCGCGCACGTTGCCCAAGTAGCGAAGAAGACCGAAAGAACCATCCGGGCCTTGAGTAGGTTACTTGCAAATGTAGGTGTTCCTAAATCCTCGAGGTGTAATATATATTTACACGTCCTCACGTCTATAATTCTTTACGGGATTCCTGTGTGGAAAAATGCATTGAGTACGGCGAGAAATGTTCGCACACTGGAAAATTTACAGAGGCGTATGGCCCTGAGAGTGTGTTCGGCGTACAGGAATGTCTCAGCTAAGGCAGTCTTCGTCATAGCGGGCAGGCCGCCGATAGAGTTATTTGCCAAAATGAGGTGCGAGATTTACTCCGGCGTGAATAAAAGTGAGGCGTATGACCTTCTGTTAGAGCTATGGCAGGTTCGTTGGAGTGCAGCGCCCACCGATGCGTGAACACGACGATTTATCGTAGAGATTAAGCTGTGGGTCCGGTGGGGGGGGGGGATTTGGTGAGCTCGGTTACGAGTTCGCACAGCTCCTGACGGGCCACGGCTGTTTACGCCAATACCTTCACTGGTTCCGGAGAACGGATGATAACAATGTGCCCGTATTGTGGAAACCTCGATCACGTGAAACACGTAGTGTTCCACTGTATTAGATGGGGGACCCTGAGGTATAATCACAGACACCTGTGTCCTCTTACACCAGGAAATATCATCCAGAAGATGCTGCGCGACAAGGAATCATGGGATTCCATTTCCTGTCTGATCACCTGTATTATCCGAGTAAGGAGGCAGAGGCGAAGACAGAATAGCTAGAGAAAGACCTATTCCAACTAACTAGATGAAGATCATAACCGGAGAACGAGGAGGGATGGACAGCCTCCTGCTGAGCAGTTGTTTGTCCGCGCTTGCGTGGATGGGCAACGGTGATTATGCACTGGGACTCCGGAACCCCTGAGCTCAAAGGAGCCTCCCGGAGCTAAGCTTGCTTAATTGTGGACCGGCCCTAGGAGAGGAGAAGCGGTGAAATAGGGGGCTTAGTCAGTAGGGCGCAGGCACACATACGCACTCTTAATAACATCTTGCAGAACCTGTTAGCGAGCCCGACACTTTTCTCGTAAATGGGGTTCCTCCGACTTATCGACAATAAAAAAAGAAGAAAAGTAAGCGCTAACCCTTCCATGTAGAAGGCTAATTGTTAGAAGTCCGACGGAATCGCTTATACCGTATTGATACATATTTTTTTATACTGTCCTCGCCACTACTCTGTCGTTTCTAAATAACAAAAAATCTTGGCCTAACAATGATCCAAGAGTGTAACGTGCCACAGAAATAAGGGGCGCAGCAACCCACTACAGACCCTGAATCAAAAAGGTTGTACTAGATATCTGGAGACTTCTAGAATATCATACGAATCAATCTATTTAAAAAAAACCATCGTCCATTCCAAGTATTAAGTTAAACACAGACACAGATAAAGTAAATATTAATAAGAAAAAGAAAAAAACAACGTATGGTTAGCAGCTACAAATCTTGTTTCAAATAGAGAAAAAAAACAAGTTTGAATTGCAACCCCTCACTTACGTATACTATTAGAAATACTGTAATACAAGAACGATCAGATGTCTTCAAAGTATTTTTCATAATTATCAGAATTTTCTATCAATTTCAGTAACTAATAAAATTAAATCATAATTAATTCCAAAAAACTGTTCTAGCATTCGCTGGGTTCTGTACCCTAAGTATTTATTAAGAGGGGAATTAATTACACTTAATCTATTTATGTAACATAATAACTACTGTATATGTTTCCCAGTGTAATATTTACAAAAGAAAAAAGTATTTTATAATATTTAAAGTCGGCAAAAGTCAGCCATCTGACAATAATTTCTAGACACTGCTACAGACTTTTAGAAACGGAGGTCAATAGATTCCGTATTTTTTATCGATTTAATTTCAATAGAAATAAACTTATTTTAAGCAACATACGAAGTTTCAAAATACTTTTATTACTAGCTGGTAGTTAAGTTGTTTTACATCAACAAATATTCAAGGAAATAAATAACTTAAAAAACTTAATTAAAAAAATAAATCTAATAATAAATTCCATGACCGTAATTCATACAAAGAATAATCTATAAAAACTATAAAAATATAATTATTCAATACAGAACGAAATTTTAATCAAAGTAGAAATTAAAAGACTGCATCTTTTAAAACCTATTCTATTTTAATACATAGTTAAATAAATAATAAGTACTGCGGTAGGATTTTAAAGTAATTTCATCGAAACGGGAATAGAAAAACAATGAAACAAAAAGACGACAGATTAAATGTAAAGGGTTTAACCACTTAAACTTTGAATTAAAAAAAAATTATTATGTTGTTGCATCTGCGGAATTTATAAAGGAGTTTGTTTCTTACAAATGGTAAGGGGTTTTCCTAAAAGAAGAAGTTTCTTATATAAAGACTCCTAATTTAAAAAAAATATTTATTAAAAAAGAAAAACATATTAAAGTTACACGAACTTACTAATAAAAGCAGTATTGTTTATGTTGTAAAGAATTGTTTAGTTTAATTTAAATTTGTTTTGCAACGTTATTTTATTTAATCTTTAATTACCATAATAAAAATTGTTATTGTACATCATTATTGCAAACACTGCAAAGAATATTTTTCATCTTTCATAATTATTTTATTTTATAATTTAGGTTAAACACTTTTGACGAGTCATCGAATTTTTAAACAGTTTTGAAATACTATACTAATATGTACAAGATGACAAAAACATTGAAGATTACAGAATAAATTCACATTTTAGAATTTATTAATTTAACTTTACAAAATTTTAACAGAATATTGCATCTTAAAGAGAATATTTTACGTAATAGCTGCATTTTAACAAAATTCATAATAAGAAGGGACTTTTCTAATTCGAACAGAATTTATTAAAATGCGCTTATCGAACAGAACGTAACAATGCCGGAAGCGGATCGGAATTAAATCGGCGACAGGAAAACATAATTTTTGACCAAGATTAGACTAACATGCGCTACTAAGTGAACACGATTCAAAGAAACGTAAAACAATTTTTTTCAGTCATTTGTGTTTGATATTAACTTATTATTAATTATATATTTCATTAGTATACTTAAAATAATCTGAAGAACCGAAATAGTATAAATAGTTGTTCTTTTTTTTAAATTAACATTTAACACAATGTCACAATATTAATGTAGACTACTTTTTAACCAGATTACAAATTAAAAATAAAGACTTAAAATTAAAAACTTACCTTTTTACTTTTCAATCAGAAACGTTAATTCTTAATTTAAAAGGAGTTTATCTGAAACAAATTAAAAGCATTAAGTTATAATAAATTCAATTAAGAAACACATCAGTGTTGAAGAAAAAATTTACTTTATATTTACCCATAAATAAATAAAACGCAGAGGATAATGTTAGGAAAACAGTAATAAATAAATAATATTACCATTATGCTAATAAATAATAAGTCTTACAGCCGTTGCTAATAAATTTTAAAAGATTTACCGTAAAATTAATTTGTTTGATCTACGTAAAAACTAAATGAACACAGTAAAAGTAGAGTAAAATAATTAATACTATTCATATCAATAGCAACTAGTTAAAATATGCAATTTTTACTGAAACTACTAAACATTAAATAATAATTAATTACAACAAAATTAATAAAATATTTATAAAAAAAAGTTTACTAAATAAAAAACTTATTAATGTTCAATATAGCATTTTGTCATCAAAGATGTTTGTGATTTTGTAGAATCTACAAAGAATGTTCCTAATTCGTTCGATGTGAAGATTTTTTTCTCGGTGAATTTAAAACTACCAGATCAATCTGAATTTTTGGAAAAAAACTCGTTTTAAATCACTTTAAAGAAAATTTAGGAGGTTTAGACTATTCCCTAATCTATTACTCTTGTAATAGAGTAAATTAATAATTGTCAGCAGCAGAAAGCAAACTTTTATTCTTGAAAATGTGAGAAATTTTTCGGTAATGTTTTGCTGTAAGAAACGGGACTTATTTTTATTGGTTCCAGAGTTATAGCTAAATAAAACTTTAATTAATGAAATATTCTGATCTTACAAGAGGAACGCACATCGGTTCGAATTCAACTTCATTTGCTTTTTTTTAACTTTTATGTTTTTTAATTTAAATATATTAATTTTTTAATAATTATTAACCTGCGATTGTAAAAAAAATTACAATAAATAATTCAATAATAACAATAAAGTACAATATGAAAAAAAAATCATACGTTATTAATGAAATAAAAATTTATGTACTTTAAAAAATGTGTATATGTAATTTAATAGGCGTACAAGGAAGTCACGTAGGTCCACATCAGGTTTTTAAACTAATAAATATGTAATCAATACAGATATTTCATAAATTCCTTTATGCTCGGAAAAGAAAAGTGAAAAGTAAGTAGGCTACCCACCCTGTAAGGGTGAGTAGCCTACTCACTGCAGTACAAAACAGGTTGATAATCCTTAGTACCGTTATTTAGTACCAAAGAAAAGGGTAAGTGAATAACCAATTATTTTGGAATGTATTTCAATGGATTTATAATTATTCTAGTCAACTGTATGAAACCAAACAATAATTTGAAGTCAAAAAGAGGTTTCCTGACATTTTCGGTAGAAAGTACAAGTAAAGAATAAAATTAATGTAAAAAAATTAAATAAATGTAAAAGAAAATTATTTTATTGGAAAAAAAACTGTAACTAAAAATAACGCGTAAAAATTAAATAAATTTCTACTTATATTTAAGGCCGCCCGATAGTATTGAGGGAAAGACGTTGAATGACTTATACCGTTTCAAAACAAAAGAGTAAGAACTAGATTGGTTTCATAATCTACAGTCCTGCAAGTAGCGGACGCAAGTGTTGCGGCACCGACCACCAACGAAACACAAGGCCGACGCAACTGTTGCGTCGCTGAACGGGTTAAACTGAAAAAAAAAAAAAATCTATTTTAAGTCTATGTGTTTGCTTGGTTTTAATTTATAGTTTTACATTATATTAATTTATATTTATTAAGAATAATTTGAGTCCAATTATCAAAATTGAAATCTGAATCATACAAAAGAGTAGATCACATCAAGAAAATTAAAAAGTTACACATAATTTTTATATATATATATAAGAACATGTCCTGACTGACTGATTCATTAACACACAGCAAAACCTACTGAAGATAAATTGATGAAAATTTGTATACATGTTCTTACGGTGTAAGTAAACATTAAGAAATAAGTTTTTGAAATTCAGAGTTTAAAGGGTTAAAATTGAATATCAATGAAATTTACTATTTCTTTAATTTCTAGGAAAAAATCTAGATATCAATTTTTAGTGTGCGTAATCTTTATGTGAATATCTAACAACCATTTTCTAGATTTTTTGAAATTCCGAGTTTAAAGGGTTAAAATGGATTTTTGAATTTTTTTTTGAAACACGGCTATTTTTTTAATTTTTTGTTAACAAATGAAGAAATCAAGTTGATTTTCGAGGTGTGTCATTTTCATGTGAATATCTAAAATTCAATTTCTAATTGTTTTTGGAAATTCCGAAGTTAAAAGGTTAAAATAGATTTTTGAATTTTTTTGAAACCTGACTATTTTTTTTATTTTTCTGTCAAATGAAGATATCACCTTGATTTCTTGCGTGTATAATTTTGACGTGAATATCTAAAAAAAATAATTTCTAGATTTTCTGAAATTCAACCTTAGAAGGGATGAAGAAAGATTAAAAAAATTTAACTCCGATTGCAAATTTTACCCATTTCAAGACCCATTTTACTCATTTCAAGATATTTAGAAGGTATGGGCTTGCAAATATTATCCGGATAAATATTTAAAAACCATTTTCGGTTTTTTATTTAATTTCAATTTTTTAAGGGGAGCGACGCTGTACAGCGCGGCGGTTCGACCAGCACAGCTAATGCCATTGTTACTGTATATGCGACGCGACTGGCTATAACTGTCCCCGATTACTTGACTAAAAAACATAAAATAAAATAAAAAATGTATGCGAGAGGAAACATATATAACATATAGAGCAATTCATACATATCATCCTCTGAAGTAATACCTTACGGTGGTTCCGAAGGGTAATCAGAAAAAAAAGACGAAGCCCCGACGGGAATGTCAGTTAATAGTATAATAATAATATATATTGTTTTTTATGGTCTCCACATCTCCTCCTTTTAGTCATTCACAATCTATCACTGAAATAAAATTCAGGGAAGCTGAAGTAGACAGTGAGAAAGTTAAAAGAACAGTTTAAAACCTGTGTTTAAACCAATGTTTAACAGAAAAAAAAAATTATAAGAAGAAATAACTATGAATAAAACTGCAGAAAATTAATAACAATCATGCAATATAGAATATAAAATCCATTTATAATAATAATAGTAGAGATAAATACCCGGATCTAAGACCTCGGTTACATTATCGAAACAAGTCATAATATTTTTTTTTTTTTTTAAATTTACTATCGGATATCCAGTCACTTATAATAGACGGGTTCAGTTATTAATGAAATACCTTTAACAACTTCCACAGAATCAGGAAGACAAACATTAATTTTTTTTTATGCACCTTGCCAAAGGAACCAATGAGGCTGGCTGCTGCATCCAATAAAAAATACAATTCTTTCCGAATCTAACATAAGACACTCGTAAACGAATATTGATGACATTAGTGAGAATACTTCCTTTGAATAACTTTGTAGCAAGCATAACATCCTAGGATCATTCAGGGAACTAAGCCCCCAGAAACTAGACCGAGCCTTACAATCAAAAGACGCTTTACCAAAATCTCTGTATTTTAAAAGTGAAAAAATGACGTCTGAATAACTTCAATTAAATTAGAAGTGTAGTTTCTATTGTAATTCCACGTTGGGGCGCAGTATTCAATTAGTGGCCAAATACTGTTTTGTACAGATGAAGTATCAGTCGAACATCTTGAAAGAAGCGACAGATCCATGAAATCAGTAAAAGGTTCCCTTTGCTTTGGCTGCTGTTCGAAAAACTTATTCATTAAACATCAGTTTGCTATAAAAAAATACCCAAATCCGTAAGTGCCTCTTCCCTACGTTTTCGACTCTTGACCAACCTCATAGAAATAATTAACTTTAATGTCTTTCGAGAATACATAACGATAACGGTTTCTTTTTTAGATTGAAGGGCAATCTATTAAAAAAAGACCATTTTTGTATTTTATTAATGTATCTCAACAAAATCAGGTGATCATTTTCACAATTCATCTTAGCTCAAATTTTGACATAATTTCCAAATAAAGAAATGAAGGTGGCGATATTATTTATGTAAATAATGAAAAGCAAAGGACCCAAATTAGAACACTGAGGAACACAAGGTAGACCCTAAGATACCCCAGATAGACATCTTGAGGAACCCACCCGGTTGGTCTAGTGGTAAACTTGTCATCCCAAATCAGCTGATTTCGAAGTCGAGAGTTCTAAGATTTAAATCCTAGTAAAGGCAGTTACTTTTATACGGATTTGAATACTAGATCGTGGATACCGGTGTTTTTTGGTGATTGGGCTTCAATTAACCACACATCACAGGAATGATCGACCCGAGACTGTATAAGACTAGACTTCATTTACATTCATACATATCATCCTCAATCACTCTCTGAAGTAATACCTTACGGTGGTTCCGAAGGCTAACACAGGAAAAAAACACCTTAAGAAACACCAGAACAGTAAATATACTAGAAATCCTACCTAACACCTTTACTTTAAATGTTCGTTGAAAAAAGGTAACTTAGCCCACTTAACATACTTACCTTTGATACCAAAAACTGTTTAAAAAAAAAATAAATCATAAGGTACCTTGAATAATAATAATATTAACTCTACAATCCAGACCGACAAATGCAGGAAATGTTACATAGCCATTGAAACAATAGAACGTAATACAGGAGGTGTAAAATACACGCACACAGCACACAGAAAGGCATGATACAGCTGCGAAGATTATTCACCAGCAAATCGCAATAATCTACAACTTCTACAACAGAAATTCCTTACTATAAATACACCTATCAGTCCTAGGGAATGAAAGAGAAAAACTATAATGGGAGAGGACACGACCCACCGAAAAAATTGTTACTGGGAGTAGACTGGTCATTTATTTTAATAGATAAGAAGAATAAAAACACCTATTTCATAAAAGTATACATACCCAACGACTCCAACCTACCTACAGCAAAAGGAAGACGAGAAAATTTCAAAATATTTAAGCTTAAAGGAAGAAATAAAGGAACTCTGGAAACAAAATCAAATCACTATAGTACCAATAGTTATATCCGCAACAGTATTAAAAAGAAACTTTAAAGGCTATCTAAATAAACTAAATATTCTACAAAAAAAAAAAAAAAAAAAAAAAAACATTCATACTGCAATCCAGAAAGCCACAGTGTTAAAAACAGGCAGAATAGTCGGACAGTTTCTAAACAATCATGACTAGGTTAACCCCATCATGATGGATACACTTCGGGTATGAAACAGAGAATGGAAAAGATAATAATAATTCAAACTGGATTATTTCTGTAGTAACTTAAAAACTGTACAAAAACAAAAAATAACAAATTAAGAAAATCTGAAGTATTTCACTTCCACGAGACATAGAATATAATTAAAGTTAATATATAGAACTAAAACGTACTTATACTAATAGATACTTTGTATTATCAACCAAAAGAATATATATATATTTTTTTTAAATAAAGCGCAGAGTTCTATGAAATTAATGAACATAAAAAATTTCTTCGCATCGAATTCAGATTCAGAAGAAGATGGTGTGATACCCACCATCTGCTAAATAATAAGTATTACTACACTTAGTCTTACAAGCCAGAATTAATCAGTACGTATATCAATTTTATGCTGTAGGTGTAGGCAGTTCAGTCGAACAAACCACCAACCAACTATTAGCATTTCGCACATACGTGGATGGAAGTAGGTCGATCGAAAACGTTGACTTCATTAATGTACGAGTATTAGAAATAGCTACATTAACATAACAAATGTTTTCAGTTCGACCATCATTGTACCACACGATTAAAAATTCTTATAATCCTTTCTTTATCGTTATACTCTATAACCCTGAAAGTTATAATAATGATAAATAATATTTTATATTTAAAAATCTTAATTTTGTAGATTTTATATTAAGAACTAAAATGGACGGAAGATAAATCGGTGCAACCGTAATATTAATAAAATATATTACATCACGCGAAGTTATTGTATTAGTTGTCACAACTAGAAAAAAAAATTCATATATAAAAAAATGTTAATTTTAAACAATACATTTTACTACGAGAAAATAAACGGTGCAATAATTCAACAGTTATATAATAATTCGAAGCGTTAAACGTATTTTACTTTAAGGGATAATATTTAAATAAATCAATTTCGTTATCGAAGGATAAATTTTTGTCCGAGTAGCGTTAAAAATGTTTGTTTTTGTGTGACTAGAAAATAAAACTCATACAAAATTATACTTCTAACCATCAGATAACCTTGACTAAAGATATTAAAACCGCAAACTAGAGAATAAAAAAATTATTACAATAATCTTAGTCGTCACAAAAATAATATAAACAGAACAGGTTTAGTTAGACATTTAACCGAAAACAAAATTTAGAAAGCCTAATATTGATGAAATTTTTTAATAAGACAAATGAAATAAATTAAATAAGGGACATTATTAAAAATGCAAAAACCTGCCTTACAAGTAACAACCTTCTTTCTTTCTTTTCCTGTTTAGCCTCCGGTAACTACCGTTTAGATAATTCTTCAGAGGATGAATGAGGATGATATCTATGTGTGTAAATGAAGTGTAGTCTTGTACATTCTCAGTTCGACCATTCCTGAGATGTGTGGTTATACAAGTAACAACCTAAGCCAGTGTTTCTCAACCTGTGCGCGCCCCCCTAGGGGGGGGGGGCGTGATAACACCAAATGGGAAGCGCGACATATCGAAAAGAAAATATTTAAAAAAATTATTAATTTACTGAAAGGACAGTAAAACTAAATACATTTTGACATAATAAATAATAAAATACACATTTACAGTGATATAATACATTTATAAATAGGATTATATCAGTACTGTACAATGTATTAGTAATTTACTTATCAATACTAAATTAAAAACAAGTTTAATAATTATTAGTGTCTTCCTTGGGCCTGTCTTGCAGAGAAAAGTTTTTCGAAAGAAGGTTTAATATTAGAAATAGACAGAGTACTTTTCTATATTTAGCCGAGATCTATATTTTGTCTTGAAAGCAGCCACCGCAGAAAATCCGGTTCGCAAAGGTAGGAGGTTGAAAATGGTAATAGTATAGGAAATGCAGTGCATTTATATAAGAAATTTTCAGTACAGAAAACTCAACACTCCTGCCCAAAATTCAAAGAGTGATTTATTACTAAATTGTCTTTTAATTTCGCCACTAGTCGTGAAGTCTTTTTTTTAACCTTCGGATCCACAATTAAGTATTGCTTCAAAGAATGAGATGAATGATTTTTATCGTGTGAAAATGCCTGACCGGGATTCGAACCCGGGACCTCCGGGTGAAAGGCCGAGACGCTACCACTCGCGCCATGGAGGCCGGCTGCCTTGAAGTCAATGAAGATTTCTTCTTCGGCAGTTGAGAGCCCTTCGAGAGTATTTTGAAATGGATCCCTAACCGACACGTAATTTGCTACAAAGTTGTGGTCAACAAGAAAATACTTTTTTAAATTCTTTGTCAGCATGGCTAAATGATTTACAACGGTTACAAAAACAACTTTCACACGTTGTTCTTCAACCTTGTATGTTTTAACACATTCATCCACATTTGCAAACATTTCTAGGTTTGTTGCTTTAAATTTCTGCTCTACAATTCCAATTTTCTACAAAAAAACATTAACTTTACCACTCGTATCCAACATACGTGTTCCTATTATTTGCTCCTTGTAATTGAAGATTTAAGGTATTTAATTTATCTCAATATGTCGACCAATTAGCTCAATTCCATCAAATAAACCATCTAGAAACTTCTCGGCTTCCGGTCGGTTTTTCTCTTTTAGAAAAATGGCGATTCCATCACTTAATTCATAAACACGTTGCAAAAATTTCCCAAGTGATAACCATCTTGCCTCGCAATAAAATAGTAATGCTGACTATACTGCACCACCCATGTCTTTACAAAGTGCAGAAAAGATTATTGACTTTAGAAGTCTCATTTTTATAAAATTTACTATGGTTACAGCCGTCGTTAGCACAATATTCAGACTAGGACTCATTTCTTTGGAAACAAGAGCTCTCTGTGGATCATGTAATCATCCAGACCACACTGTGGAGATTTCTGTTTCACAAGTGCTTGTATACTTTGGAGTCTTGCAGTCACTGAACGAGCACAATCGGTGAATATTCCGACGCAATGTTTCCACTCTATGTTTGTTTCATTTATAAAATTATTTAATATAGCAAATAATGCGAGTGCTGTTGCTTTGATTGTATGCCAGCAGTAGCAGAACTACTTTTCTCTAAATCAATAGATCACAAAATCGAACAGCAATGAAATGAGCATCTTTATTGATATCTGTTACCTCATTAAGCTGAATTGAACGCAATTTAACATGCAACTTTCCGAAAAGCTGATGATGCACATCTTCAGATATATCACCAATCCGAAGGGCAACAGCATCATTTGATAGAGTTATGGACTGTAATTTTTTGGCAAAATTATCTCCAAACATAGTTTCTACAGTATCAATTTGGCAAAATAAGCTCCAATGGCGTGAGAATTTTTACATCTGGCTATTTTATACGAAACTTTGTTAAGCGGCAAATAAAGCTTTTTCATTCACAGTCTTTTTTTCAAAAATGATGTTTGCTTTTCATATGATTTTAATTTTAATTCCAAGAATTCTCGGGGTTTGTTAACGTACTTACTATGAAGCGTTTTTATATCTCGTTTAAGTTTATTAGGTTTCATGCTGTCTGCTGCCAAAATGTTTTAGCAAATCTTCAGTACTGGTAAATCCAAAATTTAAGTATTCTTGAAAATATTTTCTTGATTTTATTTTCGGAACCACGTTCGTCTATGTACTTGTTGATGCATCACTATCGTCTAATGCTTTCTTACGCCTACTTAAAAATTTATCCATGATTCTAAATAAATCTGCTGCCATGAATATTTAACATCGTGAATTGCAATTAACAGGCAAATTACAACATACATATTCACCATAGGTTCGATACCGATAGAAGGTTCGACTCGACTGAGACCGGCTGGAATCGAACGAAGTGCAGCGTTTTTATACGTTTGCGCAGACGTTCCAGAATGTTCGAGACAAATCGGAACTTCTCGTGAAGCCGCGAGAATGTCCGATATAGTGGATATAAAACAGAACGCAATACATAGGCAACGATTCTGCGTAAATGCAGCGGATCGGTGTTGCCAAATATCAATAAATTTACTTATGCTTGGTAATTTATAAGGTTTGTAATTAAGGTCGTAGTGTAGCTTTAGCGTCAAAATTCATTATTATTGTACGAAAGTGGAGGCGCGATGAAAATTATGATTAAAAATTGGGTCGCAAATACTGAAAGGTTGAGAAACGCTGACCTAAACGACTCAAATTAAGAAAATTTCATACAAGTTTTCAATCATGATTCGACCATTTCTTAATGATAAACAGTAATTAAACTTTTAATTAATTAAAACACAAATGACCAAATACACCATTAAAATAAAAAAATGTATTATTATTATTATTATTATTATTACAGCCTCGTAACAACATTGGAAGTATAAGCGTTACGAGAGCACAACGAAAAGTAATCTGAAGAACAGGAATCGAAAATGACGAGCCTTTCGTATACCGCACAAAGAAGATTTAGAGATTAAATATTTAGTAGTTAGCCATTGATTATTAAGTGGTATAACCTAATCGGTAATTATCAATTACGAACTTCTCGAAGCGAGTCCTTCAACAAAACTTATCCGAAAGTCCCTTTTATTTTGAAAAATTATTTTTCGTTCCGTGCTACCGACAATTTTTAATTTCTTTTTCTTGTAGATTCAAAAAGTAAACGTTTTAAGACAAAAGCTTTTTGAACTGACCGAGAAACATAGAGATGAAATTATTACAACAAAAATGGTCAATTACTTGGAATGCTTAATCGTAAGCTACAATTACTTTTCGTTATAATTATTAACAACCACCCTAAGGGGCTAGGAGGCTCTGCCCCTGGGACCCCGGAGCCGAACCAGGGCCGTAGAGCTCGCTTCGCTCGTCATTACCGTCTTGCCAGGACCCAGAAGACACAACTCGCTCACTGTTATGTACAGGGGGCAGAGCCCTCTGGACATCCGCATTATTTGTTACCTTCATGGTTGTGAGAATGATACGGACAAATAACAATTAAAGTATTCAGGCATTATAAAAACTGAAAAAGAAACTTAACTGCAAATTACAGAATAGTAGTATAGTAACTACGTTAACTAAAATACACACACTTTTGATGACGAAAATTCATTACATATTTCTGTCACCATGGTGACAAATATAATAATGAAGTAAAAGGATTTTTTTTTCTTTATTGAATATCTTTAACTTACAACATGGGGGCTAAGTCCTCGGTCTATGGCTTAAAACCTTCCCTGGGATAACCCGACTGTATCCTGCAAATTTGAAAGGAATCGGTCGGTTGGTTCTCGCGTGATACGAGAACAAACAGACAAATTTTCGGCTTTATATATAAGATAATCAAATAATGATTGTTAGAAGATTCAATCATCATTATTATCAGATTGCATTCAATTGCAACAGAAATTACCATATGATTCACTCTATTACTTAATTACGGATGATAATTGATTAGTTCCACAAAAACATAATTGCTCAGTTATTATGGTAATAAATACCTAAATGTTCGAAGATAAGAACAGAACAAAATAAATTCAACATCCATTTTTTAAGCTCAATTAATCATGATTGTCAGCTTTCTTCCTGAAATTTTCGTCTTGTTATTTTTCCCAACTCAAATTGGTTGTTGGTACCTTCCGAAAATTCTGCGTTTTATTTCTTAACTTTACGCAAGTATTATAGAAGAATTTTAATTCTTAAATAAAAATTGGCTGATTTTTTAAACTGTGTATTTAAATTCCAACACATCGTAAAAGAAATAAATATAAATGAAAAAAAGACTCTTATTCAAGTTACAAAAGTTTTTTTATAACATTTTTGTTTTTTTCTAAATACAAAAATAAATAATCATAAGAAACTGAAAGTTTTCCATGTAATAATTAGATACAACGCAATAACTTCATTCTTAAAATCATTCAGATTTTTTAGTATTTTTATTACTAAAATTATTTGGGAAAATGTCGCTTTAAAATAAAATCTCGTATTATATATATTTTTAAAAACTTTAAGTAAATTAAAAAATTTGATAAATTATAACGGAATAATACGTGATAAAATAGACGTAAGACAAAAAAATATGATGAAATTCCTACACCGCTTGTGTGTGACATGTTTCGACATTACATTTTAACAGAACAAAACAATTCACAGATTCAGTAGATGATCGGTCAGACCGTATACAATTATATTTATTACATCAGTACAGAAGGTGAACTTTGATTGTATAGCGTGACTAGAGTAGAATTCAGATTCAATTCGTATCGGGGTCCAGATGATAAAAGTTATTGCTTGCATTTTAGAGCACAAAGACTACATGTGATTGCCCGACCGACCGGCTCCCTGCCTGCAACATCAATCGCGTGCATGGGGGCGAATCGGTCAGGTCGGCGCACTCTGTACTTTAACATTTTATTATGACAATTCTGTCAATCAATTCACCTTTTTACGTAGTTATGTAGGTGAAGCTAAGTTTTAAGAGATTTCATTTGCCTTATTAAGTCAATACCTAGAAATAACAAGCTCGTTCCGATAAAATTCAACAACTGAAAAAAAAAGAACCGCAAAATTACAGTGAGATTTCTCTGATGTGATCCGTATTACATAGGTACTTTATCTGCAGAGACGGTAGAAAATCTCATAATTCTTACCCATCATCATGGAGTTCAAACAAACAAATAAATTGTAATAAGCCAATATGTTAATCTTTAAAAGAAATTACACCCTTACAACGGCGGTAAAAATTGTTATAAAAAATGATATTTAATATTAGATAGTATTTAAATTAAGTCGATCACCGTTAGTTGCTATCGTTCCGATCTATGTCTGGATGCGAAATAATAATAATTGAATCATGATTTACCAATAATGAATAAACAGGCGTAAGTTTAAAGATACCTGATTTCTGTAACGCAAACATAATATCACCCACCTCTATAAATTAATCTAATCGATAAACAGCGTTAATTATAGTCTGAAATCCATCATTTGTGATTGTCGATGTGTAAAACGCAACAAGAATAACAAACTTCACATAAGTCGTACTCAAACATAATTTACCATCCAATAAAAAATTACAAATTTATCAACACGTGCTTAACGTATTTTTATATTTGTACTTAACTCCAAACTTGCATGATACATAATTGCTACAATGTAACCAAGGTTGTTTTTATTAAATCGTTATAACTGCAACAATAATTTATAAACCAAACATTTACACATAAATTAGTAGCTGACTTAATCAACCATTCGTTTATATTCGTAAACCGTCAACGAAAAAAAAATAGGTACTACAATAAAGTATTGGTCATTCTTCATTATTTCTAATAATAACTATCTCGTAATGCAAATTTTCTTTAACAGTTTTCCTTTTACGTTACAAATTGTGATAAAAACCATTTCCTCTACATGCACGAAGTTATCGTTACTTCCTTTAAATATGAAACGAAGGCATGCGCGTATAGAGATGGCGTAACAAGCAGAAAAAACATTCCCCCCCCCCTCAGATATGAAATAAGTTCCAGTCGGTTTCTTTAAATCCGACAAGAAGACGTGCGCGAATGTATCAAAAATTTCCCGGTGCAACTAAAAGTCAACTGATCTAAATACAACACTAATAGTGAATCAAATTTCAATTATGACGTCAAAATGAATTGACACAAGCTATTAAAATGTGCAATTAGTTAAAACCACGCACACAAGTCGTAGACTAAGTATGCAACAACCGGACCCGTGCGAAAACTTCGCAATATAAATTTTATAAAAATAAAAACAAATCACGTTAGTTGCAGTAATAATTTATTTCTAAACAGAGGAAAGTAAGTACAATGATTGAAATTTTACAGTAACAATCAGTAAAAACAAGACAAATATAGCTGCTATAAAACACTAGTACGTTAGTATAAAACATCAGTACCAATTCTAGTAGTATCCCAGCGACCGGACAGGGGCACTGAACACATCAATGGACCGATGAAACAAATTTTAATTTTAGCTTTTTTACATTTTCAACATTTTTTTCGCTTTCTTTACACTTCGTCTTAAATCTGTTTGATGCAGATCCGGGAGGTAATTTCCTATCCAGTAATACACATTTATAGGGGTTTGTGTTGACGTCTTATAAAAGGTGCAAAACGGTCGTCTTTCCTTAGCGTATTATATATAAAAAGATACAAAGAAAATTTTACATACATAAAAAATCCCAAAATCGGTAAAATAGTCATCTTTGTTATTAATTAATCGGATAATGTTCTGATCGATTTTAAATGCAAAATAATTTGACTCAAATAACATGTGATTTTTTATTTTTCATCATTAATCTTGTCCTACCCGAGACTTGTATTAGTATGGCAGTGAGAATTAAATTCCCCTGGTCTCGTTACGAACATTGCGTAGATGAAGCTATCGCTTTACAGCTTTCAAATCTGCAAGATTTTCATTCGGAATTTATTCCTCAAAGTTCTTCCACTCTTTCGGCCAGTGCAACATTCTCTTTTGGCATCGAGACAGTTTATCGATTTTCAACTACAGCTTTACACAAAAACCATCACCAATTGATCCCGGAGCCAGATAAACCATGCTTTTTTTTAATGAATGTTAATTAAACGTTACAGGGAAAATTAGGCTATCGTACGGAAGGAATAAAAAAAAAGAGCATAGCTGTTTTATCAACAAAATCCAAACAAAACAAAAAGTATATTCGTAATAGGTCGTCCAAAAAAGCGTTCGAAAGACCACCTTTTTTAGCCGTAACGGGAAGTGATCCGAATCGTGAAGAAGATTTAAATCGTACATAGAACACAAAAAAAAAACGGTTTATAAATACTATCATTTAACATTATTAAATGTATTTTTATTGCACTAGTAACAATCCTGTAACACATACGAAATATTAACTCGTAAGTTTGCCAAATAGAACAGTTGTGGTAGGTAAAAGATACAATTATGAAAAAGGTTCCTAATGACTGGATTATTATTTTTTTAAATTATATTATTTGTTTTTCAATCAAAAACGCTATAAATTCGATTTCTGATCATGAAGGTGCTTAACTGTACAGCTGAATACCGAAAGAAAAATCAGAACCAATAAACCTGAAGTAAATAAAACTTAATACGTTTTCGTAAGAATAAAAAAGAGAAAATGGATTTAAAAAAGTAACGAACCTTAACGCGTAAAACTTATTAAATATAGGCATATTAAATATGAAACATTTAATAGTAATAAATTAATAAGTAAAAAAGATTAATTCAAAAAAAATAATTTAATTTTTATGTTATCTAATTAAATTAAAAATCCGATTATTTTTCAATTAAAATACATCAAAACAATAAGTGATTAATTAATTAGCTGCAATGCCCATCTAATATTATTTAACCCCGACCTTTCACCACCAATTAATTAAATATAACTTAATTATTGCAACTACAATAAAAAAATTTAAATGGAAAAAAAAACAATGAAAACAGTATCACAATTATTTCTCGTAGTTGATTATTAATCAACTACGAGTACACGAATAATCACTACGTTGTACACGAATAATCGTGTACAACTAGAGGTGCACAAGTATATTAACAGTCCTAAATCCAAAATTTCAACATTCTACGGCTACTCGTTTTTGAGTTATGCGAGTACGTACGTACAGACGTTACGCTGAAATTAGTCAAAATGGATATTTCCGTTGAAATCTGAAAACCGAAATTTTTCGCGATTACAATACTCCTTTACTTCATACAAGGAAGTAAAAGATGACGACATGGTTGTAGGACTTTCCCGTCCGAAAGATTCCGAAAGTCCTACAACGCAAGTTGTTTCTGATGCACGGCTTACACACACATACACACGCAACTTATTTTAAAATATTTTATTGAAATGTAATATCTTTTCGTTTATTTAATTCAATGATTCTAACTAAAGCGCACGCGCATACCGTATTTAATTCGCGCGGATGTGACGGTACTAGCGGCGACGGTCAGAACTAACTAAACTAATGTATTTTCACAACTTACGTAAAACAAATTTCGCTTGTACGGTCGGCAGACCGGTGTAGCCGCGAGGCTTAACGCGCCAGATACCGAGTCAACCGGGCGATCCAGTTCAAGACCCAACCAGACCGAGTTACATTTTTGCACTTTAAATATTATTAATTTATTTAATTCTACCGCTCACCTGTGACGTCATAACATAGTACACGACTGCAACAGCTGAACATCAGTGCTACCAACCTTTGAAATATTAACTAAAATAAATAATATTTTAACTGTAAAAAATAATCTGGTTGACGATACTGTTGAATTTCAAATTTCCCGGTCCAAGAGAACGAGGAAAAAGGGAAATTACAAGATGGCGGACTGCGACACTAGCGCTCTTAGTAGTGACAGATGGAACGATTGACGCAGTGTAGCTACTTAGCCACTGGTTTAGAACATTTTTTTGGGGTGGGGGTGCGATTTTGCAAAAATCTTTTTTGGCAAATACTGTTATTTTTTACTTAACAAATGTGCCTTAGAAAAAATATGACCTTAATTAGGCAAAATCTCAAGATACTGATGCTCTTTAGCCTCACCTCTTTGACCTTTTAAGTTGAAAATTTAATGGCATCAATGACCCATATATAGAAGTAATCTGATCAAATTTGATCAAAATCGGCTCAGCAGTTCTTGAGATATAAGATGATTTAGAGGCAGACACCTAACACACACGTACATACGAACACTAACATCCGGAAAGTTTCCATCCAGTTTTTTTTGATTTTTGGGGTACCTTAGGTGTCAAAACGTCAAGATCCGGTAAAAACCGCATATTCCCAAATTGGACAGAAAAACACGGAAAACAAGTTTTTTAACACAGTTACCGTAGGTTAAAATAAGAACTTCTATTACTCTCACCAAATTTCACGTCGTTGGATCAATTATTTCAGTAACAGCAGTAACCTTTAAGAAATATACCTTTTTTCAGACCTTTTCCACTATAGGACTGCACGACTTGAACGTTTTCCTTTTGGTTATGTTGATATACAAACGATTCATCAGTACACGGAATCAACAAAACCTAACCAAACATAACTTTCTTGCTAACCTAGTCTAATTAACTAACGTTAAATGTACAAATTACGTACAATTTATACCTGCTATACAACTTAAAACTACATTAAAAAAAGTTAACTAAATAAAATAATTATTAACGGTAGTTAAAAACAGTACAATAAATTCAGTAACTACTACTTACATCGAGCTGTTATTTTATTATCTGATCTATGTACAAAAATGTTTAAGCCATGCAATACTAAAGTGGAAAAGACTCGTTTTTTCAAATACAGAAATGATTTTTAACTGTAGTAAACAGTTTTTTTTTTTTAAAGAAATTAAGGAGCATTATAAATGATAAATTTAGAATTTACTTATTTACAGTAGTTAAAAATCTATTTAATAAGAATAGGTATTTAGAGTACCATTCGCCAATATCCGTGGCGGAGTGGTAGCTTCTCAGCCTTTCGGCCTTTCATCTGAAAGTGCTGGGTTCGAATCCCGGTCAAGCATAACATTTTTCATACGCTACAAAAACATTTACATATCTCACGCACAAGCTTCAACCTTATGTAGCGATATCATCAAGAAAGAGAAAAATAAAATAAAATTAATGAGCTCAGAAATTCGTTGAAAATGACCGATATAATTATAGATGAAGATATTTTTTTCTTGAAAATTTAAACGACGCGTTTCTTTATATTTAAACGAGTTTTTAATAAAATAATTTAAAAAGAGCTGTTCACTTTGGTGCGCATATATAATACATATATACATATAAAACAACTAAAAGTGATTGTCTTATGTCGTTAACCAGACTGCAGTTAAAGACGGAATCAACCAATGGTTTTGTTAATGACCATGGAGACAGAAATTTAAGAGTATCTTAAAGAAATAATTAGTACGCATAATACCGTGTAAAATCTTCATCACTATTTTTTATTTTTTTAAACAAATACTAAAAATAACAAATTGTCCTTTAGTGTTTAACTAAACAACTTACAATTCCGAAAAAATTTCCTTGCTTGACAAAATTATATATTTCCTAATTCTGTCTCGAGTTACCTTACCAGAAAAATAAAATAAATGAAATATGTAACATTTTAAAATGTTAAAAACTGTTTAACTAGTAGTTATCGGAATTTGACTATTGTAGAAGAAAGGTAGCCTTTCTTTTCTATCTCCATTTGAAAAGTTCTGGATTTGAAAGCCGGTAAAAGTTTGTACTTTCCACACGCTAAAAAATTCATCTCATCAATAAGAAAAGTAGATAACGGTATTGCTAAACTTACTCTGTCTTCTATTGTGTAATTATTTTTGAAGTTGGGAAAATTAATACGAAAAATCTTATCTTCATACCTTTAAAAGAGCCCAAAACTCGTACGAGTAAATATTCATTCCAGTCCAAGTTTAGATATGAATCTTGACGCTCCTCTATCTTCCCGTAATTTTCAGAACCCAAATCAAATTTATAAGCACTAATACACCACGTGTAAAAGTAACCGTGCCAAATTAGAACTTTTTTTTTGTTCCGGCCAATTCGGAGTATTAACCCAAAATTTACGAAAAAACTAACACAAACACGCACACCAAAAACAAAATGTAGCCTCCCCTTTATTTTTACATTTCTTGACGTCATGACTCTTGAGCCCAAAAAAACCCCAGTAAAATGGAAAGATGATTTTTGACATGATCAACGCAGTTTTCCCTCGTTATCAGTATATAATGAAATTCATTACATTAAATTTTTTTCTGTAGAGGTGCACGAGGTTATTTGTCAGATTGGCCGAGTACATCGTCATATCTATAACCTTTCAGATTATTTACCTTAAGGGATTTTTCAGATTTTCTATCTAATCAGCTGTGAAACATTAATATTTTATTTAAAAACAGAGAATTAAAAAAATCTCTATTCTGGCACTGCGATAATGAAAAGTTGGCATAAAAAAGAAACAATTAGAGGAAATTCTGATTACTTTGGTATTTAAGATCCAATCATTTTTATCTACTTTAAAGGATAATCGGACGGTTAAAAAACAAAATAATATGAATCTAATATTGTTAAATTCTGACCGGCACTACCAATTGATAACTGAATATTTTAAATGGGCAGAGAAGACCACATCTTGATATACCCATAATTATCGTGATTACTTGTATATTAGTCGTATATTACTTGTATATTAGTATATTTATGAGCAATCTTTATTCATTAATACTTAAACTTAAAGAGATTAGGGAATACGAAATTGATACGAGTTACGATGACCAAAGACGGGATGAGTGTATACCTTTAATATATTTAAAAGCGGTTCTGACAAATAAAAATTCTCAGAGTTTTGGATTTACTTTCAGCCTTTCCACAATATGCAGAATTTTCCAACATTAATTCAATAGAAATAATGGCTCGCACAGCCAGCAAACAACGGGTCTAATTTAATAGTAATTTAAAACAAATTTTAAAAAAAACAAGTTTATATTGATATGTAGCTATAACAGAATAATGTACTCGTATTATAATTTTACGATATGTTGTGTTACTCATTAATATTCAACTTATATTTAAATGATAGTTACAGAATTCAATTTGATAAACGTTTCCAAACAAAATAAATAGAGTTTTATATGAAATAAATTATATTCTCATAATTAAATTATTCAGTATTTTGTAATGAAGCAATTATTTTACATTCGCTTCGTATGTATACACAATTGTAATAAATATACAGAAAGTTTAAAAGGTCTAGCAGAAATTAAACAACTTTTAAACCGACAAATACAGAAAATAATGATTTATATTTACGGGAATAAAAAAAAATTAACTTCCCACTAAAAATGTAAATTCATCCTTCAACATTAATTTTGTTCTTTGGAGAGAAACAATTCAATAATTGAGCCGGTTGGAATGAGAGTGCTGTAAGTCACCAAAAATCTAATTTTCATTTAATTCCACGGAGATTACCTTCAATATATATTCTGTTCAGTATGATAGTGAAGAAAGTCATTAGTTTCACCATTTGCCACCAGAAGCAGCAAGCATATCATTGTCAATCTTTCTAAAACTCCCTTGTTGTTAAGTCAGTTGATTGATAGTATTTTAAGAAAACGGTTTATTTTATTACATGCTTTAATGACTGTATTGGCTACAGCACAAATTAAGGTTGTGTTACAATTTTTCAATAAAATACAGAAATTTATTCGTATTTATTTTATCAAAAACCGCATTAAATTAACGTGTTACATTTAATTTTTAATAGTGTGAATTTTTGGGATAGTTCTGAAAAGAAGACCAATCCCTTTAAAAATGATTGTCATTGATTTTTTATTTAAATTTAATGCTGTTGACACTCTTACTTTAAATTCCGGCAAAAATACGTAGGCTTACTCATAAACAAAATCGGTTCAAAAGATTAATGTTTTTGAGCGATTCATCAGATGACAACTGCAATGTTCCTGGTCGGCATCCTGATATCTCTATTGGATTTATTTTAAGTAGGCCTTTCCGATTCCAACCAATCACTATTAAGTATAAACAACATCGCGTTATTACGTGAAATAGCTAATATATTTCTCATTGTAAATGTCTCTTTTGGCATAGGAATACTGTAAAAACTACCTTGCCGTACACAAAATGAAACTGATCAACATCTCAAACGTCCAACGCAATAAAAAAAAAATCCTGATTTATCCTAAATTTTTGTTATGTATTCATTTTTTTGTGATATATATTTCCTCCTTCTTTGCTTAATTTAATATTTTCCGAAACAAAACAACATACAAAATGAACTCTTTTAAACTATATTCACTGTTCAAATTGTTGTTTTGCATCTTTTATGCTCTTTATAGTAACTTAATCATAAGACGATTGTTTTTGAAGTAAGAACTATTTGGATATATTAACGATGAAAGATGTTACTTTGAAGTGAAAACAGGTCGGTAACTTGTCTTATCTGACGCTACCAGTTGGTTCCATGTTTTTGAATGATTCTGGTGTTATTTTTCAGTAGTATTTCATTAACCGTGTCAATTGTCAATCTTACTCATTGTGAGGTGATAATTTGTTTTTTAATCTAAAAAAATTCGCCCGGTTGAGATTTCTCATAAACTAGTCGCAGCGTTTGTAGAAGGTATTAAGGAAAAATTTAATGTATGTTAACTGTGTCAGTTATTAAACTTAGGGATGCGTCTGCTTCACAGCAACGGATATCCTCACGTTGTTAAATACCGACAGAACGGTTAAAAAGTTTTGATGGGAAACACTGGGCCGGTCTCCGTACAGATCGGATCTGACGCAGTCTGAATTTCATTTTTTTTTTAAATCAAAGTAATTTTTGAGTGGAAAACGCATGCGGACTGATGATCACTCTACACAGTCGGTTCACGGATCAAGCGGCAGTTTTCTTCAACCCTTCAATGAAGCAAGCTCTCTTCCGATGTGAAAAATTCCTGAATTTTTACAGGAATTATGTTGATTAATTTTTTAATATATAGTAGAAAAGAGTTTGTATTACAGTTTATTAAAAACCGATTTGAACTCCTCGTAAACGAAAATCCTCGTATTTTAATTACACGGACGGCAAATTAAAAACAAATGGTATAATGGTATATCACAATAAAGAAAAATTTGATGTGGACAACACATGACTTCCTTGTACGCCTATTAAATTACATTTACACATTTTTAAAAATGAAAAATACATAAAATTTTATTTCATTAAAAACTTCTGATAATTTTCCATAATTTTTTTGTTATTGAATTATTATTCATCGAAATTTTTTTTACAATAGGATGTTAATAATTATTAATAAATCAATATACTTAACCGAACCGATGTGCCTTCCCCTAAGATCCAAATATTTCATTAATTAAACTTTCATTTGGCTACAACTCTGGAACCAATGAAAATTAGTACCACTTATGATATATTATTGAAAAAAACTCTCAAACGGCTTATTACTGCAATTAAGTAGGAGTCCAAAATCCAATTTTTTTTTGGATTTTGGGCTTTTTTGGAAACTTTTGGTTCAGTCGATTGCAATCAAAAGGGAAGATGGTGCACAACTACATGTTACAACAGTCCTAAATCCAAAATTTCAACATCCTACAGTAAATCGTTTTTTAGTTATGCGAGATACACACGTACGTAGAGTCATGCCGAAACTAGTCAAAATGGATATTGCCGTTGAAATCTGGAAACCGAAATTTTTCGCGATCACAATATTAATACTAAAAACAAAATATTTACGTATAAATAAATATTAAAAGTAAATAATGTAACAGAAGACAAAATATTTCTTCAGCTTTATTGATTCACGTGTCCAGTTAAACAACCGTATCAAGCAGGCGGAATATTTTGTAACATGGTTAACATGTATGAGAGACAACATAACCTTACAAATTGTGAATGATAGTAGGCAGGACTAAATTGAATAATGAGTCTTGATTTGCAAATAACGCAAAGTGAGTTCCCAGCAGCAAATAACTAACCTCTGTCTATATCTACAGAATATAAATACACTGAACTTTTTATAAGCCGACTTATTGTCTTTAATAAAAGTGCAGTAGAACAACGGGTTAAACAACCTCCATTATTTATTCACATGTTTTTGTAAACGTGTGCAATTAAAACAGGATCAACACCACACGAAATACAGTTAAAACAATTAATTAAACAGTTCAGAATGGCTCGAAATTACACAAAGAATTTAGTTATTAATGCAATTTCATCTATTAAGGCTACTTTAATGAATGCTTTTTCCTGTGACGTTTAATGGAATTTTCACGGTTTATAAAAGCATCGGGTTGAATCGTCCCTTAATTTAGAATGGTACGGTAAATTATCGTTGAGCATAAAAAGGCATTCAGCAGATACTCCTGCAAACCATTCGAT
The DNA here is from genome assembly GCF_047948215.1 of Lycorma delicatula. Taxonomy (NCBI): domain Eukaryota; kingdom Metazoa; phylum Arthropoda; class Insecta; order Hemiptera; family Fulgoridae; genus Lycorma; species Lycorma delicatula. The sequence continues at coordinate 36,984,431 of NC_134456.1, forward strand.
AAAATTCCTCTGAGACGATTCGAATTTTTTTTAAAATTCCACTACAAAACGGAGACAAGCTGTTGAATATATGGTACAGAAGTAAATAATTATAAATAAAAATACAAATAAGAAATAATATGAATCAATTAAATATTGATTTATTTGAAGGAATGATTAAACAAGTTCGTTGTTCATTGGCGCCGCTAATACTTCATATATATATATATCTCTTTTTTTTTGGTGTGTGAAACTCGCACAGCACTATAAATATTCTGTGATTTTTCATATTTATATACACATAATATACTTATAAGCAAGGCTTACTACTTTAAGAAAAATTTCAATACGACTATCTCCAGCTAAGAAAAGACACCAAAATCCATCCAAGGAAGTGAAGAAGCAGTTTTAAAACTTTACAATAAATTTTTCCATTAGAAAGAGTTCAATTTTCCCTCTTTCTTATTTATTAAAAAAAAGAAGTCTAGCGCAAAGTCATCGTTTTTTATTTCAATTAACTTTTTATTATATTTACGGAGTAAGAAAATCAGTACGGCAATGTAGAAGTGATGGTACCTCAAAATCTATATTTACCCCAAACCATAACGTTACCTGTTAAGAGAGGCTTAAATTCTAGTCAGCGTGTGAGAATGTAAGTATATATCTGTATGTATATATATATATATATACAGAAAAAGATTTTAAATTTTGCTAATGGTGTGCCTATAATAACTTAAATGATTTTCCTTAATATGCAACCAAGGTTACAAAATTTATTATCTATTCTCTTATAATAATAGAAAATCAAAATTAAATTTCCAGTTGATAAAACAAACAATTTTCAATCCTGTCTTGTTATTATCAACATCGCCATCATTGCCCTTAATATTGTATAAGGTTTACTATCCTCCCGCTTCTTAAAAATAGTTAAATAATCAGTGTTGACGCCAGACTGATAAAATCAAAAAAGCTAAAAGAAACATATAGAAATACATGGAAATATTAAAGTTCTGGTAAATGATATTTTTTTTAGCAATAAATAATAATTCATATTCTTCAATAAACAAAATTATGCGTTATATTCTACAGAACTAGCTAATACTGGAATAAATTATCTATTCCGCGAACAAATGTTATTTCAATAATTCAAAATTAACGTGTAAAGTAAAATAGCTTCTTGAAGTTTTAATATTGATATAATTTTGGCTGACACTACAAATCAATTGAACGAAGCAAAGAATAGTTAGATATCATAGCTTAAGGAGAACTGAAAGTAGGCCTATGAAAGCAGTCATAGGATGTTTTTATTAAGATATTAATATTATGTGATTGCCGAAATAAAAAGAAAATCATAAGCAAACATGCACCGGCTACGAAAATTTTACGTAGAAGAAAAATCAAGCATGAAATCTGAAAAAATATAAAGAAAAATAAGAATATCAAAGTTCTTATTTTAATTTATAATTAGAAAAATCTTAAAAAGCAAAAGAATTACGATTAAGAACCGTAGTATTCCACGGCAGAGAAACGTACAATAAGAAAATAAAATACGGTTGAAGTTATAGAACAATGTCGAAGATTTTTTTTTGTACCTCGTGAAAACTCAAATCAAACCTTTGATAGTTGTTAATATAGCATGAAATGAAGTTGTTTTTAAGACGATTGAAAAAGAGAGAGATTTGGGGGCAGAATCTAGCAAAAAGAAGAATGAAATTGGAGGAACAAATAAATCAACCGGGATTTAATTTTTATTTTAAAAATGTACATAGAAAAAACTGAAATTACATTAATACAGATAATATTGAGTATTTCACAAGACAAAGAAAATTAATTCATTTTATACAATCCACATTTCAATCGTTATTATGGCTGTAGCACATGTAAAGCACTTGAAGTACAGGATAATGATTTACATTATACCATCAGTTCCCTGGTGAACAGAGTGAAGAAATTGCTTGTAGGGTTCAGTACCACCAACGTTTAGGTGGGTTTGGGATGATGATTTCATTACCACTGAACTCTGAAGAAAAAAACAGGAAACAGCTTCACTTCTCCCTTTCCTCAGTAACCGTGGCATGGAATGCTGGACTCTACACATTCCCTATTACTACATTAACAAAAGTGTGTGTCTTGAAATACAGCCTCTCAATTTAGTTCGTTTCTAATAAAATGCTGCCACAAATTTCTCTCTCCAAATTTCTAAAAACCTTTTCCTTTCGAATTTTCAAAAACGTAAACCATAAAACTCGCTAATTTCCTACGATGTACTGCATAAATCCTACTCTAAAAAAAACAAATTATTATAAGTTTTGTACTATTCACCTTAAGAAGGCAGCATTTAAAAAAAAATCGGTAATTATTACGGAATTACATTAAAAAAGTTCATATTACATGGCAATATGAGTTCCGGTTAGGCATGCCATTTTTCATACATTCAAAAATTCATTCATCAGTGACTCAGCGTCTGTTACTAGGGTCAGGCCCAATTATTTCCTGTGTGAATAAATAAATAGATTTAATATTCTGAAAAAAATTAAAACTGTTACTACACATCCCGGGTAATTTTAAAAATTTCGTTTAATATTTGTAGTAAAAATAATATTTTTTTTACAGAATAATTATTCTTCTTGCATAATTTCAATACTTTAATTAATTTTTAAAAAAATTAAACAAATTATGCATCATCAATGCAGCAATATTGTGCGTGTAATTCTATTTTAAGAATTTACGCCTGACAGAATACGGGTGTGTTCGCGTGTTAGATTGATATCACCCTAGTAAAAGGGGTTGCATAATGTCCGTACTATTCATACGGTGATATCATCGATAAAATACCGAGGGGATACGACAAAATAAATATCCTCTAAAAATAATTTACCAAACTATAGAGAAAACGACGATGAAAAAGATTTAGAAAACATATTATGTTAATAGATTAAATTTGAAATGAAGTGGAAGAAATATGGAATGGTTTTATTGATAGAAGAGAAGTTTAATCTAAAAATAAATAAAAAAATAAAGAAATGTGACAAAAAAAAATATAATGGTACATTAAATTGTATAAGAAAACAATACACTAGTGAGAATGAAAGACGACAAACAAATCGTGAAATAAATTTGTTTATAAATATGAATCTAACGAAATTATAGCAATATCTTCGCTACACTACAAAATCTGTGCATGTCAGCCAATCACCCATTTTTAATTATTTATTACGTTACACTCAGAAAGTCCATGTATTAATATAAATTTAGATCCTGCACTTACTTTTTTATTTTAAACCCTTCTGTTATACTAATTAATATTATTTTTAAAATATTAGAAAATTATAATTTATTCATCAATTCACAAAATAAAATATAACGTATAAGTACAGCTTAAAGGCTAAATTCATTTTAATTAAAATAAAGATTTAATTCGTTGGAATAATTTCTGCTGACTGTGGTGAATAACGACTAAGATATAACCTAATCGTACACCGTACAATAAAAAACGACTGTACCACTGTACAAAAGTATCTTTTCTATGACAACATAAACAGAACAAGCGCTGCTCCCTCATCGTGTAAACGGCACCTTTTGTCCATTATACCAGGGAAAATTTTGTTATTCAGGCAATTAGAGGATGGGCGATGCGAGGAAAACATTAAAAACGAGCTGATACAAGAACATCCTTGTTAACCAAAAAAAACCACACATTTAGTAATCAGAGAGACTTTTTAAAAGATATGAGTGGAATGAATCGCTTAGATAGAAGCGAAAAATGAGCAATAGGAAAACCAGAACGTAGCAAAGAATACAGACTTTTGACATTTTTAACATACAGAAATATGTTAAAAATTAAATAGGTGCGCTTTGGAGATTTTCAGATAAATCAACGAAAACAGAAGCCGAAGCAAACTCCCAGTACGCGACCACACATTGCAACAAAGATGTGTTAACTGACAAGGTGTGTTAACGCTGAAACAGTTTTTATTATTAGGAATGGTGTTCACGTAATGTTATTTCGACAAAAACGGTTCCAGATGATACGGATTCCAAACGTAAATTGTATTACGAAAACCGTTGATAGTCGTCTTAAGGTGACCGCAATGGTTTTTTAGACGCCGCCTTCGTTCTTCATAAACCTTCAGCATGCAAAAAATACATTTTAATCGATTCCCCCTACTCCATTTTTTGTACGAATACTGTTTAACTTGACTAAAATCGCTTTTCGTCAAACTTGATAATTAATTTTACGTAACAGTTTATCATAACCTTTCTAATGTCGATACAAACCGTTTTGTTTAATTTTTCTGCACTTTCAGCCATTTAATTCTGAGTAAGACATCAACTTAAGAAAAGTCTCTGGAAAATCTTTTAACCTATTAAAGATTCGTCGCTAGCACTAAATAAATAGCTAGCTGATGCTTCGCGTTTTCCTTTTTTCTTCAATTCTTCCATTATTAAAAACAGTTTACAATAATAACGAAAGATTCCTCTTTGTTTAGACAAAAATGAAAGCCAGGAAGACAAAAGGGAACTAGTCCTCCGTTCTAATAGTGAAAATTGAGAGCACGACACCGTACCAGACGTAACATTGCCATGATGATGACAACTATCATTAAATGGTCTAAAAAAAAGACTAAAACCTTTTGAAATAAATCATGAAGTCATATATTTATAGATAATAAAAAAAATACCAACTTCCATTTGGTCTCGAATTATTAATTAATGCAATTAAACTAATCTTAAAAAGTTTAACAATCTATCTCGATTATTAAAACACACATAAATTACATTAGATAAATTAACCAGCATTCTCCTAATTACCAGTTCTTAAAACACAAAAAATTATAAAGAATTAGTTTCGCTAAGATAAGTGATCTGCCTTCTTTTTTTGTTGATTATATTACCAAATAGTTGTTATTTTTATGGGTTTTACGCGCGCGCGCGCGCGCGCACACACACTTTTTTATTGAGTAAATTAAAAAAAAAATCATCGAGGTAGAAAAGCGCTCCATAAATAATTTACGTTGTATAAAATGCACTGTTTGGCAGTATAATAAAAGGCAACGATTTAAACTGTCACAATACTGAATCCGTATTGTCGTGAATTTTTGTGTTTAATAATAATAATAATAATATATATATAAGTATGGAAATTTTAAACACTCGTAACTTTTAACGGATTAAGAAAAATCCGTTAAAAGAATAAAAACAAGAGAGATTAAATTTAACGGGTGGGATTGTAACAAATCAATTTAAAGGGCACTGAAAAATAAAAATTCTGATGTAAAAACATCGGGCTATGAAAAATCTAACCAAAATAGCAGCCATTTAATGTTTTTCACAGCTAGTTTCAAAAATGGCCTACACTATCTCTTAAATAACTGGTCAGCAGCAAAACAGTAATAAATAAAATTTTCATCAAAACGATCTTATCATTTTTTGGTATGAGACCCAAAACCCCAAGTTTTCGTAGAGGGCTTCTCCAAACGTTTAAATGGGAACGGTAGAATTGTGACATATCATTTTCAAGGGCATTGAAAAGCGACAATTTTGAAGTAAAATTTTTCAGGCTTAGATATATTACTTTATGGGCTACACACACAACGCGCGCACGCGTTTTTGAGTATATAGTATTTTTCAAGCTAGTTTCCTAATCGTCCTACAGTACGCCCCAAATAGTGGCCTCTTACCGAAAAAAGAATATTTCGTGGGTGCATCTGCTAAATCTTACTTTTTTAACACAATAAAAGGCAATGTATTAACTTTAAGTTAATAGTTTTCTCTACTACTATAAGGTTCATGCTCCTTAACAAAAACGGATACAATAATTAGTTGCTTTACACTACCTTTCTTATAACAATGATGGGTATAAAGTACAAGATGTAGACACAACAACCAGAATCGGTTCTCTAAAATTAATAATGTTCACTATTAGTCCTACCAAATTACGGTTGGAAGGAAAAAATTGTTACCTGGACTTTTACAAGTGGAAATGGTAAAAGGGTTTATAATAAGCGTAAAAAATAATGCGTGAGCGGAGGTGGTGGAGAGGTGATTTGGGTGGTTGAGGGTTGAAAAAAAAATTGTCCAATACAAAAGTTGTAGATCATACAAAAATGTACTTTTGTAGAGGTCACTTTTTAACACAACCTCAAAATTTCCGAGAAAAATCTTCAGTTTTTTTCGTTTTTTATTTTTCATTTTCGCAAAGATAATTTAATTAAATTTGGTGAAAGTATATCTTTCTGTGCCTTAAATAACCACAAGGTGAAAGTATACCTTTCTGTGTCTTAAATAACCACAAACTTTTTTGACGTCAACTTTCGCTGGACATCGCAATAATACTATTTTTCACTCCTTTTCAACCCCCCTAAATCAACTCTCCACCAACCTCGCTCATGAATTAATTTTTTTACGTTTATTATAAGCCCCTTTACCATTTCCACTTATAAAAGTCCAGGTAACAATTTTTTTTCCTCTAAATGAGTTATTTCGATCGGTCTATATAGATTAGTTACTGCGGTGAACAAAGTGACTCACTAAAGGATTTCGGTGGGCTCGGCACGCTATTATAGGAACGGTAAATTCGGCTCACAATCTATGAAGTAGGAAATGGGAAAAACTTTATTCCTCTTTTTCTAAGCTCGAGACGTTTGTTAGTATTGAGAACGGCTAAATATTTCCAGGACTGATATGCGATATATATCCGAAACTTATATTCACTTATATCGGAAACGGTAGTGGCATTTAACTCATAATTTAAATAAATTCATCCGGCAGGTTTCGTTACAAATTAGTTGCACCGTTGTTGAATAACAAAAGTGGAGATATTTTCTTCTGTTGAGAATATATAAAGCACAATAAATTATAATAAAACCGTATCGTAGAACATCAATTACAGTCTCTTTTTGGTTTTATATACAGTTTAGTATTCAAATCTATGTAAAACTTAAATTTTATATTCTGTACACAGAAAAATATTTCAGTTCTTTAAGACGACATGTAGATTACATTGTTGAAATAATAAATTACGGCCGTAGATCACAAACCGTACGCGATTACTTAATTTCAAATAGGCTAACTGGACACTATTTAATAGCTTAAATAGTTCCGCATAAAAAAAGTATTCAAGGTCGATTTACTCACAATAACATTTAGAGAGACAATTCAATTTGATTTCTATTACAAAAATAAATATATAAATTCTCTTCCTATCATTAAGTTAACTAGTTCAACTAGAAGAATTGTTAAGAGTGAACGTAAGGACCGACTACGATGTACACACATTGATATAATCTATTGTAATACTTGATAGTAAATAACAAATGAAATTACCTGCGTGATTTCAGACGAAGCAATGATAACAAGTTATTACATATAACCGGATTCCTGCAACAGAAAGCAATAAATTTTTGCATTCTAAACCAAAATTTCTGGAGAGCAATTAAATATAAATGTGAATTAATTCAAGGTAATAAAATTATCTATAAAGAGCACAATCACCCGTGTTTCACTTAACATTATCGTAAATTGTACCTTTTAAAACAGCTTCGTATATTCAATATATTAGTACTGGTACTGAATAGGAGTCTACTTGTATTGACTCAGGAACTAACGAATCGATACTAACGATTCTTTTATTATTATATTTAATGAATTATAAAGAAGGTTATACACGGTAAATTTATGTAAGTAAATCAAGGTTGGCGCAAAGTATCACTAAACTGAAAGCGTGTCACAATTAACTATAAGTTTTCGAGAAGTAATATTTTTTGATTCAATCACGTTCTATAAGTGATTGTTAAGACGATTACCGCGAATAAGAATTAGAAAACCGACTGAATTTTAATTTCCATTTCATTTATTAAAATCTGGTAAATTGATCTCGAGATAAAAACAAATAAAAAAAATATATATATATTTTAACAAAATTATAAAACACCATCCTCCGAAAGTTGGAGTGGCGTAAATTTTTCTAAGCGAATTTTTAAACTAAAGTTTTTTTTCTGTAAATTGCTAATATCGGGTTTTATTTTTATTTTTTCACTGCGTTCTGTACTAACTCAAAATTCAATCGACTACGACGATTTAGGTAAGGCATTAAGAACAGGAAAACACAAAGTTTAACAAATTCTTGCAGAACGAACTACTAATCGATGTCTGTTATACAGGTGTTCAATTTAAAAGAGGCCCGATCACTCAGTAGTTTATACTAAATACTTATTTTTGTTAAAATGCAAAAATTAGTGTGAAATGAATAAATAAATTAAAAACACGTTGTTACGACTAGAGCGGGAGTGGGAGGACTGTTTATCGCCTGCACATTTGAGTATTCCCGGTCTGTGTTGAGCATCGGCTGACAAGGTTGCGTAATCCCGTGTTGTTTGTTAGAATGCGGTTGACTGTTAAACAATGTATATTCGTGATGGAAACTTATTTAGAGACGAAATCTGATGTTGCATGTCGGCGAAAGTTCAGGGAGAAATTTGACAAGGAACCATACCAATCCAATATTTGTATTTTACTATATTCTCTAACAGCCAGGAAAGTAATAGTTTGGACTACTGTATTAAAATATTTTCTGAGATGCACACCGATTTCACTCAGGAATTTAAAGTAACTTTTACATATTACATTAAAACAACCATTTATTAATAAAAATCAATTTGCAGGTTACAAACACAAACAAATATTTAAACCTCACATTATGTCTGTGGCATTAGCTTTCACACGACTAATTTGATCTTTAAATATTCAAAATTTTCCTTCAAGAAAAATGTTCCGATCTACTACCAGGTTAACAAAATTCCTTACACCTTACCTACTAATGGAGTGGAAATAATTTTAATAAAAACAACAAATAATCCAATTAAGGGTAAGGATGGGGGTAGCCTTCCCCTATCAATTACTAATATAACCATTTTCTGATCCTTCAGGACCAGAAATTTAATCCAATTAAAATAGCAGGTAACTATTATTTTGCTTTATTACGGTAATTAATTTTAAAATTAACAACAAGGACTCAACGACGTAAAATGTGTTCAACAAAATTAATTTAATTCAACGCCAAGTTTACCACCTCTTTGAACAAAAAGCGTTATAAAAGTTCATAAAGAAAAAATTTGAATACATCTCTACTTGTTTAATTTTAGCGTATGAATCCATTCTTATTCAGTTTCGAACTTTTGATCATAATAACCATCACTTTCTTAACTATAATTATAGAAATAATAATTAAAACGAATTTAAGGATTGCATAAATAATTTTTTCTAAGGACTGTAAATTCTAATTAACCGAAATACTGAAATTAATTCCAATTAACCTGATTACAGGACCCTAACATTACATGACTTTCCACTCTTTTAGCTACGAAAGGAAGGATGTTTTAATAATGGGAAAATGTACAAGGCGTCAAGCAAGGTGTCAAGATATAAAACGTTCGAATACAGTTAACTGCGATGAGAAATAGCTACTCTTGTCAAGTTCTTTTCTACTAGCTCAAAGAAAAATAATATTTTTTGTTTGGAGAATTATTTAAATACTAAAAGAAAAAAGTATATTTATAAAAATAAAAGTTTCAAATACCTATTAGTTAATTACCCTAATTTATTTTAAATTTAATGACTATAGTTTAAACAGCTGTTAAAATGTTTTCTAGAGTAATTTTGCGTTATTATGTTTTTTTTTTATAAATATTAAGCATTGAAAAGATGTTGGAAATATAATAATGGGTTGTTATTCAATAATTTATTGATACAGGTGACAAAAATATTACCAGCTTACACAATATAATTCTATTGTATTGATATATACAATAGCAAAGTGGTAATAAGCAAGCACAATAACAAAATTATAAATTAACGATAATTAAACCCTAATTAAATTTAAATTAGCCTACGAACACAAATCTAAAATCTGCAAATTATTTCGCAAACTTTAGTCCAATTTCTGTAATAAATTCAACTAAGTGATCAGATAAGTTTAAGGTGGATTTTATATATACAGAGTGCATCCGGAAGTTCACCCGGGACTTTAATAACCTATTCTACTCATGAAAATAATGGAAAAAATTCATATATGTCCGTCTGCGAGTTACGGCTAGTGAAAGATTTTACACGGATTTCAGCTACCACGGTGAAATGAGGTAGTACTGATATTTTTAGGATGTTAATTAAAGAGGAAAACGTTATTTCTTATAGTTTTCAACCCGAAATCGAATAAAATAAGCCCAACAAATGTATCTGTACTAGTTTTTGAGAAATCTGGGATGAAAACCAAAAAAAGGGTAGTGTAAAACCTTTTTTTTACGTTTGACATACAATAAATTTATTAAATGGGTAAGAAACAGAAAAACTTTTAAATAAATCTTGCAGAGGATTTAAATCTGAACGAAATGGTGTAAGATAAATTGAATAAAATAAAGTTAAAATTAAAATTTTATTTTGAAAGTTACTACATCGTCAGAAAAGTACTTATGTAATTTAAACAAAAACCAAATACTTTTTTGGTGATGTAAAAAATTTGTAAAAACAAAATTTACAGTTAAAAAATTAAAAAACTGTAAATTAAACAAACATTATAAAATAAAAATTACTTAGATAATTGTTTTAATAATGACAGGAATACAATAAATTATTTAAAAATTATTATTTCAAAGCTGGCAATAAAATAACAACAGCTGATCAACAATTCGCAATACTGTATTTACTGTAAATCGTTCTGTGAATTACATTAGGTATATATCGGGTACTGTGAACTGTTGTGTCGCTGGCGAAGGCTTTCTATGAATTTTAGTTTGAACGTGATCGGTTTACCGTATAATGCCGTACTTATTTAGAACAGGGGGATACGCTGATATGATATTCATTTTGGGTAAGTATATTGGTAATGCTGCAGCAGAATATGAAATACATTTTCCGAATCGCAGTATTCCAGATCCCAAAAACAATTAGCGCGATGTTTCCCAATCTTCAAGAAATAGGTTCACTACCAAATATTCGTACTGGCTACGAACGATCTGTCCAATACGACGCTGTTAATAATAAAATTATTATCGATGCACCTCAGCGCAGCATAGACGTCAGTACAAATCTTTCTAAGCGGATCGGAGTTTCGCTTCATGGTTCGGAGAACACTTAAACAAAACAAGTTTCATCCTTATTGTAAACAGCGATTTCAACATCTACACCCAGGAGACGTTCCACTTCGCTTGGAGTTTTGCAACTGGTGGAATACAAATCGACAACTCTAGAAGTATTGTTTGTTTATCGACAAGGCAAATTTCACTCGATATCGCGACAACAAACTACGCAATGAGCATAAATGGGCAAAAGGAAATCCTCAAGAAACGGTGGCCGGTCTTCTTTGCAATCAGCCGTTTGGACCGTTCATATAACCTGACCGCTTAAATAATGAGGTTTACTTACACTTTCTTCAAAAGAAAATTGCTGCAGCTGCTTAAAGATGTTCTTTTAGCGCTGAGACTCAAAATATACTTCCAGTACGATGGTGCGCCTCCTCACTTCTCTTGTGCCGTTTCCAGTCACTTAAATTTTCCCTGAAAAACGGATCGGTCGTGCAGGTCCACATTCCTAGCCACTAAGACTGCCTGATCTACCATCTTTAGATTTTTGCGCCTAGGAATGAATGAAAAATATTGTATACAAAAAATTGCATTCTTGTGAGGAATTAACTGTCCGCTTTATGGTTGCGACTGAGAAACATAAGGATAGGCTGAAGGATTAAAAAGTGCAACAAAAGCAGTACAGAAGCGTGCCAAGAAATGTGTTGAAAATGGCAGGCTCATTTTTGAACATTTATTTCACCGGGGTTGCTGAAATCCAAGCGAAATCTTTCACTAGCCGTAACTCGCAAACCAAGCAAATTTTGGACATATGTTTATATGAACAATTTCCATTATTATCACGAGTATAATAGGTTACGAAAGTTCCGGGAAAACTTACTGGTACGCCTGTATGCATTTCAGATTATCTCGTGATTTTTACCTCAAAATTCTACGATAACTCATCCACTCTTATTTGCAACTTATTTATCTTGAGCCCTACACTATTATAGTATGTTAATATATAAGCATTGATATATTTATACTTGAGTAAAATATAACTAGTTCGATCATGACAATTTAAAGACAATACTGCGTAATTTGAATTTTGCATCTAAGAAAGTTATATTTTTGACAATTATCTTAGGAGAATATTATTATATTATTTGTATTTTATGATAATGCAAAACGTTACGATTTTCTTAATGGATCTATAGCATCTACTTAGTAGTTTTGGTCCTTTGTTGTTATTGTTAATTTATTATCTGTCATACATGTATATAAAGAATTGTGGGTACAATGGATCATTTTTTGGCTTATCAAGAATGGCTTGATGAAAATGTACTACCAGTTCTTTAATAACATACTTCTTTCTTTCTTTTCCTGTTTAGCCTCCGATAATTACCGTTCAGATAATACTTCAGAGGATCAATGAGGATGACATGTATGAGTGTAAATGAAGTGTAGTCTTGTACAGTCTCAGTCGACCATTCCTGAGATGTGTGGTTAATTGAAACCCAACCACCAAAGAACACCGGTATCCACGATCTAGTATTCAAATCCGTGTAAAAATAACTGACTTTACTAGAACCTTACTAGAACACATACTTGACCTGTTTGCATGTTACTTTACACTAGTATAAACATTTCTGTTTTTTCACAAGTCCATATCTGTTGCGGTGACTACGCCAATTCATGTCCAGTAGAATACTATTAACTAATAAGTTTAATTAGGCGATTGGTCATTTTAACGATAGGAAATCTTTTAGAATAAACTGTTAGATGCTCTTATAATTAAATGCTTAATATAAATAGTAAATGGTTTTGCTTTATTTATTAAATCTTTATTTTATTTAAGTTGCTATATTCTTAAATAATTTATTTTGTATACATTTGGAATGTATTCATATTTTAACTTCTGATTTTTACTTCCTTGTTGAAGTAAAGGAAGTATTGTGATGGCGAAAAATGTCTGTTTTCAGATTTCAAAGGAAATATCCATTTTGACCATCCCTGAATCTATTCTGACTAGTTTCGGCGTGACGTCTGTACACACGTATGTATCTCGCATAAATAAAAACGATTAGCCGTAGGATGTTGAAATTTTGAATTTAAGATTCTTGCGACATCTAGTTGTGCCCTCCCTTTTGATTGCAATCAACTTGACCAAAATGCCCAAAAAAAAAGAAATCCTAAATTCTAAATTTGAATAATTTAAACGGATTTGAATAATAGATCGTGGATATCGGTGTTCTTTGGCGGTTGAATTTCAATTAACCACGCATCTCAGGAATGGTCGAACTGAGTCTGTACGAGACTACAATTCATTTACACTCATACATATCATCCTCATTCAGCCTCTGAAGTATTATCTGAAAGGTAATTTACCGGAAGCTAAACAGGAAAAAGAAAGGGTTGAAAAGGAAGTCATGTGATGCCCACATCACATTTTTTTTTTTAAACAATTGTCATCTTTTTACAATTGTGATTTAAGGAAGAATATTTTTATTTTTAATCTTTTCCCTTCTCTTAGTAATCTATTTTAATTATTTTGCATTTCTGTTGTAGTACAACACCTCTAGTATCTTTAAAAGGGAGAGTAACCACAGCGGTTACAAAGGTTTACAGCAAACCTTTGTACAAAATAAATACATAAAATATTTTGACTTAATAAAATGTAATGAGAAAATATTCTACTACAAAGTAACTTACAATTTTTTGTCACCGAGTGAAATCATACTCAAAGAAAATATACATTAATTTATTACTGTTCACTAGTAGTACCATAATATTCTTTCTTATGGTTAAGCACCAGAGAAACAAATGGCAAGAATTGTTTAAACTGAAAGAAATGATGATTTTCTCACGAGGAGAATAAAGGTGTCCCCATCTACGACTGAGTATTGCCATTATTTCTGTAGGCCTGATCGCTGATGTGCAACAGATTTTCGCCTTAGTGAAGACAATTTACTTTTCATGTTCCCTAGTAAGCCTGACACAGAATGTTTGTAATTATTGAAAATGTCCGTAATTTTTGGGAATGACAGTTAGGTCAAAACCGTAATGCTAACGCAAATAATTTAATCTAGTATGTGTACATGCAAACCTTACACTCATAAAAAGAGATAAGAATAACACTAACGGGAGCGCTAGACCACGCAAACTGGAAATTACAATTTTTGCATCAGAAGAGGGTGGTCGTAGAATCAAAGGTTTTTCTTGCATCAAAAAAATATCTTAAACGAAACCTTTTTTCCTTATTATTACAATTATTGTGAAATCTACACATGAAACAATTCAGAGCTAACTCCGTACCTGAACCCTACCAAAAATTAAACTGGGCAGCTGAAAAATTATTTTTAGTTAGAACTAAAGATACTTTTCTGGTCGCTGACTGTTATTTTTAATTTTTTTAAGGAAAATAAAAAACACATAATATTCAATAATTTTCATTTCGGCAAGGTTGTCCTTTTTGAAATAGGAAACACTCTTCGGTAATATTTCACATATCGGGAAATTAACCCTCCGTAAACTTTTGATAAAAATAATGACCAACTCATACTCATATTAGTGATTTTCAAAGCTACTGAATTCAGCTATTGAGTTTGAAAGTGATTTTTTAACTGCGAACTGTTCATTTGAGGAATCCCAAATACAGATTTAATGCAAAAATTAAGATTAAATAATTTTTAATTACAAGAATATTAACAAAGTTAATATTCCAATAGTTTTTCTCATTTAACACTTTTTCACTATTAATTTCGTTATCTTTACAATAAATCATGTTTCTTAGACTTCGTTTTACGAGCTCATTATAATTATTCTTTTTTTTTTCAGCGGTTCTTCTTATAATCTTAAACGAGTTAGTGCTCAAGACCTTTGAAAATCTCTCCAAAGAAATGACCAAGTCGTATGTAGTATATATAGAGAAGAATATAAAAACGGCCACCTTCAAAATTACAAGAGAAAAACAGTCTCAATCAATATTACTTTCAACAAAAAATTAAAAAAAGTATTTTTCGTGTACGACTATGCATACATAATTTGCATTTCCATTTCTTGTATTTATATATATGACTATTGCCAAGCTTCATGTGGTATTATAAAATTAGATTTATTTACCGTACAATCTAAATAGAATACCAACCATCAAAATTGCGACTTATATTTGTTATATTTAGATGAGAAAAAAATATCACTGTTATAAAAGTAAGAATGAGGAACTCATCTGTCGAAAGAAAACAATTCTACCCTACTATGCGAGGAAATACAACAAAGAAAAATCAAAACTATAGTTTAAAGTATAAAAAAGGGAAAATATAAATGTATGTAAAGAAAAAAGATACCACGAAAAACAAAGAGGAGATATATTTTAATACAAAAAAAAATGTAATAAATACATCTGTAACAATATTTATTCATCTGACGTACATATTTTAAGGTATAGGAAGGAATTAAAAAAATCTTATCTCTTAAGTTAATTCTAAACGATTCACAAATATAAAGTTACTAACTACATACAATAATAATTGTCATGTCATAGTAGCAATACTCATACAATAGAATTAGTGTTACGTAAATTGCCTGAAACTTATAAAGATAAATTTTAAAATTCAGATTAATATAAAACGATGAAATTAGTAACCCAATAATATAAATTTTATACATTAAACAGATTGAATAAAGACACATTTATCCTTATTTTATATAAAGCATGTATGCTTTTATACTAAGCATGTATACTATAAAAAATAAAGCACTATCATGTTAAAAAGTGCAAAAATTAGCTAAAAAAGATTATGTATAGATTTGTTAACAGTATACCCACCCATTGTTTATTAAATTTATAAAATTAACCTTTTTAAAGAAAATTAAAATGACTTAAAAAATCATTTTTCAATTATTTAAATTTCGACTTTTAAAAGTCGATGCTAAGTTAAGGGTTTATAAGCTGTAATCGTTTTAAATTTAGCGACGACTTCTGTATGTCGAATTAAAAGAACAGGAGAAAAAAATTGTTTTTCCATTTTTCCTGCGTTTTTGAATTTTATTATTTACAATATGCATAAAGCCTACAAAAAAAAGTTACCTTTGAAAAGGTGACTAGTTATTTTCAAGAAAAGCAAAAACTTTTAATTTTACAAAAATGAGAAAACGAATACAGAACAATAACATAAAGACTGCTACCGAGCGTGAGTGTAAACTTAAGTCTCTTTAAAAGCGGCAATGTTCATTCACTCGTCACGTCCAGGCGAAGAGTGAGAAAACTGGGCAGACTGTCAAGTTACTATCGAACGTTGGACAGCCCCGTACGTCGAAGAGGAGGCTGTACGCGAATGTGGCGACCTCGATTCTCCTTCATGGCGCCTCAGTAAAAGACAGCCATTGCGGCAGGGCGTAACAGAAGACTGTTGGAGGGAGTACAGCGCCGTATGGCTCTTAAGTTGGCGTCGGCATACGTCTCGACTGAGGCGGTACTGGTGGTGACCGGGATGCCGCCACTTCAGCAGCTGGTGGCGGCTCGAGCGCAAGTTTGTGTGTCTTTTAGACACACAAGGGTGTTTCTAAAGACGATGCCAACGCAACTGTCTACAGGGATTGGCAAGCCAGGTGGGATGCGTCCACGAAAGGGAGGTGGACGCATCGTTTGATCACGCACAGAGCCGTGGACCGGGAGAAAGTTTGGCGAACCGGGATTCTGGTTGACACAATTCCTGACCAACCATGGGGTCTTTCGTTCATACCTGTGTGGACGAAGAAGAGTTGAAAACCCCTTCTGCCCCTACTGTCGAGAGTTGGACAGGCCGGAACACGTAATATTCCAGTGCCCGCGATAGGTCAAGGAACGCCGCGACTGTACTGCCGTAACTGGGCATCTCGAGGTGGGGACCATCATTGGAACGATGTTACGCAGTTCGGTGGATTTCGTCACTGTGACGGGTTTTGTGTCGGAAATACTGCAAATGAAATATCGGGAAGCGAGGGGGTGAGGGACAGCTCCGTATGGAGCTGCCGTTAGCCCGTGCTTGCACGGGCGGGCGGTGGTGATGAAATGCGGGGACTCTCGAGCCCCTGAGCTAAACGACTGAATCCCGGCGGGGCCGTCCTCGTTAGAGGCGAAGCACAAAGGACCGAGTCCTGGTTGCTGGGTGATGGAGGCCGGGAACGGCATAGCCGGGCCTGGCGTTTTCCTCATCTGGCGGCTAAAGGCAAAGGCACCTCCCGGAACCGTGTTCATGCTTAATTGGGGGTCTGGTTCCGGGAGGGAGGGTAAAAAAAAAGCGGCAATGTGTAGTGTAATTTTTTATTTAATCCAACTAATAATAATAAATTATCAATTGAAAATATGATGATCGCTATAAAAATTCAATGTATATCAACGATGACGACAAAATAAATTAAAAATATAAACATAACGTAATTTTGCTTTAAAAATCAGATAGAAAAATTTACCCTTTTTCGAACTCTGTCGAAAAAAAACATAATTTTTATATTTCCTTAAACAAATAAGACACGATCCAAGTTCAAATTTGTTTAAAATTTGAACTAATCTCCTAATATCTGAATCATCAAATTTAATAATTTTTATGTTTACTGTAAATAAAACATTATTTATTTACAAACTTTGGCCTTCCTAAAAACTACATTAATATCCGAAATCATTTTTCACAATATTCAAGACCAGTAAAAACTTCTTGTCGATCCCTTCAACTTTTCAACTAGTTTTCTACTTATAAACCATAGAATCGCTGACACTGACTGATTAGACTGCCATTGTAAATTCTGATTTTAAACTCTCGTTAATAATCTACAGAAATATAAATAAGAACATTTTTCTGATAGGTTTAATTTTTATTTAATATATTATGAATTTTTATAGAAAAAAAAACTATAGTTTCCTGATTATTATTAACTAATGTTTACCTTTATATTGCAATAGTGCAATAAGTTTTCAATTTAAAAAAACTTAATAGAAAAAAATACTTAAAACAATGCTTGACTATTAAAATATTAATACTGTAGTATTTAGAGTTCTTTACAATATTAAATCGGTGTCAAACTGAAAACAAACTAAACTTTAATTTTTTTATGCCAATTTAAACAAATTAATATTTAACGATTGGATAAATCTTTTTTTCATTAAAGTTATTCTACTTTACTTTTTCTTTTAACTTTATTAACAAACCAGCAGGCCTATACTACAACAAAAAGTGTAGCCATACAATTAAAAGAGGCGCTAGCAAGAAACGATATTAAGTTAATTCAAACGAAGGGAGCTAAGGCTGTCTGTAATATGGCAATATGAATTACGTTCTAACCTAAGTTTTCTACCTGATTGTGTTTCGCGTGAAAATATTTCAAACACCAACTTAACTTTATTAAACACGAAAAAAGCTGACAACACAGATGCAGGACTTTCCCGTCACGCGGCTTTTTCCTAATGTACGGCTTACACAAACAACTTAATTTAAAATATCTATAATTTTATTTAAATATATTTCTTGTACAGCTGTGCATCGGTGCTACACTAGCGCTCCTCGTCGTGACAGGAGGTACGTAACGTACTATTGACGCATTATACAAACAAGTTTAGAGCATTTTTTGGGGTGGGGTGCGATTTTGCAACTTTTTTGCAAATATTATTTTTTAATTGTTAACAAATGTGCCTAATAAAAATAAGGCCTTAATTGGGCGAAATATCGAGATTTTGAGCGTGACCTTGTTCTACAACCTCACCCCCTTGACCTTATAAGTTGAAGATTGAATGGCATCAATGCCCCATATGCATAAGTACTCTGACCAAGTTTGGCCAAAATCGGTCCAGTAGTTCTGGAGATATAAGGTTGAGAAACCGAACACGCACACGAACATCCGGAAAATTTCCATCCGGTTTTTTGGGTTCCTTAGGTGTCAAAACGTCCAGATCCGGTGAAAACTGCATGTATCCAAATTGGACCGATTACAACACTTTCCCTTTAACTATGGCTCTGCTAGACGGGAATGCAAAGAAAAAAGTAAAAAATTAAAATTTTTTAAATATATGACATTTATGATTGTAAACCTTCGGGAGAACATGACAAATAGATCCGTGAAAGAACCAAAGCGATAGCTGCAATAGGTACCGAGAAAATCGTGAACGTACACCATAGGTGATAAACATAACCCACTTTTTGTTATAGCTTTGCTATGGTAGGAGGTTAAAAAATATCTTTAAATAGTCTAGTCATCGTGAAATTTATCGTATAAAACCTTTTTCTATTTCCATTTTCTAGAAGAAACTTATTGCGGGATCATCAGAGAATGTTTCCTCTACAAAATTAGAAAAGAATAGTCAAAATCTGTGCTTTTGGTGAAAAAAAAAAATTGAATATAAATAAGAAAAGATAAATAAATATGGTTAAAATCGAGAAACTCCTTTTTATTAGTCTATTAAAATTCTTACATTAATTTTATAAATAAGATTTACCAGGAATAAATTATTTTGCATTCATATTTATGTAAGAATAGATTTGTTTTTTATTTAAATAAATTGCTTAAAATTAGACAGAAGTTTTATTTTACAGATATATTCCTAACTTCTTCCCGGTTCATTTTCCTTCGTCCAAATTTTTATTATTTTTCTTTTTTTCGACGTAATAAAGTTGTAGGCAATAAATTACGAATATACTATCATAAAATTTAAATGAACATGAATTTATTATTACTTTTTTATTATAATATTAAAAAATATTAGCATCTTGAAACCTCTGTGTATCAAAAGTACTAGCAATTTTTTTCTATAAATGTAAGATAAAAACCAGTATTGATCTGATAACTAACATCGTATTAAAATAATAACCGTATATTATATTTAAATGTTGCATACGCTAATATAACTTTTCAATGCACAAGCATATTTTAAAAACTTTATTTCCATCTCTAAAGAATAGATGTTCATTTTTTTCTTTCCTAACTCGTTTAAGTTTTTATTAATAACTGGAAATGTCATACAATACTTGGCCAGCTTTTTTTTAATTTTAAATGTTTATAAAAACAGTAACGACATGAGAAATAACAGCGTTTGAAAAGTAAAATGTAATGAAAGTACAATAACATATATGAGAAGTAAAAAGTAAAAAAAGAAAATTAATTTAAGGCTGGTCCGAAGGTGCCTTAAAAAAATTATCTAGTATTATCTTATAAGTAAATATTGTTTTTTATTCACATTCTTTTAACTAAATATTGTCACGGATCAGCATTTGTGTGTGGTTTTCAAAAATTCTGATAAGTGAAAGAAATACTGAATAAGGTAAAAGTTTAATGATACTGATATTTTATTTATCTCATTAGAAATAAATACCTGGTGTCCATATTAGTTCATCGCAATATTCAGACAATAATCGAAACAAAATTGGCCAAAATTCAACATAATATTACGTCAAAGACCGATTAAGGTATTTAAAATTGAAGAAATTCAGACAATTATTATTAAAGAAATTCATTAAATTATCTACACATTTATAACATACAATAAATAACATTGTTATTTCTAAGAGAGTTAATTTCAATAAAATACTAAATTCAATAAACGTTAAAGAAATTGTTCTGTCAAAAAAAGTGGAACCCCCGAATTCAAAATTTAATAAGACATATCTGTGCAACAAAAAATGGAGAAATATTCTTGAACAGTATTTTTTTTTTAATGACCGTACGTAAGCGAGTAAATGCAAAAAATAAAACCGGGAGGGAAGCCAAAATCTCCTGAAAGTACCTTAATATGTATATTGAAATTTAAATGTTGTTTTTTCAATCACAGATAATTGAAATTTCGTTAAATTACGTTCAACCGATTTGAAAGAAACTACCGCAAGGAGATGAGTGGTATTTTGAAACGTTATAGTTAATTTGTTTTTTTCCTTTTATTTCTTGTTACGAAACCCCAGACATGCAAAAGTTGCTGTATTTCATAGAACTATACAAACATTTCTATTTTATATACATAACAATAAAGTAGCCGTGAAGTTGTCATAAATTTAAAGTATTAAACTAATTAGCGAGAAGCATTACTGAACATGGATGTAATAACGATGCATACATTTAACATTAATAATAATGTAAATTACACAGAAAGAATTATACAGCACTCATTCTTACACATGCTAACTACATAAGATTTCATGTTATTTCATATCAATATCATCCAGCTGCGTCCAGAATTAAATTTAAATAATATAATATTATGAACCTGTTATCACTAGTACAAAATCTTCTCGTAATAGAAAACTACAGAAATTTTATACGTACACCTTCCAATCATTTCTAATATAATTATTTAATAAGTGATAAACGTAGTTATTTATTTTCTTAAACACCACATATTTATTTCATCGGATATAATTTGGTTCATTCTATTTTTGAATGTAAGTTAAATTTTACCGTATTCGTTTTAATATCTGATTACCTATAACATTACTTAAACAGAACCCATGCTGTACTTTCGTCAATTAACAGTAAGTTGTTTTGTCAAGTAATCGTAAATGATTATTTTTATTCTTAACTAAAAAATAGCAGATTTATTTTGATTACAATTTATTTCGTGGGTATGGTAAACTAAACCGTAATTAACTTATCATGAAAAGTAAACAAACAATATATATATATATATATATATATATATATATATATATATAGTAAAACTTAACAGAATACTGCAGAAAGGAAACTTGCTAGTGGATTTTATTCGGTTACATAAATAGATAAAAAAAGGAAATAAAGAGTTTAATATTACACTTTAAAATAAATTTAAAAATTCCACTTAATCTAGACATTCAACTTGTGGGTTATAAAAAACCTGGAACTGGAGTTTTTTTTTTTTTTTTTAATAATTAACAATCAATATTAATGGTAAAACTTTACTGAAAACAAAACTGCTTAAAGTTAATCACAAGCTATACAATATGCAGAACAGGGCTAAGATTATGAAAAACTAATTACGGCTATCAAAAGGAAATGCCAATCAGAAATCGTTAAGTTCTTTTTCTTTAGTCGCATAGCTACTATTCAAAAAGGTGATAACTACAATTCCACTGGCTAAAATTCAGACAACATCCTACGTATTTCATGTTGGAACTGGAATAAATTTTTTTAGGCTGATTAATTAGCACAAGATTACGACACAATCGTTTACGTCATACAACGAACGTGTAATTCATCGTTTATGATATAAAACATCAACTACAAAACCCACATTCAGAAACTATACAACTTATGCCAAGAATGCATTGGGCAGCTCATTTTATCTTAAGCTTAGATGCCAAATACAAGATGTCGATTTAAAACGATGGTATAATATGAATTAAAAATTATTCATATAGAATTTTCGAATATTTAAATAACATTAATAAAAAAACCTTCCTAAAACAAGAAAAAATAAATCTGGTGGTATATTTATATAATTAAAAATAAAAGCTCTTAAAGACCAGAATTAATTACTTTTGTAACCCGATTTCTTTCAGGGTGGCGGAATGAAATGTATTACCGTACCTGAAAAATTGTTGACAACAGAAAATAATTAAGATATCGTAGTTGTTTATGAACAGTAGTACCGTTGTGGTAAATAAAATCTCATAGGCCATACATAAACAGGCTGATGCGCAATTTTAAAAATAAACTAGCAGATAAAAGTGTGCACAGTTTATTTTAGGATAAGACGCAAACAAGCTACTACCTATCTTGAAATGTAATAACAAAAATAATTAAGCAAAATATCTAATTTTATTTATTTACTTTTATTACAAAAAAAAATTTGTACTCCGGTGACAAGTAACACAAAAGCTATAATAATTATTAATAGTAATAATTGAAAGGTAGTCGACTCACACTTTTAAATAATGTGCATACAAATTTTCACGGGCGTTATGAAGTTAAAAATAAGTCCAAACAGCACATATACCAAATAATTATATTTTCATGAGAAAATATAATATATCCATTATAGAATTTAAAAAGTACTATAGCTAATATTTAAATATTAATTTTCATAATATTTTGACAGTCAAACAAAAAAAATCCCTTTCGACACGCCGGAAGGCGGAGGTAGATTTCACCGCTGATAAGTAGGGGATAAAAAAGATTTCCACCTTAAAGTTAAGAAAAACTTCAAATTTACCCAATATGACAATGGCTACATGGGAAAAAAGTTGCACATGTTTAGTATACAACAAGCCCCACCTTCTTACAATTCCAGCAACATTTTGGTCATTCCTTGCCGTAAGGGTTGGTCATATCAAAAATTTTTTCAGGAAAAGGTTTTAGGTAATGTTTAGAGGACTACCCACCAATTTAGATCGATTCGATATTTTGCTTATTAAAGGAGGTGTGGTTTTTTTTATCTTCAAAACCCCATTGTTTCCACTCCCTGGGCCAATGGTTGGCGATATCAAAAAACTTTACTCGAATAAGTTTTAGGCCCTTATCCAAAGAATAGTAGTAACTTTAAACCAATTCGATATTTTACTTAATAAAAATGTTATAGCGATATTTTATTTTTTCGAGAAAGCCTCCCCATTTCCACCCCTATGGTCGTTAACGAACTCGGCCGAGATTTTGGGACGAGTTATTCTAAAGGGACAATTTGAAAGTGATTGGCCCAAAATTAAGGCAGTTATCGTTTCCACAAAGTAAACAAAAAAAAAATTATATAAAATAAACTTTTGAGCTGACGGTGGTTTGGGGGTCTGGGGGATGTGAAACGCGAAGATGTTGAAATTTTCCGGAAGTCGAATCATGGTACCCATTACAATAGGTAGCTTTCTTACGAAATCTACCTAAAAGTATATATATATATATATATATATATGTGTGTGTGTGTGTGTGTGTGTATACAAATTTAATTAAAATTTTTATAATATCTTTACTAATTTATTATATTTATGTAAAACTATACAAATTTTAAACGATAAACTGAACCGATTTAATTAAATATAATAAAATGTTTTGCCGTCATCATCAATCAGTGAATAATGATTCAATTGTTAATCAAAATCAACTGAATTTTTTTTTAATTAAAAAGATGACAGTTATTTAGAATTTAGTCGTAAAACTAGACGGATTAGATATCTGATCATTTAATATCAATGATAGGACTATATCTTCTTACTCAAATATTAAACTACATTCAGACACAACAACAAAGTTATGCAAATTAAAACATACACAATTCAAATACGCGTCTTCTTAACTAAAAAAAAAAACCTAGTCGATTCAGGATGATAATGTAGTCTGAAAGCATTATGACCTGAGTTTTGGAAACGTATATTATATTTAATAAATTCTGTTTTAACCGATAGTTTAATAAACAAATTTTCATAGCCGAATGTAATGGGCAAAAACATATGAAACACAACAACATTTCTGTATAGATTCTTTATTTAGGGAGCTTTAATGTGTACTTCACACGTTAAATAATCTTTTCAATGAGTTTAATTTAGTCTGAAATCGATCAGGTAACAATGAAATTCATTTTATGATTTGTAAAACACTGCATACAAGATTCTCTTTTTTGTTAAGGCGAAAAAATAAAGAGATTATTATTCCCTGAGAAATATGAAGAGCAGAATGTCGAACTGTTTTAAACTATGAGAACTTTGATGAAAATTTAAAAGGACACAGAAGTAAAACAGAATTTAGATTATACTTCTTTAAATGTGTTTTAAAACAGAATTCTGTTGTCCGTTTTTAATCAGTATATAACCTATATCGCTTATAAAACTAAAAGGGATAGGTTACCTTCCTTATACCAGATAATACATGCTCGAACTATAATTAAATTGTTAAGAGCTGTTTGTAGTGCTACCAAACATAACTTTTAAATTCAAGAGTTTACGGAATGGCGAAGATGGTTAGTGCTTGTTTACCGTATGTTAGGATGGGGGGTTATTAGTTCGAGGCCTCAACCAATTATAATTTAATGCTAACGGCTTTTCGATACTGAATCCGGCTGTCGATGTGTGGTTGGAGTTTCATTAACATAATATTTTGCTCTGGCGAACAATGGATTCAGCTGTCTACCGGTCCCGAATGAAGAAAACTGAAATAAATTTTTCGGAATATCGTACAAAAAACCGCCCTCTTTCGTCAGTCAGGTAACAGAATAATCCGGAAAATTGTATTCAGATGGTAAACAAGGAAATATGACCTCTGTGGTTGAGCTGTTACGTCTCCATCTTTAACCGGGAGGTTCTGGGTACGATTCCTAGTCGAGCAGGGAACTTTTTCACCCTATTCCCTTTAGTAGGTTGGTGTCAAGAACGGCATTCGGACATAATAAAAACCACCAAATTCGAGATGTCTAATCTCAGAAGAAATTTAAAAAAATGTCCTTGACCAGAAATGTCCTTGCCCGATATAAAGTTCTAATTGAAATTATATACTACTTGCCTAAATTACACTGTAGGACAACAATCAGCTTACTTATTTTTTATGATTTTAATAACCACACTGCAGAAGATGTATTATTTTTTTTTTTAAAGAATGCATAACATATTTAATGGAATTTATTTTCTTCTATTTGCGGTGTTATTCAACCAAAATTACTCTCGTATCTTCATCGTAATTAATCAGACTTCTTATCAACAAATACTATTAACCCCTAACCTTAAATGATTAACATATAAATTATTACATCCTAATCGCATTTTGTTCATATCATCTGCCATCATTCATCGACAGTAAAATGATCCAGCAGAATTTATGATCCAGATTTTGTTCGAAAAAATTTTAACTACGCGAACAGTAAAAATCAATTCGTAAAGAACTCACTTACGGCAAATTTCTATTATACACTAAAGGGGAAGTAAATTTAATTTGAACATTAAAGGATTTTACTAAATTAGATTTTTGCTCGATTTAGATTTGGCGAAATTTCAAAATACTTTTACTTTCGTAGGACATTTACGATGATATTCAGGTGCCAGTCAGTCCAACATAATTCATATCAAAATCTTATCGAACCTAAACTTTTCAAATTTATCATCAAAATTTCCTTTATCATCAAAATTTATTTAGCATCTAAAATATCTTATAAAAAGATGTTTGAGTCTTCAAGAAATAAATTTTAAGTGAATTTTTAAAACGCTGTTAAAAATAGTATCGACTGTTGAAGACTGGCCAAAATAAAGACGTTTTGTATAATCGTTACCGATAAAATTAGTTTTCAAATGAATTATTCATAAAAATTAGTTTAATAACATTTAGGTAGCATAATTCACCATAACACATACGTTTCCAATAATCTTGAACAAAACTTAAAACAGAACGGCGATCAATTTAATCAGTCACAACGGTATAAAAAATATTTACATTTTTTATAAGCAAGACCGCAAAGTTTCCAACGGACATCTCGAGTAAAATAACGTGAACTATTAAATAATCGCAAATGTCACGTACAATTTCAAACAGTTTATAAAGATGTATACTTTCGTAATTATAAAAATTAAAAAAAAAACCAGAAAAGACCATAAAAGATTTCATCGAAACACCAAATAATGAAATTAGAAACTTCATTAAAAATTTACGGTAATGAAATCATTATTTTTCAACAAAAAGACTACATTTTAAATAAGGTAAAATTGCATCATTACTATTTTATTCTAATAATAAAAATTACACGTATATTTGAAATTTCCAAACTCTAAAATCCCTCTAAAAATTTGAAACCGATAAAGCCAGACGACTAACTTAATTCTTTTAATGTCGGTTCTCCTTAAGAATATAGTAATAAAAAATAAAGAGATTTTCTTGCCGATGCCAATAGTATATCATCCACATATCTATTTACTTATGAATCGTTACGACGTTTATTAACCTTGGTATTCATAATTAAACTAATGAATTAATACCGTGGTTAAATCTAAGGTAAACACACAATTCAGCTATATTTCCCTCAAACTTTTAAAGATGATATGCATTTGAACGTAGCAAACCTTCGCTGATGAAGATAAGGTCAGAATAGACGATTTTTTTTTAAGTACAAGGAGAATCTATCCGTATAAAACAAAAATGATCATCATCAAATTCTAAAACAAAAACTCAGATCTCCTAAAAGCTTTTGCGGGTAAAACTTCTATTCAGTACATATTAAGGATGAAAGAATTATATTTGTATATAATATGCCAACCGACCAACCGTCTAACCAGAACACCTAGACCCTTAGGGACCAGATGAGTGTCGGAGCCAATTCAGGAGCTCCTCCGGGCCTCACGGGGTCACAGAGCTTGCTATTTCCGTGTTGCAGGGGACGGCGTCTTGGACACTCGCAGAGCTCACTTCGGTCGCCATTCCCGTCTACCCAGAGGGCTCCGCCTCCTGGACCCCCGCACTGTTCGTTATCCTCATGATTCTGATAATAATACTAATAAATAACAATTAAGTATTCCGGCTTTTAAAAAGAAACTGAATTACAAAAGACAGAATAACAGTCGCTATGGTGATAATAAATTTTGTTGGGGTGACAGATAAAATTTTAATCTTTATTTTATTTTTTTATTTTAGAGTTAAGAGTATTTATGTTATTTTGGTCTCTTTTTTATTATAAGATTTTGACGATGAAAAATCCATAACGTATTTCTTTGCCGTGGAGGCAGAAATATAATGAAGTAAAAGGATTAACCTTTTTTTTCTTTAATAAAAAAAAAAATCTTTAATTTACAACACCATCCTCCTTGGTGGTGGAGAAATAATGAATATTTTAACTTTCAAAGGAGCTAGGTTCTGTGGCTTAAAAAACCATCCATGATATAATACGAATGTATGCTGCGGATTTGAAAGCAATCGATCGGTTGGTTCTTCGAGATATTTCAGTTGAAATGCATCTAAAAACCTTCTCAGTTATGCCAAGAAACACGGGTAAAAATTTGGTTGCGATTGATCGAGCGTATGTTTTTGTTCATCCCGAACGAACAAAAAACCCTCTTCTTCTGAGTTATGTATTAGTACAGATATAGACTTTATTTAATTAAATTAACATTTTTATTTAATTTAATTCGTTATTTTTATAACATTATTCATTCGATTAATTCGAATCAATCAATTCAAACCAGCTCACACAGTGATATACTCACAATGCATTAAAGTTTGTGCTTCAACCGACAAATCTCCACTACTACATATAAACATTTTTTTTTCAAGATGAAATATGTCTAAAACCCTTTTCAGTTATGCTGAGAAACATGGGTAAAAATCTGGTTGCGATTGATCGAGTATTTTATTTGTTTATCCCGAACAAACAAAAACACTCTTAGTCTTTATTTAATAGTATAGATACAGATTTGTTATGTTTAAAACGCAAACTAAAATGAATAGCAGTCTAATGACGACAAACTAACTCTCTACGTCAATACATTCCAGGTTTTTCTTTAATGAAATTTAATTTAATTTATAAACTACTAGTTTATATAATACAAATCTCCAGAGTATTTTTTAATATACGTGTACAGATTTTTTATTATTAAATTATTAATTATCAGTATTTTTTATCTCATACCATCATTCATTTAACAATTAAACGAATATTTTTTTGTTGTAACTGAACTTTTTTAAAATAAATTTTAACGAGTAAAGAACATTTTTTACAGCATTGGTGAGCGATATACATCTATAATGAAAAATACTTAAATATTTCTTTGGCTTTTATTAAATAAAAGAATTATTTAGTAATTTTACTTGTTAAAAAAGGAATACGACCGCATAGATACGTATACAAATCTGAAGAGCACGAAGACGTGAGTGTGGGCATACGAATACCTTCACTAGATCAGATCGCTACAGAAATAGGGTTGGTCGGGTCACTGCTACACATATATATGTGAACACGTCTATGACAAACTGCTGTGGAAGTAAACGATCAGAGAATTCGACCTCGCCATTTCATCTCATTTACTAGTACGTAAACAAGCTAAACTAAAAGACACGCCCCCGAACTAACAATAGCTTCCCGCATGATTTTGAACAGAGTGCCCCCTATAAAAACTCGTATTCATTTTATTACAATGAAGAAACACCATTCATTCATTTATTCAGAGAATACTGTCACGTCGGGTTTGTAATTTAAACTACAAAAAGTAATCGATTTAATTCGGTTCTTTAATTTTATCTGGAGAGTTTTTTTCAAGTTAAATTTTCTGTCGTCTGAAAACATTTTGTTACTGAAGCGTATATTACGAAAACTAACACAAGTTGACGATTTTTTATTAATAGGTCTTCATTATAAGTTGCCAACAATTTATATTAAAAGAAAGATGTATTCTGTCGGTATACTGAATACATATATTTCGGAACTTTAGTTTCGTAATATACCAGTCGAACGTTTGCTATCTCAATATATATATTTCTCTTTTAAACTAAGAAATAATAATTTTTTTAAAGTTTAATGATGATATAGACATATTAATTGGCAAATAAACAGTACTTTCAACCTGTATTCAATATTTTTTTGATATTATTTCTCGTTTTTTTTTCAGTCACTTATCCATTTAATATTTTTATGTACTTAGGTATAGATTCTAAGTAAAATATTTATAGGCGGTTTTTGGGTGTAATGTTTCAATTATCGTTTTAATATAGCTCTTTATTTGTATTTTTCAATTCTTATTTATTATTAGTCGGCTCAATACGGCCGAATGTATAACGAAATGTGCAACACGGTTTTAACTAATTAAAAGAGTGCAGATTGAGCTCTAAACTGAAACTCTGTTCTATTCGGAGCTCTGCTCATCATTTGACGACGTTTTTAAAAAATATTTCCTCAATATTTATGATACGATAAAGAAACGTTATAAGAAAGATTATTATAGGTTATATAATTTTACTTTCTGATCTTTAAAAGCTTGTAAAAATAAAATTAATCTACATATTAAAACAATTTGGTAAACAACCTAAAAAAAACTAGGTTTTCTGCAATTACTTTGTAACCAACTGAGTTAAAGACTTCGTTGGAGTCTTAAAACACTCATTACAACAGGCCACAGATAACCATCCCAACCCCGTAGGGGGAAGACACCTTGTGACGTTACCGGTCGCCACACCACCTTCTCCGTTCCAACCCCTGGGG
Organism: Lycorma delicatula; assembly: GCF_047948215.1. Lineage (NCBI taxonomy): Eukaryota > Metazoa > Arthropoda > Insecta > Hemiptera > Fulgoridae > Lycorma > Lycorma delicatula. The sequence goes on from NC_134456.1 coordinate 37,014,551, forward strand.
GGTTTTACTGGAGTTCGTCTTTAGATCCTCTAACTGATTACATCTCACATTCATCAGCCAAGCCTCGGTCGGGATGCCACCGATGTAAATGCCTCGGCAGATATTTGCATCAGTAAATACATAACAAATTTCGCCTTCACGTAGGCCTCAAACGGACATCTTCACATCCAACCTAACATGATTCCTTCAAACCAACTAACCGAAACCGCGAACCCCGCGCCTAGTACAGATTTGACAACAGCGTTCGTGACTGTGAATGCCTCAGAAAACGAACGAGTTTAAAGTTAAATCAGTGCTACACTCATACCAATCAGAACTGTATTTTACGCAAGATAGAAATTCAAACCTACATCCAAATAAGTCGATCAGTTTAGGTCGCCTAACAAGGGGAACGCAACCTCATTCCGGTCCGCGCAGGAGCCGGGAACAAACCCCGCACCACCACCTGGTCCCATCATGGTGTCCCGCGGCTACAGATAACCAGCGTTCACAGACTACGCTCATAAATTATGAGAGGAATTTTAAGGGAATATAGTTTTTCTCATACTCAAAAAGTCTTACCTCAATAGCACTCAAATGTTGATATCTCAGCAACTAATTAAGATACAGAATTTGTATGGATCTTAAAACCACCCACTCCATCAAATGAGCCCACACCATTTCGAACACTCAATTCCTAAAAACGTTTTGAGGGAACGTTAATAAAATTAAATTAATCAATAAGAAAGCACGTGAAAATGCTCTCTGATTGGTTTAACGGACGGAGAAATAACATAGCAACTATATATGGTTAGATTGATAGTAAAATGTATGACAACAGTTTGGACGTGTAAATTATAACAGATGTGAATGTTGAATACTTCTGCCTCAAATTGATTTGACACGTCTGACACTATTGTCTTATTTTCTTTTAAACAAACATAATTTCCTGTACGGTTAGCATTTTGCATGACCATCAATAAGGCGCAAGGACAAGCTCTGGACCGAATAGGAATTTACCTACCCGAACCAGTTTTTATCCATGGATAACTGTATATCCATCTATTCACGCACTTAATCTTTTAAAAATGTGAAAGTGGAAATGAAACCTTAAGGATCGACGCACAGCTAATGTTGTCTGGAAGGAAGTTAACAAACACCAAAGTAAATTATTATAAGTCGAGTTAATTTATTTAGTGATACTGCGGAGCAGTACGGATCCCCTAATCTAGAATTTGCAATTTTTTAATGGAAACATTTATCAGGTCTGCAGGAAACTTTTGGCACATTGAGCTGCATCCGAATAAAACCAAACACATGAATAAAATCAATCATGTATTTACTTTTAACTACGATTGAATACTTTTAATCGTTCAATCACTTGATTATATTTAAATAAAGGTTTAAAATTATAATATAAAGATTTTTATTAAATTATCTGCTTTAAATAATCAAACTTAAAATAAATAATCATTACGCTTCAATGAATTTAATAAAGTACATTAAGGCATAATAATACGTCAATAAAACAATTACCAATTAAAAGATATAACCCATAACTTTATATTTTACATTATAAAAATGTCTGCAAGTGTGACTAATCTATTTTTAAGACCACTCGAGCGTAACGGTATAATCAGAAGTGTGATAATTTGTTCGTACACGTCAATACAGGTCGAAATTACTGCATCACGAAAGTAAAACGTCTTCTTTAAAAAATATATCTTGATGGGGAATAAAAGGCTTTGAACAGTTCGTATTGTGCTTTTCTCCATTAACGTTGTTAACAGCAATTTATTTAAAGAAAAACTGTAAAATTTACGCCTGAAAAAGTACTCTTTTTTATTATAAATAATGCAGTTACTTCACTTAATCGTAAAATATATATGTTATACTTGTTCACCTACTAATTGAACCACTCTGAAGCGATAGTACTCTAAAACATTTATACTGAACATATTTTCTTATACAAAATCCAGATTACTAACAATTTTAATGAAAATTTTATTTTCCTCACAATACGTTTTTTATCCTGTTGTTAACTAAAATCTTTAAACTATAGACGTGGCATTGTTAAAACATAGAGATCCAAGCAAAAAATTCCCTACTTTTATTCAAATAATTAAATTGAGTGGCCAGTTGGGTTTAGTAATTACGTACTGGATTCTGGCTTTTGAACATCTGGGGTTTAATTCCCGGCAAGGATGTTTTCTTTTTTCATCTAACATCTCATCCATATCAACTCTTGTTAAAATAAATGTGTGTAGCAAGTTTAAAATGTAAAAATGATAAATAAATAAAAACCGAAATATATTTTTTTAAAACGGCAAGCATGTAAAAAAAAAATTTGTCCTTAAATAAAAACACTTGTTATTAAATATGTTTATATACTAATTAATTGTTCATACAATTTCTTAACGAAGTAAGGAAAAGTTGAATATGAACTATTAGAAAAACAAGTAAAAAAAAAAACCTTTACGTTTAGATTTTCCATAATTCTATGGAATTATTCTTATTTCTCGAATAAATTTCAAAAATTTACAAAAACAGCGCATAAAGGAACAACTTTTAATACAACATAAAACTCCATAAAGTGAAGTGAATCGTTTCATCTAGTGATCCTTAAGTATCTTCAAAAGAAAGTTTTTTATTTCTTGACGTTAGTACTTCATTTTATTTGGTCTTTAAAAGGACCAAATTTATATTTCGATATGATCCGACGATTTAGTTCCCCGGTTTATAAAGATTGATTTAATCTTTATCTTTATTACAGTAAAAAAAAATTCATCAGCGGTGACTTCGTCTTGGCCGCTGTTTTTAAGTTCTACCTTTCCTGTTCAAGCGAATATCCTGCATGTTCGGTAGCCGGTCGATATTTTCTATTAACGGAAGTTTTGCGATATAGTAGTAGAGCAATAATTGATTTCTTCGTGCATATCAGTAAAGGTTGAAATTACTATATTACGTATCATCACAAAAGAAAACGTCTGTCTTTGTACAAACCGCTAATGGAAAGTATCTAATGTCTGTCTTTTACAAACCGCTACGTTAATGAAACGAATATTACAGGATTAATGCCTGTTTTTTCTTCAACAATGTACTCTATCTCTGTCAACAGAGTTTGGCACTATGTGTATATGTACGAGTATGTATATATTCATTCAGGACAAATATCTACCAATTACCAACACATTTTCTTTGTACAGATACTCATTTGTTGATTTATAATGCCTACATATAATGATATAAGTAGATCATTCTTCATCTATGCATGTTGAATTCATCAGAAAGTTATTTAAATTAATTCTTTTTTTTCGTAATAGCGATACCGAATTATATGAGTAAATGCAATGTATTTTGATTATAAAACAAGAACTATATGTCAGAGAAATGGCCTTCCCTGCTTTCTCTTTTTACTTCAATACTTTCAAACAATATTACGCGGTATATTTATTCTTTATAAGGGTTAAATATCTAAAAATTAATTTCATTAAAAAAATATTCATAATACGAAACTTATATGAATTGACGTGCAAGATAATTTAAACATTTTAAATGAACACTTCGTTAACAAAAATGTTATAACAGAATAAATTACTTTAGACTGTGTGTGTGTGTACACTACAAGAATATATTCAGAATAGATAAAACGTTCAACTGATTAAATAAATCTCTTCCTTTTTAAAAGTAATTAAAAAACGTACTGAAAAATACCTAACACAATCCTACCACTGTAAAGTAACCTTTTTTCATAATTTCATAAGCAATGGATAAAATATTAGAATAATTATTCGAATCGGTGTTCAACTTTCAACATTACGAATATCCATTTGAAAATTACGAAAAAAGCCGTAAATACTGTATTTTGATAAGTAATTTTGTCTGTTTTAACAGAAGATCATTTTCTAACAAAGAAAAGTAACAAAAGGAAAAGGAATTGATACACTCCACGTATATTTCGAACCGGTATAAATAACTGTCAGCTCGTTTACTGGTGGGCTGTCCATAAGCTTAATGATAATAATTAACGTAACACACCCCAACATTATCACATTAAAAATATGATATTAACAAGTACGTTAAGTACCGAAACCATTATATTTATATATATATATACAGAGAGAGAGAGTGCATCACGAATTTCTCCCGGGACATTCATAATGTATTCAACTCGTGAAAATAACGGAAAAAGTTCATATAAACATGTCCTAAAATGCTTTGTTCGCGAGTTACGGCTAGTGAAAGATTTCCCTCGAATTTCAGCTACTATGGCGAAATGAGGTCATACTGAAATTTTTAGGACAAAATTAAGGGGCAGTAGTGATTTCTTTTAGAGTTTTTCACCTGAAAAATCGAATAAAATAGGTCCCAGAACCGTAACTGCAGTAGTTTTTGATAAATCTGAGGTGATAACCAATAAAATGGATTAAAAACCCTGGTTTTTATGTTTTACGTACATTAACTTCGTTAAAAGGGTAATAAACAAATAAAGTTTTTAAACGAAAGATGTAGAGAATTTAATTCTGAACAAAATGGTGTAAGATAAGACGAATAAAACAAAGAAAGGTTAAAAAAATTCTAATTTTATTTAGAGACAGTCTTACTTAAATTACTATTTTATCAGAAAAGTAATTATTATTTAATATAAACTAAAGCTAAATTCTTTTTTGGTGATTCGAAAACTTTGTAAAAACCAAATTTACTGTTAAAAGATTAAAAAAACAATAATTGTAAAATGAAAATTATAGAAAATATATTTTTTTATTAATGTCAGAAATGTAATAAATTACTTGAAAAATTATTATTTCAAAATTAGCAATATAATAATAACTGATCAACAATGCGCAATACTTTATTAGCATTTAAATCGCTATTAAGGTACATTAAATATATCGGGTACTATGGATTGTGCTGTCATTAACAAAGGTTTTCTATGAATTTTAGTTTGAACGTGATCGGTTTGCCATTGAAGTAATGTCATACTTAGTTTACAACAGAGAAATATGCTGATCTGATATTCATTTCGGGTGTGTGTAATGGTAATTCTGCAGCTACTGCAGTAGAATATGAAATACATTTTCCGAATCGCAGGATTCCAGATCCCAAAACGGAAAAATAGCGTAAATAAGCAAATTAGCGCAACTTTTCGCAATCTTCAGGAAACAGGTTCACTATTTAGTATTCATTCGTACATGCTACGAATAATCTGACCAACACGACGCTGTTATTGATGAAATTGTTATCGATACAGTTCAAAACGCAGTCCAGACGTCAGTACACGACGCCTTAGTCTCTCTAAGCGGATCGGAGTTTCGAATTCGATGGTTTGAAGGACACTTAAACAAAACAAGTTTTATCCTCATCATAAACAGCCATTTCAACATCTACACCCAGGAGACGGTCCGCTTCGCTTGGAGTTCTGCAACTGGTGAAATACACAAATCGATAACTCTACACGTATGTTTTGTTTACCGACGAGGCAAATTTCACTCGAGATGGCGACAACAACTTACGCAGAGCACACATGGTCAGAAGTAAATCCTCATGAAACGGTGGAAGACAATATTCAACACCGATTTAGCGTCAATGTATGGTGCGGCTTTCTTCGCAATCAGCTGTTTGGACCGTTCATATTGCATGGCCGCTTAAATGCTGAGGTCTACTTGCACTTTCTTCAAGAAGAATCGCTGCAGCTGCTTGAAGATTTTCCTCCAGCGATGAGTCGCAAAGTATACTTCCAGTACGATGGCGCTCCTCTCCACTTCTCTTGTGCCGTTCTACTCGCTTTCCTGAAACGAATCGGTCGTAGAGATCCAATTTCCTGGCCACCAAGATCGCCTGGCCTAACATTTAGATTTTTGCGTCTGGGGACGAAGGAAAAATATTGTACACAAAACAAAAATATTTTTTTCAACTACTTGGTTTTCACCCCAGATGTAACAAATAACTACTGCAAATACGGTTCTGAGACCTATTTTATTCGATTTGTCAAGTCAAAATCCATAGGAAATCATTAATTCTGCCCCTTAATTTACGTCCTAAAAATTTCAGTACGACCTCATTTCACTGGGGTAACTGAATTTCGAGCGAAATCTTTCACTAGTCCTAACTCGCAAACAAAGCATTTTAGGACATACGTTTATACTTTAACTTTTCCCATTATTTCCACGAGTACAATAGGTTATAAAAGTCCCGGCGGAACGTCGTGATACACACCTGTTTGTAGGCAATATGATATGAATTACACATAACTCCCGTAAAGACATTACCATGCCCAAGAATAATAAGTTCCAAGCCCTGCTTACTAAGAAAAATGAAGAGTTAAGAATGCGAAAAGTATTAAAATGTTTGAAATTATAAATGCCTGTCTCTCGGAAACCTTGCGTGATGAGGAAAATCCGATATCATAATTGAATTCAGGAGAAAAAATACTATCAGAATCACATATTTTTCTTTCTGAGACAAAAACAAAATTATTTTTTGTTCCCCAGTGTAATCATTTTATGAGCTCTTCATACAAGTTTTTATTGTAATTTTCTTAAATTTTCTATGATGTGAAAATCAAAAGTGATAATTTTCTCATATCAAAAATCTTTTTGATCGTGTGCGAACTCACACATGTCAGCATGGAAGCCCACTAGAATTCAAGTGATATTCAGACCTGCAAAGAACATCTTCATTATTTTCATTGTAGGAATTGACTGCACAGTGAAAATTATTACTCTCAGAAAAGGCAATTCTGACTGGTACCACTAATTTCCCAGGTGCTTTAAATACATCATTAACTAGTCCTGGTAGTGAAAAGTAATAATGTATCAACTTCTATTGCAATATAAAGCATTATACATGTCACTTCAACTCAGTAGCAGAAAATATTAACATAATATACATATAATAAAAGAATTGTTTACTTGTAAGTCTGTTAGCTTTATTTTATCACTTCTGTTGCTTGAATATCAGAAGACAGATTATACTTAAATAAGTGTGTACACCATGGTAGGAATGATATTACTAACCTAATATTTTGCTGGAATTGCTTGCTTACATCAGTCGCAAAAAAAATGAAAACTGCTGTACCAGTGGAGTATTTCAAGACGCTACTGAAAGAGCTGCTGCCCTCTTTCAGGAATCATTCCTTAGTCTGGCTCTCAACAGATACCTCTCCGATATGGTTGCATTGTGAATTTAGAAAAAATATTTAAAAAACTTGCAGATATATATATATATATATATACACCATAAATTATTTCATACTGAAAAGAAGTCTGCTAGTAATAAACACACACATGGAAATTGGAAATTAATTTTTAATAATTTTTGTTTACACTAGGACTATAAAGAAATCAAACCTGGACAGTAAGAAGCCTAAAAGGAAAAGAATACAGGCTTCTGAAATGTAGTGTTGTAGGAGAATGAAGATAATTATTCATACTGATTAAGTTTACAATGAAAGTATTTTAAGATGCGAATTGAGTAAAGAAATTTAAAGAAGAGTGGGAGGCCATGTGTTAAGACTTCCACAATTTAACTTAGTATTAAAGATAAATATACATAAAATCTATTGGAAATGACAAGCATAGTTTTATTCTTGAAGCAAGGAAAATATGTTTGCTTCAAGAATTTTTTATATTCTACGTACGAAGCTAATAAAGATAAAGAACACAATGTTTAATAAACAATGAAAAAAAATATACAAGCATTTTTATAATGTTAGAAATTGACTTAAAAAGTTTTAGAAGTCATCTGTAAAAAAAATTAAGAAATCATTCAATTAAGACATTTTTACAAAGTTAGAACATTATATTTGCTTCCAACAATTTTTTTCAATAATTTCATTCTATGGAAAATAAAGGTCAAATTAAACCAAATTTACAAAAATGAATGATTAATCAGCAGTTTAATAATCAATTACTTAATGCTGATTAGATAAATTAATTAAATGTGAATTTGGTTAAAAAATAATAGTTTGTATCCTTAAACATAAAAAACGTGACGTTAGGTTATAACGACGGTCAACTAAAATTCCAAGTTCCCTTAACATTTTACTGAGGGTGTGGTTTCAAAAAAAAAAAAAAATCGGTTAACCACTTACACCTCAAAATCAAAAATATATCTGAAATACGTCAATATCATACAACAATGACAGACAAATTTTTCTAATCTAACTGGATTATAATCAATTTATTAATTAATAGTTTTATCCCTTAGTATTTGCAAATACAATTCGGGGGTACGCGCATACAAGTTGAAGATTAAGTTCTTGATTTTTAAAATAAAAATTAAATTGTCAATTTTACTCCGAAATTTCACCATACATATTTTTTCTTGAGTTTACAAAGGTTTAAAAGTGACTTTACAAACTTCAACTGGTATTACATAGTTACAAGATACGTAGTGACTTATCAACTACTTATCTGTGATTTATATAATTGTGCAGATGTACCGATGTAATATGTTATGTTGACATAATCCAATGCAATATGGAAATAATCGATTAGTAAAATTCAAATCGTCAATAACCGTTACAGCTAGCTATAGGAGTACAAGCCACACTGCTACAGGTGCAAACACTCAGCTTAAAAAAAAACACATGCACATTAAGGTAATATATGATAATAAGGATCCGGTTATAATTTGACGAAATTAATTTAACTATACAAAAATAGCCGACAATCATTATCAAAAATATAATTTCAAAAATACACAAATCGTTCAAATCAACAAACTAACATTTTAAAAAATACAGATAGATACAAACATATATAATAACCAGTTATTTCTTGTTACTTACCATTACGGGAAACCCGGGTTTAGTCTAGGTTGAGGCAGAGTATCTGGATGTGAATATTGCAATTAATTAATATCTAATAACCAAAAACTGGGTTAGAAACGGCAGGTACAGTTTCAGTGTTAGGTTACATTCAGTAAGAAGAACCAATTTCAAATAATCACTTTAATTTTTATATTAATTGAAGTCTGAATCACTTCGTTATTAACACATACCTGTCTCGACAACGATGGTTTTCACATTGTGCGAAACCCCTACTCTTTTAGTATTTACAGGAAACAGACAACCAATCACAACACGAATTTCTGTAAGGAAAGGTGGCGTGATCCTCCTGACGTAACTAGCGATCAATGGGGAGTATTTCCAAGGAGTATAAAAATTGCTTCACTCCTATCAATTCATATTTAACATTCACATTTGTATATGTTTGGAAATAATGTCATCGGTAAAGTGGTGTAAAAACATCTATTTGCACAATGTTACCAAGTTATTCGAAGCGAAATTATTTCAAAATATAAATAATAATTTATTGACACTTGCCTTTGCAAATTGTTAACTTTAAACTACATAACTACTCAAAACACACTTATAAATTTTACTCAGTAGCGTTTCTGAAAAAAGTGATATTATTAATAAAAACATATGTTTATTGCTTTTATAATTTTTTTCAATATAATTACAACAAAGTTTCAGATGTTGGTAAAGTTGTTTAATCATGGAGGTGATTGCTCGTTAGTTTGTTTGAAAAGCGGCTGCGTTACAGTTTTGATGGTGTTTATAATACGATTTATTGAAATCGAAGATTTTGGTGTCGATTATTAAATTAGTGTTTTTTGTTAATTGGTGACATTTGCTTTATGTCATATTTTCAATAACCTTAAAAGAAGTAACCTTACCTTAGAACCTCGTATTTTAGAATGGTTGTTCTTACTAGTTTTCCTCCACCTACGGAAGGAATTAAGCATGAACAACAACTTACCACAGTCTACGTCAATAATAGAGAACTTGGGAAGGGAACCCTTTACATAGCAGAGAGGTGAGATTGGCTATTTTTATCAATTTATTTTTGAGGTTATGATCGCCATCACTTGCTAGTCTAGATCTCCGACTTGTCATATATGTATTTTAGCGAGGAAGAATTTTTACTTCTATTTTGAAAATAAAATGTAAGCTGTTACTATGACGGTGTCATGGTCTGAACAGCGACAAAAAAAAGATACTACGAACAGTTTTAATTTTAAGTATAATTCAGTTCATGTTTATTTTGGTATGTTTTAATAATGAAACTAAGCGGTTCAATGTAAATGTGATTACATGATATATCAAACTTATGCTGATCATATATTTTCCATAATAATTTATTAAATCAATGATGTTATTACTACATACATAATGTTGGATTTGTGAAAATTTCAGGTTTTTGTGTTGTGTCCCTTTCAGATTAATTTGTTTTAATATAGCTGATTTTACACAAATGACAATGATTATAGGATTCTAAAAAAGTAACGATATGATTCCCAGGCCTTAGACATTTTCAAAAATTAATTTCAAATGAAACCTCTACCCAAAAGAAATCTGGAGACGAGTCCAAAAATATTTAGTTCCAGTACTGAGATTTGGTGGCTTTTTAACTTAAATTTCTGAATAGTTTTTTGGTATGATAAATATATACTAAAAGGAAAATGTACACTGGACATAAAATAAAGTATATTTCATCCAGATAAATGTGGTTTTTGTTTGAACCTAATATCTTAAAAAGGAAATTGTTAAGGGTGCTTGCATTAACCAGCACATATATATTTTTTTACATATACAGTTATTATTTTACATAAATATAGCTATTATATATTGTTATTATGCATTATTTTTGTTGTATGCACTGCTGTTGAAGTTACTTTATTTCTCGTATCTGCTTGACTACAATAATTACCATAAGTTGTAATTACTGAATATATTACTTTAGATAATTAAAACATTACTGTTAATTAGTTGAAGTTAGCGAACATAGGTTTTATATGGTTAGATTATGTTGATTCGACAGAATACATAACCAATCATAACTTGCACTCACTTTGCTGGTGACATTGTCTAATTAATGTTAAATATACAAATAAGGTACTTGTGCCTGTTTTAGATAAATAAAAAAATACATAAAGGTCAATTCATGTGAAGTGTCCCCAAAAAAATGCTGGTCGCTTGACAAATTCAAAAAAAAAATGAAACAACTATTCCCTACATGTTTCAGGACCTGAAAACTATTTTTTTAAATTTTTTTATTTAAGCACTTTACCTTTGGTGGCCATTTTTATTACAATGCGCACACCTGTTTTTGTGATTGTAAGGGTTTACGGAAAAAATCATAACTAAACAACTATTGATCCTGGAAACAAAAACCAATTTATTCACATTTTCTCAAGGTAAAAGATTGGTCCAATGGTTTATTTATCTCTCTTCTTTCTATGAGAAAATTATCAATAAAGTTTGAACATGAAAAACAGTGAAATTTCACTTTTGGTAATTTTTTCAAGAGGCAGGGATGGCATACACAGTTTGAATTATTTTCTTATGTGTTGCTATATGTTAGTAGGTTTACCATAAATAATATTGATGGTGATATACTTACCCCTAATTTTTTATGAATTTTTGAAAACTAATTTTTTTTTTTAAATTCAAATTTTGGCTACAAATAACTGATGGGCCTGGTGATAAAAATCTCAAATTTGCACAACTTTACAATGTTTTTTTTTTAGATGCAAATAAAAAGTTTCATGTGTATTGTACTAATAAAAAAGTTATAACCTCTCAAAAATCTTGAAAAACCTGTTAAAGCAATCCTTTTAAAAGCAAAAGTACTCAAAGGAGTTTCTTATCTTTTTTGCACATTTTTTATGTTTAGCTCCTATGTTGTTGAAGTTGACGTTTTCAATATTTTTAAAATAATTATTTTTTTAAAATTATTAATAGTAGGTCGTAATTTAATTATAACTTAACCAATACCAGTAAGCAATGCAATTTTGATTTAAAATACTTGTAATTTACCCAAACTGAGATTTCAATGAGTAGCCTACCTATTTTTTCAAGAATTAATTTTTATTTTGTTTATTTTTGTAAATACTATCAAAGAAAAAATAAATTGTAGCAAAATTTTATTTTATTCTTCAGTGAAATAGCCTGTTTTTATAGCAATGAAAGTTTATTATTTAGTGTGGTTAACCAGCAGCTGTGATATCTCCTCTGATAAATTCTCTTGAAATTGTGTGAGAACAACCCATCACTGTAGTTAAAGGATGTCATCTTTCTCAGGACTTTGCAACTCATTACCCACACTTTGTCTTGTTGAGACTTTTGAAATTATGTACGTGGTCCAGCTGGGTGGAAAAAATGAACCTGTACTTCATCATTTTTGAGGCTAATATCTACCACTTCTCCATTCCACCACTGATCGTCATACACACAAGCAATAGAATCTTTTTCCTTAAGTGAAAGTGGTACAATATTTGACACAGGATGGTCTTCATAGTCCTTGGAGTGTGGAGTAAAGTAACATTTTACAATGCCTTCTGACACAGGAATATACTTGTGGTAGCTTCTAATACCAACAATTCTTTCACAGCAGTCAAAATGGTTTTTTAGAATTTCTGAAATCGTAGCTATCTCATCTGATTTAATCAAAAAATACTTGATATTTTTCAGCTTATGATTACAAAATGAATACATTTCATCAACGTTTAGTATCTGACTGTTTAATGGCCTTTACAGATTTGCCTTTGCCACACCTCATTTTGTTATTCCTCCCACACCATCATAGTTGTTTTTCCCATGGGATGATCCAAAGAAATGCCATTCAGTTTCAAGGTTGAAGTCTTTATTGTGACTGCACAAATTATGAAAATTCTTTTATTTTTATACTGACTTGAAGCACCATCAGTAAAGTAGATGAGTTTTTTAATGTTTTGATGTACTTCCTTGATATGGTCTGTTAAAAGTTTTTGAAAGCAATAAAATTTTGCTGTATTGTGCTTCAAGTGATCACTTAAAATACAGACACTTTTGTGCTGTAATATATCATTTTCCTTGAAATAGAACACAAAATGGTGAACTGTGGCTTGGCTGTTGACCCAATGGAAGCTTTGTATCTCATTTTGAACAAGAAATGAAAAGTTTTCTCCAAAGTCTGCCAACATCAAACATTCTTCTTCACATAATTCTGATTTTTTCATCTCAAAAACAGCTTGAGATTTTGACATGAAATGGTGAGTTTTCAGCTTTTCCAATTTTTTCACCAATGATTTTAAAAACTCATCTTTGGTCTGAAGAACAGTAATCATCTCGCCTTATCAGCTTTTACCTACTGTTTGTACATTATTGTATCTGGCAACACACCACATTATACTCTTCAGAAAGTTGACCATGTCAAACACTACCTGCTTACCTGGACATTTGGTGCACACATTCATCATACAGCTGTAGTTATCCTTGTCACAAACAAAGATGTCTACTAAGTCCTTATATATAAATAAATATGTCGGACTGATCTGTATGTAACTGCGAAGCTAAATTATGCAATGAGCATGTTGCAATATGAATTTTCCTGATGACTGGAAACGACTTCAAGCACCTGTTATAACATGAACAATGCAGTTGAATAGTTCAAACAAGTCTACTTCAACTATATAAGTATAAAAATATTAAGTGCCAAGAAGACAAAAATACCTCCTTTGAGCTCTTATTTAGTGAGTCAAAATGGTATTCCTTTCAACAGGTTTTTCATGATTTTTGAGAGGTTTTAACTTTTATGTTAGTACAATACACAAGAAATCTTTTTATTTGCCATAAGCATCTACAAAAACCCTATAAGTTGTGAAAATTTGAGATTTTTATCACCAGCCCCATCAGAGTTATTTGAAGCAAAAAATTGAATTTTTTAAAAAAAATTAGTTTTTAAAAATTCATAAAAAGTTTCGGGTAAGCATATCACCATTAATATTATTTATGGTAAAACTACTAAAAACTACTTTTTTAAATGTAGGTATGATATATACCTATATTTAAAAAATAATTCAAACTGTGTATGCTATCCCTACCTCTTGAAAAAAATTATCAAAAGTGAAAATTCACTGTTTTTCATGTTCAACTTTATTGGTAATTTTCTCATAGAAAGAAGAGAGATAGGTAAATAAACCACTGGACCAATCTTTTACCTTGAGAAAATATGAATAAATTGTATTTTGTTTCCAAGACCAATAATTGTTATGATTTTTTCCGTAAAGCCTTACAATCACAAAAATTGGTGTGTAAACCATAAGAAAAATGGCTGCCACAGGTAAACTGTTTAAATAAAAATAAAAAAAAAATTTTAAGGTCCTGAAACAGGTAGGTAAGTTTCAATTCTTTTTGAATTTGTCAAGCAACATTGACAAATTTACAACCAGGTTATGTAAAGTAATATGCATGCTGATTAATACACAAGTATATTATGAAGTTTTCACAGACCTCAGAAAAATGAAAAATTACTGCTTAAAAAAAAATGAAACATGCTAAAAATAAAATAACTTGTCTTTAATTCTCTGAATTTAGTAAAACTGTGTTAAAGAAAAAAATAGTAAGTTCTGTCAGCAATTATCTTAAGTGATCTGAAACGAAATTATGAATAGTCCTTGTCCCAAAACAAAAAAAAAAAATTCTATAATTTTACCTTGACTGGTTAGTAGCCAGTAAAAATAAAATGGTCTGACACAGAGATGGCGCAATTATGAACAAATGATTGTGATATTTGTCATGTGATCATTTAGATGGTGTGCTGTGAAATTTCCAATGTGTAGGGTTAGTTACTTGTTTGTGGTGATCAAATAAAGCAAACAATGTATGATATTTTTTGAAAATGGATACAATTGAAGTTTGAGCTGTTGAAGTACTTTGTTTTAAAAGGTTTAATCCAGATACAAAGTGTCAGAACCCACTTCAAAGATTCTTTTCCTTCATTTTTGACAGTAAAAGACAGACTGATGAATTTAAATGTTGTGGTACGCCCATTCAAGATGATGTGTTCTCAAAATGCCTAAAAACCATCGTGACCAATAAAATTGTTACATAAATCCATAATTCTGTAGCAAATTGTCACCAAATAAAAATACACAAGCCTACTGATGTTGCAAATATCTCAATAGACCATACCCACTACATTTTACATGATGTTTTGGGTATGAAAAACTTCACTTGATGGCTGCCGTGTTTGTTAACAATCGACAAAAAACACATCACTTCTTGAAGTTGTTTAAATTTATTTAAACAGGATTCTTTTGAGTTTCTTTGACGTTTTACAGCAGTAGATGAGTTATGGATTTACTATTACACACCAGAGACCAAACTGGGGGAGAGAGCAGGTGAAAATGTGCCAAAGAAAACGGTTTCATTTGCAAGAAATGTCATGGTTTTTTGGGATTTTTGTGGTGTGGTGTTAAAAAAAAAGGACCAACATCCAAGAATTATTATACTTCACTAAAGGACTGATTGAAGGATCATTTTCCACATCTCGCCAAAAAGAAAAGTACTCTTTCACCACAATAATGTGCCTGCATTCATGTTTTTAGTTGTTACTGCAAAACTCCATTACTTATACTTCAGAACGTTTCCACATGGGGCGGATTTGGTTCGCAATGATTACTTTATATTGCCAAACCTGAAGAAATAAACATACAGTAAAGTTTGATTCAAAAAATTTATATATTATAAATAGACCCACTGCAACCTGTGTATCCTACACTGCTACTTATAATTTCCAACTGCCATATTCATAGATAAAATTGACAGCTAATATTCAACCATTTTGATAGTCAACGTTCTAAATTGTCATTTCTAACCAATCACAGAAATTCCAGTTGTTTCATCTAACCTCATGAGTGTTTCTCACCAATAAAACCAGGTCATCAGGTCACCAGGTCAACCATTCCTGAATGGTTGACCTGAGAATGGAAGACTACACTTCATACGTATCATCCTTTGAAGTAATACCTTATGGTGGTTCTGAAGGCTAAACAGAAAAAGAAGAGGCTTAAAAAGGAAATGATAAGGAAAGTGCCTTCTTCACTAGTTGAATATCCTCTTGCATATCAGCATGCCAACTCCACTGAAGCTAATAAGCCAAGTGTTACATGGAACACTTCACTCTCCTCACCAAAGGCATTAATTGTAAAATAAACATTATTATTTTCAGATATGGAAATTTTGACTGATGTCTCAAATATTACCACAGGTGCTTTACATATATCAAAACCATAAAAAAAAGTCTGCCAAATAGTGTAAAGAAAAAATTATAGTATCCCTTTTTGTTAAGAAATAATACTTCATATACACTGTCCAATCAGCAGGAATATACCTTATCCAGCAAGGTTTCTTATTAGTATGAAAAAGTAGTGTATGGTTGTATAGGTATGAAAAAACAGCTCTGGTATATGCAGATGCAATTTATATATAATATAGGGGTGTGTGTATGTTTGTGACATGTTAATGTGCTTGCTGCATTTAAGATTTTGAAGTTTTAGTTAAAAGGTTATGGGATATTTGACTTGTGAATTTTAACAGTCTTTGTTGAAACCCAATAAAAAAAATAATAAATCCATGCTGAATACATAAGTATTGAAAAAACACCTACACATGAGCACACTAAGATTTGATCAAATTAAGCTAATATGGTATTTTTAACTTTATTTACAATATCATAAAATTCGTTAAATAATTATGTTTTTTTTTTTTCAGCCGACTGGCGTGGGTGAATGGTGAAACACAGCAAGGGTTTTCTTTAGAGTACCCTCACATTGCTATGCATGCTATTTCTCGTGATCTTCAAGCACATCCATATGAGTGTCTTTATGTAATGTTGGATACTTGTTTAGAAGATGAAGGTAAGATTTATTTTATAATACTTATATTACAATAGATAAAAACAAATCTTAAGTTCAAAAAATAAAATATATTTTTAATTAAAAATTTTTTTGAGTTAACAGTATTTCATTACAGTACGTTTCACTCTAGTTTGGTGTCTTATACCTTATACCATTTCAGTTTTGACATAAACACGCTACTGTTTGGCTACCTACACGTGACCAGAATCGTTAAAAAATGTTTCAAAACAAAACTAATAGCAAAGATATTATATTAAAAGAGTGATTATCTTTTATAAATCATATAAAACATACATGTAAATAAAAATTAAATCATAAGAATTATTTGCATTAAATAAATAAATTTTTGTATCAATTTATTCAGATTTCATTAGCTGTTTTCTCATTATTGTTGCCATTTGGCGACAATGATGTAATTAACGTAATACCCTTTTAAATGTCTTCTTGCTTTCTAAACTTGGCTTTATTTTTTTAAATCATTTTGAAGAATATTAATATTTATTTCTCTGGAATGTTGTGCTGGTTACTACACTTGCTAAATTTGACATACATATTTAATGCACTGGCAGCTGATATTTTGTTATCACTCTCCACTTCTGTTATTGCCTTTATTTTTAACACATTTTGAGCAATAACATTGTCCCTTAATATTACTTGAATTTTGTCAAGTTCAGTTCAGTCAGTAATTTTTTGAAGGATATCTAAGTTTAAAATGGTTGACTGCATATCTTCATATAAATCTTTGACATCTCTGTTTTCTTCCTCCATAACATTTGGCTAGCATTTTTCCCAATCATTCTGCAAGTTTGTGCTTCTTACTTACATCAAAGAAATAACAGAAACAAAACTGCAAATCATTTGTAAATGAAGCTTAGAGTGAGATGCATATATGCTGAAATGCCAAACTATTGTATGTCTGACTATCAGACTTACTTTACAGATATTTTATAGTAAATCAGTAAATTCTGGATTAACTTATTTATAGAGATCAATATGGATTGATTAATATTACTGTGTAGCAATAAGGGTGTAGAAAAGGGAGAGGATTTAGAAAAATCATTAGGAACTGTGAAGCATTCTGATGAATTTAAATATCTTGGGGTAACATTACGTGTGATGGAACAGATATTACAGACATTATGAATAAGATTATAAAGAGGAAGAGAATTGTAAGAAGTTTGCATCTGATTTTGTGGAATAACCATATCTTGGTGAAAAAAAATATTTTTAAAACTTAAGTTGAAAGTAGTGTGGCGTGAGGATCTGAGCTGTCGACTATACATGAAATGATGAAACAGTGACTGACGGCTGCAGAGATGATATATACTGGAGGAGATGTTGCCAAGTTACACTGATGGATAGAATCAGAGAAATTATGAAGTTCACATCATTTTTGACAGACAATGTAGCTGTTAGACAGCTACTTTGATATGATCATATGCGCAGGATTGGTCCAAACAGATTGCCTCTTAAAGTTTGGGAATATCAGCCATCAAATAGAAGAAAAAGAGGAAGGCCACGGAGAATGTGGGGCATGATGTGGTGAAGAGTATGGAGGAGTGTGGTTTGTTGGACAAAGAGATCCAGGATAGGAAGGCTTGGACACCAGGATGCGGGAAATAGCTGTAACGGCTGTAAAAAAACTGCTAAATAATAATAATGTTAAACATTAGGAAATGAACAATAGCTATTTCAGGGACATAGAAACATTTATTTAAGAAGATGCTCCTTAAAGTGTTCTAACACAAAAAAAAGGTGTAACTATTGGATTATATTGTTTTATAAGAATATATAATTTGTATAATTTTTTTTTTTAGGGCAGAATGAATCAGTTAGTGGTGATGAAGGGGATGATCCTGGATCTGGAATCACAGAAATGCATTTTGTTCCAGAAGATAAAGGAATGTTAGATGCTATGTTCCAAGCTATGAATCATTGCCAAGTATTGCATCCTGATCCACAAGATAGCTTTTCAGAAGGTCTGCTTATTATTACTAATATTGATTCTATAAAATTATGTTTTTTCCCAGTTTATGTTAATTATCATATTTAACTGTAGTCATTTGTTTATTATTCTTTTTTTGATACCGATTTATTATAGGTAGATTTATAAGTAAATGTAGGTATACCAGTTGATCTATGTGTCTTTCATTACAAGTTTGTATAACTTCACCAATATTTGTAGTTTCATGATCAGAGTGAAGAAATGTATTTTTTTCACATAATTACTTTTATGAAAAGTGTTAATTAGTTTTCATAGCAAACCTGGTTGCTAAATGTTTTTTAATGCATGGGTACGAAGAGTCACTATAGTGTGTTTATACAGTAAGTTACTAATGATATTGTGAAGTTTTGAAATTTTACAAATTTTGATGTACTTTTATTTGACAATTCTATGTGAAGTAAAACGATATTGTCCATAGTACATTTTGCTACCAAGTTTCATTCATAATTCTATTGTTGACAGTCGTTTGAGTCGGTCAGTTTTTGCGATTATTAAAAAATGGATGTAAAAGAAATATTACTTTTATGGTGTTCAAAAATTACTTTTTGAAAGTCATAACTGTACAGGAAACTAAAGCCAACCTTGATAAATATTATGGTGAGTTGGCTGCATCAGTTAGAACAGTTTACAAGTGTTACATTATTTTTCAGGGCAGTTGTCTAAACACAATTTATGGTTAATGAGGTTAACCATCCTGGTTAATTGATGCCTATTGAAGTTACAGCTTTGAGAATACTGAAACTAACTGTGACGTAGTATAAAAAATGTAAGTGTACGAGATAGCTAGGCAACAGGAAACTCAAATGAATGGTTTTTTAAATAAACATTCATTAATATTTATGTATGCGAAAACTGCCTATAAGATTGGTTCCACATTTGTTCTACTCAAAACGCATAGCGATAGAATCATTGTAATAAGGATAAAATCAAAACCTAAACCGACAACGATTGTTAACGTCTATATGCCTACAAGCGCCCATGATGATGATGAGGTAGAGTGTGTATACGAAGAGATTGATGAAGCAATTAAACACGTAAAAGGAGATGAAAATTTAATAATAGTTGGAGATTGGAATGCAAGCATTGGAAAAGGCAAGGAAGGAAATATAGTGGGTGAATACGGGCTGGGCAAAAGGAATAAAAGAGGGGACCAACTTATAGAGTTTTGCACGAAGTATAATTTAGTAATTGCCAACACCCAATTTAAAAATCATAATAGAAGAATATACACTTGGAAGAAGCCAGGTGATACTGCAAGGTATCAGATAGATTATATCATTGTTAAGCAAAGATTTAGAAATCAACTCGTTGATTGCAAAACTTACCCTGGAGCAGACATTGATAGCAACCATAATTTGGTGATAATGAAATGTAGATTGGGGTTTAAAAGCCTGAAGAAAAGGTGTCAGATGAATCGGTGGAGTTTAGAGAAGCTTGAGGAAGAGGAGGTAAAGAAGATTTTTGAGAAGGACATCGCAAGAGGTCTGAGTAAAAAAGATAAGGTAGAAAATGTAGAAGAAGAATGGGAGAATGTTAAAAAGGAAATTTTTAAATCAGCAGAAGCAAACTTAGGCGGAATAAAGAGAACTGGTAGAAAACCTTGGGTTTCAGACGATATATTGCAGCTGATGGATGAACATAAAAATATAAGAATGGTAGTGATGAAGAAAGTAAGAGGAACTATCGACAATTAAGAAATGCTATAAACAGGAAGTGCAAACTGGCGAAAGAAGAGTGGATTAAAGAAAAGTGTTCAGAAGTGGAAAGAGAAATGAACATTGGTAAAATAGACAGAGCATACAGGAAAGTTAAGTAAAATTTTGGGGTACATAAATTAAAATCTAATAATGTGTTAAACAAACATGGTACTCCAATATATAATACGAAAGGTAAAGTCGATAGATGGGTGGAATATATTGAAGAGTTATACGGAGGAAATGAATTAGAAAATGGTGTTATAGAGGAAGAAGAGGAAGTTGAGGAGGATGAAATGGGGGAAACAATACTGAGATCTGAATTTAAGAGAGCATTAAAAGATTTAAATGGCAGAAAGGCTCCTGCAATAGACGGAATACCTGTAGAATTAGTGCGCAGTGCAGGTGAGGAAGCGATTGATAGGTTATACAAACTGGTGTGTAATATTTATGAATAAGGGGAATTTCCGTCAGACTTCAAAAAAAAATGTTATAGTCATGATACCAAAGAAAGCAGGGGCAGATAAATGTGAAGAATACAGAACAATTAGTTTAACTAGTCATGCATCAAAAATCTTAACTAGAATTCTATACAGAAGAATTGAGAGGAGAGTGGAAGAAGTGTTAGGAGAAGACTAATTTGGTTTCAGGAAAAGTATAGGGACAAGGGAAGCAATTTTAGGCCTCAGATTAATAGTAGAAGGAAGATTAAAGAAAAACAAACCAACATACTTGGTGTTTATAGACCTAGAAAAGGCATTTGATAACGTACACTTGAATAAAATGTTCAGCATTTTAAAAAAATTAGGGTTCAAATACAGAGATAGAAGAACAATTGCTAATATGTACAGGAACCAAACAGCAACAGTAACAATTGAAGAACATAAGAAAGAAGCCGTAATAAGAAAGGGAGTCCGACAAGGATGTTCCCTATCTCCGTTACTTTTTAATCTTTACATGGAACTAGCAGTTAATGATGTTAAAGAACAATTTAGATTCGGAGTAACAGTACAAGGTGAAAAGATAAAGATGCTATAATTTGCTGATGATATAGTAATTCTAGCCGAGAGTAAAAAGGATTTAGAAGAAACAATGAATGGCATAGATGAAGTCCTACGCAAGAACTATCGCATGAAAATAAACAAGAACAAAACAAAAGTAATGAAATGTAGTAGAAATAACAAAGATGGACCACTGAATGTGAAAATAGGAGGAGAAAATATTATGGAGGTAGAAGAATTTTGTTATTTGGGAAGTAGAATTACTAAAGATGGACGAAGCAGGAGCGATATAAAATGCCAAATAGCACAAGCTAAACGAGCCTTCAGTAAGAAATATAATTTGTTTACATCAAAAATTAATTTAAATGTCAGGAAAAGATTTTTGAAAGTGTATGTTTGGTGTGTCGCTTTATATAGAAGTGAAACTTGGACAATCGGAGTATCTGAGAAGAAAAGATTAGAAGCTTTTGAAATGTGGTGCTATAGGACAATGTTAAAAATCAGATGGGTGGATAAAGTGACAAATGAAGAGGTATTGCGGCAAATAGATGAAGAAAGAAGCATTTGGAAAAATATAGTTAAAAGAACAGACAGACTTATAGGCCACATACTAAGGCATCCTGGAATAGTCGCTTTAATATTGGAAGGACAGGTAGAAGGAAAATATTGTGTAGGCAGGCCAGGTTTGGAATATGTAAAACAAATTGTTAGGGATGTAGGATGTAGAGGGTATACTGAAATGAAACGACTAGCACTAGATAGGGAATCTTGGAGCTCTGCATCAAACCAGTCAAATGGCTGAAGACAAAAAAAAAAAATTTGTTCTACATGAGGAAATATTTCTAAGCATGGTTTACGACTGTTTCAGTGTAATCAAGAGTAATCATTATAGTTATATCTTAGGTACGTCACTATCAACATGAGACCAAGGAACAGTCAAAATAATGGGTTGCAGTTTGGTAGCTTTTTCCAAAGAAGCTGAAAACCATTTTTTTTTTCATCTAGAGAAAGTATTATAACCATTGTCTTTTGTGAGGCTTGTGGTATAACCTTCATTGACTTCGGGAAAAGCCACTAACTGAGCAATAAATACACTTTTACTGGAGTATCTGAAGAAATAAACAACTAGCACTTGCGTTGAAAAAGAAGATTTTTACATCAGGCCAATGCACCAGCTCACTTTTCTGTAACTGCATCATTAAAACTGTTCAAATTATATTATGAAATTCTTCCATACCCTTACTAGCCACACAAAATGAAGTAATTGCCAACACATCTCCATATTTTGAAGCCTGTGATAAATGATCAGGAAGGTATAAAAGAAATTGAGCATCTTGGACTAAGTATAAATTGTGTCTCTTTTAGACTTATGAAACATCCCTTGGAATTTAATTTACCTTAAAAGTGAAGATAAGTTCTGTAATATGGTCACTTGTGAATAATTTCAGAGACAGTCCTGATTACTAATTTTTTCACATAGTTGGTTAGACATGGTTTTGAAAAAAATTAATTCTGTTAAAGCTTAAAAGATTGAAGAAGATATACAATAGGAGGTCAAATAAATTTGATTTGTGTTTTGTTTGTAAATTTAATATTTTTCAAATGTCTTGCATTAGGGTCTTAGATGATACATATAATGTATTTATCACGTTACATGATATTAGATTCTGATTTTTTTCTTTGTATGTATAAGCAAATTTACATCTGGTTTGCCCAGTTAATTTAGTATAGTCACTGAAGTTCTGTTTGTATACTTCTGGGCTGTTGTACACTCAAGTCATCTTATCTTGTGAATTTTATTTGTGATTTTGAAAGCAACACAGAAACCTTTTTTGTTAAAAATGTTTAATGGTTTATATGATTTTGTGTCCGAGTTTTTACTGCAAATTTTTGTATATTACATAAATTTCTTTCTTTTTTTTTTGTATATAACTTTTTTTTATATTATAACATATTAGTTTAGTTTTGGTGCAACATTTTAGACTAGTCTTGGTGTAAAACTGTAAAAATATGCTAAGTATTTTATTGTGCTGAATTTTTCAGTATAGTGTCAGCTAAAATTAAGTACGAGGGTTATTTTTTTTCAAGGTCCAATCAGTCATGAAATTAAAACCACAGTGAAAATAAAAAAATTTTTATTCGTAAGAAGTACTTACATAGTTACGCTATATCTCTACATAGTCGCCACTCCGATTTAGACATTTGTCGTAGCATGATACCAACTTTCCAATACCCTTGTCATAGAACGGAGCCGCCTGTGTTTTCAGCCATGTTTCTACGCTGGTCTACAGCTCGATGTCTGTGTCAAAATGTTGTCCTCCTAGCCTTGTGAGCAAAGAGGTGAAAATCGGATGGAGCCAAGTCCGGGCTGCATGGTGGGTGATCAAACACTTCCCAACGTAAACGCTGCAGGAGCTTCTCTGTTACAGCTGCAGTGTGCGGCCGAGCATTGTCATGGAGAAAGACAATGCCTGATGACAACATTCCTCTCTGCTTATTCTGAATTGCCCTTGGTAGAGGTTGAAGAGTCAATCAGTATGAGGCTGCAGTGATGGTCGTGCCACGTTTCATGAATTCCACCAAGAGAAACTCCACTCCCGTCCCAGAACACAGTAGCCATACACTTTCTGTTTTAGAAGGTTCGCTTGAACTTCTTTGGTTTACTGGGAGAATGAGAATGCATCCATTGTTTGGACTATTCTTCAGTTTCGAAATGGACCCATGTCTCGTCCCCTGTGACAATTTTGTTCAAAAAATCTTCTCCTTCATTGTGGTAGCGCTGAAGAAACATTAGGGAGGCGTCCAATCTCATTGTTTTGTGATGGTCGGACAGCATCTTGGAAACCATCTCGCACACAGTTTGCGGTACTGAAATCTCTCGCTCACAATGGTGTAGAGAGCTGACCTTGAAATTTGAAACTAATCACTCAATACAGAAATTGTGAACCGATGATTTTCTCTAATTGCCTCATCCACTTGCTCAACGAGATCATCGGTTGACACTCGCTTCCTTCCTTGACCGCCTGCATCATGAACATCTCTGTACATCCTGCTTTAAAGTTCCTGCACCATTGTCGCACTTTGCTGTCACTCATTGAAGTTTCACCGTACACATTACTTATTCGTCGATGAATTTCAGCTGCATTACACCCCTCAGCCTGAAGAAATCAAATTACCACACGCACTTCACACTTGGCAGGAGATGCTATTGTTGTAGACATGTTTACGTGCTAGCTGCATGTTCAGAACTAAACGAAGTGACGTGCGATGTGATTGAAGGCCATACTAGAGATGCTGCACAACACATATGCGCAGAGGTTCATCCGATTTTTGCGCAGGTTTTTATTTCACGATCGATCGTACCTTGAAAAAAATAACCCTTGTATAATCGGTGCTGTAAGCTATGAAAATTTACAAACTTATGTTATATGAAGTCATTAAATATGTTATGGATAAGTGTTTCAGTTGTATTTTTTTATGTTTGAAGTTGTTTGTGCTGGGAGTTCTAGGAACTTGTGTTAATATTCTGTGGTGATGTTTAAGGTAGGTTTTAGTTTATTGATGACTGTAAAGAATATATGACATAGTCATGTGTTGTCTCTAGGAATTAATACTTAGTATGTTTTCTTATTGTGCTAATTTTTAATGTGTTGTAAAAATATTCCAGCCAGAAGGTTTAGAAATGGGTGAACCTTTTGTCAGCTCTAGTTATGTTTAATATTTATTCGAGATATGCATTTGATATTCGGCAGGATGTGTTTATTTTTTTTTGGCATTTGATGTTATATGTTTTGAATTTAAAATTTTACATTGGGAAACACCCATGTAAAATACAAAATCATTAATGTATTACATTTGTGGATTAATCAATCTAATAATACTGTTTGTTAGTCTTTCTACTACTGCCATTTGTTTTTTTAGAATTTTATTCAGATTACTAAAAGATATATATTTTTTTTCTATAAAAAAAGAAATTACCATCTCTCATACCTTCATTTGGCACGAGATCCTTGATAGAAATCAACTCCTTGCATAACTCAGCGCTTCTTATGTCACTTTGATCCCCATCTGACAGAAGGTCTTCCAGGTCTAAGGATCAAGCTTCTCTCTGTTGGGCAATGTCAACAAGTGGAACTGGTAGAAACTCAACTCTTAAATGCCCTTGGGGGGGTCAATAGGTGCATCATCATCAGCCTCATAACCAAACTGTCTCTTCTTCCTTCTAACCCAGGGATTTTGAATTTTCCTTTGACTTCTAAATCCTCATCCAACTCCTTGACTTTCAGTAAGCGAGTGACAAATCCATTAAAAAGTCTCCAATGGATTTCAAAGTGGCTGTAGCTTGAGGTAAGTTTATGATTTTTGATTGCAAAATCTTACTAGCCACATTGATTTGAAAAAGAACATTGTTCCATGCAATCAATGATACGAAGAAACGAAAATCTTCAAGTGTTTTAGACAAGAAATTTTGCCCCACTTCTAACCTTTTCTTGAAATGATGCATCCTCATAAAGATCCCAAACGGCTTGTTGGATTTGTACAATCTGGTGTCTTACTACTTTACGTGTTTTAATTCATGTCTCTCAGTGAGTTGCATAAGTTCTTTCAACATGTTCCCCAAACACTGAAAACTCTTCAGCTGACTGCAACAGACTTTCTAATAACTTGCCCCAATGTATTGTTGATGAGCTAAATAACACAAACAACCGCTGTATTGTTCCAAAAAGACTGATGTCTTTGCGGTATCACTTATACTAGATTTAAATTGTAACAGATACATGATACAAAAAAGCTCTTACTTTTGTCTAAGATATGTTTTTGTAGGCCAGAGTGTTTGAATTTCATTTTGCCCCATTATCATATCCTTGGCCTCTGAAATTTGAAATGTAGAGATAGAGATCGTATACTTAAAGATTTTTCAGGGCTGTTTCTGCTATTCCTTTTACTGTAATGTCTGCAATTTAAATAAAATCTAGAAAACTTTTGTAAATTTAAACTTTATTGTGTTTTGTCTCATACATGTACCTCAAAGTAACAGACAATTGTTCTTTCCTACTTACATCAGACGTGGAGTCAAGAGAGAATCAAGGCATATTGGCGTCTTTAATTCTGCTTAGTATGTTTTCTATGATCAAAAGTCAGCTAGTTCGTTTGATATTTAACCCAAATATGTCACACACCTTTGTTTTTTGTGTGACAGTACTCTAGAAATATTTTTTTCATCACAGGATCAAATTGGGCAAACACTTCAAATAGCCTGAGATAATTTCCGTTACCATTTTTGTAAAGGGTTTCATGTGTTCTTTGAAAAGCCTTTCTTGTGTTTCTCAGTGCTGAGCAAGGAATTATGTAATAATTCCTTATTTAATTCTTAAACAAGAAGTTGTTTAAGAATATTTTCCACTGTTCTTTTTTTGAGAAATAATTTTTCGGTTTTCATCATGAATTTTATCTACACTAAGCCTTCTTTTCATCTTTACCCACTTTTCATAACATTTAAGGTGACTAGGAGAAGTTTCATGACATGATAGAATAATTCCAATGTGTCTCCAATCACAGTTTCTGGTTTGGTCTGATAAAGGTTTGCTGGAACTTGTAGTACTACATGTAATCATGCACCAAAGACAGTAAACTCTATTGTTTTGTAGAGAATAAACTAACCAATGTCTCTTTAAATTTTTCACAATTTGGAGCCAGTCGATAATAAAATACATTAGAAAATTATCTTTTTGTTTCATCCTTGGGATATCTCTGAAGATATGGCAATCTTGAATGATAATACAATTACAAACTTTTGCACACTGTTTTTTCCTTTTTTGTTCCCTTCGCAAAATGCTCGTGTATGCAGCTGCACACATCACATATACCTCAGGCCAGCCCTGATTTTTTTTTTAGCCTAAGTCTTAATATTTTGTAATAAATAAAAGCTAGTGAAACATGTAATTAAAAAATTATTTAAATAAAAAATGTCTTTTATTATATATATTTATTTAATTTATGTTACAAAAATAATACTTAAATCTAATGAGAAATAATTATTTTGAAGGAAAAGATCTGACTTACAATACTATTCTACTGTGGGTACAAAATATTTAACAGTAAGATAAAAGGGAGCTAAATAAAGGTATGTGAACCAAAAGCAGTTTATAATATATATATTTTTTTTAATATTAAATGAAATATAAACCACCAAAATATAGTAAATAGATTTTGAGTTAACTTATTTTCAAGAATTGATTTTCAGATCCTGTATCTTCAGTTAGTATTCAATTTTAACAATCAATAATAAAATTGAATACTAACTGAAGATACTGGATCTGAAAATCAATTCTTTGAATTAATATTGAAAGTTTTTAGCTTATCCATTTACTGTGTTTTGGTGATTTATATTTCATTTAATATTAAATTTTATTGTCATAGTGATTAATATATATGTTAATGAATTATATACATATTGACCACTGTGCTAATTAAATTCAGAAAATAACAATTAACCGCCAAAACACAGTAACAGAAAAAAACACTGTTTTGATGTTTTTATTTTTTGAATATATACATATGTGTGAGTTAGATAACATAATTTAATAGTTGTAGGAACCTGACAAAAGCAGTCATTCACAAGAATTAACAAGCACAGCCCATGCCAGACTTACTACAAAAAAAATTACGAATTAACTTGTTTCCTGTTGCCTTCATCAGTGAGCCAAATATACTGCTGCATATCAGCATGCTGAGCCCTCTGAAATGCAGCTGAAATTCAGCTTTATAAGTGATATCTTCACTTATAGAACTGGGTGTACAATGAAGATGATTACTTAGAGAAAGAAACTTGGTTTTGTGTCACTTGTACCTGAGACCCTTTGCAGTCATAAGAAAGACAAGAGATTTGGTGAAAAACAATACAATCCTTTTTAAGGGAAAATTTATTTAAATTTTTACCACTCGGTAGTAGATATTTATTTATATTACAGAATTGAAATGTGCATTAAAACATATAACACCAATCAAAAAATGTAAACACAGTTGTTGTAGCAGCTCTTTTCCTAACAACTATTTGTGCCAACATGTTATATCACAAACCATTAAGAAGTTAAGAAAGTTAATATAATTCAATTATCAAGCAATCTGGATCTGATATCTTTTGGTGAGTTGTTTATTTTCACAGTGATAATTTTTCAGATGATGATCAGTTTGAAGATGCAGATTCTGAAGGTGAATATGTTATTGGAAATGGGACTGCTGCTATTAGTGGTAAGTTAGTGTGTGATATTCTTGTACTATTATTTTGAGGAATTATATTTTAATAAATTATAGTTTTTGCTTATTAGCAAATATCTTATTGGCTGTAAATAGTATACAAACTATTTTTTATCTTATTTTCTAGAAACAAATCTCGCAAGGCTTTAATAAAAATTATTAATTGTATAAATCTAATATAGACATTAAAAGCTACTGAATAATTTCCCCCAAAAAGATAGCAGACTTATTTAGCTGAAATAGTTAATTAAAAAAAAAAATACACAATGAAAATTAGTATGGTAATAAATTCGAGTGTATATTTCTTCTGAAACCTAAATAACAGATGATTTCTACTTTCTGGGGAATAAATGGGTGGTGTGTTAAAAAAAAAATGTACAAATAAGTTTTCAAGTGAAATAATTGTTTAAATATTGTATATGTTCATGTGTAAGAAAATTGTATTTTAAGCAGTCAGCCTCAAAAAGAAAGTACAGTTTTTTATTTTTAAATATTAACTTTTTTTACTTCTAACATGTAGCTCAGCTGAAAAGTATATATTTTTAAAGCATTTTATAGAAAGTGGATTTCAAAAATTTTTTTACATAGTTGATCCAAAGACTAATTAGAGATCATATATATATATAATCTTATGTTTATATATATATGTATATATATATAAACAGATGTAGCTGTACTAGGTAAAGAAATAACACTGATAAACAATTTTTGTTTCCTAACATGCTATACATGATTTTAATTTGTTTTTTGATGCTGAAAACGAGAATCTTTCTATCACCTACTATTTTTGAACAATTTTTAAAAATTTTTCAACATATAGTTAGCATTTAAAGCGCCTATATTGTATTTTGTTAGCTCATTTTTTATTGTTTAACTTTGTTAACAGAATTTGTAAGTTATAAATAAACAATACTAGACAAAGAATTAAATATTATAATCATATATTATGACATGTTTAATACTGAAGGTGAGCCTTCATGGACAAGATTAATCATTCCTGTGCAGGTCAAAGCCTGTAACTGAAAACACAGCTGTGTTGTTTGTATTAAGCACTGAATTTAGGTATGAATTAATTTTGTTCAGTCTTATTGGTGTCTTAAGTCTGTTAACAGTGCAGTGTGATAATGCCTCGAAATTGTGTAAATGATGTGGATGCCATTTGTTATGTATGTGGTGAGTTTACCATAAAATCAGATAGAAAAAAACATTATATCTTTAATTAAAAAAGCATACCATATGTACTTTCAGTGTAAAATTGGTGATCAGGATGAGACGTGGGCTTCTCATATAGTATGCACTAATTGTTCTGTATATTTAAGAGGATGGCTGAAAGGTACACGGCTTTGCCATTTGGTGTACCTATGGTGTGGTGTGAACCAAAGGTTCATGTAACCGATTATTACTTTTGTTTAACAAGTGTGTTTGAAATTTCTAAAAAATCTAAACTTACTGTAAAATGTCTATTACAATCAGGCAGTATTGAAAAAGACAACAATGATTTTGATTTTGAATTATCTTCCAATAAGCCACATCTTATACCACAAGCTGAATTAAATGACTTGGTTAGGGATTTAAATATATCAAAAAATAAAGCTGAACTAGTAGGATCAAGACTGCAATGTTGGAATTTACCTCAAAAAAATACAAAAATTTCAGGCTTTTGAAGCCGACAAAAAGAAAGTACTTTATTGATGGAAATAATGTGGTTTATTGCACAAATATTGACGAGCTTATGTTGCACTTAGGACAAGTTCATAAACCTGAGGATTAGCGCCTTTTCATAGATTCGTCCAAGTATAGTTTAGAAGTGGTTCTACTACACGAATAACAAATGTCCTTCGATACCAATCACTTAAGGTATTAATTTGAAAGAGTCATACAATGTGATGAAAGATGTTCTTGAAAAAATAAATTATAAAAAACATACCTGGAACATATGGTGATTTGAAAATTATAGCTATTTTGTTAGGCACGCAGTTAGGCTATACTAAGTACATCTGTTTTCTTTGTGAATGGGACACCTGAGTTAGGGATGTTACCAAAGAGTGGAAAAACAAGACAACTTAACTACAAATGGAAAAAATATTATTCATGAGCCCTTAGTTGAACCCAAAAAAAAGTATTTTTACCTCCTCTCCATATCAATCTAGGACTAATGAAAAATTTTGTAAAAGCAATGAAGAAGGATAGTGCTGGATTTTTGTACATCAGGCAGAAATTTCCGAATTTAAGTGAAGGAATATTTGTTGGTCCTCAAATAAGAGAGTTGGTCAAAGATAATGTATTTAACTCTGTTAAATAATGTAGAAAGTGCAGTTTGGGCTTCATTTAAAGATATTTGCAAATATTTTCTCGGCAAACAAAAATCTGAAAATTACCACGACATTGTTAATCAACTTCTTACTTCATACAGAGCTATGGGATGTAATATGTCTTTGAAAATACATTTCCTCCACTCACATCTGAATTTTTTCCCAGACAACCTCAGAGATTTAAGTGATAATCACGGTGAACATTTCCATCAAGACATTTCGGTGAT
This sequence comes from Lycorma delicatula, assembly GCF_047948215.1. NCBI lineage: Eukaryota > Metazoa > Arthropoda > Insecta > Hemiptera > Fulgoridae > Lycorma > Lycorma delicatula. The sequence goes on from NC_134456.1 coordinate 37,045,715, forward strand.
GGAAAGCCGCTGTAAAGGAAAATGGAATACTAACATGCTAGCCATTTACTGTTGAACATTAATTCGGGATGTGCATATGGCTATTTATAAAAGAAAAGCATCAGTGAAATCATTTTAACATAGCTATGGCCATGCAAAATTATAAATTTTACAGATTTTAACTATATTTTCCCTTAATTTTCTTTGAAGCATAATTTATTTAAAATTAAGGGCGGTAGAAAAATTGTATTTACAGATCTGTAATGTACACAAGAAAGCAATTCAAGAAATGGTATCACACTTAGAGAAACATAAAAATTTTTTTTTTTGTGTCTATCAATGTAATTTGTTACATATCTGTATTGTTAGTTTGTAGTAGTTGTCTAGTATATGCTTAACAATGTAGCATTACAGTTGCTATCGTAAGCTGCACTGATACGTTGATTAATATTTTTAACTAAATATGATTATTGTTTAATGAAAGAAATATTGTTGATGTAATATTGTATTCCTAATTGTAGTACAAAATACTTCAATGATGTAGTTTATATTTATTTTAACTTCTATTAATTTTTCTTGTACAGAAAATAAAATATTTCCTATTTTATTTCCTATATTCAGTTAAATAAAAAACTTTTATGATTTATAAAATTTTGTTTTCTAGGTAGCACTGAAGAGAGACAGAATGGTATTAGGACAATTGATGAAGCAATGGAGGTTGAAGATGGACAGTTTGAAGATGCAGATGATGATAGTTTGACAGATAATTAATTATTCTTCATTCCATTATATCGTAGCATCATCCATTATGTATAGGGCACAATGACTGAAGTTATTACATTTTCTCTGTTTGTTGTATATTTTTATGTCCTTATCCAGGATGTGTGTTGAATTGTTTTAACAAGTTGTTTTTTTTTTCATTTTTAACACATAATTGTGTTGATTTTTTTATTTAATTTTGTATGATCTCTTTTTTAACAGATTTCTTTTATATTTTAATTTTGTAAATTTTATTATTTTATGAAAATAAAAAATTTTCTTTATATATCATTTTTTTAACTGTTTTTCTTTGATATGCTGTAGGCTTAATGTAAAATAGAATTGTTAGGATTTGGTTTGAATTTAGGGTGGAACAAATTTATTAAAATAAACAAATAACACTTTTAAAATTTTATTGGTTCATATCTAATTTTTTTGTGAAAAATTTTGTAATTTTATTTAAACACTATTACAAATAGAGTAATTTGTAGTTAAATATTTTCACTGACATGTTTTAATTAAGCAACCTTTTCTTTACTTTTAATAGTAATGGGAGAACTTATTAAAATTCTAAGAATTTGTTTGCCCATACGTATACTGCATTTTTTTATTTCTCCCAAGGCATATTTACAGAACAGTTGTTGGTGTTGCTAAGTATAATAATAAAACTTGATATTTTTTCATTGCACACTTCAGTTTCTTTTTCTTGTGGCTATTCTGTTATCCTTCATAATTGAAGTAATCTTTTCTTTTACAAATCTTTATTACAGTATCTATATTACATTAACACATTCAGTGCTGAGCATTGCAGGCATGTGTTGTCTATGTATACATGCAACCTGCTAACCATGCAAATGTGGATGGTTAGCAGGTTGCAGCTTTTCTAACAATGCTGGTGGGGGTCAGCATGTTACTGTTGACTCTGTATTATATGTTAGCACATCAGGGATGTTTATATTTTGTTACTGTACAGTTCATTCATTGTTTCACTGAAACAGCTTTTTTTGGTGAAATTTTAAATTTGCTTAAACTTTCACCACTATTGAAAGAGAATAATTTATTTGTAATTTACTTAGTACTGATTAGACAATTATGTTTTACTATTTTATAATTACTCATATATATTGATACTATTATTTTCATTTTAAATTAATACTTTTTGACAATTATTTATATCGTTTATAATAAAATGTTTGTGACATAAATATTTTTATTCTTTTAAATAAAAACATTAAAATGTTTAATGTATTATTTCATTATGTGTTTAAAATATAAATAATATAGTTATTTTATTTGATTGACAGATCTATTCTAAAATGCTCAGAGGAATTTACATAAAAACTAATTTTCAGATTGTAAACAAGTAAATGATAGATGGAATCAGTTGAAGAAAACTGTAAAATAATCTAACTGATACCAAAGAATAAAAAATTCTAAATCAATTATTGAAATACTGAATAAATTGAGGATTTATTGCAAGTAAATTTAACACAGACTTTTTTGTTAGTAAAATCCTCAAACTTAAAGTCTTCCTTTTTCATAAAATGTAGAAATAAATTATTTTTATCTAATTAAAAGTATAGAAAATTGGTTAATATAAATTACCAGCACAAACAAGTAAGAAGTTTACAAATAGACTCAGCCATGCCTGATTGATCAGCACGGATAGTATAAATCCACTGCTTTTTCATCTCCCACACGCACCATGTGCTGGCGTGTAGTAGTGTTTTTCAAACATTTTATATTGCATGACATATATGTTGATAACTAGTATACTTGGGTTAAAAACTAAAAAATAATCTTCAACACTGAGTGTTAATATACCAATGAAAAGCCAGCACTGAATGTGTTAACATCTTTTTCTGTAATATGATTTTTTAATTGTCCTCCAAAGTAATTAAATAAAGTAATATTATTACCTGACAATTTAAGGGGGAGCTATTTAGGTGAACCCGATAAGATACCTTAGAAAAACAGTCTTAACACATTGTGAATCAGGTTTAAATGACCTTCATTTACCCTAGTTCCTGGGCATTTAAACCATGATCTTTAAATTTATGCATACATTTAGAAAAAAAATCATAGCTTCACTCACCATTGTCCAAATTCCACGAAAGTTGCTGAAAATCATGAGGGGAGGTTCTAGTATTTCTTCAAGGTATGGTAATTCTGAAAGTTGCTTCCTTTATGAAGTGGTACCTGGCAAAACTTGCAAATGTACCTTGTTTCTTTTCTAAGTTTTTTCCAGTATACACTGTACGTGCTCTTGTAGGATATTTTTTCTCTCCAGAACTAACAGTAACATCAAGAGCATGTTTCTTCATGTTACCACTCAGTCTATATGGGGGCTGTCACTAAATGGGAGGCATGTTTGTTGGTTGAGAAGAACCTGGATGAACACTGTCAGTGTCTGAATCAGAGTCAGAATCTTGTGAGGTTTCCTTTACTATTGGTGTCCAATTTTTTTCCACAGTCAAAAGAATGTTCTTATTTGTAATTTTTTTTTGGGGGGGTTCAAACAATTGTATATTCTGAATAAATTGAAAAGACCATAATTTATTAGGAAGAGAGCCACCTTCTTGTACCATTTTCTTGTCCTTCTCATAATTGAGTAATATGACAAGTACTGATCTATACTATCTACATCTTTCATGTGGTTGTTTTATTCTAAAATGCATACAGGCTTGGATATTTTGTCTCCTGTTTTTCTGTCCCTTTTACCAGTTGTTTGCTGTTGACTTCCTTGGATTGTTAAAATCATTCTGATCTCCATTTTATCTTACCACCCAACAAGTAGCACATCACTCTTACAAACAAATGTGGATTCCCCTTTTTTCAAGTTTTTAAATTTAGCTTTAAAAGTGCACAGTAAATCTCTATTAGCCCTTATTGTCCCACAAACTCTGGTTGTATTTTCTAATAACCTTTCAGCAATTGGAACACTTGTAATAGTTATCTGTTATACGTGATGCCATAAACCAAGATTACAATCGAGGGCAGAAAGAATAGTTTCTTCCAATCTGTCTGTGTTACTCTCTGCTTGTTAATTGTCACCAAAATATCAAAACTGCCAAATTTGTTCGAATCTACCTCTGCACATAATTTTAGAAAAAATTTGTATTTCAATATAAGATTCAGAGGTCCAGTATTCTCCAATGTAGTCTTTTTGTACTTGTCCCATTACCAAAAGAAGGCCCAGGAATGCTTTCATTTACAGTCACATTTTTCCATTTGAGTGTTTAGGTGACTATCTATGTACAACAATCATTGGTTGGTGGTACCTGTTTGTTTCATTACACATCATAACAAAAAGATCTAACCCAAAAAATTAGTTCTGTAATATCATTTATGTTTTCATTATTAGTAGGTAGAACCCTAACACCTGGAACACTCTCAAAAGGGTGTTCTTGAAAAATTCTGTAGCACATTGGTTTTGCTTGAAAACGCTTGTGGAATAAATGACAAGTTTATTTATCTAATGCAGTGTAAACATTTCCTTAGGTTCATGTTAGTGATGATATATACAGCAATCGCCAACCTACCAAAATAAATGATAAAAATAATGATTCTTCTGTTCGAACTGATATATTTGTTGAGGAAACAGCATCAGAAATAAAATACTGATATCTCTGTAGTGTCCGTTACATTTCTTGATTTGGCACCACCCATGCTTACCTTTTTCTTACATGAAGTAAATTCTGAAAGGAAAGCAATACAAAGGATACCAATGATCATCACTGGTGTGATAAAGGGCTTAACTGGTATTCAGAAATATTGGCAAAAATCTGTAGCTGTCAGAATAAAACAGTGTAAAGCTAAAATTTAGTATACAGTTATCAAATTCATGCACTCTGGAAACTTTTTAATTTACAAGGACTGTCTCGAAAGTAATGCAGTATGCATATAAGTGCAAAAACAGTCTCAACTTAGGTCAATTGGCAGAGTATAGCCTGAAGTGTCAAAAACCATATAAGTTGATTGGGGTTTATTAAGTATGTAATTATGTCAGTGCAATCTGAACATGAGACAAAAATTAACTCAAGGTCGTATAACAAAATTCAAGCAATGCATATACATCAAAACTTCAAGAGGTAATACTGTACCAGTAATTACTACAGGAAGTGTGTAGTGATGATGCTGATTACAGAACCTTACAGTGTTGATATAAAAAGTGTAGGGAGGGCAGAAGGAGTACAGCAGATGACCCACACACTGGCTGATAGTCTACTGCTATAGACAGCATAACCATCACTATTGTTTTCATAGTGACCAACAAAGATAATAGCATGACAATAAGAAAAATAAAAAAAATGAAACTGGAATACCAAAAAAAGGTCAATGGGTACCAGGCCAACTAAATGAGCAGCAAAAGCAATCTGAATGAAAAGTGCATGAGAACTGCTTACATGTTATAAAAGGGAAGGCAAACAGTTCTTGAATCAAATAATTGCTATTGATGAAACATAGATATGTGATTTTGAACCTGAACTGAAGTCACAAAGCAGTATTTGGAAAAGTCAGCACTCTCCAAGACCACAGAAATGTTGGCACATGCAGTCAAAAGTAAAGTAAATGAACATTTTCGTTTATGATAAAAATTATTGCTACAGACAGTGCCAAATTATGTTATTATGACACTGAGGATTTTGTGATTGAAAGTTGAAAAACTGCATCCAGAAAAAATTGACAGCAATGTATCAATTTTGCATGGGCACTCATACATTATGAATTCTGTCATTGATTATGTTAGGGAAACGCATTGCCATCCACCATTCATTCCTGAGATTTGAGTCTGCTGCACTTCGATCTTTTTCTAAAGCTGAAAGACCACTATGAGGAATTCATTTAAGCAGTCTCAAAGAGTTATCAGCTGCTGTGACTCAGGAAATTTAGTACCTCAACAAATATCATCTTCTAGCAGGAATCTGATAGCTGCCAGATCATTGACAAGCTTGCATTACACATTGGGGTGATTACAACAAAGGATTGTAAACTTGATTTGGTATACAAATAAATTTTCTTTGAATTCTACAGACTGTGCGTTACTTTTGGGACAACCCTCATACATTATGAAGTTCTATAGCAAAACAGTCCGTTGATGGACAAGATTGATCTATTACTGATCAGTATTTTCAGATTTTCCTCATAAAAATTAATTATTCAGCATTTACACTATGGTTTTTGGAATGACTGGTAATTTAGAAGTTACAGGTGATTTTTTCATAATTGTGCTATTTTTCGTCACCAATTTCTGAACCATAAGCACAGTCTTGCAGTGACATAATTATTAAACCGTTATTATCATTTCTTGTATTAACACAAAATTAGTGAAAATCGGTCATGTTCACTAAAGATTAATTGATTCTAATTTTAATATTATGATATTCATGAAACTGAACCACATTAAAATTAGCTAAAAAACACTCAGACCTATAGTAGTGTGTAAATTAATTTGAACAAAGGGAATATTTTTTGATTATTTCTATGTTGTAGCTACACTGTTTAACCATGTCTGATCTTTAAGTTTTCTGTATAATGTGAGGTTATTGTCTTTTGTTATTTAACAGTTTTCATGTTATTAATAGTGTTTTGTGAAAGTTTATTTAATTTTTATACAAAATTATATTTTCGTATTTTTTGTTTTGTATGCCTTGGAATAAATAATAATAGACATAACCGTATCCCTCCAAGCTGCGCGACCACGGATTGTGTTTAGAGGTATTGCATTTACAATTTATTCCCCCTCATCTACAATCAGCTATTGTAAATATGCAAGGTATACTCAACAACACATTTAGTTGAGACTGTGAAGTAGCATACACCATGACTCTTATGGAATTTTATTACCACTATTTACAATAAAAAAATTCTATTCACTTATTGGCAGTTCATCATGCTGCCACCTAAGTTATCAATACAGTTTAATAACAATCATTATTAGCCTATTAATCATATAAGCCTATATAATAGCTACACTATAACGAAGTATAAAAATATTGATTGAAGAGGTTTAAATATAAAAAAAGATTTTTGTATGAATCGGAACCTTATAATTAGTTATTAATCACAATTAATTGTCAAAATCTATCATCTGATTTGTCAATACTATGTATTAAAAATATTGAATTAATACGTATTAATAATAAAAATAAAGACACATGGAAATGTTAAACAATATGCGATATCAAATGCAAACATTTCATTTCCTTTTCCTATGACTGACAGTGAATTGAAATTTTGTTTTTAAAAGTATAATACTTCAAGTCATCTCCATTTAAACAACTAAACATGTTCTTTAGTTTAAATAAACATTACAAGATATGCTCACAAAGTCCATGCATTGTACACAAATGACATCACAACAAAGAATAAATATATGGTTGACTTGAATTAGGTACCCGAAGAAGAATTACTACACACATAGATTATCAAAATCCCACTGTGTGACCAAACATCACTGTGCATGATATACAAACAAATGACATTACAAAAAATATTCACAAATAGATATGCATGAGCATACCTTATAATGTTTACTTGCCTTGGCTATATGAGTCTGTTATAAATTCATCACATATGCGTAAAAGTAGTGTGGTCTCGAAATTTGGTTTTTTATATCGTACTGCAAAGGTCTGGTGGAAAATACAGTACATATTTTTGTTATTTATTTTAAAGTTATAATTATAACACATTAAAATGTATTGTAATAATAATTATATTGAAAATTTGCCCTTAAAACATCCAGTTAAAAATGTCAACGAAGAAGCAAAAGTAAAAGAATTTAGTATGGGAAAAAATGGGATTCATAGAAATTAGATTATTTGAAATGCCATTTAACTTCAAAATCACATACAGAAGCAGTAAATAAATTGAAACCTTTGAAGAAAAAGTGGAATTTTAAAAATTGTAATGGAAATTCTGAAGAACGTCAATTTAAAAATGAAAAACAAGAATGTATAAAATCAGATTATGATTTGGTGGAAGATTCTAATTGGAAATGTGATATTGGTAATAAAAATGTGTCATTTAATTCTGTTCTTGACATACATCAACACATGGAAAAACTTATGAAACTACCCCAAAATTTGAGAAGCAAAAATTATACATTTGAATTTGTTAAATGCATAAACTCTACACTTATAAAAAACCTATTTGTGAAGTGTGGAAATCTAGTTTTCATAGTCTTATTTTAGATGAAAGCACTGATATTTTTATACAAAAAGTGCTAAATTTGTATTTTAATTATCATGTTGATATTGAAATTGTACAGAAAACTGTACTTGGAGGTATAGTGAAACTGAAAAATTGCGATAGTATGTCGATTGTAGAAAAAAATTAAACAATTTTATAACAGAAATAATTTGGATATTAAAAAAATTGCAATTTTTATGAATGATGGAGTGAGCATTATGCTAAGAAAGAAAAATGGGGTAGCAGCAATTCTCAAAAGAGAAAAAACATTTAACTGAACTACACTTTGTAACTCATAGGGAAGATTTAGGATTAGATGATACATGGAAAAATGTATATACTCGTATTATGCAAGATATAGAAAATTTGATTAGAACTGGATATGCAATGTTTCACCTATTTAGCGTAAAAAAAATTGAAGAATTAGCTGAAAGAAGTGTCAGAGAGTAATGTTATATCATTTAAAACATTAAATAAGGTTAGATGGTTATCCAGATATTTTGCAGTTGGTGCTTTAGTAAAAAATTACAACACACTAACAGAGTATTGGTATTGTAAAAGTCATTGCAGAATGCAATGACCACATTTGTAATTGTTGTGAAAAAAGTCTAATTCACAATATTGGATAGCAATATTAACTCTAGAAGATGTATTACACGAGCTTACATCCTTCTGCAAATATGTACAAAATAAGTGATTTAACAATTGTTGATGCTCATCGGCATATAAAATGAACTAAAAATTCTCAATAATTGGGACACAAAATCTTTTGGGGTGACATTGTAAGAGAAATATTATGGGAATGTCAAAATGAAACTGATACATCAGCTATAATTCAATATATTGAACATGCACTTAGAGAGCAGATTTCCAGTTGAAGAATTAAAAGATTTGCAAGCATTTGACAATGAAATTATTATAAATTTAGGAAACAATTTTAATTTCAGAAAGCAAAATATAATACCGCTTTCCAAAAAATATTTAAAATTTATGGCAAATAAAAACATTGATATAGATAAAAAATGGAATAAGTATTCAGAATTGAAATTTACTATTGCAGAGAAAACTAAACTAGGATGATTATTCAAGACTTTTAGCAATACATTAATCTTTGTCCAAACTAACCCTGAATTTTCTAGTCTTTCCTTTCTATATTGGATTATAGGAACAAGCATCCAGTGCAGACTGCGTAGGTGGATTTTCAGTTATGAATTCCATAAAGACAAAACACTAAAACATTCAAAATTGAACACCTGGATGATCTTATGAGAATTAAATTACATTTAGCCAATGGTCAAGAAGTTAATACAAATGAAGTTTACAAAGAATGGATTTTTATGAAAGACAGAAGATAAAAAAGTTAAGTAAAATGTTAATCTAAAATAAAACCAAGTTACCTAATTGTTTTCATATAAACATGTTTACATATATGAATGTATTGTATAATTAATACATATGTATATAATAACAAAAAAATTTGCACAAATTGATTTTTGGTGCATGCAGCTCTGAAAAAAATTAAAGGAAACTTTGGACACAATTGCAAGAAAGCATTTGAAAATTGTTTCTCTTTCTGAGTATAACAGTATGACATGACAACATATAGCTTCTAAGTGGTGGTGGTGATGGTGGTGTTGCACAGGGGACAGTTAATACTATTTTAAAATAAAGAGACTGGTTCCTTTTTACCTCAAAGGAAATGCAAATGCGACCGTAAAAGAAAAACTATTCAAACACAGGATAGGTTATTAGTGAGAAAAAGTAAACTTGATCCAAAATTATCTGCTTTAGACTTAAATCAAGAATTAGCAGCCAGCAGAACAGATTTACATATGATAACAGTTAGATGCTGACCTCTTGCAGCTGGATGGAGAGCTTGTTGGGCAGCTAAAAAGCAATAATGTTCAAAAAAGGTTCTTGTGGGCTAAAGCACATACTAACTGGATGAAAAAATAGAAAAATGTTTACGTTTTCTGACGAGTCATATTTTTATATTTAGGGGCAAAGGATTCCATATGTTAGAAAAGCATCAGATGGATACATCAGTGGCTCATATCCAACAAGTTAAATATCAACAGAAAGGTTTTTTGTGGTTGTTTCACATTTAAAGTCCCTTGTTCATTACTTCCAGTAGATGGTGTATATTAAGATTCTGAAGGAAAGGATTGTGACACAACTTCAAAACAAATTCCAGAATATTCCAACAAGATTTGACGCCTTGTTGGTTTGTGAAAAAAGTGAAAACATTTTTTTTTAAATTAGACATTGAAGTCCTCTTGTGGTCAGGCAACTCCCCAGATTTAAACCCAATTGAAAATCTTTGTGCAGTAGTCAAAAAACAACTCTCTCCAAAATGAAATGTACTGCAAAAATCAACCTCATTAAAGCAATAATATCGGTATGGTTTCATGATGAAGAAGTCAAAAATATGTGTGGTACAGTTGTTGAATCAATGACAAAGCATGTACATGAAGTGATTAAAAAAAGGAGGACATATTAATTAAAAAAAGAAAATAAATAAGTTATTTGATTTTCACAAAATTATTTAAAAAACTACAACAGCTGTTTTGGCCCGCAGTACCTTCAGCAAGTGTTATAAACAGAATACTGAAGCTAAATGTAGATACAATGTAAATGGTAAATACAAAAACCAAGAGATAAAATTCACAAAGATAAAGAGCAACAATAGGGAGTGTACAAATATATCAGTAGTACATAAATTTAATAGTAAAACCTATGGTCAATTCAGAAAAAGGGGCAGTATTTACAAAAAGATAAGAAATCCATCTTACATCTGTAAGTTCAGCAGTGGTGAATTGTTAAAGTCTAATTGATAATTTTAAATAAATTAGAATTTTTAAGTTTATTAATTTCCAATGACTTAAAAATATTCAGTTTCAAACCTATGCTCTCAATGTGAAGTACTTTGAAATTGTCATTAAAAACATGATTCTCGTCAATTAAATGACAAGCATAATTAATTAGAAACCTTATTATTATTATAAAAACAAGATTTGTGGTCTCATGCATTTTTCAAAATATTTACCAGTCTGTATAATATAAACTTTTATCACAAGAACTACATTTAAGTTTGTTAACTCCTGATTTTTTAAGTTTCAGTTTTATTTTTATTATTCGTAATAAATTAAAAAGCAAAGTACTGTATACCAAAGCAGCTGTGATGGTTATTTAAATAATTTTCTGAAAATCAAATAACATATTTGTTTAGTTTCTTTTGTCAGTATGGATTTTCATCAAGTAATAACTTTTTCTGTATATATATTAATTACTAGATATTCACAAATTGTACGGGTATGATTGTTTTTTCTAAATAAAGTTACTTTTTATTAAATATCATCTGTGTTTGGATTATTTTGAACGCTACTGTTTGTGGCTCCTATTCATTGAATGTAAGAATTAAACTGTTTGTATAAAAGAATTATTAAAATAAATACTAAGAACTCCACCAATGATTTTTACTGCCGTTAAATTAACATTTTTCAGACAAAATCTTTTTTTCTATTTGAAGCTGATTACAAAATCTGAACGTGTTAAGTAATTTTCTTTTTGTTTAGACACTTGACAGTAGGATAATTTCATGTACCTATAAAGTGTCAGATCTATGTTAGCAGTTATGCTATATTTTTATGGTATCTTATATCTCTGGGCTCCCATACTGCTTCATAATTTTCAAATCATATAACTGAAAATCTATAATTTTAAAAAACTTGTCAGCAGCCATTACATCTGTTTTTTTTTTTTTTTTGTTGTATCCTTGGAAGAGAATTATTTGTCAATTAAGTCAATTTTGATTGTGATATTGAGAATAAATTTTTCTGATGTTAAGTAATGTATATGATATGGATGAAAGTAAGTAAAACTGGAGAAATAAATGAAATTGAATGTATGCAATTGTAACCTTATATAACCAACAGTGCTAGAAGTTTTTTTATAATTCTCTTTTTCCTAAATACTGTTAAATATAATTAGAAAATAAACTTATTCATAATTTTTAAAAGTAATTATTTTATCAAGGAAAAGATGTAATATCTTTTTAATTATAATTTTCAATTAGGAGACCCAATGGTAGTTTTTTCAGGGCGACTTGATATAAATATCATATATGTATCTAGTGTTAATTATAAAATATGGTGCATTAATTATATTTTGTATTATAACTGGAGAAAAAAAACAATCTGGCTCATCAGTTGGTGTAGTGCTTAACGTACTGATTTCTAGATCAGCTGGCTTCAGATTTAATGCTCATTTTGTTACCTATCATATCATTTATCTTAATACTCATTAAAGAAAAAGAATGGAAACATGTCCAAGATCACAATAATTAAAAAATATCTCAGTTAACCTTTCTTTCATGGTTGATCTCTTGTCTTTCATTCAGAAGATCCTAATCAGGCTTGGAATGTTTCAAGATTCATCTCATAAGCAGGTATAATTGAGAGTTAGCCTATAGTTCCTAGAGATAAAATAAATAATTGAATGTATTATGATGGTAATTAGTAAAATTAATAACAATAAAGAAATACAATATTGTTAAAGCTTTGGTACAGGTAAAAAACTATAATTCATTGTTTTAATGCTTCTCACAACTTATTTATGTGCTTGTGTGAAAAGCAGTATTAAATAGTGTATAATATATTTTTTTTAATTACTAAATAAAATGACAGTATTAAAGTCACTGAAGTAATATAAGAAAAAATCTTTATTTACCATCTAAAATGTATTTATACTGAAATTTTAGGTTCAATTCTTTTCTTAAAATGAGATTTTTTACAACAGGCTGGCCAAACAAAAATTCTGAAAAATTTTTCATAATGGGATTTGCTACGTGTATTTATTTTATTTACTTTGATACATTAATGAATAAATAGAAAACATTTTTGTCTAAAACAAGAACTTAATTTGAAAATATGCATGTTAGTAATGCTCTAAAAAGTAATTTATACAGTCTTTAGGAAACCGAAGTCTAAAAACTTGTACTGTTACATGGGAGTTAGTATTATATATAAAATGATGTGTGTATTTATATACTGTATACATGTAATAAATTTTAAGAGCTACAAAATGACAAACATAAAAACAAAACTAAAATTAAATAAATGATAATTATCATGTTAAAATCAATCTTCATATATGTAATAAATTATTATAATATTTAATTATAGATAAAAAAAAACTAAAAAACATTTATGGTGTAACTGCAAGTTTAAAACAAGGAAAAGATAAGACCCACAAAAAAATTGAAAAAAGCAAACAAAAAACATAAATTATGAATCTATCAAATAATTTAATTTATTTATTTTAATGATTATTTCATTGATAGACTTTTTTTTACATTTATATTATATTTAATTAATATAATTAAATAATGGTCTACTTCCATTAATATACAATGTCTTCGGTAAAAGTGATGTTCTGAATTTTGGATGTTACAATTACCAGTTCTTGTACTGCAACAGATAGGTAAAAGATCTGTATTTTTATATATAAATACTAGACATTTTTCATTAAATAATCATAAAAGGTAAAAAAAATTTAGCTTGATTATTAATGATAATTTAAATTAAAATATGTTATACACCCAATTATTTTTAACTGATATCACCACTATTAAACGCCAAAAACAAGCAGTGAAATTGCAACCAAGGTGTTTAAAAATTCAGTTCTATAATTCGGTTCTATACGAACCGGTTCATTAAATGTGGATCTGACTGTTAGCATTTTTACTCTTTCGCAGATACTAATTCTTTGAGTTTTTGACATTGCAGAAAAATCAACTTATAAGGGATGCTATTTACTGTTTTACCCAGGCTCTGTAAATTCTTTGATCTTATTTGAAAAGATCGTTTTAAATTTTGATTTATACCATATCATCTCTAAAAACGTTTACAAAACCAGAATCATACCTTTAGTCTTTTAGTTTCATTGTTTATTTTATCTAAATAGTTATAAAATATTCTGCTGCAACAGAAGGGCACATTGACAAGAACAGTAGAATTCCAGGTTAAAACCAACAGAAACAGTGAAAATAAGATATTAAGCTTTAAAAAAAATACTTGACAAAATTTATACAATGCTTTTTTACAGAATAAAAAATATACTGCTTCACTCACACTAAGTTATAATTTACAATATGATTATTGTTAAAAAGTACATAAAAATAAGTAATGCTGGTATCAAGTCAAAAATGGCTCTCCAAAAAAGAAAAAGTTTTACTTCACTTCAACTTTTCCATTACTTTAAGTAATTGAGTTTTTTCATCATCATTTATTTTTATTATATTTTCTAATGAATCTAATTTTAGTTGTAATTTTTCAAGAAAATCTTCAATATTATTAAATTCCATCTTTAAAGCTGCCTCCATGAATTTGGCCTGAAAGTATACACAATTAAAAATAAAAAAATAAGCTAATTAAAAAGAAAACAATAATATTAAAATTTAAATCTTATAACACAATTTTGAAATATCAATTAACAGGAGGTTTTAGAGTGATACAGTTGAAATTTTATTAATCTGCCACAATTTTAAATAAAATTTCACTTGAAATTCATGCAAATGTCCAAAGAGATCTAAAGGTTTATTCACTCATTAATCTTTTGAAAATAATTTGCCTCAAGAGAAGATTTCATGAAGAAAAAAGTAAGTATGAACTACTCATAAAATGGCCTTACATAGCTACATGCTGTTACCAAAATTTGAATTTGACATGTGAACTAGTTTTATTGTAGTGTCTCATGCTGCTGCTACACTTTTTTTTTACTCATTTGGCTGAGTAATGTCATGTTATCTGTGTTTTTATTTTTTATATTGTGTCATTCTGCGTCTACAGTAAAGTTAAAATGAATGACGTGATAAATCAACAAATTTGCATCAAATTCAACAAGATGACCAAGTAAACTTACTAAATGCACAGGCAAGTGCTTAATAGCATATATTAGACAGGGTTTCCACTGAATTGTAAGATTAGTTTTTTGTGACTTTTACTGACCAATTTAGTAAAAAATTCTGGACTCTCATAATGTTATGCTATTGCCGTTTACTCTACAAAATATATAGATAATTCATATTTTTACAACCTCCACCATCCCAATTCACTCCTTTTTTTATTATTTATTATTACATTCAATTTTAAAGTTTATTTTTTACTGATTTTTTTTACAATATACATACAAAATATGGCTACTTATTGTAATAAATTGTTTCAGTAAATATCATTGTAAAATACAAAAAAAAAACAACAATATTTAATAAGTTTCTTACATAAAAATGAACATCATGGTAACCAAAAGTACAAAGATAAGAAATAAAAACTAACTACAGCAATTTTTATCTTAACAAAAATAATATTTAATAACTTGGTTTGCATACAAATACTAAGAAAAAGATTTCAATGTAACAAAAAATATTTATATTATCACAACTTAAAGGAAAGCTAAAATCACTATGACTAAAAGTAATACAGATAAGACAACTTGAACAGAACACTTTATTTTGTACAGAAAACAAACATTAACATTTACTTGAAAAATACTTCTCCATTATTATTCTAGCATATTTACAGAATACTATCAAAGTATGGTGCAAGGCCATGATTAATGACATAAGAGCATTTAGTAGCTCCAAGCTGAATTTTTGATGCTACACAAATATCAGGAAACATAATTTTAAAAGCTGCACCAATATCTTCACATATGTTTAAAGATAACTTATTTAGTACAACGCAAAACCCACATAATGTTTGCCTTAGAAACATTGTCTTTATAACAAAAATAAGTAATTGAGTTGTCATTTTGCGTAAATGAAGTCGAGGATTCAAATTTATCCTTTGCTGCTGAAATGCTATTATTCTCATCAGAAGATCCAGACAAAGAACACACAGATGTTCTCACAACTGTTGATCAAAGTTTTAGTCTGTTGAATTGAAGTACCACTGGGAGATAAAAAGGTTTTCAGTGAAGGCTGAAAATGTCTTATCATAATTATTTCATTACGCTGCTTTCCTTTATTGTGCGAAGTCATTGCCTTTCGGCCCATACTGCTCAGTCCAAAATGTTTTTTATACATATCACAAAAAGCACAATAATACATCTCTTAACTCTTCTCAACCAACTGAATTCTGGGTGTAAGTTTATATCTAACCACTGGTTATTAAACAGAGTCATTTTAGATGACATTTAAAAGCAATTAGTTGCCTCAAATATAAAAAAAATTCATGATGGTTGAGAGAAATTCCAAGAAAACAATTAACAGCCTTTAAATTTTTCAGTGATAACATTTTGTTAAATTTTCACCAGTGAAAAGATTTAACTACAATTTTGTGTATTCCTCCTTTAATATAAATAATAATTGGGAAATGTAAGTAAGAACAGGACATGTTAATGGCTGCTTGAAGCACGTAGTTGCAATGCGGTCGCCACTTCCCAATTCCAGGAAAGTATATCAAATATATTTTGGCATTACTTAAAAAATACTTTATTAATATCTAACATAATCTTAATTTAGTAACAAAAGTGCAATTCTCTGAAAACTTTTGCAATTTTTCCTGAGTTTTTCTAAAAATTAGTGACTAAATTTATATTTCCTGACATTATATCACTTTTCCTGCCTGTAGGAACCATGTTAGAGCAAACAAAAATGTAAATACTGATATCAGCTAAAAAAACAACAGTTTGTTAATGTGATAAGCATTCTGATCGTTCTTTAAAAATATAAACCACCAAAGTGAATCAACCCCTCCTTATATTATGTAATATAATACAATAGGTCTGATACTTTATTATCATTATGTAATAGGTATGATCTATGAATTCGCAAAGTTTCGTCTAAATCTGTTAAGATTAGCACCCAGTAGAGTGGACGAAAAAATCTTATATGTAAAGTGAATAAAAAGGAGCTGAAGCTATCAATATGGTATTTTTATGTGAATAAAAGTGTGAATAAACTTACTTGAATAAACTTACTTTTATGTGAATTTTACACCAAAGGTGTGAATAAAAGTAAGTTACAGCTACCCTTTATAGTTACAACTAAGTTTTTCCGAAATAACTTCACTTTTGATGTGAATAAAGTACAGCTACGTAAATGTAGTTACAAATTCATTATTTCAGAGTCTGAGATAGTGCACACTCCACTTTGTCAATAGTCTTTGACATGGAAATACTTCCGGACACTTTGGTGAAAACTGGATTAGCTTTTTCACTCAAAGTTAATATAAATATTTTTTCCCAATCTTTAAGTTTGATCTTTTTGTTTCCCGTTGTTTTTTTATCTGTTTTCTTTTTTATTTTGATCTTCAAGTTTTGTACTAACGAAGAGTAGGGAGAATTATTAGTTTTTTTGTTCTCTTTTGTTAAAATAAAATATCCTAAAACCTTTTTCCTTTATCAAAAAAGTAAATAAAAAGTGTTTAACTCGTTACCCGTGCATACACGCATGCAGGTCCACGTACACTGTAAAGTACATTCAGTACATTGTACTTAGACGTATGTAATTTCACACACACACAAACTTTTTGTTATTTATTTATTTTTTTGTTATATATCTTTATTAAATCTTTAAAAGAACTGAAAAATATGAGTTTACAAAATATAAAAAATACAATGACTGAAAAAAGCAATTTAATATGCATTTAATAGTAATTCTGACATTTCTTGACGCTTTTGTTCACATCAAATTTTTATTCCTTCATTTTCATTTTACTGTTCATTATATTCACTGTGTTTGTCATCTTCTACTACTAAATTATTTTCAAAATCAAATCTGTCATTCAATTGTTTTGCTACATTATTTAATACAGTACAACAAACAACTTTTTGTACTTTCTCAACAGATACCCAAACTCAATTTGCCAGTACTGAGAAGCATTGCTTAATTTGACCAAAGCATCTTTCTATGTTGATTCTTTCTTTGGCATGTATATAATTAAGATCTTGCTGTTCTGTAATGCAGTGAGGTGTAGCGGCATCTTGACAATGGTTTATGAGGTGAATGTCACATGGTTCTCTGCGATGGAGCTGAGTGGGAGTAGGAGGTCTGTCCACCTCCTACTCCCACTTTTAAGGGTTAATATAAATTAACCTAAATCTGGGGTTTGAACTAAGTTGATTTCACTAAGGGAACTAGGACTAAATTTCATTGTTGCGATCAACATGTTTGGTGGTATGTTGTATTTATTTTGCCTCAAATTACGAGCCATTCATGAAATTGGCTCATAATAAGTAGAACTAGATATGGGATTTGCACTTCCGCGAGCTTGATTAGCTAGTTCAGATGGATACGATGTAGGACATTCAAGATGTCCAGACGAGGCCTACAGCGAAGGCAATAACCTGAGTTATTAAATTACTGATGCAAATGTCTACCAAGGCATTGGTGGCATCCCAACAAAGCCAGAGTTATTACTATGAGATGTAAAAAGTCAGAGGGCGATAGATGACTCCTGTTAAAGCCCAACAAGATAATGAACGTAGGGGGGGTGGCGACCAGAACATCACTAGGCAGGTGTCTTCCCCTACAGAGGGTTGGGATGTTCTGTAATGCGAGGATGTCTGAACAGTGTTAGTGCCAGGGTGAAATCCTGTACCCAGAGTCCCCCAGGAAGCACACTGAACCGTTGTACTGCGAGATAACAGTCTAACCGGGTTTCGCCGCCATATCCCGCATCATGACACTTCCAGGCCACTCGGTGCTTTTACTGGTAAATACTTTATCCGCATTACAAGTAGCTTGTTTATTAAGGCTGGCATACTCTTTACGGTTAATATATTCATCCCAGTTTCGCTGTGGTTTCTTTATTTCTAAATGAGTATAATCTAATAAGCCTATTACTGTTGGCATAGTAAAACATCTCTTCCATAGCTACTTCACCTCATTTATTTCTTGCTCTCTCTGTGGGAGTTGTATCCAGTTATTTGCTTTAGCAGTAATCTTGTCCATAAAAAAATTAATCATTTTACAAACAGTAGAACAATGGACACCGAAGTCCATTGCAATCCCACTCTGAAAACCTGGATCGCCAAGGAATCTTAAAAAAAATTTCCATTTTTCCTGGACAGTAGCGCACCTCCTCGAGATTCAGGTAAAAATTCTTCTGTTAGAAAATTTACATTTACATTTTCATTTTCAAACTTAATTAGCTCCTTCCACCTACTAATTTTTATGGCTTTTTCTAATATAAATTTTCCTCTCACAAACTGTCATAAACATCACCATGGCTACAATTAATTTAAAATTAGTCAGCTCTTCATCATTTAAAAAAAGAATAGTTTAAAATAAGATGAGCATACTAGAACAATAGAAGGATCTTTCTCTTATGAGCTAAGGCTTCACACTAGGCTAAGTTTGACATGAAGGGAGTGACAGTACAAGGTAGGAGGCAGAGGGAACAATGAACAAGTTGCAACATGAATGATAGCTATTGCTATCATTCATTGCTATCACTATAGTTACAACTACCCGTAGTTGTATCTTCATTTTTTCCAGATACCAATCCTGTAAGGGTAGATATAACTACCACACCTGTCAAGGGGATATAACTACCTAGATGTAGTGTTTGTTTACTCATTTCAATGTGACTTAATGCTACCATTATACCCTGGATTCTGCTATGAAGTTGCTATGTTTTATTAATGTAATCCATTATACCCATTGCAGTATTGTGTTCAGGAGACTCCAATCATAGAGAAATGTTGCTTCTCATATAACCTTTGGAAAATCTGATGGGTGCAGTTGTAATTACCAGATTCTTTGGAAATCCACTAAAAAGAGAAAAGATTGTAAGATATATATAATATTACCAGCTGGTCAGGGTGAGCGAAGTTCACTTTCCATCTAACCAGAAGCTCCATTCCTTGAAGCTGTGTTCATTATCCTCATGGGTATGACAGTAAAACCAATAACGATAAATAATAATAAAGCCTGAAAAGCTCTCTCCTCTAGTGTTTCCCTTGTTCTTAACATAGAAGCTTTGATACCTCTTCAAGAGGGCTAAGGCCTAGATCTATGACTTAAAACCTTCCCTGAGATAACATGAATTTAACCTGAAAATTTGAAAGGAATTGGTTGATTCTTGTATCATGCTGTTGCAAGCAGACAGAATCTGCCACAAACTTTCACATTTAGATATATATATAAAAAAATGAACTGGAACTTGGGGAATACCAAGGGGGATTTAGGCCATGGAGAGGTTGCCCGGAGCAAATAATATCCCTAAAACTTATGATGGATTTATATAAAAGACGGAAAAAACAACTAATAATCACCTTCGTCGACTTTAAAAGGGCCTATGATTGTATACACCGACCATCCATGCTGAATATTCTGAGAAACCTGGGCCTTCACCCTAAACTCGTAAACATGATAAAATTAACTTTAACCAATACCCAGTCCAGAGTGAAATTCAGAGGTGAACTCTCTCAACCCTTCTACATAAAAACTGGATTGAGGCAAGGAGACGGCCTCTCACCACTCCTTTTTAACTGCGCCCTTGAATTTGTCATGAGAAAATGGTATGAAATAAATCCCAAAAATATAAAAATGGGTACTAAGAAAAACTCCATCACACTAAATTGCCTAGGATTTGCAGATGACCTCGCTCTTTTAGCAAATAATATTCAAGAAGCCAAAACACAAATCATGAGCCTTCAAAACCTAGCACAAAAGATAGGGCTTCATATCTCTTTCGAAAAAACTGAACTAATGGCCATAGATCCTCTGGTAATAGACCACATTACGGTAAACAATCAGAAAATTAAAATAGTAAAACAATTTAAATATCTAGGGGAAATAATAACTTATAATTTAAATGAAAAAGTGACATGGCAAAACAGGACAAATAAAATGATTAAATCCCAAAAATTAACTTGGTCAACATATAACAAAAAATACCTTTCGGCTAAAACAAAACTTAAACATTATAAAACTGTAGTACAGCCAGAAGTCACCTACGGAAGCGAGACTCTTTTCAAAATCACTCAGAAAAACCGAATTGAAAAAATTCTGAAAATAGAGAGGAGAATTGTCAGAACGTGTATCAATAAAAAACACCAAAAAGAAGGCCAATGGTGGATTGTGCCAAATGAGGTGGTGTATCAAGAAATAGAGCCTGTTACTGATACTATGCGGAAAAAAAGAATCTCTTTCTTCGGTCATCTCATAAGGACACCGCAAACAAGACTGTCAAGAAATATCATTGAAAAGCTCTGGTTCCAAAAGCTAGAAGTAGGATGGATCAAAGAAATTAGAGAAGATATGAAAGAATTGGGAATTTCCCTGACTGACCTACAGAATAAAACTGGAAAAATTACAAAGCTAAAAGATAAAAGCATTAGATTTAAACAAACGACAAAATACAACGAAGAGGGTGTTTACGGATGAAGAAAAGAAAGCAAGATCTGAACGGATGAAGAAATACTGGGCAGCTCGAAAGAGTAAAATAACACGCTTTTCTCAGAAAAGATCCAACTAAAATTGACTTAAGTGGTCCCATGTTGGCCGTAAAAGCATAATAATAATAATAATAATATAAAAAAATATATTTTAATATTAACTTTAAGTTTTTGTAGTATTAATGTCACTAGCCAATTTTCATATGGAATGCCAAAAATAAAAAAATTAATAAAAATATCTTTATCAAATCAATAAATAATTACAATATATTACTAGTTGAGGATAAGTAACGAAAGGGTACATATGGTTATTTTATTAGTATAGAAATCTCTTCCATTATTTGCTAGAGTAATTTTGATGAAATAATAGTGAAACTTTCATTGCAGCAGCATCATAAAATTTAGAATCGTAAAAAAAGAAATTGAAAGATTTTATTTTAATTTTTATAAATTACAGTAGTGGTTAACTTATACTAGTGACGATGTATCAATCAATATATCAAGTTGAAAATGTACCGTGCACCCAAAAACCCCATTTTTTGGCTCTAATTCTAGTTCCTGTGTGGCCAATTTGCTTGGAAATCAATCCAAAAAGTTTACATTATCCAACCAATTTTCATTAAAATCAGTTAAGATTTGTCTGTGGAAGAGCAGACAATAAAATCTTTTACAAAACAAATCTATATAAAACATAACCAGGTTGAACAGCGGATTTCCAAATTATTTAGAAATCTGTTGAAAATAAATTTCAGTATATCCCACTTATGAGATTATTTTTAAATATGAACTTTCCTTTAATGTCATTCATGTCAAATCCTTTCTTTTTCATTAAAAAAAGGCAATAATTCAAGATCCTACCTTTTCAGCACATTTCAGTAAAGAAGTTTACTGAAGTTACGGAGAGACTTCATGTAGTCTAAGAGAGGACTACATGAAGTTTCTCCAGACCTTCAAACACAAACAACTACATCATAAGTCAAATAATTAATGTTTTCATGAATTTCAGTTTTGTTATTGTTCATTTCTGCATCAAAATCCACAAATATTTAGACCCATGCTAATATAAACTTGTATAAAGCAAAGCAGTAGTCTTTACAATGCAGCAGTCTGTAGTCACAAAGACCAAAAAAAATAAATTAACATTGTGGTCAGAGCATAATAAAATATGTAGATAACCTGGGTTAATGGGTAGGTACATTACTCCTTAACTGGTTAATAAAAATATAAATTAATTAAAAATATATTTAAAAATTTTTAGTTCATTATACCTTTTTTCATATGAAACGAGAATGAAATTTAATTTACTCTACGATACACAAAGATTTAGGCTATTGTTAATAATAAACAGCAATGAAACACATTTCCATCAATGAGATCCTTTGAATAACAAGCAAAAAATTGGGTTCCATTCTATTTATATATTTTTTTAAACCTCCAAGACTATCGTTAGGGTATTACTTAAGAGGATGAGATGAATGACAATTTTCTGCTGGTATGTGAAAATGCCAGATTTGACCCGCGATTCAAACCCGGGACCTCCGGAAGAAAGGTCGAGACGCTTAAGCCAAAGAGGCCTCTAAAAGTTTTATATAACTAACTACCATTTACTAAGCAAATTATTTTGCTGTGGGTTTGTTTTGGAGGTAAGTTTTCCTCCAAAATATTTCCCTCCAAAACAAATCCCATTATCCTTACCAACGTACTAAATAAAGTACTACATTTAAAAAGTGATTATGTAATGTTAATATTTATGACTAAAAAATACATAAAAGACACTATTATGACAACACATAAAAGAAACTTAAAACATTTTTTTTACGTTATCAAGGTTGTTTTATATTAGACTTATATTAGTGATAATCTCGCATAGGTATGTATTATTTCCATTTCAATATAATCCGTATTACAATTTTTTCCCCTTTAATTATACTTGATACTTATATTGCTTTAATTTAAAAAAAAATTATTAAAAAAAATTACATCTAGAGCAGAAAAAAGAAAATCTTACCTCTATGTTCACCTTTATCTTAGTATGGATGAAACTACTTGCGGCGCGAATTATTGCTGTTACATTCTTTTGTTGATGTACTCTTATTGGAGGGAGCATTTACTATGGCACTGTAATCGGTGTGGAACTTCATGTAGTATAAATCTTTTCATTTTATTTGAATATTAATGTTATACTTAGAATTAGTTTTTTTAAATTGGCTTACTTGGAATATTAAGAAAAACTATATTTGTTAATTAATGCTGTAGACTAGTCAACTATTATTTAGTAAACTGCTGCCTGAATTTAAATTAATGTACGGTCGTAGCTAGGCAGAATTGATTTATTTTTTGCAAGATGTAAAGTTGAATTTTATAAATTATATTTTAAGTTTTACTTGTGACATTCTATAAGGGTTAGTTTCTTATTCTGTGAGTGTCTGTTTTTGTACGCTATTTCCCTCTAAATAACAAAACTACCAAACGATATTAGTGTTTTAAAATTTCTTCGTAGGTTGTTATTAAATACAAGTTTCAACCTAATTTTGTTGTAGGGTAATTTAAAAACGAACGGTATGTAACAAAGGTGTATGGTTTTGTTATTATAAAATAAGTTTTTGAATGATCCAAAGGTGATGGGATGAGTATTCAGAAATTATATGTTTTTATTAATCACAATGATTAACAAACATTTTATACCAAAGATTTAGGTTCAATAATTTTTTTGTTATTAATACGTGCATTAGTAACTTGCTATAAGCAGTGCAATAGCAGATTATTTTTCTTGTGTAATTAAAGCCAGTTTTTTTTTTATCCATCATGGTGTATTTTGGGAGGGATTTTATACTCTTTTATGGGATGGTGAAATTAAAAGTGATTTAAACCCATTGTATATCTTCGCCATTGAGAACATCTATCTTCACTTTCATCTATGATTGCTGCCTAGAATTATTGTGTTTTTAAAATTTAATTAAAATATGTCCAAGGAATTAGAATATCTGAACCAACCAGCATTCATTCTTGTTTGGAAAATGATTTTTAATTTTCACACAAATGGACTGAGGGGATATTCAGTCTAATTTGACAATCCTCTGACATTAACTGCTTTAATTTTCATCATATAGGTATCAAATGATTAGTCTATACGCACGACATACATTGGGTATGTTTATTTAAAAAAACAAAAATGACATACAATACACATTTTACCAAATAGAAGAAAGTTTATTTCTTCTATTATGAATATTTCCAGGCTAATAAAGCAAAATTGGTTAAAAAACCTTTTTCTATATATTCATTGAATGTGTATATATGTAAAATTCACAAGTGTAAGTATAAATTTTCAAGATAATATGTTTGTTTTGGTATTAATTTTCCCCCTACAATACATAATATAAAAAGGGGAGATGTAGTTGATGTCTTGAGATAATAGATGGTAGGCCTTGCCATTCATTGGATGATCATAACAGTCAATAAAAGGCGTAAAATATACTGGTGACTATTTAAAAAGATGACATGTACTCAAAAGTCAATAATCTTGGTATTTGTGGTTTTCACCTTGGCGATTGTAAATTAAAAAAAATAGTGTTGTAGTGTTTGGCTTTTAAAGAATAGAAAAATTACATATTTCCCTAGCGATGATAATGTATCATTACATTGAATTTGTATCATTACTCTTGTGTTTACACCTTTTTTTTTGTACATTCTGTGTCCAATTTTTATTCGTTCTTAAACTGAAATTTCTGCCAATTGATTTCAGTCATTGGTAGGTTGTAATGAAACTTTAATGCGATTAATGAGTTTCTGAACTTTATAATATATTGGCAAACATAACCTAATTTTCGCTTTGTTAGTTAACCTCATCTAATTAACTTTAAGTAGTATATTGGTTGGTTGGTAGGTTGAGTCAATTGTATACAAACCAATTCTTTAGTCCCAAAATAATGTATATTAACTTGTACAATACTAAGTTACACAATTTTTGGTGAAGGTGCTGTATAACTTACATGGGACACAACTTGGGTGAAAGGCATCATATTGACACTTTTCTTTTGTTGCTGTATTTGAGTCATTTCTGTTAATTGGTGTTTTTCCTTCTCATAAGTTAAAAAAAGTAAAAAAAAATCCATTATTATTATTAAATTTTAAACAAGAAGATTATTAGTAGAGTGACACTTTTTTGTGTGTATTGATGATGAACACACTGACTATAACAACATATGCCAAGATTATTGACTTTTCAATGTGCGTCATCTTTCTAAATAATTACAAATCATCTAGTCAGGTTTGTATTTGGTCCTGGGATGTCCAAATGATGTAATGGTTAGCATGTAACATTGACTTCTAGATCATTTAGTTTCAGATTGGGGAGGGGAATTTCCCCCCCCCCTATCATTTCAATCAAACTATCTTGTTAAAATGTGTGCATTTTCATGTCCAAAGTTAAAAAAAAAGGAATTTGGAAAGTTGTTTCAAAATGATTAAAATTTTCTGCACTAATACTGACACTTAGGTGGTACATTCCTCTTTTTAACATTGTTAATGTTGGTAATAATTGCAATGATATGTAGGTGTAAGCATTGGTAATGATTGATTTTCTGTCCCATCTTATTGAATGCAATAGAAAGTAATTATTACATCACAAATTTTTATATTAATTAGTACTAATTAATAATACATTTGCAATGGTTTTTTTCAGGTACATATTTTAACAAAGGATGTTTCTCTTTATTTTATTTCTTAATATTTTATCAGCTGTTTGTGGACAGCTAACAAATGACCAAAATACCTTATTAGACTGGTGTTTAGATTCACATTTTCATAAACTAAAACCAGGTCCAGAATCTGAACTGTATCAACAAGTAAGTAATAAATAGCAAATACTATTTTGTTCAAAATTACACAACTTTTATCAAATATGTATTTGTCTTAAATGCTTAACTAAAAAAAATTATTTAATGGTTAGTTAAAATTTAAATATTAAGAAATGTTATAAATGCATGTTAACAAATTTTTACTTTTTTTTTGTTCTGTTGTAGTGCTCACCTTGGAAAGAAAGATCTTGTTGTACTTATAATGTTACTGTACTTATACATAATGATAAAAATCATCATAATTTTAATCTTAATCATTGCAGTAAGGAAAAAAACTTGTCTGCTGCATGTAAACAACATTTTATTCAGGACTTATGCTTTTTTGAGTGTTCACCAAATATTGGTCCATGGGTTGTGAAGGTAATTTATTGTTATTAAAATTATTTTTTTTGCTATTATTAGTAATTTTTTCAAGGAAAAAACTTTAATAAAAAGAATTGACCGCTGTGGTTACGTTACTTTGTACCCTTCAATTTCCAGGATACTGCTCCCTTAGATATTCGTGTTGCTAAACCATTAGGTTATAAAGTGCGTTATCTTTAATGTAACTATTATAGATAATAAATCAAATTAATAGTTCTCAAAATTGAGAGATTGTTTAATCCCTGGCTAAATAAAATTAGTCAAGAAGTCCCCACACTCCTTCCTGCAATTAAATGTAGCTATTGTTTTGAAAGTCACATAGTGTTCACTTCCCGACATAATTTTTTTACTGCCATTGGTAACTGTGCTCTGGACGAGCAGGATACTCTCATTGGCTCCTTGTTTTAGTTGCAGAGCCGTGGCTGATGAGAGCAGATAGTGTTAAGGAGCGATTGGTGAAATGTCACCATTACCGATTCAACTTAATCTATTCTAGGCAATAAAATTTATTCATAAATGGGTGGCAGAACTTAATATACTATGGTAAACAATGCTCGGGGATATTAAAAACTGCCTAAATATGTATTTAGACATATTTAAACAGGCATTTTGGCCTACTTTTGTGATTGAATTATCAGATGGAGATATGGTGGCATGTTGCAGCCTGCCATGCTTTATAAGCATGATTTCCAAATGCAGTGCCCCACACTAGTATTGTTATTTTTTTTCTATGAATGTCCAATTTTTGGCAGTTCACAAGCCAGGAATCTAGTTCTCTAGACTAAGAAGAATCTTCATTTTGTGCACAAGTCAGATCCGCTACATGTCATTAAATGGGCTGGGATGACATCACGATGCTTGTTTAGACTGAATGTTTTTTTTTTTAAGAATACATAAATGGTGATTCTGATTTACAAATGGTGGAAAGATTAATAATCTCAACTTCAAGAGAAAGGAATCAGAACGATTTCCAGGTCACTAGATCAGCTGTAGCTCACAAGTATCACTGATCCCATTCCAATGGCCATTGCAAAGTCAAAACTTTCCTACACTGACAACTCTTTGTGTGGAGTAATCAAGGTATGTGTACTTTAATATCAATAACCTACAAATAAAGAATTACATTACGTGAAGGAAGCCTTTTGAATCGTAACTTTGAAGATGCTTTGCAACATATGAAGGAGGATGTAGAGATGCTTAGCTATCTGTGTTTAGCATGATGTTCTCACATATCTGTTGGGTATACAGTTCTTTAATATTAAATTATATATATTTAATATTATATATATTATTGAATTTTATATATAAATTCAGAATGAATCAGGTTAAAATGTATAATTTCTAGGGATTCAGGGACTTATCTATCGTATAGCAGCTTTTTGGAGTCTGTGTAGTGTAGTAACTTATTTTTAAATAGTTACAATACATTTTTTATTAATCCTTAAACATGTTTTTTGCTTATGTAATGTCATAGAACCACTGCTGTCATACCACATTCATATGTGGTTCATACCACAGTTATTCGCGTACGTATTTGTTTTCTTCTACAGTCATATCTTACCAAGCGGGACATGGATGGTTGTTCTTCAGAACACTGTGATGTTTTAAACTGTGAATAATGGAACATTAGATTTATCCAGAATACATAATTGTTCGAACACTAGAAGGACATTATGGTTAAGTAGAAACAATTTTTAATTTAATGATAAATGTGAACTTTATGAAAAAATTAAAAACCCACTTTTATTTAATAAATATACTTACACAAAAAGAGAGAATAGTTTGCCCAGAGCTTAAAGAGTACTAATGAATAATTAAATTTAATATAAAGTATATAATGTGATATTAGACTATATAAACATAATTTCTGAAAAATTCTTCTTTAAAAATTAACACTGAAGTGTCCACTATATTTTCTATTTTTTCACTTAAACTCAGCAGGTATTTAATATTTTAAATGATATAATGTTATATATAAAAAAAAAATCACTTCAAATTACAGCTAAGCAGAATAAAAAGGTTGCATGAGTAAAAAATGCAATGTGATCAGCATAATTAAAAAGATGCTGACAAGGATTATGGTTAAAAATTAATATTAATTAATGTCAGTTACAGTATTTGATTTAATTATATTGAATACATTTTTATGATATTAAATTAAAATTGTTATTGTTACATTCAACTTTACACTGTAGGATGTGACAATGTTAATTGAGTACTAACTCTATTCTACTCTTGGTCATTCTTGACCTGCTTATTGTTGCTGAATTTTGTCCCATGTAAAAACTGTTTGTGAGGTCCAAATAAAAGAAAAAAAAATCTGATACTTTAGATCAGGATTGTAAGGTGGATGTTGCAACACCTTCCAACCCTACTTCTGAATAGCTTCCCGTATTTGTTGAACAGTATGGGGCGGGCAAGCGTTATCATTTATTAGAATTTAACTTTTTGAGAGAAACAGGATGTTTCCTTCTTACAGATTAAGTTTATTTTCTAGCATGTCACTATAGCACTGTGTTGATTGTATGTTGTTTTAAATAATCTCAATAAATTGAACCTTTATAGTTCCAAAACATTGTTAGCATCCTTTATTGAGTGATTTGTAGGTTTTGAATTTTTTTGTGCCAGGTGAACTTAGATGATTTTATTCCATACTCTGATGTTCCATCTCAAAATGATGAATCCAAATTTCATTACAGGTTATTGTGTGATCTAATATAATACCTTACGCTAGAAACTGTCGTTTAAGTTCCGTACAATGTTAATTTGCATGTCAGATTCTGAGTCAAACCTTCTCAGAACCCATCTTGAACTCGTTTTGCAATAAATAAGCCTATTATGGTAGAATTGATAATACTAATACTACACTTCAAATTTCAGCAATTTCCCAAATTTTTGTGTGTATCCTTGCGAAAAAAAATTTTAAACCTTTTGGTCTTCTGCCTTTGTGAAATTTGATAACACTTTTTTGCCTGATTTAAACTTTTCAATCCATTTTTAATAGACTATTTGCCATATTGTTTTAACATGTCAATAAATTTCAGCCAATTTTATACTTTTAGAGGATAAAAATCTTTTCATAGCATGCTGTTCTACTAAAGTACACGTTTCAAGCAGAGCCAACATTTTGAAATAAAGAGGTTATAATAATGAAATTTCTTTTTGAACAGCTGATATTTTCTGTCAGGGATACTAATGTGAATGCCTGACAGTTTCAGTTTGTTTTATTAAATAGTTTAATTACTCTCTTATGTGAGTCTGTTTTTCCAAGAATTAATGTATCAAGTTAAAAACATAATATATGACTACGTACATCCACACTCTACAAAACTGTCTGCAATGAGACATGACCTAAAATAATTTCTTGTAAACAATTTTATAATTATTGGATTTTATTTGTTTTTATAATGTAATAGTTACAGTATAAATCATCTATTGTATTTATTTGTAAATAAACCTTATTATTGATTAAAAATTGGTTTCATCATTCATTACAAAATTCTGAATAGCAATAAATGACTTATTTGGGAACTTAACTTGGCAAAAACATTTTACTGACCAAAGCAAATTAGTTTTAATTATCTCAGAATTGTAAAAACTTAAAATTTCTTTAAAATCTGTAAAAAAAATGTTAATACTTAAAATTTTGCTTTTTGTTATAAACTTTTATGAGTTTGAAAATTGTTATACAGAACTAATTTTTTATCTGCTACTTCAAAACTGATTTTTAAGATCTGCTTGGAGTACATAAATTCTTTCATTTGCCTTTTTGAAAGTTAATTTGCCAAAAATATTATTTTTACCAGTAAATTTAATCATGTTTCTTTGTAGGTTGATATGAAGAAGAGAAAAGAGCGATTTTATCAAGTTCCTTTATGTAGACGTAATTGCAATGCATGGTTTGAAGCTTGTAAATATGATTTTACTTGTTCAGATAATTGGTATCGTAATTTTAACTGGGATAAAAATGGTAATCACTGTCCTCCAGAATCTAAATGTGCTACATTTGAAGAAGTTTTTACAAATGCTACAAATTTTTGCGAAAAGGTATGTTGTAAGAAAACGTTTTTTCAGTAGTTACTTTTTGGAAGTTGTACTAAGGTTTAAATAAATTTTGAGTTAGTCATTTTGAAAATTTGATAAGTAATTTACATTACATTAGTGAATATTAAAATATTTATGAGACGTATGTATCAATTTTGTGATTAAAAAAATCAAGTTTTATTCTTACATAGCTAATATAAGATACTTAATTTTAACATGAATATTTTCTTTGCTGGCTTCAATAAAAAACTGGGTTCTTAAATTTGAATTGCAGGGTTTTTTATCATTACTAAATGTGTACATGTTGATTCTCTCTAAAAGCATTAGAGAATCTAAGAAATGCTAATTAGGTCTTAGATTTCATGAAGGGAAAATCCTGAAATTTATCTCCCTGGGGGCAACGATTGTATTTATTAAAGTTGGTTGTTATTCCACCAGCTAACAAATGAAGAGACCAAACAGCTGGGGCAAGAAGTTCTGCCCCTACAAGTGCCCGTGGCTTTTTCAGAGGATAGATGAGCAGTAGGGGTTTAGGGCACTCTGTTGCTGTGGGTGTGAGAGATTGCCCCCAAAGGTGGAGGAAACTTCTACAGGAAGTCGATGGCCTCCTATTCAGGTAATGGAGAGTAAAAGTGGGTGAAATGCTGACAAAGGCAATTACTAAAGGTAAAAGGGAAAATAAACCAGCAGAGGAAATATGGTCAAGGATAAAATCATCTATGAGGGAAGTTGCACAGAAAGGAATTGGTTTCTAAGAGGGTACCCAGGCAAAGAAACCTTGGGTAACATAAGAAATTATATGAAAAATGTAAATATAAAAATAAAAAAGGAACATACAACAGAGCAATCTATTGAAGATTGACTTACAAATTAAAGAGAGAAACACAAAGATAGGAAAAAAGGTGGCTAAAAGAATGTAAAGACAGAAAAGAAAAGAGTATGACTTGTATAAAAAGGTAAAAAATCCCTCATGGTATAGAAGAAATCCTACTTATAACACGAGAAAATTGAGAAGAAAGATGGTAAAAATCTTTATAAAGATGAGATAAAGCGATAAGGGTAGATTTATTCATAACTTGCATTAGCAGGAGTAAAATAAGGTAGTGAATTGAACAACTTGTTAATATAGCTAAATTGTTTCTCATTTTGTAATCGACAGTTTATTAATTATCAATTTATTCATTGTAATGAGTTTACTTTATAATTTTTATAATCTGAAAAAAATACATGACATCGGTATTTTGGATACATTGTTTACAGTTAGAAGGAATGGTGTTTTTACGGTTTTGTTGGCTTCATTACTCATCAACACCTTTGAGTAATAAAATAAATTTTAGATGGTTTTATCATACATAAAAGGTACTACTTACTGCTGTAAACATTGCAGATTTTTACCACCTGTCTCACATGTGATTTTGGGCCTCAAAAAGGAAACATTTTCAAAATCTTATGATTTGGTGGACACTTGGTAACAGTCCAATTTTTTTTATAAATACTGCTAGTACCTAAGAGATAAAAGGTAAAAAACAGACCTGTTATACCATAAGCCCTTCATTATTTATTTTGAGTCTAAAATTTGTAAAAAACAATTTGTAAATATAACTTCAGTAAACATTACAAGATTTGGTTATGTAACAAAACCCACCGGGTTGGTCTAGTGGTGAACGCGTCTTCCCAAATCAGCTGATTTGGAAGTCGAGAGTTCCAGCGTTCAAGTCCTAGTAAAGCCAGCTATTTTTACACGGACTTGAATACTAGATCGTGGATACCGGTGTTCTTTGGTGGTTGGGTTTCAATTAACCACCATCTCAGGTATGGTCGAACTGAGAATGTACAAGACTACACTTCATTCACATTCATACATAACATCCTCTGAAGTATTATCTAAACGGCAGTTACCGGAGGCTAAACAGGAAAAAGAAAGGTTATGTAACAAAATGAATCTTGAGTACACTAAGATGAAGTTCCATCTTTACTCTTTCCAAAAAGCCCACTTTTACCCTCTACATGATGTAAAATAAGAGTGCTACAGCTTATGGAAAAAATGATGAAAACGGCTGTTTTTACCTGTTGGGAGGGTTAGAAAATATTTTATTACTCATGAAAAATTTTTTTTTAAATATAAAAAAATATTTTTTGGCCACTACAAGTTTGGTAGTTATCATATACTAAATATCATCAAAAATAGTGGTGCACTGATCATTTGTTGAATTAAAATGGAATACCACATACATTATAAACAATGCTGCCATTGTGTGGGCAAAAGGGAAATCAGTAAAAGATACTGAGCATAGAATTAAAAAGTGCTTTGTATTTTTTTATCACCTCATTTGCTAAATGCGGTGTAAATTTTATTTATGTGCAATTTAATATATGTATAGTACAACAAATTGTTATTACAGGTATGGGATCATTCTTGGCAAGTTGTAGATGATTCTGAACCATGCATGACATTAAGATTTAATGAAACAAGTGGAAACTCAAACGTTAAGGTTGCGATACATAGAGCAAATCAAATTTTGCAATTCAGTAGTTCTCCAAAATTAACTGTTCCTGTATCTTCTCTAATTGCTGTTCTCCTGTTGTTGGTGCCTAAGTAAGTTGATGGGAAGGAAAATATTATAAAGAGAAATAACAGTTATTTAATATATAATGTAAATAAGAGTAGTTTTTTCTTACCAGAGGAATGATAAAAAAATAAATTAGTAAGAAAACCTAAAAAGCTCAGTTTCTGTTTGTTGATAGAAACCGAGCACTTAAGCAATTGATTAATTAGTTATCTATATATTTGTTACGTTTGTTAAAGTGTAATTATCAACAAGTTCCTGAATAAGATAGTGCTATTCCAGTTTACCCTGTGGATAGGTAGATTAATATTTCTTACTAACCATCCTTTTTTTTATCCTTGATTCCTTCTTTCTCAGTATTAAGTTCTGTGGGTATAGGTCTGATTTTGCTAACCCACCAGGTTGGTCTAGTGGTAGATGCGTCTTCATAAATCAGCTGATTTCAAAGTTCCAACGTTCAAATCCTAGTAAAGGCAGTTACTTTTATATGGATTTGAATACTAGATCGTCGATATCGGTGTTCTTTGGTGGTTGGGTTTCAATTAACCACGTATCTCAGAAATGGTCGACCTGAGACTGTATAAGACTATATTTCACTTACACTCATACATATCTCTGAAGTAATATCTGACACTGATTCCCAATGATTACCTGACATATTCCCAGTGATATATATATATATAAAATATAATATAATAAGAGTGAGATGTGCGCTTGGTGCTTTCTGGTTGGAAAGCTGTATGTGAACTAATCCAATGCTCTGTTTCCTGTTCAATGACTACACAAGTTTAGTGATAAAGGCTGGGGCCCCTAATCCTTCCCCTCTCACAAAAAGAAATGATCAGTACTGTTTTTTAAGTTTGCATAAAACTACTTAATATATTTATTGAAAAATACACCCTGTATTCCTTTTGGAAAAATATTAACTGATAATGTGAATTTTGAAGCAATAAAAAATTTACAGCATTTTCAGAGCGAGTCCATAGAAATTACATAATTTGGGGCAGTGCACATTCAAGCTGCATTGCTACTTGTGATAAAGCTGTATACTGAAGCTTTTCCATGCTTTATAACTGTGTATTGTTACTGATTTTAAAATATTTATTTATTAAAAGTTACATTAACTAGCTGATACCCATTTATAATTACAGTTGATTTTTTGTGGAAGCCTGGCCAGAATTCAAACCCAGAGCCTTTTGAATCTCCACTGAGGTCAGCAGTATACAAAATGTACTAACAACATTTTTTTAAAATTAATTAATTATTTATTTATTAATAAATAATTTTTATGTATTTTACAAATTGACATTGTCCATTTCAGATGAAACAAAATGATGTGCGTCAGTTGAATATATGTAAAATTAATTTTCATGTTTGTGATAGATTTTTTATTTTGTTGCAGATTTATTTGTATCTTTTAAATGTTTAACAAGTTCTGCAAGCATATCTGTTGACATTTTTTCATACAACAAAGGAAGATTACACAATGGATTTAGCTTCATTATTTCAATGTGATTCTTATGATCTATTAGGGAATGAACTACTCCCAAATTAAGTTCAGTTGCATTTATTAAATAATGCTTTTATTTATTGTATAGAAATGACATGTGAACATTAACTGAACACTGGACATACACATCTCAGGCAGCTCGACTTGAAGCCAACTGGCCTGCACTGACCAGTCCGCACCACAAGCACACACGCAACCAAAATTTATCATCACTACATGATGATCTAAACATTTTCTTAGTTACTAGAATATAAGAATAAGCATTGGTTGTATTTATAGTTAATAAATTGTTATTTTATTTTATATCTTTTTTTTCACTTAATTAAACAATTTTTTTTTATATTTCTTTCAGAAGTAAGTGAATTTTTTCTGGATTCCAAGATTCATAGAATGTAAGAATGGTATCCGTTGTCCAACAGATACTTGCTTTCAATTATTAAATAAATATTCAAATTTATATCACTTTATATCAATATTTTATGAATGTTTTTAGTAGAAAAATTCATAAAATATTTTAAGTTTTAATGATAATATTTAATATATTCTGTACTTTTACTACATAAATCAAAGTGGAGTGTGCCTACTTCAGACTCCGAAATAAAGAAGTTGTAACTACACTTATGTAGTACTTTATTCACATTTTGAAGTTATAACTACCTTTATGGAAAAATTTAATTGTAACTTTAGAGGGTTTTTTTTTGTCTTCAGTCATTTGATTGGTTTGATGCAGCTCTCCAAGATTCCCTATCCAGTTCTAGTCGTTTCATTTTGATATACCCACCACATCCTACATCCCTAACAATTTTTTCCTTCTACCTGTCCCTCCAGAATTAAAGCGACCATTCCAGGATGCCTTAATATGTGCCCTATAAATCTGTCGCTTCTTTTAGCTATATTTTTCCAAATGCTACTTTCTTCATCTATTTGCCACAACACCTCTTCATTTGTCACTTTATCCACCCATCTGATTTTTAACATTCTCCTATAGCACCACATTTCAAAAGCTTCATATATTTTCTTCTCAGGTACTTCAATCCTCCAAGTTTCACTTCCATTTAAAGGAGCACTCCAAACATACTCTTTCAAGAATCTTTTCCTGACATTTAAGTTAAATTTGATGTAAACAAATTATATTTCTGACTGAAGGCTCATTTCGCCTGTGCTATTCGGCATTTATATCGCTCCTGCTTTGGCCATCTTTAGTAATTCTACTTCCCAAATAACAAAATTCCTCTACCTCCATAATCTTTTCTCCTCCTATTTTCACATTCAGTGGTCCATCTTTGTTATTTCTACTATATTTCATTACTTTCGTTTTGTTCTTGTTTATTTTCATGCGGCAGTTCTTGTGTAGGATTTCATCCATGCCATTCATTGTTTCTTCTAAATCCCTTTTACTCTCAGCTAGAATTACTATATCATCAGCAAATCGTAGCATCTTTATCTTTTCACCTTGTACTGTTACTCCAGATCTAAATTGTTCTTTAACATCATTAACTGCTAGTTCTACGTAAAGATTAAAAAGTAACGGGGATAGGGAACATCCTTGTCGGACTCCCTTTCTTATGTTCTTCAATTATTACTGTTGCTGTTTGGTTCCTGTAAATGTTAGCAATTGTTCTTCTATCTCTGTATTTGAATCTTAATTTTTTTTAAATGCTGAACATTTTATTCCAGTCTACGTTATCGAATGCCTTTTCTAGGTCTATAAATGCCAACTATGTTGGTTTGTTTTGCTTTAATCTTCCTTCTTCTATTAATCTGAGGCCTAAAATTGCTTCCCTTGTCCCTATACTTTTCCTGAAATCAAATTGGTCTTCTCCTAAAACTACTTCCACTCTCCTCTCAATTCTTCTGTATAGAATTCTAGTTAAGTTTTTTGATGCATGACTATTAAACTAATTGTTCTTCACATTTATCTGCTCCTGCTTTCTTTGGTATCATGACTATAACGCTGTTTTTGAAGTCTGACGGAAATTCCTCTTTTTCATAAATATTACACACCAGTTTGTATAATCTATCAATCGCTTCCTCACCTGCACTTCGCAGTAATTCTACAGGTATTCCGTCTATTCCTGGAGCCTTTCTGCCATTCAAATCTTTTAATGCTCAGATCTCAGTATTGTTTCTCCCATTTCATCCTCTTCATTCTCTATAACACCATTTTCTAATTCATTTCCTCCGTATAACTATTCAATATATTCCACCCACCTCTCGACATTACCTTTCGTATTATATATTGGTGTACCATGTTTGTTTAACACATTATTAGATTTTAATTTATGCACCCCAAAATTTTCCTTAACTTTCCTGTATGCTCCGTCTATTTTACCAATGTTCATTTCTCTTTCCACTTCTGAACACTTTTCTTTAATCCACTCTTCTTTTGCTAGTTTGCACTTTCTGTTTATAGTACTTATTAATTGTCAATAGTTCCCTTTACTATCTTCATCACTAGCATTCTTATATTTTCTACGTTTATCAATCAGCTGCAATATATTGTCTTGAAACCCAAGGTTTTCTACCAGTTCTCTTTGTTCCGCCTAAGTTCGCTTCTGCTGATTTAAGAATTTCCTTTTTAACATTCTCCCATTCTTCTTCTACATTTTCTACCTTATTTTTTTTACTTAGACTTCTTGCGATGTCCTCGAATTCTTCTTTACCTCCTCTTCTTCAAGCTTCTCTAAATTCCACCGATTCATCTGACACCTTTTCTTCAGGTTTTTAAACCCCCAATCTACATTTCATTATCACTAAATTATGGTCGCTATCAATGTTTGCTCCAGGATAAGTTTTGCAGTCAACGAGTTGACTTCTAAATCTTTGCTTAACCATGATATAATCTATCCTGATACCTTGCAGTATCGCCTGGCTTTTTCCAAGTGTATATTCTTCTATTATGATTTTTAAACTGGGTGTTGGCAATTACTAAATTATACTTCGTACAAAACTCTTAAGTCAGTCCCCTCTTTCATTTCTTTTGCCCAGCCCATATTCACCCACATTATTTCCTTCCTTGCCTTCTCTAATGCTTGCATTCCTCTCTCTAACTACTTTAAATTTTCATCCCTTTTTATGTGTTTAATTGCTTTGTCAGTTTCTTCACATACACACCCTACCTCATCATCATGGGCACTTGTAGGCATGTAGACATTAACAATCGTTGTCGGCTTAAGTTTTGATTTTATCCTAATTACAATGATTCTGTTGCTATGTATTTTGAAATATTCTACTCTCTTCCCTATCTTCTTGTTCATTACAAAACCTACTTCTGCCTGCCCTTTATTTGAAGCTGTGTTAATTATTCTAAAATCACCTAACGAAAAGTTGTTTTTCTCTTCCCACCGAATCTCGCTAATTCCTACTACATCTACATTTAATCTTCCTCTTTAAATTTTCTAACCTGTCAACCTTTTTTAGACTACTAACATTCCATGATCCGACTTTTAAAATGTTATCTTTTAATTTTCTGGTGATCCCTTCTTTAAAAGTCCCCAAGTGGAGATCCAAACGGGGGAATAGTTTACTTTTACGGTATATTTTACCAAGGAAGGCGCTTCTTCTATGTTTGTTACTACAGATAGTTACATTTTCTTGGGAAAAAAGCAGCTGTTGTTTTCCATTGCTTTCAACTGCATAGTACTCAGAGGACTGAGTGATGATGTGGCCATTTAAGTCCTCCTCCTACACCCTTAACTACTGAAAGAGTTGCTGCCCTCTTTCAGGAATCATTTCTTAGTCTGCTTCTCAACAGATACTTCTCCAATATTGTTTTTTTTTTAATTACTAGATAAAATGACAGTAACCAAGTTATAAAAAAAAGTTTTATTTACCACCTAAAATGTATTTCTTTATACTGAGATTTTATAGGCTGGCCAAACAAAAATTCCGAAAATTTTATCATAATGTAATTTGATAGGTATATTTATTTTATTTATTACTTTCCTACATTAATGAATATATAGAAAAAAACAATTTATGTCTTTAAAATAAGTATAATTTCAAATTACACACATTAGAACTGCAATAAAAAATAATTTATATAGCCTTTAGAAAACCATCTAAAGACTGTAACTGCTACATGGAAGTTTGTATTATATATAAATATACATATATAATAGAGTGTGACAGCATAATTCGTTGATATGAAGGGTCAGTAAAAACAGAGATGTTATAGGTATTATTGTAATTATTTTTTCATCATATGCTACTACACTGGAAATTTACTTTTACAGTTTTGAAAATTGTATCCAACAAGTGGCACATCCCATTGGCAATACACTTTACCATAATTTGGAAGTGTCAGTCGACTCTTTCCAGCATAGCAAAGGGTTTGTTGACTATTGCTTGGTGAATATTCTGCTTCAGTTCAGAAAGGTTCTTGAACAATTGGTGTACATGAGGGATTTCAGATACCCCCATCGAAAACAATCACAAGGGACTAAATCAGGTGAGTGCAAGGGCCACTGAAGATTGCCCCTCAAAGAGATCAGGTGCCCAGGGAAATTTTCCCACAAAACATGCACTGCAGTTCACACCGTGTGCCGTGGCTCCATCCTGGTGAAACCACACATCCCCAACATCTATTTCGTCTAGCCTTGGCAAAAAAAAAAGGTAGCTGGCATGTTTTCATGCAGACACCAAGATCGCAAAAAAGACTGCCTTGATGTTTTGGGGTGATCTCATGGACCGTTTCCTTGATCTTCTCTTTTCAACACTGCCACTTCTCCTGAATGTGTTTGCTCAAGTAACAATCGATTGCCAAACAGGAACACAAGCTCGGGTGGCAATCTTGAAGTGTGCGTGAAATGCTCACTGTGTGGCGATTGATCGAACATGGCAAACGTGCCCTGTTCCTTCGTCCAACGCATTCTCTGTGAAGTGTAAGGGAAAAAAGACTTCCCAACCCATCTGTTTGAATAAGACCATCCACACCTTGCTTCCTGGTGCCTAATTCAAATCGGCAAATTATGCTGCCGCACCTGTGTACGTAAATATATATATACACACACACACACACACTGTATATAAGTAATAAATTGTAAGAGCTACAAAAAGACAACACCAAAACAAAACTAAATAATTGATAATTATCATATTAACATCAATCAACTATATATATATAAATTATAACATTCAATTACAGATAAAAAAGAACAAAAACAACTATGATGTAACAACTGTAAGTTTAAAACAAGGAAAAAATAAGACCCCAAAAAATAAAAAAAAAACTTAAATTATGTAACTCAATTTAATTTATTTTAAAATTATTTCAGTTATATATATAAATTTTTTTTTTTTACAATATGCATTTAATAAGCAGTCTAGTCCCATTAATATACAATGTCTTCCTAAAAGTTTTGTTCTGAATTTTGGATGTTATAATTACTGGTCAATCTTGTACTACAACAGAGAAGTAAAAGTTCTGTATTTTTATACATAAATAATAGAAATTTTTCATAAAATAATTTATAAATCTGCGGTACACCAAGATTATGATAGTTAATTAAAAACATTCTAGCTCTATGACAAATAGTTCCAATTAATTTATTCAAACTTATTTGTAAATATCTTAAATGGTAATAAATGTTAGCTTAACATGTATTTGCCATAAATTAATCACAGGATATTAAGATGTAAAAATAGATAGACTATAGAATATTTCTTAACATTAAATTTATCTCAATATATTAACAGTTTTTAAATTTTCAAATGTGCTTTGTTCATTTATAC
Organism: Lycorma delicatula; assembly: GCF_047948215.1. Taxonomy (NCBI): domain Eukaryota; kingdom Metazoa; phylum Arthropoda; class Insecta; order Hemiptera; family Fulgoridae; genus Lycorma; species Lycorma delicatula. Next base: position 37,086,124 of record NC_134456.1, read on the forward strand.
GTATGTAAATCAGCTTGTCTAATCCAAATTAAATGTAAATAATCAGAAATTTGACAGAAGGAAATTTCTATACAATATTTTTGGCAATGATTCTGCCAGTGAAAATTAAACAGTGTATTGGTTGCTACTTTCTTCCGTAATTTGTATTAGAAAAATTTTAGTTTTATTATGGTTAAAAACTGATTGGATAAGTAATTACTGTCCAATCAATTCTTAATAAGTTCATTACTTGCATTAATTATAATTTCATCAACTTCATATCCTTCAACACAGCAAATAATCAGCAAAATGAATTTTGCTGCTGACTGTAAAATAAATTTTTTTAATCATACTCTTGATCTTTCTGAAACACCAAACTGATTTTTATAAATAACTTTCTGAGAATCAAGGAAAGAAATTGATGTTACTTTTAAACATTTTTCATTAGCCTAATATATTTATTAAGGCATATACTCATGCATTCTTTAGCAAATTATTTCAGTAATTAGTAGCAGCAATGTATTTAACTGCCACCCTCAAAACTTTTGAGGGTATTTGTGCATTATTAAAGGAATAGATTCCTTTAATAATGCACAAAAAATTCTTAAGATTAATCAATACATTTAAAAATGTGGGCTAAGAGAATAAAGGAAATTACTTTAAAATTATCCTATAAAAGATGAGCAGCTATCATTAATGTAAGCTATATTAGTTTCTATTTCAGACCCAGACATTTCAGAAAACTTTCAGTTTCATTTACTTTCTCATTAAAATTTATTTGAAAGATAACCGACATTAAAATTTCAGGCCTTATTAATGTAGATACAATTTACTTTGATCTTCAAGTGTTACAATAAAGTCTCTTTTATTATACTGATCATCAGCTGAATTTAACTAATATCACTATTATTCAATGCCAAAAACATGCAGTGAAATTGCAACCAAAATTGTTTAAAACTTCAGTGATCTATAAGAACCAATTTCTTATACAAAAAATACAATCAGATCCACATTTAATGTGGATCTGATTGTATTTAAAAAAAAATACAGTCAGATCCACATTAAATGTGGATCTGACTGTATTTTTTTCTTTTAGAGATGCTAATTCCCTGAGTTTTTGTTGTTACAAAAAAAAAAAATCAACTTATAAGGGATGCTACTTACCCAAGCTCTATAAATTCTTTGATCTTGTTTAAAAAAGATTGTTTTAAATTTTGATTTATAAGAGCTATGGTCTCTAAAAACATTTACAAAACAAGAGTCATACCTTCAGCCTTTTACTTTATTTCATCTAAATAGTTAGAAGATATTCTGCTGCAACAGAAGGGTACATTGACAAGACCAGTAGAATTTCTGGTTAAAACCAACAGAAACTGTGAAAACAAGATTTACACAAAATACTTGATACAACTTATACAAAGCATTTTTACAGAAATAAAAAATATACACCTTCATTCACATCACATTATACACGGCATATTCATAAAGTACGGGCTGTCGGCTTACATTTAAATATTAGCAGGTCTGAACACAGTTTCACACATGCAGAGCCATCTATCTATTTATGAAGCCACTGTAGTTATTGTTTTGATTCAATAGTCATTTGCCTGCCGGTGAATCCAGATCGCAATGTCTGTGACAATTGCTTCTCCTGTCAGTTGTGAAGTGCGTGCGGAGATTCAATTTTTGAGTGCAAAAGGATCTTCAGCTGCTGAAATTCATCAGGAGTTGTGCCTAGTGTATGAACCTACAGTAATGAATGAAGAAAAGCTTAGATTATAGTGTCAAGACTTTTAAAATGGCTGTACAAATGAGCATGATGAAGAGCGGAATGCCAGGCCCAGTATTCAGACCGACGAAATCGTTGAACAAGTGAACCAAAAACTGTGATGTGATAGATTAGTGCTTGGCTGATGAATTTCTGCATGTTGAATGCACCTCTATTGACACAATTGTCACAGAAAAGCTTGGATTGCTCCAAATTTTGTGCAAGGTGGGTATCGAAAATGTTAATCTACCAACACAAAGAGCAAAGAATGTGCAGTGGACGAACATTTTCGGACCGCTATTGGCAAGATGGAGATGATTTGTTTTCTCACATTATTATGGGCGACAAGATGTGGATATCCTACGACAACGCAGAATCGAAACAACAGTCAATGCACTGGCGCCATTCAAATTCCCCAAAACCGAAAAAATTTAAGCAATCTTCATACTCCAGTTGAAAAATGTTGTCTACTTTTTTTGGGACAAAAAAGGCATAATTTTGGTTGATTTCATATGGAACGTGGATCAACAAACAGCTGACATGTACTGCAAAATGCTTAACAAACTGAGACATGCAATACAAAATTGATGACATGAAAAACTGTCGTCATAATCCTCCTTCATGACAATGTGTGTTCTCACACTGCTGTCTTAACCAACAAGATTCAAGATTTTCATTGGGAACTTTTTGACCACCCTCCATAAGTACCAACCTTGCACATAGCGACTACTTCCTCTTCTTGAATTTGAAAAAACAGCTTGGTGGACAATGGTTTCAAAGCAACGAGGAGCTCAAGACTGCCGTTGTCAACTTGTTCAATTCCCAGGCAGCAAACGTCTATGCAGAAAGAAACTGGTGCAGCATTATAAAAAGTGCTTAGAACTGAATGCTGATTATGTGGAAAAGTGAAGAAGATATGAATGTAGTAAACTAAAACTGTAACTAAAAATCTTTTCTCACGAGTTAATTTTTTAAAATAACCAACAGCCCTTACTTTATGAATATGCCTTGTAATTTACAATATGTTTATTGTTCAAAAGTAAATAAAAACATTAATGCTGGTAGCAAGTCAAAAATGCCTCTCCAAAAAAGAAAAATATTTACTTCACTTCAATTTTTCCATTACTTTATGTAATCGACTTTTGTCATAATCATTCATTTTTATTGTATTTTCTAATGAACTTAATTCTAGTTGTAATTTTTCAAGAAAATCTTCAGTATTATTTAATTCCATCTTTACAGCTGCCTCCATCAATTTGGCCTGAAAGTATACACAATTAAAAATAAAAAATAAGCTATAAAAAGAAAAACAATAATGTTAAATATTAAATCTTACTAACTCAATTTTGAAATATCAATTAATGAGAAGTTTTAGAATGATACGGTTTAAAATTTATTAATCTGCCACAATTTAAAAAAAAATTTCACTTGAAATTCATGCAAATATCAAATAGAGGTCTAAGAGTTTATTCATTTATAAATTATTTTGAAAATAATTTGCCTCAAGAGAAAATTTATTGAAGAAAAAAAACATGAACTACTCATAAAATGGTCCTGCATAGCTAGCTACCCAATAGCCCTGCACATATCTGTTACTCAAAAGTTACCAAAATTTGAATTGACATGTAATCTGGTTGAATTATAGCTGTCTGGTACTGAGTAATGAAAGCTGCACTTTTTTTTTACTCATTTGGCTAAGTGATGTCATGTTACCCGTGTTTTTAGTCTTAATATTGTCTATTGTTTTTGTCTCATTCTGCGTGACAATAAAGTTAAAATGAATGACGTGATAAAGCGACAAATTTGCATCAAACTCAACAAGATGTCAAAGTAAACTCACTAAATGCATATGCAAGTGTTTAGAAGCATGTATTAGAGCAGACAAAAATGTAAGTATTTTGTACAAGAGGACTCCAAAATGTAAAGGAAGTTGGTTCTCATCCTCCTTTGGAAATCCACTAAAAAACAAAAGTGAAAAAATAAGATATAAATAATATTACTAGCTGGTCAGGGTGAGTGAAGTTCACCCTTCCCATCTAATCAGGGGGCCATTCTGGGCCTGTGTTCATTATCCTCATGGTTATTACAGTACCGATAAATAACCAAAAGCCTGAAAAGCTCTTTTCTCCAACATTTCCCTTGTTCTCGACAAAGAAGCTCTGCTACCTCTCCAAGAAGACCTTAGTCTATGGCTTAAAACCTTCCCTGAACTAACACAAATGTAACCTGAAAATTTACAAGCAAGTAGTCAGTTGGTTCTTGTGTGATGCTCTAATACCCCCCCAAGAGGGCTATGGCCTCAATTTATGGCTTAAAACCTTCCCTAGGATAACATAAATGTATCCTGAAAATTTGAAAGCAATTGGTTGGTTGGTTCTTGTGTCATACTGTGACAAACAAACAGAATATGCCACAAACTCTACATTTATATATTAGATATATAAGAAAAAAATGTTAATATTATTATTTAAAAATTTTTGTAATGAAAATCACTGGATAATTCTCATTTGCAAAATCAAAAATTAATGAATAAAAATATTTTTATCACATCAATAAATAATTATAGGCATATATTACAAGTTGAAGATAAGTAATGTAAGGGTACATAATTGTGGTTACTTTATTAATAATGAAATCTCTCCTGTTATTTGTTAAGATTAATTTTGTGGGAAATAATAGTGAAAATTTTGTTACAACAGCAACATAAAATTAAGAATCATAAAAAAATAAAATAAAGGAATTTTATTTTACTTTTAATAAACTACAACATAGGTTACTTTATACTTGTTGCAATGTATTGATCAATTTATCTACCTCAAAATTAATATGTATCCAAAAATCCTGTTTTTTGACTCTCTTGTGTGACTGATTTGCTTGTAAATCAATCTAATAAGTTTATGTCATCCACAAAGTTTGTCAAAATCAGTTAAGATTTGTGTCTGGCTGAGTGGAGGAAAAAATATGCCAGGCGCAATAGCAGATATCCAAATTATTTTGAAATCCATTAAAAATAAACGTCAGTATATCCCACTTGTGAGATTATTTTTAAATATGAATGATAATCTCTTTAATGCCATTAATTTTAAATCCTTTCCGTTCAATTGAAAAAAAAAAGGCAACAATTAAATCCTACCTTTTCAGCACGTTTCAGTAAAGAAGTTACTTCATTATCAATTGCTACCATATCAGCAGCAGAGTACTGGTGCTTCTGAGGTTCATCTTCTGGTAATAACACATAAGAGGGAATTTGATAACATTCCTTTATTACTTCCTAAAATAAAAACAAATTATTTTATACTTAAAAGACAATAGCATACCAAAAAAATGTATTTGAAATGATAAGGTGCATATTTGCACATATATTAGCTTTAAAACAGATACAGTTTAATGCAGCAATATGTAACATAAAATAATAATGTAATATTGCATGGCATTGTTTTTTTCATGAACTGAGCATTTTTCTAAATATTTTATTTCATACAAGTCTTTTAATGAACTGAACAAATGCACATACAAGTAAATTGTTTTCTTTTCTCAGCAACATATATTACCAGCTAAAATATATATTTAAGTACGCATACATAAACTTTAGAAAAAAAACTAGTAAACAGCAGTATTATTTTTCAGTGAAGGGCTTGCTTTTTTTTTATTTGAACCACCTTTACATTCTGTTTAGTTTCAGTGCAATTTATAAACATTACATTTTAATTATTTTTTTTTGATCTCTGAATTCCCTTAAAACACTACCATCTATAATTTTTCCAATATTAAATCAACAAATTCCTTTAACAAATGTCAGCTCTAGTATATCTGCTTTTTAAAATCTACATATGATTCTCTTTTTTTATGAAATACTTTTTTCTTTTTGCATTTCCTATATCATGTTTCACTTTTGTAAAGAAGTATAAACCCATATATATATATTAATTTAATAGATCAACCTTAAGTACAGAATAATTGAAAAACAGAAGTGCTTTCGTGAACTTGATTTGCATCATCAACTGCATACATTTATATACATATTACAAACATCATAAACTTGCAATCCATGATAACATACCAATTATTGGCACGAATAAACAAATTTTTGTATTTTTTTATGTTTTTTATCCCTTGTTTTGATTATAATCTAAACAAATTTTTAATTTAAATAACAGTTTTAAAAATTTTTGATATAAGATTTTAAAGTATGATAAGTTAAATTTAATTGAAAGATTTTTAATAAAATTTAATTGGTTTAAAAATATTTTTAACATTAAATTAAAGTGAATAAGTGGTATGTTATCATGGATTGCAAGTTTATAATACTTTTTGTAATATATCTATATATATAAAAATGTTAAGTTCGTTTGTGTACGGTTTCAAAAACTCAAAATGTTCTGCACCGATTGAGCTCAAATTTTAGCACGATATATAACCCTTTCTTTTTCCTGTTTAGCCTCCGGTAACTACCGTTTAGATAATTCTTAAGAGGTTGAATAGGATGATAAGTATGAGTGTAAATGAAGTGTAGTCTTGTACATTCTCAGTTCCACCATTCCTGAGATCTATCTATTTTTAATTTGGAAATGTAAACAAAGGAAAACCAATCAGATCAATGCAAGATGGCTGCTGTCAAACACAACGACCAAATTTCTTTGAATTGTATTTAACAGCTAAAACATCTGTATTTTATTTTTTTAAAAAACGATAAAAAAAATTTTAGCACGATATATAACCCGCATCAAAGATTGTTTTCATCTATTTTTAATAAATCTATCTATTTTTAATTTTTACAGTTTTTTAATAAATAAGAGGCTAATAAATCAGATGGAAATGTAAACAAAGGAAAACCAATCAGATCAATGCAAGATGGCCGCTGTCAAACACAACGACCAATCATAAAGAGCCCGTATGGACGTTGCCAATGAAAACAAAATCACAACTGATTCAAATTTCTTTGAATTATATTTAACAGCTAAAACATCTGTATTTTATTTAAAACCACCAAAACAAAAAGAAAAGCCACCAAGAAGGATGACTTACAGTAAATAAATTAAAACACCCAACTTTCTTATAGCCCAGATAGACTTAAGACTATGCAAACAAAAAAAGTCGAAATAACCAAATACACAGAAAATAATATCCCTACATAATGAGCAAAAAATCCTTTGTTAGGTTATTCTTTTTACATATATATGACCAAACAATAGTTTTTTGGTCATTTAGCGTTCTTTGCTATGTAAAAGCAAAGAACAAAATTCACAAATAGTAACACTGAAACCACACAACTAAGCATTCGTTTTTTTTTTTGTTTTTTCAAACCTCCGAAACCACCGTTATGCATTGCTTCAGATGATAATATGAACGATTTATAGCGTATGAAAATGCCATGCCTGACCGAGATTCCAACTCGGAACCACCGGATTAAAGTCCGAGACGTTACCATTCGCGCCACGGAGGCCGTCAAACATATTCGTTAGGAGCCGAATAAAAACACGACTTACCAATATGGCGTTGTGTGTCAAAACAATTTTATACGGACTATAATTACTTTTAATACGCGAAACCCTTTGCAATGATTGAACATTAACTTAAACCTCTTCAAAAATTATTATTTTTTGAACTAAGCCACATTTTGATATCATTGTTTTTCTATAACACGGCTGGATTTCTTTTCGTTTAATGATAAGAAGCGTTGACGAAGACAATAACCGAATTCTCTTCCAAAGGACATAATATACCGATAAACTATTTCTAAATAATTCAAATTCGTGTAATTATTTTACGAATCGCGTTTTTATCAAAATCTCACCTTTTTCTCAATTGACCTGTGGGGTTTTGTTTTCTTTGGAGACCGTAATTCATTAGTAGATTCATACTCGAGAATCACGTTGTACACTGAAGCAGCACAACTTCTACTTACGTTAGCAGTTTATTAACATCTGAAACAACGCCGTTTGATTATTCTGTAATTTGTAAGCATTACTCTGCTTTTGTAAGCATTTAAAATGATGTGTTTTTCGCACGACTTAAGGGCTTTTTTTCGCAGCCCACAAATCTTTATATATAAAAATGTTAAGTTCGTTTGTGTACGCTTCAAAAACTCTAAATGTTCTGCACCGATTGAACTCAAATTTTAGAACGATATATAACCCGCATCAAAGATTGTTTTTATCTATTTTTCGCATCAGTCGCATACCCGCGGCCGCGAGAAAACAGTTTTTTTAACGGTCAGCTGTGTACCAGTGACCGCGCCATCTGCCGGAAGCGAGGGGAACACTCGCCATACTAGCTAACGACAACCGCAGTCACATGTGAAACAATACCTGCTCCCAATTACATTGTTTATTAACAAAAAACAAAAACAAAAACGTATCCACTTGCATCTGATTCAGATTATTATACAATCTGAATTAAATATTCACTTTAATCGAGGTACTTTTGTGTGATCGTGTCGTGATTGAGCTGCGCCTTTCACCAAGCTCTGAATTTATTAGAAAACGACCAACAGTGGGATATATGTATTAATGACGCGTGCAACACTGCACATCCAAACAAAATTCGCGCATTATTCGCAATTATATTGACCGCTTGCTTCCCTTCATCTCCCACATAGTTATGGGAAAGATATCGATCGCATACGGCTGAGGATATTTTGCATATAGAGTACGCCTAGAAAATACCAATATGACCATGGAATTTACAACGAGGCATTGATAAATATTGAAGACAAGTGCTTAGCTATGGCAAATAAAGTTCTTAGTCAATTGGGAATGCCAGCACCCACCCAGCTGCGATTGCTTCATTTGATGTGGATTTACGCCGTGAACAGTTACAACATTGCTGATCTTCAGTCATATGTCCAATCAAACATTCTAAATTAACGCGTGAACAGAAAAGCATTTATGATCGCATAATGCAAATGATAAATGACGGTGTTGGGGGGACCTTCTTCTTGGATGCGCCAGGAGGAACTGGGAAAACATTCCTCATTAGATTGATTCTAGCAACGGTTCGATCAAAAAATGACAATTATCCTGTTGCGGAATAGTAATCAGCCAAAACTATGCAACGGCACGCGACTTGCAGTTAAGAAATTGATGAATAACGTAGTAGAAACGATTTTAACGGGGCCTTTCAAAGGTGAAGATGTCCTCATTCCTCGATTACCCATAATCCCGTGCGGATACAACATTTTAATTTAAAAGATTGCAATTCCCAATTCGATTGGCATTTGCAATCACAATCAATAAAGCTCAAGGTCAATCTTTGGAATTGTGTGGTTTAGATTTAGATGCGGATTGCTTCTCACATGGGCAACTTATGTTGCGTGTTCCCGAGTCGGCAAACCAGATAGCCTTTATATCTACGCAGACAGTGGAAAAACAAAAAATATTGTATATCCACAAGTATTGCAAAATTAAACTTCTATAAACGTATGCTTTGTTGTGTTTCTCATTTCTCATCCATGCAACCACAATGTGCCACAGCAAAGCGTGGCGGGTAGATATAATAAGTATATATATATGCAACTAATGATACGAATCAAGTTTGCAAAAGTGCTTCTGTTTGTGTAATGAAACAACCCTATTCTGTACTTAGGGTTGATCTATTAAATATAAATTAATTTGTATTGGTAAGAGGAGTATGGTTATTAAATTAATTGTTTTTAAAAAAAATAATTATATATACATATACTGTCTTTGTAAAAAGCTCTTACAACGTACAAAGATGGTTTATCATGGATATCTTAAAACCTCCAATGTCTCAAGGAACAGCATCCTGGAAACTGAAGGGGATGAAGTAAGGTAAAATGGCAGGGGCTTAAATCATGTTCAACAAACTAGTCCTCATAGATAACAAATGTTCTGAATGCTATGCATGGGTGTATCCAAAGGAAGGCACTGCTCCCTGTAATTTAAAATTTGTTATTCTTCATTTTTTGATTATCTTTATGCTTGCAAGTATTATGCCACTAGAAACTCTTTTGGATCTTTCAACATAAAATGTAGCTTCGTATTTAAGTTTATAATTTTTGTTATGTTCTTCTAAATAATCAATATTTTTGATGAACAATTAAAAACTATTCAATATGTTACCTAATTACCAATACTGCTTTTGGCAATTGCTCGGTTATTATATCACTAAAATTGGCTCGTTTCTAGTTTATCTTCTTCAATGTGCATCAATAACAAAAGGAAAACATTTAACTACCTTGTGACAAATTTATGATTACAATATGAATATATGGAAATATCTGTTTTGGGGGTCGCTGAGTCCAAAAGTGGTTTTTAAAAAATGTTTGTATGTCAGATAAAACTTTCTATTGATGATTTTTCCATGAGTTTTTAATGTTATAATGGTAAGTCATATTTTTGAACTAAGCTTAACTAGTATAGTCATATACCACATAAAACTCAATTTTGACAAAAATGCCAGAACGCTCCTTGTCAAACCAATGCAGTGAGATACCACATCTGCGTCCACATCAACATTTGGTCAAATTAAACTTATTTTTTTGGTAGTAAATTTGAAATTAAAAAAAAAAAAATACCAGCAGCAGCGATGAGGACGAGGACAATGAAGTACAACCTCTGTTCAAACTCTGCGACCGTGGGGGCTTGGTTCAAACCAAACAACACAGTGAAAGTGAAATGGAAGATGGTTGTCATGGAGATGATATTGGGAAATTCGTCAGCCTAGTGAACATTATTCTGGTTGATAAGAAAAAACATCTTGGCACCTTCAAAGAACTATGATTTTGCAGAAATGCCAAACACCTTAAGAGGAAATTCAATCACCAATGATTGGACACAATATTCACCAAGAGCAGCTTACTCAAGGCGATTCAAAGTTGGTTGGTTAAATATTGTGCATTGTTTCTGCCATCAACCAGAACAATGAGAGGTGATTGGGATTCTTTTTCCATCAGACCTTTCACCAAGTACGAAGATGTGAACAATTATTGCAAAGGACATGTACAGTACAGCACCAGGGACATCAGAATGTAATGGAATCTGCAAAATTGTTCATGGAGGGTGTTCCAGCAGACATTCCCAACTCCACCAGACTTTATGAAATTTGAAAGATTAAAAAAAAAAAGTACTGCCCTCAATTGTTTCCTGTCAATTTTTCTCACACATGATTTACATCTCAAAGGAAAAATCTGGATGAAGGCGTACCAACATACAATTTACCCATTGAAGCAGGAGATTGACAACAAAAAGACCATTTTTAGCAAGGACTGAAAAACCTGAAATACCAACCACCTAACATCCATAATGAAAGAATGATCTATGTGGTGCTACAATCAAGAAACACATTGTCACAAGGGTTCAAAAAGTTTGCATGTACACAATTTTGGCTGATGAAACCACAAATATTTCTGGCAAAGAACAGTTATCTATTGGATTATGTTTCTTTGATGTAAAGGCCAACAAAATTGAAGAATTTTTGGGTTTTGTACAGCTTTAAGGATTTAATGCTGTGGGTATTGCCAAAGCCATTGAAGATTTTGTGACAAATTTAAACCTAGATCCTGATCAAGTGTTTGGGTTTAAGCTTTGACGGATGTTCCACTATGTCTGGGAAAGATGGAAGTGTGCAGGCAATCTTGAGACAAAAGTACAAAAAAAGCCTTCTACTTCCATTGCTCTTCTCACAAGCTTAACCTTGTGACTTAGATGAATGACTTAGATGTTATCCCAGAAATTTGAAATTGCCCTGGAACTATCAAGTATATAATCATATATTTTTTTTTGTGAATTCGTTTAATAATTAATTCCTTACTTGGATTCCATTATATCATCTTTAGATGGATAGGAAGTCCCTTTAAGCTAGTTTATGAAATTATTAGGACAGGTACCTTCTATGGATCTAAAACACCTATGAGGGTTCCCCCATGTTCAAAGCATAGATGTATGTGCCTCAATGTCCAGTTGTTCATTCACAACAGCATATCAGGGGTGATCATTTCAAATTCTGACCAAACAACAGCATCTCGGAGTTGAACATTGCTGACGTACCTACGTATTACGATATCTTCTTTTACAAAACCCCAGAGTGCACTGTCAATTGTGGTGAGGTCAGGGCTTCTTGCTGGCCAAGACAATGGAGCTGGTAACTTCTGACCCACGTTCAATCAAGCTATTTGGAAAAATTTCATTGAATCATCTATACACATTTAAAGCAAATGAGCTGGAGTACCTGTCTTGCAGAAGCATAATGATGTCAGTGATTCCTTTTGTCATTAATTCTGAGAGCATCCACTCATCGATTATTCTCAGATAACTGTGTGGATTGTGTTTTTTTGCTATCGAAAAAATAAGGACCAAGATGTTCAGCTTTCACTCTAGCCCAAATTATAACATGAGACAGATGGTGTTTGATTTCCTCAAAAAAAGTTAGGATTGTTTTTTTCCCAAAAAACATTTCAGTTACAAGGGCTTTGATAAATCACACACTTGTCTGAGAAAATTATGTTCTTTTTATCATTTGCTCTTGGAAAGTATTGTTGATATTGGAATACCTAACTCTGTAGAATGTTTGCAAATTGATTTCATCAGTGATCATTGAATTGATACCTCCACAGCAGTACATGTCTTAGCTAAAGTGCTTGACCTCCCATTGCGTGGCACATCAAAAACACTTCTCATTACAAAAGCATTCTTCTCCTGTTTCAGAAATGTTTACCATGATAGTGACGATTTCCCATAACACACAAAAAGTCATTCCTAATTTGTTGTAATGTTTTACAAAGTGTGGATGTTCATGTACCCACACACAAGCTAACAAACACGCATATCCATATTGTTATACACTCGACTAAGACTAACATCATTCCATTACGAATCAACACACTGGATGATCCACACCATGCCTTATCCTCTCCATCTCTTCCAGCAGCAGTGAGTGATATCAGCAGTCAGAATTGGCGGTAGTACAGCCTGATTAAGCTGGATTTATTACAGTGTAAAGGGACTTCCCGCCCAGATACTACTGAGCGTTCATTTAGCTCCCTTCGTCAAATTAAAACGTGACTAAGAAAGTACCCATTGGTAAAAACAGGTTAAATGGGTTAGCTATGTTAAGCATTCACTGACAATGGGTTTTCGCCAACAAGGAGCAATTAGCTGAAGCTATACATAGACAATTTGCATCTACTCCTCATAAACTATTGTTACAAAATTAGTTTTCTTAAAATAAATATTTTATTCTACCTTTTGTTATAGTGTATTATTGCATAGCACTCCTCCTTCATGGAATTTTCTTTCACAATGAAAGAAGACAATTCAGAAAACCTCCCTTCCATTTTGAGCTGGATATGCCCCTGAAACTATGTACAATTCACTGCATGCTATTAGCCTTTTTTAATGGCTAATGACCGTTGATACCACTTAAATAAAAATACTTTTAAAAAAAATATTATATTACAGTATTTCTAAATTATATTTTTTAATAACTGACTGTTGATAGAATAATGTTGCCAATATGAAAAAAAAAAAATTAAAAAGTTTGTAACAAAATTGATTTTATTTTTAATTGTTTGGGATTAGTTGAAAGTACATTAAAAATATTTACATAGATCAGCTTTTGTTATTTTTAAGAAAGAAATGCCTTTAAGAATTATGCAGTTCCTTTTTAATCATAAGGTATTACAGTCATTCTAATATGCCACTGTTAATAAAATAGCTACACAAGCTGATAGTCAATCTATGTATTATTGTCTATAATAATACATCTGTTGTCAAGAAAAAATTTACTGTCACCCTTACCAAATCACTAACAACTAAGAAACAATAACAAATTAAAAATACGATCAGAAATCATCCTCCACAAGCAGCCAAAACTACTACTAACAAATGCTAAAAACGACTGCTCCAAAACTACTTAAACTTAAATGTAAGCCTACATCAAGCCAGACCTAATCAGCTTACCAAAATTTCAAGCCAGATATTACCTAATCAGTATATCAGATATTTTATACAGATTTTTGAAATCAAAGAAATATTCATCTGCGAAATATCTTTTAATAAATGGAAAGAACAGATTCATTCTTAACCCCTTTGCGCTCGTTTAGTCCCGTTAACAAAATGTCTCAGGAGTCATATGGCCACTGTGAATAGCCCTGGCATTTTGTCTACCGGCTTGGATTTTTTTCACAGTTGCGTACCTCTCAGTGGCTTGTATGGCCACTGGGAATAGCCCGTACAAAATCCTGTGAACACTTGCACGGCCACTGTGTGTGGCCATGACATTTGTATGCTATTTCAATGTAAATAATGTTTTTAAGAAATTATTTTATTTTCTCTGTACAGTGATGGAATCTGTAGGCAATATCTGCAATTACGTGTACAATGCCGGAATGCTTTCCTGCCTTTTACAACTCTGTCAATATAACCCTTCTGTTATCATTCTGTGCTGTGCTAGTTGTTGTGTGCTTAGTAGTTGATAAATGTGCTAGCCATTGTTAAGTGTTGTTATAAAATTACCAATACGTAAAACAAATTGTTAGGGATGTAGAATGTAGGGGGTATACCAAAATGAAATGACTAGCACTAGATAGGGAATCTTGGAAAGCTGCATCAAATCAGTCAAATGACTGAAGACAATAAAAAATTAATTAAATAAAATTACCGACATGGATAAAACATATGATTTCAAATAAGATGAAATTAGAAATGAGCTCTTAAAATATCTGTTTGATTCTGGTGATATTTACTCAGAACACGAAAGTGACACTGACTCAGATATGGGTGAAAGGTTCGAGGCATTTGTTAATGCCGAAATATGTGATGGAAATAATATTGGAAGTGATGAAAGCATATTAGAACATGAATATGGTGCTCACGGAGGTTTAGTAATTGAAGAAGAGGGGCTTGGAGTAGGAAAAGAAGAGGAAAAAAATGTTGGAGAAGAGGTGTGGAGAGAATGGGTAGAAGATGATTCAAGTTCATCTAAATTTATATGGTCTAATAGTTCAGGGTATAAACCACCACCTACGAAAACCCAACTAACCGCTACAATATTTTCAGATTTTCTTTACTGATGAATTACTCTCTGAAATAATTAAACAAAGTAATAAATAGGTATGCAAATTAAAAAATCATGTAAAAAATCAAAGTAAAATTATGTTTGAGAAGAACGTAAATTTGGTGGTCAAGGAAAGATGTAAATTTCTTCTAAATTTACATCTTTTTTAGGCTTTTTCAAGGCTTTTTAGGTGTCCTTATCAATATGGCCATGAATCATAGGCCAGAACTAAATGACTATTTTTCAACTGATTGGGTTGATTATCATCTTTTCTTTCAAAGGAAAGGTTTCTTCAGATTTTTTGGAACCTGCATGTCAGTCCTCCCACTACTGGTCCTATTCGAGGTACTTTAACACATTTTGGAAAAATACCAAATGTAGTGTTGTATTTCAAAAAAAAATTCAGGGAATATTACATACCAAAGAGTAAAGTTTGTGTGGTGGGATTCTGGGGGAAATCGTTTTTAATGTTTACAATAAAGACAAGCCAGTTAAGTAGGGGATAAAGATTTTTGTTCTTTCTGAATCAAGTTCAGGTTATATTTGTGCTCTAGAGCCACACTTCGGAAAAATCACAACTGACAGAATGGCACGATGAGACTTACGAGTCACTAGAAGAGTCATTTTGCATTTAGAAAGTTATGCTAACACTGAAACGCTACATGTTTTTCAGACAGGTTTTAGGCCTGAGAGAAAGACAGTTAAATGAAAAGGAAATAAAATAAGTAATAAAAGTTAACTTCCAAAAATCAATTTGAAAAAAAACAAGATTGTAGCCTTCAGAAAAATAATATGTTGAATGTCTTGCTGTGGAAGGACACCAATGATGTAACAATGTTAACCCCATTGTATGATAATAGCACACAAATGTTAGATGTATCTTAAAAATAAAAAATAAGTTGTAGAAAATATAACAAAGCCTACTATTGTATGCAAGTACGATCAATAAATGGGAGGTGTTGACATTTCTGACCGCTACATTTTATCGTACAGTTTTACTAGGAAATCACTGAGGTGGTGGTGGAAGGTATTTTTTT
The DNA here is from genome assembly GCF_047948215.1 of Lycorma delicatula. Classification (NCBI taxonomy): domain Eukaryota; kingdom Metazoa; phylum Arthropoda; class Insecta; order Hemiptera; family Fulgoridae; genus Lycorma; species Lycorma delicatula. The sequence goes on from NC_134456.1 coordinate 37,101,922, forward strand.
GGTTAATCGAAACTGGCACAGTCAACAACAAATATTTACCTTACAATATGAACCAAGGGCAGGGGAAAATAAGACAGAGATGATTTAGAAAGGAGTTAATCAAAGGATTAGTTGGAAATTTCAGAAATTCAAATAAACAAAGTAGACCTTCAGATGTACAAGAAGATGAATGATTAAGTGGTAGATTGCACATCCTTTGGTCGCTAGGACCTAGTAAAACAAAGGATTGTTTTGTATGCAGTGACAGAAGTGTTAGTGGGGCAAGGAAACATACCAAATATATATGTAAAACGTGCACTGCACAACCTGTATTGAGTATTGGGCAATGCTTTGAATAGTAACACACAGCCAAAAGACTCAAGGAATAAAACACTTAATACATTTTCTGTTTTTTATTCAAATTTTTATTCATGTATTATCATTTTTTTCTTCGGCCTCATAACATAAAGCAATTCTAAACTCATCCGTATTTTACTCTGTCAATAAACCAAAACTATTGTTATTATTGCAATTTTGTTTTTGTATTTATCTTTATTCATATAATATTAACATAATGTTTTTGTGAGGCCTGAAAAATTATGCAATATTATGTTTTTATTTTAAATTTGTAAATAAAAAAGAACTTGTTTAAAAAATCATTGAATTTCTTCTTCTGTAAATGCTCTTTCAATGCCTGCATATCAGGTAATAGTTGAGAAAATAATTCTGAGCTATTGACAGCTGGCGGTCGATATAGGAGCTGAGCACAGCAGCAGACAAGCAAGCGGCCACTCATAGTGGTCATACGATCTGAGAGAACTATGCGTGGAACATATTACAAATTTTTTGGGAATGACACTGGCTTTTTGAGCTTAAAGGATTAGTAATGATAAATCAAACAATTGAAGTACTTGTAACGCAACATATTTCTATTAAAGTGCTCCCTGATTATACACTATGATTTAATACAAACATGGTGGGACCTGTGTTGTTCACAGACCCATATATATATTCACACTTATGCACACACAGCACATATAAATGACAGGGGCTTCACACAAAATTAATGTTTCATTTTTTATATAGCTTGAAAGTATTTTTAAATCAAAACTATCTCAAGTTGAGTTTATGCACATTTCTGCAGTAAATAGAATTGATTTACTACTATACAGGATTTATAAAAAAATCTTAAAATGAATGTTTCAGTAATAAAAATAAATTACTTCAATTACTTAAAACATGCAAACTAGATTAAAAACACTTTTTATAAATGTAGTTATGTTTCAATTAAAAAATTAATTTTAATTTTCAAAATAAAAAAGGGTAAGATCATTGGGGAGTCAGTGTCCGTGAAAATTCTGTATATGCAACATTTGCCGAAGTCTTTCTTGCAGAAGTTATTAAATTATGGAAATAATACTTTTTTCTAAATCTGTAATGAGTTTTTCTTGATGTACAATTTATGTTGTAAAAGTATGACTTGATCAAGTCAACACCTTCATTAAATTGATGTTTTCCTGAAATGGTTTCAAAAAACTACTTAATTGCCATTTTTATTCCATCAAGTGTCTTATACTGAAGGAAGAGTAATTGCTTCGTTGTCATTTTCAACTTGACCTTGTTTTTTGGACACTTTTGGTTCAGTCAATTGCAATCAAAAGGGAAGGTGTGCACAACTAGATCTTACAACAGTGCTAAATCTAAAATTTAACATTCTATGGCTAATCGTTTTTGAGTTATGCAAGATACATACATATGTACAGACATTACGTGGAAACTAGTCAATTTCCATTTAAATCTGAAAACCAAAATTTTCGCAATCACAATACTTCCTTTACTTCGTACATGGAAGTAAAAAGGTCGCCATTAAAATTTAAAATGGTTTGGTCTGAATATTTTGATTTTTAAATTTATAAAGTATGCAAACACTTACCTCTAAATTTTTCAATGGTATTTTTGATGCTTTTAAGTAAGAATCAGCAATTGCTTGTCCAATTTCATAGACTGAATCCTTTTCTATATTTTTACAATTTTCTTTTAGAGCATCCACCAGGCCTTTTACACAAGATTTAATACTCAATCTCATAAAGTTATTTGCTGTAAGAAAAATTAATTCAGTATCACCTTTAAAAATAATAATGAATTAGCAATTCAGTATTGTCCCTATAACACACGAAAAATGAAAACTCAATGGTACAGTGATTCCAACAAATAAAAATGAAAAACTGCAAAAATATAGGAGTTTACTTTTTAAATATTTTCTGACTACTTTCAATAAGATACTAAACTAGTCCAGAAAGCAAAGATAATTAGTTATGTACTCACCTTCGATTTTGATGAAATTTGTAATACCTTATTTAGGTATTTAAGTTATTCGATACAACTGATATTAATTGTCGAAAATGCCTTTCACCCGAGTTACATCCCTTGTAAGTGCAAAGTACCATCACCAAAAACGTTATAATTCATGAAATTGGGTTACGAATGAGATTTGATTCATTTAAGACTAAACTGAGTTAGGTTAGGCTTAATGTGTGAGTTTTGGTAAACAGAGTAAATAACTTTGTTTAAGTGAAATTTAACTGACTTTTGTTACGTCAAGGTTAAGGTTAGATTAGGTTTTTAACAATTCTGTATACTGAACTGTACAATGTCAACACAACCTAATGCTTGACACGCTCAAATATTTCAATAATTTTATTTAGTATTAGCTCGATAATTTAATTTAATTAACCCTAAATATTAAATTGGCCAAGTTCATAACTGTACAGAATAACCAAATATTTAATTTGAAAATAACGTCATACACTACTTTGTCTTATACTTGTACACTGCAGAATTATAACATTTTTGGTGACTATACTGTGTAACATACGAGGGGCATAACTAATTAAAGACATTTCTAATGAATAATTTCAATAGTAACAAATAACTAAGGTTCTTAAAAAGGTATATTCCAAGTTTCATCAAAATTGCTGGCAAGTCCATAATTGTAAATTACCAAAGAAAAAAAAAGGAAAAATTACTGTATTTTAATCCGCCAATGAGATATTAGCGCAACTAAAGCTCTCTTACACTACATCAAGTTTCTTTGAACCTTCAAACATAAACAACTGTATTATAAATCATATAATTTGTTTTTATCAATGTCTTGCTATTGCTCATTATTCTGCATCAAAATCTACAAATAATTTAAACCATGTTAATACATACTTTTAAAAAATAAAAACTAAACTACCAGCGAAACAGAAAATATGAATAACCATTGGTAACTCGCCTATGAAGAATGTCACCAAACAATTCACGAATGGTCTTATATCATTGAAATCTGTTAAAGAACCTCCCAAAATGTCTTTCACTAAATACTTTAAAATGCATAACGTTACTATGAAATTTGTTCCAAGCCTTTTGAGAATTGCATCAAAATAAATAAAAATACATATTTATGTACACTATAGGCTTCAAAGGTTTACTGATAGTAACATAAATTTTATCTCTAAGGTCATAATTGTTGATGAAAGCTGGGTTAAAGGTTGCAATAGACAAAGCCGCAGTCATTACAATGCAACAGTCTGCAGTTACAAAGACCAAATAAATAAATGAATTTAACACTGCAGTCACAGCATAATATGTAGATAACCTCTGGAACAGGTATGTACGCTACTCCTTAATTAGTTAATAAAAATATATAAATTCAAAACGTATCATGAACATTATAGTTTTTTTCATATGTATACTAGAATAGAACTTAATTTACGTTACACAAAGATTTAGGTTATTAACAACAGTGCATAATAACGTAAACAACAATACATACTTCCATCAATGACATCCTTCGAAGAACACCCAAAAAACTGGTTTTCGTATTCTAAAACTTTTAATTCTTTTTTCTTTTCTTCTTCCATTACAAATTCGTACAAATAATCACAAACTTTCTTTTAAATACCATCAGCTAAGCAAATTATGCAAACTTCCCTCCAAAAAAATCTCATTATCCTTACCAACGTACTGAACAAAAGTAGTTACGTGATAATAATATTTATGACTACAAAATACAAACGTATAACTGAGAAATAAATATTGTTTCATGTCATCGGTTTTTATTGTACTAGACTATATTAATGGTAATCTCGCAATAGCGATAGATTCATATTATTTTCATTTCAATATAATCCATATTGCAAGATTTTTCTCTTTAATTATAAATGATACTTATATTGTGTTAATTAAAAAAAGGTAAAATCATAATAAAAAAATTACAACAGAAAAAAGAATTGTTACCTCTATGGTTCAACCTTCATGTTAGTATTAGTGGTGGGATAAACGATTATTTTTCAGGAATCGATTGTTTCGATTCGATTCTCAGAGAGGAATCGTAAAAAAAGAATCGTTCGTCCGATTCAATAATTCTTTTCCTTCACACTAACACTAATGCGCATGCTGTCGTTCTCTTCAGCCAAGTGTAGCGGTTCATCTCTTCGTACTGCTGTTCGATTCAACTGATGCATACGTAATAAATGTCTTCGATTCTTTTCTTATTCGACTCCTTCGATTCTTCCTTTTCAACTCTTATTCGACTCCTAGTAAACATCTGCTTCTTTTTCAGTTCAGTACGATGTTTAGTAAACTTAGAAGCCTTTTTTTTTGTCTTCAGTCATTTGACTGGTTTGATGCAGCTCTCCAAGATTCCCTATCTAGTGCTAGTCGTTTCATTTCAGTATACCCCCTACCGCCTACACCCCTAAAAATTTGTTTTACATATTCCAAACGTGGCCTGCCTACACAATTTTTTCCTTCTACCTGTCCTTCCAATATTAAAGCGACTATTCCAGGTTGCCTTAGTATGTGGCCTATAAGTCAGTCTCTTCTTTTAACTATATTTTTCCAAATGCTTCTTTCTTCATCTATTTGCCGCAATACCTCTTCATTTGTCACTTTATCCACCCATCTGATTTTTAACATTCTCCTATAGGACCACATTTCAAAAGCTTCTAATCTTTTCTTCTCAGATACAACGATTGTCCAAGCTTCACTTCCATATAAAGCGACACTCCAAACATATGCTTTCAAAAATTTTTTCCTGACATTTAAATTAATTTTTGATGTTAACAAATTATATTTCTGACTGAAGGCTCGTTTCGCTTGTGCTATTCGGCATTTTATATCGCTCCTGCTTCGTCCATCTTTAGTAATTCTACTTCCCAAATAACAAAATTCTTCTACCTCCATAATTTTTTCTCCTATTTTCACATTCATTGGTCCATCTTTGTTATTTCTAATACATTTCATTACTTTTGTTTTGTTCTTGTTTATTTTCATGCGATAGTTCTTGCGTAGGACTTCATCTATGCCGTTCATTGTTTCTTCTAAATCCTTTTTACTCTCGGCTAGAATTACTATATCATCAGCAAATCGTAGCATCTTTATCTTTTCACCTTGTACTGTTACTCCGAATCTAAATTGTTCTTTAACATCATTAATTGCTAGTTCCATGTAAATATTAAAAAGTAACGGAGATAGGGAATATCCTTGTCGGACTCCCTTTCTTATTACGGCTTGCCTATGTTCTTCAATTGTTACTGTTGCTAAGAATTTCCTTTTTAACATTCTCCCATTCTTCTTCTACATTTTCTACCTTATCTTTTTTACTCAGACCTCTTGCGATGTCCTCCTCAAAAATCTTCTTTACCTCCTCTTCCTCAAGCTTCTCTAAATTCCACCGATTCATCTGACACCTTTTCTTCAGGTTTTTAAATCCCAATTTACATTTCATTATCACCAAATTATGGTCGCTATCATTGTCTGCTCCAGGGTAAGTTTTGCAGTCAACGAGTTGATTCCTAAATCTTTGCTTAACCATGATATAATCTATCTGATACCTTGCAGTATCGCCTGGCTTTTTCCAAGTGTATATTATGATTTTTAAATTGGGTGTTGGCAATTACTAAATTATACTTTGTGCAAAACTTTATAAGTCTGTCCCCTCTTTCATTCCTTTTGCCCATCCCGTATTCACCTACTATATTTCCTTCCTTGCCCTTTCCAATGCTTGCATTCCAATCTCCAACTATTATTAAATTTTCATCTCCTTTTACATGCTTAATTGCTTCATCAATCTCTTCGTATACACACTCTACCTCATCATCATCATGGGCGCTTGTAGGCATATAGACGTTAACAATCGTTGTCGGTTTAGGTTTTGATTTTATCCTTATTACTATGATTCTATTGCTATGCGTTTTGAAATATTCTACTCTCTTCCCTATCTTCTTGTTCATTATGAAACCTACTCCTGCCTGTCCATTATTTGAAGCTGAGTTTATTATTCTAAAATCACCTGACCTAAAGTCGCCTTCCTCTTCCCACCGAATCTCACTAATTCCTACTACATCCACATTTATCCTATCCATTTCTCTTTTTAAATTTTCCAGCCTACCAACCTTTTTTAAACTTCTAACATTCCACGCTCCGACTCGTAGAATGTTATTTTTTAATTTTCTGGTGACCCCCTCCTTAGTAGTCCCCACCCCGAGATCCGAACAGGGGACTAGTTTAGCTCCGGAATATTTTACCAAGGAAGGCGCCTCCATCATTGCTATATGAAAATGCAGAGAGTTACATTTTCTTGGAAAAAAAGCAGCTGTAGTTTTCCAATGCTTTCAGCTGCGCAGTACTCAGAGGACTGAGTGATGTTGATATGGCCGTTTAAGTCGTCCTGACTCACGCCCCTAACAACTACTGAAAGAGCTGCTGCCCTCTTTCAGGAATCATTCCTTATTCTGGCTCTCAACAGATACCTCTCCGATATGGTTGCACCTTCGGTCCAGCTACTCTGTATCATTGAGTACTCAAGCCCCCTCACCAACGGCAAGGTCTCATGATTCATAAAGGAGGCTTAGAAGCCTATCACTTCTAATACGCATGCTCTATTCCCTTCCATCTACACAACGATTCTCCTTATTTCATCTCTTATTCGATTCCTTTATGAAAATAAGCTTATATCAACAAACCTCATCGCTAAACAGAGAAGGGAAAATTTAAACTGTTACGCACGCATTCTATATGACATCATTATTCTTTTTTCTTTTAATTTCATTCGGGCGGGAAGCTATGTTGCACAATATTAATTACTGTCGTTCTTTTGCGCATACTGTCATGCTCAAGATATATTTTACAGTTATTCTTAGTAGACGTATAAAAGACGACAGTTGATTCTGTTTTCGTGGTGCATAATTTTTGGGTGTTCTATTTAGAGTTGTGTTTTTAGTTTGTCTATATTTTTTTTATTTGGGCCTACTCAATTTCGTAAGCTTTTTAATAATTTACATAAACAGAAGACGATTTTTTTCGAAATGTTTATCGGTATTATTTTTTTAAATCATTAGGTTTTACGTAAGTAGATATTTTATAAGCACTTTTAGAAAAGAATATTTTGTTTTTAAATTTATAAACCTGAGCTGCAGAAAAAGAAGTCACATCTGGACATGCTTTTCCGAAGCAAGCCCTGGAAAAGCTTTGTGTAATCTTTGTCGTAGTTCAGTATCCTATGCCGGTGGGACGACTAGTAATCTATCTCGTCATATTAAAGTTAAACACCCAGGAGTTGATATTTCAAGACAAAAAAATCCTTGTCCTGATTATGTTTCAGAAATGCATTATAACTTAAATCTTACTATGTCTACTGCGACTGAACCAAATGAATCGCAGCAATTAGCCCTTAAACAAACCTTGTTGAATCGCCTAATCCTTCTTCTGTGCATCCAATAACATCTTTGTTCTAAAAAAGAAACAAAACACAACAGTTGTCCCTTACTTCTTTTGTTACAAAACCTCAACCAACCTCAAAGTATAAACCTCAACCTCAAAGTAAAAGCCGAGCGTTAGATATTCAATTAATTAGGTTAATAACTAAAGAATATCAACCTATTTCACTCGTTGAGGATGAAGAATTCAAGAAGTTTGTTCATATATTAATCCCTGGGTATTCGCTTCCTTGTCGGAAAACAATTACAACTAGTTTAATTCCACAATTATATGATAGAATTTCTTGTGAGATTCGTAAGTCATTATATAATATAGAAGCATGCGCAATAACCACTGACAGTTGGACATCAGTTTCAGATAATAATTATATGGCCATAACTATCCATTTCATTGACCATGATTGCAATTTAAAAACCCATTACTTACTTGTATGGAAATCTACAGTCAACATACGGCTGAAAACATTGCTCGTTGTTAGTGACAATGCAGCAAATTTAAAAGCTGCTATTTGCAATTGTCAGCTACGCCATATTCCTTGTTTAGCGCATACAATTAATTTAATTGTCCAAGCAGCAGTGTCTGAAGTAAAAACAATTGTGGTAAAATCGAAGGCAATTGTCGTATTTTTTAAACGAAGTTCTCATGCTGCCTCCAAACTGCAAAACATGCAGCGACAAATGAATTTTAAAGAATTAAAATTAAAACAGGAAGTGCCTACCCGATGGAACTCACTCCTGCACATGTTTAATAGATTATTAAAAACAAAAGAACCACTAATTTCGACTATCGCTTTGGTGAATCCTATTCAAAATAATATTTCATTTGATGAGTGGACAGTTATAGCTGAAATATGCAAATTATTGAAAATGTTTGAAGAGATAACTATTGAAATAAGTTCTCAAAAAACTGTCACTATTTCAAAAATCTGTTTATTGGCGAGAGCGATGACAAGACATGTACTTAACATTAAATCTTCTACTCAGAATTCTGAAATCGTTAAAGTATGTTACAAGATGTTAGACCAACTGCAACATAGATTTAAGGATGTTGAAAATAATAATATTTTGCTTGAAATCATGCTATTAGATCCTCGTTTTAAAAAAACAAGGTTCTAAAGATGAAGCATCTTACCAAAATGCTTACACAAAACTTTCACTTTGTTCGAAGTATTCAGATAGAACAAGGCGATAGGTTTGAAACCGTAATTATTGAACCCTCCATTTCAACTGCAAGGGAATATTTTGATAAAAAAGTTACACCAGTTTTAACTAATTCAAACCCAACAGTAGCAGGAATTTTAGAGCTAGATAAATATATAAATGAACCGCTCATCTCAAGAACACAAAATCCTCTCTCTTGGTGGAAAGAAAGGCAGTTAATTTATTCAAGATTATTTAAAATAATGCAAACTAGACTTTGCATTCCTGCAACCTCTGTTCCCTGTGAACGAATTTTTTCAAAAGCGGTACAGTTAATAACAGAAAGGCGAAATAGACTTACATCAAAGAATTTCAAAAAAATTATATTTCTACATGTAAATATGTAAAATACTATAAAGTTTATTTGAAAGGTATTAACTAATTATTTATTTTGCTTAATTTTTTTTTCATTATTCTTTTGTGATAATAAAACCAACAATTTTTAAAAACAACATTTTTGTATGTGTCTGTGTAAGTAACTGTGCGCGATTAGTAAAAACATAAAGTAAATATAAAATAACATCGATGTGATAAAAAAAACAAAGACGGAATCAATGGATAGCTCAAAAATAAGGTATGGTACAAGCTATATTATTTTAAATTATTCATTTTGTCATTTATAGCTTTAGAGAAATTAGTTAAAGATAAATTTTCTAGTTATAAATACTTTTACTTGGGCTAGTAGTGAACGCGTTTACGCAAATCAGCTGATTTCGAAATCGAGAATTCTAAGGTTAAAGTCCTAGTAAAGGTAGATACTTTTATACGGATTTGAATACTAAATCGTGGATACCGGTGATCTTTGGTGGTTGGGTTTCAATTAACCACACATTTCAGAACTAGTCGACCTGAGACTACACGACTAAACTTCATTTACACTCATACATATCACCCTTATTCACCTTCTGAAGTAATTCCTGACGGTTCTTCCGAAGGTTAAGAAGAGAAAAAAATATATAAATACTTTTAATGAGTTGAAAAAAAAAATTTGGCTCTCATTCGCTGTAGTTGATGATAAAAAAATTGTTTTATGGGGCTTAAGATAAAATTTAATTGTTTAAGATTAACTCGGTTAAATAGGAGAGTTAATGAAAATATTTTATAATCAGAAGTAATAAATTTGCCGAATGTCAATAAACATTAGTGATGGTGATGTAATAAGTTATGCGTCTCGTGTGGAAAACAATAAACAAAATAAACGCAGGCTAGAATTTGGTGTGGTAGGAGGATCCCCCACTACAAGCTATGCATAAGAAAGATTGCTATGAATCGAATCGAATCGAATCGTAATTGAGAAAGATTTGGTTTCCTGTCGCCTATCCATTTCATTGTTAAAAATCGTAAAAAGATTCGGTTTCTCCTGCAAACTGATTCTAAATTTTTTCGTTCAGTATAAAGATTCGGATCGAAGGAACGACTCGTTCACGATTCTTCCCATTACTAGTATGGATCGAACCACGTTGCGGTGGGAATTATTGTTATTACATTCTTCTGTTTATGGTTGTTATAGTACTTTTAGTAGAGGACCACGGCGCAGAATAGCATCAATTCATTATTCCCAGAAATCCGTCAGTAACCCTATCAGATTATTTTTCTTAGCTTGTATTGCTCAGTTTGAAATTTATTATTGAATATATAATAGAAAAAAAACATTGATATTTTATTTCCATCATATTAGTTAGTGCAGATTAGATTGGTATCTGTTATCCCTTTTACTGATTGTTTCTCAATTAACACTTACTGTAATATTTAGCAATATTATATATATTTATATATTAGTAGGCCATTCACAAATTCCTGGATGTATATTTATAAGTAGTGTAAAATATTTATTTAATAAAATTAAGTTAACATTATTGGTAACATAAATATGCACTAAATCGCCAGACAGAATATGTTCTAGTCCCATTCGACTTCTAATAAAGTATTTGTTTTGATGTATCATTCCCTCTTTCCAAAATTGCTTGTAAGTTCTCTGTGATAGTGTCTAGGGACTCTTGTTTCTTTTCTAGAAGGTTGCAAACAAAACCAGTCTAAGGTATCTGTCTGGTAAACCTGAACCTTCTAAAATCTAGAATATAAATCCTTTCTAATTCAACAGCTTCTTCAAAATACTGTAACTTCTGATATATTAACTTGTTTTAATGTTTAATAATGTTACTTCTCTTCTCTATTTTACAAATAAATGTGTATCTCGAATAGCGATGAAAACAGTATCATTTTCAGTATTTTTATTTCATTGTGTCTACATACCATCATAATATATCACAAATCTTCATTATTATAATAAATATATTTATTTTGAAACCATGAAGAATAATTTTCTCAGTGTAAGTTGTTTGGAAATTTTAGAAGCTTGATCAACTTTGGAAGCTCCACATTTCATCCACTTTTTAGGATAAAAGAACCATTTTTTGTATTCCCATACATTGTGTTCCCACCTATCACATATTTATGTAATAAAACTTCCTTTCTTTTATGTTTATTTTTGTTTTTAATCTTATTTATTTTAAAATTGAATCTGTAACTGATAACATTGATTATTTCTTCCAAAATGTTTTAACAGACTTTAGAAAAAGGGAGGTTCTCAACAATTCATCTTGTAATTTTTTATGTACATTTAAATCTTATCAAATGGAAGATTTTTGTCTAATTCTTTCATCTGCTTGTAGAGCAGGTTTCTCTAAGTATCCTGTTGCACATTTTTCACATAACCAAGTGGAAAACTTTAAAATGAAGAATTGTCGTCTACATTTGATTATTTTTTTCCTTTTTTTTATATTATCATCTTTAATATTGAATCATTATTGTGTAATGATTTATAGTCTTATGTAATAATGATGTTTAAAGAACTTCTGAATAAAAATTTAAGAAACTTTATTGAGAAAAACTAAGGTAAAAATAATATGCATTCCTACATTATAGAAACCCATAACTCTTGTTCATACAGTAATTTCATTGTTTGTCAAATTCCTTATATTTTTGTTGTCTCAGGATTTTCAAGTATATGTTTCATTAAAAAATTCTATTTTTATAATATGGCAGCATTTTTGTAAGCCCATAAAATTAAAAAAAAAAAAAAAAAAAAAAAAAAATGGTAAACTGAAAAAAAAACTTTTAAAAACTAATAAATAAATTGACATATAAACATATCTAAAAAAATATCCTTTAAATTCTTTAAAATTTTTAATTTCTAATGCTTATCCCAAATTAATGGTTACCTGATTTTAATATGGTGTAAATTAAGAAATTTTCCTTAAATTATAATTAAGAAAAACTGAAAAAAATTATTATTATTTTATTTTACTTTTTTATGTGGTTTTTTGAAGTCAGCTATTAAAAAAGTAAATTTGCCATCCCTTATTTATTATTTTTCTTTTAATTATTTTTGAAGATCCTTAATTACTTCTTCCATAGAAAAACTGAAAAGCAGCAGTTACAGACTCCATACTTGTTTTTCTTTCTTCATTTCTTCACATACCATAGCTACCTGATTCTTTTATAAATAATTCTTTTTCCTCTTAAAAAAATATCAGATTTTTTTTATAGTAAGTATTCTATTTTATTCCATGTTACTAGATGACTGTATTTCATTCTAAAAATAATTGAATAAAGGAAAACATTTTCTGATTGTAAAATATCCCCCTCCCCTATATTTTAACACCATTTTCCTAAAACTTATTAAAATAAATACAACTTTATATTATCAAACACTTTCCAAGGATTTGTTGCTTTAAAGATACTAAAAATAACTGATTGACTTTCAAACTTTAAGGAAATTAAACACCTGTAATAATTATCAGTTCCTCCTTCAGCCCAGTTAGTGGTGGCACTTCATTGACTTAACCTTTTTAGTACGTAGTTAAACAATATATCCTGTGTTTTAGAACTAATTTGTGATTTGGTTTTTTGTATTTTTATTTAATAAACAATTTTGGATGCTGTGTTCGTCAATGTGTGCTCCTTCATTTTATGTCTATTCTAAAAAGATGATTGTAGTGAGTCAGAACAATACCTGCCATCTGTTGATAGATATGAAACTGATCACCGTGTTGATATGCTGACCTAGGACACCTGAGGTGTGAGAACTCATAAATAAAAGAAAATTTCATCGTCTGTAAAGCATGTAATATCTCTACCTAGCACAGTGTAAGAAAAGTGCATACAGTTTGGAAGGCAGACTTATTGTAGACTTATTAACTCATTCAGTCTAATATACATTCTCTTGTTAAAACATTATTTGTATTAAAAATCTGGTAAT